>NC_137461.1:249265098-250465098 GCF_964235325.1 Thermobia domestica
CAAATAATCGTCATCATTTTTAAGACTGCCACTTAAATGAAAGCATTAGACTCTCCAAATATTTTGCGGTGTCCTCTGTAAACCAGTCAAGATGCACTAGTTTTTTCTGTGTTCATTTTGCGAAATCTGTTTCTCAATTTTTATTTGTTTTTGTTCTTGACCGACAGATGGGACTAAATGCATGTAAAGGGAATAACAACTGAAAGCTTCGTCCGACAGATGGCAGAATAAGCGCGGATTCTGACTAAATTCAATGCATTTTCCATTTATTATTTTACATTCTTGCATTTGTCAAGCAAATGGTGGTGTCAAATCTTATTTTTTGACATGTGAAACACTCATAAATCCTGAAATTGATCCTCTTTGTAGTTAAATTAACAAATCTTCTCCATGTAATGATAGTATCGTGAAGGATAAAAGGAATTGGATTAAATTTAACTACGGGAAAGAGTAGTTGAATGTTTTTTGTACATTATTTACTTCTGCAAATACATAAATCTAAATTCTAGCAATTTTACGGTTCAACCCAGATATAATAGACCTACATTGCACTACCGTATACAAATAAGAACGATGGCCTACGCTTGTACACAAATTATTATTTCGTTTTATTCCATAGTAATAAATTTTAAACTAACGTTTCGTTATTGTACCTACAGCACAAATCACCGTATCCAGAAAATATCATGAGGGAGAATTGTCTTTAAAGCACACAGACAGGAAATTCTCATTATAAAGCGAGAAATGATACACCATGATGAAATTAATGATGATGGAAAGGAAAACACTTTAGACGGGACTCAAACCCATGACTGTTACAACTTATGTGTGAATTAGTAAATAATTTAGTTTGGTGGGCATCCACATTCAGGCACGTATGCAGGAATTTATTTCGAGGGGTTCGGAACCCAAGGACTCACCATCTGCGTACGTCCCTGTCCACATTTATTGGCGACATAAAAAGAAAAATGTTGCTCCAAAAGAAACTCAAATAAAACTCTAGTTTTACATCCCAGGATTTTGCCCAGGCTAAAGGAGACGGATGAAATAATTAATGAAATGAAAATGTGGGAGGAAATGGGAGAACCTCGAGAAACCCACGGATACAATGTTGTCAACCACAAATTCACATGGCCTGGGATCGACTTTGAATTCCTCGTACTAGAACTGAGAGCTGTACCACTGAGCCACTACTCCTGCAATACACACGCTAACAAAAAGATATGATACTGGCGACTGTACCTTTTGTTATTCATCATATTTAAGAGTTTTTAATCAAATGTCCATTGCTTCTAATGATGTGGCACGATCCGCCACTAAACAAAAATAACTGTAAAGGAGCTGTAGCCAACAAAACAACCATTCTTATGCTCAATGAACGATTGCAATTAAATATTGAGTCACAAGAAAATAAATAATCAAAACAAATAAAATTTAAGTTGAAAAATATTAAGTTGAGAAGCCTACTAAGGGAATTAATTAAACACTTTTGTTCCATACTTGAATACATTCAAAATATATAAAAATATTGGGTTGGGAAAGAAAAAAGGGCCCGCGAGATTTTAACTGATTCTTGTAGTACTCGACGAGAGAAATCGATTAGTGAAGGAATGTTCAAAATCGGCACAGGCAAGCATGAAAAAAAATCCCACTTTCATGTACCGGTTCAAAATGGGGAAGAAAAAAGGGCCCGCGAGATTTTAACTGATTCTTGTAGTACTCGACGACAGAAATAGATTACTGAAAGAATTTTCAAAATCGGCACAGGCAAACATGAAGAAAATCGCATTTTCAGGTACCGGTTCAAAATGGGAAGAAAAAAGGGCCCGCGAGATTTTAACTGATTCTTGTAGTACTCGTCGAGAGAAATCGACTAGTGAAGGAATTTTCAAAATCGGCGCAGGCAAGCATGAAGAAAATTGCATTTTCATGTACCGGTTCAAAATGGGAAGAAAAAGGGACCGCGAGATTTTAACTGATTCTTGTAGTACTCGACGAGAGAAATCGATTAGTGAAGGAATGTTCAAAATCGGCGCAGGCAAGCATGAAGAAAATCGCATTTTCATGTACCGGTTCAAAATGGGGAAGAAAAAAGGGCCCGCGAGATTTTAACTGATTCTTGTAGTACTCGATGACAGAAATAGATTACTGAAAGAATTTTCAAAATCGGCACAGGCAAACATGAAGAAAATCGCATTTTCAGGTACCGGTTCAAAATGGGAAGAAAAAAGGACCGCGAGATTTTAACTGATTCTTGTAGTACTCGTCGAGAGAAATCGACTAGTGAAGGAATTTTCAAAATCGGCGCAGGCAAACATGGAGTAAATGGCATTTTCATGTACCGGTTCAAAATGGGGAAGGAACAAGGTCCCGCGAGTTTGAACCGCTACGATGTATGTTCACGAATGTGCCCGTCTTCTCAAATTTAGTTAATTACTGTGACACTGAAACATGTGACACAGAGTCACATTGTGGATGACTCTGCAATCGGCAACCACTGCACATATACTCCTCCCGCCCCACAGTTTGATTATTTCGATCCATTCCTCACGTGCTAACGGCATGGTTCAACATCTGCAAGAAAGAGGTAAATGTAACGTTCAATTGGCAATAGCTTTCCACCAAATTAAGCTGCATGAAATCTGATTGCATATTTGACATACTGAGAAAATTCTAGCCCGTGGCCATATGTATCACATATCCCACCAGTTCATAAAAATTTTGAACACAAAATTACGGTCGTCCGTGTGACGTACTCCCAAAAGGCCTAATGTGTATCACCCACCTCACATTCAATTTAACCACATCCGTGTAGAATTTAGAAAGGAACTTCTTATGATGTATACAGGATGTCTCAAAAGTTCCCTAACATAGGGTAACTCTGTTATCAGAGTTACAACAAAATGTAAGAGGAAAAAAAATCTCGAAATATGACGTTTTCAATCTAAAGTGAACACTTTAAAAAAATCGGACGAGATGTTTGTGCTGTATACTCTTTATGCACCCAATTTTAAATGAAAATGCAACGTTGCCATTTACCTGAACCCACAACATAAGTGAATGAAGTTACTGTTTGAAACGGAGGCTGGCCATCAACATGTTAGCGTAAAAGACAGTAACTTCACTCACTTATGTTGTGGGTCCAGGTAAATGGCAACGTTGCATTTTCATTTCACATTGGGCGCATAAAGAGTGTACAGCGCAAACGGGTCATCCGATTTTAAAAATTCCTTCACTTTAGATTGGACACATCATATTTGGAGATGCTTTCCCCTCCGACATTTTGTTATAACTCGGATAATAACAGAGTTACCCTATGTCAGGGGACTTTTGAGACACCCTGTATATCTTATTTAATATATGTTTGATGTCACTATATCTGTAGTATAATTTAGTTTGTTTAAATTTACAATTTAATAAGTAGATTCGGATTTACATGCGTAGGATTTTGTATGCATCTAACTAATGAATTCTTTTATATTCATACTTAACTTAGTGACTTGGCTTTGGACTGCAACTGATTATTATAACCCATTATTGCTTGAGAAGAAACAAGATATCCGAATCTTCATTTGGAGAAATCAAAGGTCTATTGGAAAGCTGGGAATTACAACCATTAATTTCTACATTTCAAGGTGCGTAAATTATATATTCTGTGTTTATTATTACTATTATTGGGTTTAGAATCAATCAAGCATTTCATGATATTTTAGAGGAATCAAGATGGGTGCCGGATAGATAAGTATTTGAGCGTCAGGCTCTTATTTCTTTTCAATTTAATATTTAATCAATGATTATTTTTCTCCCTCATTATTCCACCAAATCGTATTCCAAGATCATAAATTTTCATTACTCATTTGTGACCGTCAGCCTACATAACATATTCGTAGGACGTAAAACAAAGATTTCGTTATTATTGTTTCTATCTCTTTTCTCCATAGCTGTGAAAAATAATGCCTTCAACATCATAAATTTGTATGCCACTTGCCTGCTTTCGCCTTCAGTCGTCTTACTCTTCGGACATCACGAAGCAAAGCAGGTACTTTGCAGTTTTCATAGTTTTGAAAGGATGTGACATAACATAATGATGTTGGTGTTGCGATGTTCAGTACCGTAGATAATTAAACAATGCTAGTAAACAAATCGAGTAGCAATTGTAATTTTTTAGCTTACATGCCTCTCAGACCGGCCATTTTTTTTTTTTTTTTTTACAACATATTGTTATTTCTACTCTATATGAAATATATTCTGAGGTTGTGTTTTGGGGGACGTGGTAGCTCAGTTGTGGAGCGTTCACCTCTCCTGCGTGAAGTTCCTGGATCGATCCCAGCACGTGCTAAATGGGCTTTGTGTTGGAGAAACACTGTGTGTGATTTTTCTCGGGGTTTTCCCGTTTTCTCACACATTTTCATTCTACTATTCCATTCATTCTCATCATCATCGTCTCCTTGAGCATATCCGGCATAATCGTGGAACGTAAAACTCAAAAATTTCATTTCATTTCATTTCATATAAACTTTGTTGCAAAGTAACCTGATAGCTGAAGATACTTTGCAACACATACAAAAAAGTATTTTCAGCATACGAACATAATGTTTCTGTGCAGTGTTTTCTCTCTTCTATTGATACATTTCACTTCCTACACAAAACTGCATGCAGTCTACAAATATTGAGGTTGGACTTACGGTACCGGTGTCAGTACTTAGTACGAATTATTGATATTTGTAAAGAAAATTATGTATTTTCTGGTACCGACATAGGAACCACGTTCTGATAGTTTAGTATGTCCCACAAAAATGGCAACTCAAGAACAGCAAAAATCTTCGAGATCTGATTTGCCTTGGTTGCTCTTTATATCCAAGAATATCATCCCAACCGTAATCAGTGGAAGATTTACGGGATTTGAGGCTTTCAGGCTGAAGCTCACCCAAATTACAGGATTTCTTTTTTACAAAATTCTGATGTTAGTCATTCCTATGCGTCTACGCTTCAAGCCCTTCAAAAAGTCTAGTCGTTTCTAAATAAAGGAAGTCTTTCTGTGTGAAGTCACTCTCAAACTATTTTTCTGAATCCGCCGCTTTTCGTAATTTATTTTCCAACAAGAAATCCATCCCGACATTTACCTGAATAGGAAATTTTCCTAAAGTTAGATGGCAGGAGGTACCCGTAGTAATAATTTCCTATCTGAGGGGTTACGTTTGATCGGTGCAAAGTAGCCCCGATTAGAGGCTGAAACAACCTTCTCCCAGTTTTATTTTTCTATGACTTTAAAACGTTTCACACTTCAATTTCAACTATTGTCTCAAAGTCCCATTATACACAGAGTATTCTACGAAACTGACTTGACTTTGACGAAAATTCTTGTAGGTGATATCTTTCAAATTTTGTCGGCCTTTACAGTGACTGCTTTCCATACCTCTACAACAACAAACCCTTCAGGTAATTAGAACTGATGTTAACCGCCAACCAAATAGTCAATGTTCTATCTTACGGTGACAGTTGAAACTTTCTCTTTACAGTCCATCATTTTACCGACAGAGGACTGTGAAACTTTTGCCGTATTTTGTGCAAAGTTAATCCTGAAGTGCAAAATAATCCCGTCTTATGGTACTTACAGAATATTAGTCAGTAATTTTCACATTAATTTTAAAGGTGACAACAGTTGGAGCCTAGGGCTGTGTGATATTTAAATCGAACGGTTGATATTTTCAAATATCAAAACATCGATATCGAAATTTCTGATCGATATATCCATATTCTTTTCTCTCGTTCGTATTTCTATATTTTCGATTTTTGATATTGTTTATATTTCGATATTGCTGTATTTTTCAATATTTCGAACAAGTTTCGATAGTTTGTCGATATCGATTATCTATATTTAAATTCGGATATCGCAAAGCCCTATCGAACCCTTCGGAAATGAAGTTTTTGGCTATGGACCTGATTAGGGATGCACACGAGACAAGACGAGACATAATTTTTGTTACGAAATTCGAGACGAGACAGAGCTCTTCCAATAGAAACGGATCCAGTTTTCGAGACGATACATAACTTTCGCCGCACCTTTTCGAGAGGAGACAATCTCAAATCTTTTCTCTTGCGCATCCCTAGACTTGATCACGAGTTCTCAAAAAAAAAAAAAAAAAAAATTGTTAATGAGAAATAACATCTAAATACAATATCGGTAGCTAAAACATTTTTGTTTTCATTCTTCAGTAATGCATTGTTATTAATCTCAGTATTTTATAGTGTATTCTTAAGCTTAAGGTGATGTATAATTAAATTTTGAATTCAGTTAACTTATTTTGTTTCTTAGATTGTTTTCAAAATGTATGTACAAACGTTTATTTTCATTTTTGAGTGTTTAAAGTGACGTATAGTTATTAAACATAGTATTTAATACTGTACTCTTAACGTGAAAGTGATATACAGTTAACTTTAGAATTCAGTTAACATTTTTCTTTCTGAAATTGCTTTAAAAAGTATGTAAAAACGTTTTTTTCTTTTCTTTCTTGAGTGCTAAAAGTGATGAAAAGTTATTAAGCTTACTACTTTATATTGTATTCTTAACCCTAAACTGATACACAGTGCGTTTTAGAATAAATTATGTCAAGTTATTTGAGTGACGAACACTGATAGAAAATCCTGACTATTACTGGAACATTTTGATTTTAAGGTGAGGACTACTGGTGCAAGGATTTTAAAATATTGTTTTTCCTTCTACTCCTTTTTGAATTCTGACTACATGGTCATTATAGGAAGGATCAGTGAGTCTTTCCAACTACGGTATAGCTCCGACAGATTCACAATGCTCAGAGAAAAGACAAAATAGTATGTTTTCAACCTTAAAGTGAGAACCACTGGCGTTTTTACCCTGCTATGCAAAAGTAAGTGAGTACTCCAATGGGGTTCCAATGCGGTCCCTAATTTCTGCATTTTAGATATATGGAAATACATGTCTCTAAAATGTAAAGAACTGATTTTTTTTTAACTGAAAACTGCAATTCGGTAAGCCTTATGGATACCGAGATATGGGAAAATAAAGAGAGATACTATAGGTATGTGGGTCTTGCATACTTGACGCTACAATTCGGAAAATGAATTAAAATATGACTAACGGCCATCAAGATGATGTCAAATAAAGGGGGACCAACACAGTTAAGGGGTTTTCGTGTTAGATGCTAAAATTTCCGAAATCGTTCATGGACAGTTAATAAACACCAGTAGCAATTTCATCTTAAAGTAATTAGATATATTCATGGGGTGTTAGAACATCATGGAGTCTACCAATATTAAATTTTAAAAACTTTTGAAAATATAATGTGACATTTGTAAACAGTATTTGAAATATGTGTTTACCCAAAACTTCCAGCTAGTACATCTAACATCTGGAGAAACACTGTGAAATAAAAGTGTATGAGATCTTGAAATTTCGGAAACAATTATTGGTCGCAACAAAATTAAATAAGATGGTACTTCTATGGGTTAAATGAGTACCTCAGTACAATTTCGATCGAAAGATTAGTTCAGTCCTAGGTTTTCTTCAGGCAATTCCAAGGGTTCATCGAGCTGTACAAAAGAATGAAAATTCGCTGTCAATATCTAAGATAGTAACCAAGATAAAAGGAATTATATATTTTATGGCGTAAAAATAGAGATCTTTATATATTTGTACTTTTGGGTCTTTCCTATAAGAAAAAAAAAATCAGAAAACTACTGTATATACCTTAATAGACAATTCAATGGGCGGGGACACAGTAGCTTAGTGGTAGGGTGTTTAACTAATCTTTTTTTGCAGAAACTATTGGAGTATTCACTTAACCCATAGAGATACGATCATACTTAACTCCCTATTTAATTTTAAATTAAATAAAAGGAAATATTTCAGTGTAGCGACCCACGATTATGCATTTCAGTCTCAGGGAGATTTTGATTAAAGCAAGTGAATGTTGTTGGCAGAATTGATGGAATGCAAAGGTGGGAGGAAAGAGAGAACCCCGAGAAAACCCACGAATACGATGTCCACTACAAACTGACTTGGCCGCGGATAGAACCAAGAACCCAATACACCAGAGGTAAGCACTCTACCACTAAGCCACTGTGCCCCCGCCAATTTAATTGTCTATTAAGGTATATACGGTTGTTTTCTAAAATTTCTTCTTCTTACAGCAAAGACTCAAAAGTACAAATCCATGTGGGTCTCTATTTTTACGACGTCATAAAATACACAATTCCTTATATCTCGTTTGCTATATTAGATAGACAAAAAATGTTCACTTTATTTCAGAGCCCGATGAACGCTTGGAATTGTCCAAAGAAAATTTAGAGCTGAATTAATCTTTCGATCGAAATTGTACTGAGGTGTGTCACTTTTTATTTCATCATATTTCGGTAACTGTTAGGCGTACCGACTTGCGGTTTCGGTAAACACACACCTCTAAGGTTCTTTAAAACGTTATTAAAACATATTTTAGAATGTTTAGAAATGAGAGTTCTGCGAATATTATGGTACCCGAAAACCCCCATCAGGGCGTGTGTGTAGTGTATTTAATTGAAACTACTTTTGAGGTGGTTGTAAGCTCTCGTAATTACGTTTCCGAAACTGCCCATCTAGTACGCAAACCCCACATTTCTATGGTGTCGTTCTTTATTTTCCCATATCTCGATATCCATAAGGCTTACCGAGTTGAGGTTTTCGGTAAACAGATATCAGTTCCTTACATTTTAGAGACATACATTTCCATATATCTAAAAAATACAGACATTAGGTACCCCATGGTACCCCGAACACCATTGGGGTACCCACTTACTTTTGAATGGTAATACATTTTGAGTTGTTGTTCAGCATCAATAAACACCTCATATTTTTTCTACGTGCAACCCAAAAGTCCATACCTGACCGAACAGATTTTTTCCATTTAATCTCAAAAAGGTTAAGATATTTTGTATTGTTAAGTACAACCAAATTAAACACACTGAATATAACATTTTAAATATTTTCTGATTTTTGTTGCAGGTATTTCGTGCTTCAAACCAGGATTCTGCTTGAAAGACAGTCAAAAGAAGCAGTGTAGGTTGTGGCTAAAAGTACGTCCTTTCTGAAGACAGACCCAATTGTACTTACATTCTTTTGTACGAACATATAACTCTAATAAAGATACTGTACTACAAATTATTTCTTTCTTCCATAAATTAGAATAAAATATTGTCTCTGTTTAAAGAAAATGATTGTTAATGTTAAGTCATTTTAATTCTTTTTCTCTGTAATAAGAACATTATCCCTCGCAATATTTTTTATCTTTGTGCTATTGCGATTGGATGAAGTAAAATTCTATACGAAGCACTATTATTTCAGACATGCATTAATAACTAATGTATTGTTCTGTATGTAAGACAATGTGTATACTGAACATGTCTAGCGAAGGTGTTGTTTTAATACAGAATCTATAACTCAGCTTTTCAGTAGTCAACTTTATTGGGAATCCGAAGAAAGAAGTTAAAAAAAAAAAAAGTTGGACTTGTGTGTGTTCGTGTTGTGTGTGTGTTCGAATTCTGGACTAATCCAAATTATCCAGAGAAATCATTATATATTTCTTTGTTGCTATTTCAGATGTATCCTTTATCCAAGTCGTATGAAACGGAGACTTCATACATCGCTATACTTTCTATGAACTATGTTCCGTATTTACTTAATCACTTTGTAACTTTCTCTAGTGTTGACAAGACCGCAGGTGTCAATCGAATAGTTTAGTGTTTCACTCATGTCACCTTGTGACTAAGGTACGTCCTGTCGGTATATATATGGTACTGGGTTCAATTAGCGATAAAATACATTTTTAGCGTTAAACAAATGCAAAAATCTACACGAAATGAGATACCGTGATCTCTGACTTACGGATAACACCAAGCAACTAATGGTTTGTGAGTGTGATTGAGTTTACTAATTACTATTTGGCTAAAATCAGTGTTCCTTTATCTATAGTTCTTTTCGTGCTTTGAATTGCAAAGTTTGAAATAACCGTTTTAAATTGTGTATATATATCTTCCGAGTAATTCTGAGAATCATTGCTCTTTCTTTAAGCAATGTATGAGACTGTTAAATTGCTCGTTGCTTAAAATGTTGCACTAAGAAGGATGCATCCAGGAAAGTCCAAATTTGCAGAACGTCTATAGCAGGGAAGAATAAATATGTTTAGTCGATGGCTGCACAACGCCTCCGCTGTCACCACGTTGTCACACAGCGAATACAGCGAACGTTTAAGAGTATTCTGCACTTACTATTAGGTATCGGCCTGGGAACTTTGGCGCATCTACCCAGTCTCCTTCTTGGTGTTGCATTTTTAATAGCGAGTACTGAGTAGGAATCATCTTGTAAGCGAATACGTTTTCGGCTGACACTACACTTTTAATTATTGCGACATTAAAAAAAAAAAAAAAAAGAAAGAAAGAAAGAAAGAAAAAAAAAGAAAAGACATAACTTACCTGTTAATTAAAATGTACAGAGAAGTTATTTCTGGAAAATTCTATTCAGGCCTCTTGTGGTAACAACTGCACTTTAGAAGAAGATACTATTAAGGAAAGGAATGAGGTAAACTAATCTTTATATCGTACAAGCAATGGATGATAACAGCTTAATAAATGATTGTACGTAAATCTTGTTTGAGTTTGAATATAGGATTGTATAAGGCTGTGCATTTTGCATTATTATTGAAGTGCTGCAACTAACTAACTGCAAACCATATGATAAATTCTTACAGTAATATTGATTTACTCTGTATGGAAACGAAAATAGTTTAATATATGGTTAACCTCCTTTGTGCCCATAATTTTAAAATTAACGCTTGTGTCACTTTTCAACACTTGGCTTTGCAGTAGCTTTCCAACGAATTAGCAGGAAGCCCAAACTTATAGGACACCCTGCAGGTAAATACATTTCTTTGGACAGTTTCACTGCTCCAAACTAAGATTTGAAAAGTGTAGTATTGTTAATTTTATTATTATTGGCACAAAGGAGATCAACCATATTTTAAGCTATTTTTGTTTTCATACAGAGTAAAACAATATTTGACAACATTACAGTAAGAATGTATCATGCACTTTGCAGTATGTTGCAGCACTTTAATAATGGTGCACTATACGTACACTCTAGATCCTGCATATGTCCGATCCATACATTACAAGAAGGCAATACGTATTCGATACAGGTAAAATCTGTATATTTCATATGGACAACCTATTAGCTATATACATCCGATCTATACATTACATATGGCCAACCTGTACGCGACATACGTATAATCTATATGCTGCATGCAGACAGTCTGTAAGCTACATATATGCACTCTGTATGGTGCATACGGATATTCTGTATGCTGTATCTGGACAAGCTGTGTGCGACATAAGGAAAATCTGTATAATACATACGTACAATACGTATACTGTATCTAATCGTACGTACGGGGCACAAGTACAATATAGATGCTGTCTTGGGGTTGAACGAAAGAAACATACGTAAAGAACGTATATTGCATACTTCTTGAAATTATGCTCCGTCCTGATAGTCAGTGTGTGTCGTCATTATTAACCCACATGCTACATACGATCCTGACGTCACAAAGCTAGATATCACCTCCGTATATATTTGTTACTGCAGATGACGTCACACGAATGACGTCATTGCACTTATGCAGACAGTGCGTATAATACATACTTTTTCAGCTATACGTTTGCTGCAGGATGTTATATACGGTTGTACGTTAAGTCCAGAAACTACAGGAATTACGAATGTAACCTACGTTTTTAAGTATGCCACCTACATTTTTTTTTCTCAGTGCGTGTTTTTCTTGGAAGGGGCTTGCACTCCTTGTTGTTTTGCGTGGCACTCTCACAGCGCAGGCCTACATTGATGTTTTAAGCATGTTTTTGCTTCCCACTGTTGAAGAGCAATTCGGGGATGGCGATTGCATCATTAACACGATCGAGCACCTGTTCATACTGCACGGCCTGTGACGGAGTGGTTACACGACCATAACATTCCTGTAATGGACTGGCCTGCACAGAGTCCTGACTTGTATGCTATTGAACACTTTTGCGATGTTTCGGCCTCACCAACCTACATCGATACCTCTCCTCAGTTCAGCACTACGTGAAGAATGGGCTGCCATTCCCCAAGAAACCTTCCAGCACTTGATTGAAAGTATGCCTGCGAGAGTGGAAGCTGTCATCAAGGTTAAAGGTGGGCCAACACCATATTGAATTCCAGCAGTACCGATGGAGAGCGCCACGAACTTGTAAATCATTTTCAGCCAGGTGTCCGGATACTTTTGATCATATAGTGTATATATATATATATATATATATATATATATATATATATATACAGTGGCGGATCCAAGGGGGCTATAGGGGCTATAGCCCCCCCTTCACGCTCAGATATACACTGTATAAAATGAGCTTCAATTCTGCTTTACACTGGATAAAACGTCAAAATATGGTTTAGCCCATCCCTTGACCATATCCTGGATCCGCCCCTGTATATATATATATATATATATATATATATATATATATATATATATATATATATATATATATAGAGAGAGAGAGAGAGAGAGAGAGAGAGAGAGAGATACACTTGTTCCCCTTCCCACATTTCGACTGTCATCATTTCGCACCCTCACTAATAGGCAGAACCACAAAATGTCTGAGAAACTGAGAAAGATATAGACATGGTTTGCGAAGTTTAATTTTCTTTCCGCATACGTATACGAAAAGTTCTTTCAGTACATGTATATAAGTATCCAAACTCACATAAGAAGTAAGTGGAATGGCTATTGCTTTTTGCTTTCGAGTGACGTTGAAAGAAGTCTTGTAATCATTATACAGGGTATTTCAAAGCAATACCGACAACGTTTGGGAGGTGACTCCTGACACCAAGATAAGACGAAAATTTAGACCAACCTCACTGCACAAATGCTTCCTTTCGGAGTTATAGGCTGCCGAAAGCATGAAAAAAAATGAACTTTAGAAGTCCATAGCTCCAAAATTATGGGACCTACCGTAGTCGGGTTAAGACTTTATTTAGGAAATAGTATGTGCCCTATTCAAATATCCATGTTTCAGAATCCTGCAGTACTTGGGCAACAATTTTTATAGAGGTAGTTGGTGAGTACTTCAAATTATATGCCCGTAGCCAAACTTCCTCTATAAAAAGTGTTGCGTGAGTACCTTAAGATTCTGAAACATGTATTTTTGGATAGCGTACATATTAGTTCCTAAGTGAAATCTCGACCCGACTATGGTAGGTCCCATAGTTTTGGAGCTATGGATCTTTCAAGTTCATTTTTTTTCATATTTTCGGCAGCTTATAACTCCGAAAGGAAGCATTTGTGCACCCAGGTTGGTCTATACTTTTCGTCTTATCTTGGTGTCAGGCATCACCTCCCAAACGTTGTCGGTGTTGTTTTGAAACACCCTGTATAATAAAACAAAATCAAACTTCATATATTTCAACGGCGTTTGGTATACAAGCTCCCGGTTCGATTCCCAGTGCAGTGCATTGAATGTATTACTGGAGTTCGGATTCCACCTTGAGCTGTTGGTACCGGTACGTCTCGGATGTCGTAGTTTATCGAGAACAGTCCCGGATTCATATAATCTGCTTTCTCAAAAATTGTTCTAAACTTTAATTACATTCTCTTTCTCCAAAATGTAACCTAATTCCATTCGTGCAATATTTTAAAAAAAATAATCAGTTTATAGTATCAATAACTAATAAATGGTGTACATATTATGTACACCTTTTATTAGTTGTTGATACTCAGCTATTATAACAGGAATTCTCTAGTTCCCGTCATTCCCTTTTGATAAGTGTTCACCTATTTATTATCTAATTAATTCCGATATTTCTGCAGAAACCAAAAGCGTATGTGCATTATCATGGTATGTCCTTACGTTCGTTTGTTTGTTCGCCCCATTCAATGTACGAGAGCTGCCAAACCTAGAGGCCGTACTATTCAAAATATCCGAAATAAAATTCACAACAAGATTTGTTCTATAAACTCAAGGATAGTAGGATCCCAAGGATGGCTTCTTGATTTTTCTTCCTATTTTTTTTTAAATAAGGATAATTTACTGAAGGGTGAAAATAAAAAATTGTAATTTCCTCAAAATGGCTCTAATGATTTGATTAATATTTTATAGATAGGAGGTGAGGCTAGAGGAGACGGTGATGATGAATAATGAATGAAATGGTGGAATGAAGAAAGTGGGAGCAAGCGGGAGAACCCCGGGAAAACCCACGCACACGGTGTTTGTCCACCATAAAGTTCACTTGGCGGAAACATACCGAAATAATCCTATATCATTACATCCTAGCAGTGTCCAATCCATGCCTACGATCTTCCGAATGCCACAGAATTACGATTCCAGACCTGTCTACCTCATATTACGGCTGAGGTATTATATGTGAATTCCCCGGCCCAATCGCTCGTGCAGATCGTCCATTATGAAGTGGGAAGAATTTCTCCTTCCCCAGCAGGGCGCCCAATCACATAATAACATGTCTAACCCTATAAGAAAGAAGGACATTGCCAATGATGGATTTAATTGTAATCCAATTCCTCACAGTCCATCAATGCTACAATGTACACTAGCCAGTACAGTGAAATATGATGGCCAGGTTGTTTTCTCTGTCGTTCGAAAAGGCTTTTGGTAATATTCAAATTAAGAGCTGGAGCGGAGAAATAGCTTCTAAAGAGTTAATATTAGAGATCGTCTGACACTAAATATTTTGACACTTACAAATTGTTGAGTAGAGAAAATGCTAAGCCAAAAATAGAGATTGTTGCCTAATTTGTTTTGGATATGATTGTTTCATTTAAAAAAAAAATCATTATATAATTGGCTCACAGATCAATTGCAATGTGTTATGGTATAAAAATCTCAGGTACCGATAAACCACTTAATTTCATAGTATCGGTACCTCCCAATTCATTAGAAATGAAATCTTTTCAGTAAAAAGGAATAAAAACTAATTATTCTACAGAGATACCTAATGATACAGAGGCTCATATATCTCCATCGCAAGTGTCAAACCAGGTTCCACAGGGCAAAATAACTGTATGCACACGTGTATCAGTCTCTCAGTTATTCTACAGCAGCATCAAGGTATAGTAGACAAAAGGCCGCCGAAAAAATCGCTTTTGCGAAGACTCCGTCATGACTCTTTTCAATGAACTCTTCCCACTGAGAAGAGCAGTGTTGAAACCATGGCTTTGTAGTAAGAAGGGCCACTGATAGTGTTATAATTAAACGTTATGTATATCAGCCTCCCCCACAATCCATATCACTAAAGAAATAGTATCCAGAAGGGGTAATACCGAAACTCACAAGATCTATGCTAAAGATCCAGGATAACACAGCCTGTGAGAATCCGTTAGTCCAGCGTGTTATAAACAAAAGATTACATGTGACTAGGATTCTGAGACGTCTTGGTTTGGCTTGAACAGTCCGCAATTTACATAAAGTACAACGACTACCGAAGAACAACGACTGTCAAAGAGTAACAACTCTCGAAGAATCGTTGCTCATTTCTAGTGAATAACGACTCACTCACTCATCCAAAAGAGTTAGTCAGAAGAGTCGGCTCAGTCGCAAGCAATACATCACTACCCAGAACCAGTAAAACTTTGGGAGTCGTGATTCTTCGAGAATGATGATTCTTCGGGAGTCGTGGTTGGTCATTGTTCTTCGGGACTCGTGGTTCTTCAGGTGTCATGGTTCTTTTTGAACTACTGTTCTCTGGAAGCTACGATTCTTTAGGAGTGACAATATTTGGAGAACTTGAATGTTGTACGTCGCTCACTCGCGAACCGCCCTCTTGCTTTTTAATCTTGTTGGTTGGTTCAGTCAGTTGCGGTTTTGGAGGGGTAGTTTCACTGTTTCTCACTGAGGCGAGCGCCTCTTCAGTCGAGTTCGGCAAAAGTACGTTGCCTTAGTGTATTTGTACCTCTGGCATGAATAAATTGAAAAAGAATACCAACAATGTAAACGTTTAGCACTTTGATGTGGCAGTTGGGCTCACATTGATATTTTACATATAAAGCGTAAACTTTTAACTATCAATTAAAATCGCATCTGCAGAATGGGGGAGTAGGTCAAGTACGTAAAAGCCCAAAAGAGTCGGTTCTTTCCTATTCCCTGGGTCCGCTCTTGCAATCGCACATAGCCAATTGAATATTCAGTTGAGAAATTAATGAGGATGAGACCGCACAACGCACCAGCAGTAGAGATAAGAACTTCGTCACTCTGCGTTTGTTCGTGCATCAATATCGTGCAACTGTTAGTTTTAAACGAAAGTATATGTTATACAATTTTTAAGGGAAATGGTATGTTAAAATGAGCATATGTAATTCAAATAAATTCGCAATAATTACAGTAAATTTTAAATATATTTTATAATAGGAGAGAATTGAATCTAACTGTCTTATTTCATTATTTTCGTAGCAAAAGGTAATTTCAGCTTAAGTAACGAAGGTCTACTTAAGGATATTTTAAGATACTTAGGCCTATATGGAAATTCTTAAGATTGTGATGTACAAAATTCAAAACGTATTTCACATAATTGTACCTACAACATAACTGAATTTTATGAAAGCACACAGGGTTGGTATGGGTGGGACCGATGCCGCTGTTAAGGTTTTCTGTACTTAAAACAGTTCTTAAACCGCAATATTATGTTATTGACACAATACGTCTATTACATAAAAATGACAAGAATCTAGTAATCACGCCAAGCGAAAACAGTTGAACCGTTTAAAATTAATTTCTTGATATAGTTATTAACACCTACTTCGAATTCAGTTTTTATCATGTTACTTTGATTTGATTCAGGTCCGTATCCACGGGGGCCGGGCCACCTCTAAATTTTTACTGCCTCCCCTAAAATTTTGACGGTATGCTTGCAAATGACCTATAATATGGTGATGAACTATAATATGTTTGGATCGCCCTCCCTAACATCCACCGGGTCCCCCTATATTTTTGGGCTGGCTACGGGCCTGATTTGATTTGGTTTTGAGTTTAGCGTCCTTTTCAGTAGCGAGGCACTGTAGCTCAGTGGTAAAGCGCTTACCCCTGGTACATGGGGTCCCTGGTTCGATCCCCGACCAAGTGAGTTCGTAGTGGACATCATATCCGTGGGTTTTCTCAACTACTCCGTTTCCTCCCAATTTCTCATTCCACCAATTCTTCCATCATCATTCAGTTGCTTTAATCATCGTCTTCTTTAGCCTACAGGGCTTAATCGTTTGCCATTAAACTAAAATATTTCATTTTATTTCAGCAGCGAGGCTAGTTGAGACGTGGGCCTACTGATTAACGTGGAACCCGAACCACATGAGCTCCCACCGGAAATCTAACGCCGGGTCTTCCACGCGAAAGGCGCGTACGCTAACCGCTTAGCCCGGGGGAACTCGTTACTTTGATTAAAATGTGTGTTCTAAGGGGGGAGTGGTGGCCAACATTTTTAATTAAAAATTTAGTTTCTCACGAAGTTGTAATAAAATAATAATATTTTTGACATTGAATTTAAAGTTGTAATTCTTTTGCAGTAATTCTAAAGTTGTATTACTATAGCATTGTATAAAGTTGTAATATTTTGCATTGAGTATTTTGATTCGTTTAGGCTGTAATTTGCATATAGCTTTTTTGCATTTGTGATGTATTTTCACACATTAATAGTAATTTTATTCAGTCTAATTTATATGCGTATTTTGTATCTGAATTGCATTTTTGTGTGTTACATCTGTTAATTGTAATTTGCATTAGTCTAAAAGTGTAACTTCCTGTGATTTTTTAAGGTTAAATTTGTTAATAGCAGTTTGCTTGTAATCTAAAATTGAAGTTATATCTTTTAAATTCTTTTATGTAATGGATTTAGTATGATAATCAGGGTTGCCACACTCGAGACTCGCGATGATGCCAAACACGAGCCTGAATTATGTTAGATTTTTGCAAATTATGCCAGATTTTCAAATTATCTTTCCGTACTAATTTTAAAGACCTGCCCATACTATATATATACACAGTGGCGGGTCCAGGATATGATTAAAGGAGGAGCTAAATCATAGTTTGCGGCTTTATGCAGTGTAATGCAGGATTAAAGCCCATTTTATCCAGTGTATACCTGAATGTGAAGGGGGAATATAGCCCCCCTGGATCCTCCCCTATATAGGGTCTATATACCTTCCTTAAGTACCCCCTAAATAAAGTTCCTCGAGGACCCGTTTCTCAAAGAAACTAGCCTTGTTAACAGCCTGGGGAAACATTTGTGGAAAATTCAAACAACAGCGACTTTGTGGAAACAACAACAACAAAAAATCCACTTTAGCGATCGAATTAAAAGAATGTTATCCTCAGGTTAGTATTCACAGAGAATATTTTTACAAAATTTAAGTTTCATGGTTAAATCAGTAGACTGAATATATTCACATCGTATCCACTGAGTTGCAAAATAGTGTACTCCAGACATTACCACCCGAAGAAAATTTTCTAGGGGAGCATCTCCATGGTTGCTATATTATGTCTGGTGGTTTGCTATATTACGTATACATTTTCGTGAGCCAGGGGGGCCCATTTTTATCAAACACGGAGATTACTGAACAAAATATAATAAAAATATCTAATTCGAATTTCTATCATCCCTCAGGCCAACCCAAGACTCAAACATAAGAGATGGGCATTGTTTTTAAACAACGTAACGTGCCTAGCGAAGGCTTCCCATAGTGAAGATTATATTAGTGAAAGTTATACAAATGCAATTTTACAACTTAATATAAATTTACTAAATGTTAAGCACTCTGTTGCTATGTGGTTAGAGTATGCGTCTTTTACGAACGGAGTTTGATTCGCGGTAGGAGCTCATGTGTTTTAAATCCGACGTTAAGCTGTAAATTTGCGTCTTGTAGAGCTTTGCTCCTGAAAGCGACGCTACACTATAATCTAATTTAATATTACTAAATATTCAAAAAAATTACTTATCGAGATGACGTGAAATGGTAGTCATCAAATCCATTTTATATTTTCACTTAATCTAGTGGATATTAATATAACAATTACAAGGCACACGTATAAGTAGTCAGAAACAAGCATATACACACGTACACAAATATGAAAACTTCAAATCTGTTTACATCTTTTGGACTTTCGCTGCATCAAGCACTGTTATCCTCAAACAAACTTCATCATCTTTCCATGTATCTGCATTATTTGATTCATCTACAGATTTGTCATTTGCACGCATCATTGCTTTTAGCATTTTTGGGGAGGGTTCAGGGTTTTTTCTTCATTTAAAGAATCGGTTCTTTGTATTGGAAAGAGAATCAGGGAGGAAGGGAGAATTTATAGTCTATTTTATGAATGGATAACATTTTAAGAAATATATACAAAACATGCCGCTTCCGACACAGGACTGAAGCATTTCTTTTAGCGATTTATTACTAGTGGTCTCTTGACGCTCATACCTCCTTCCCTCACAAATTGTAAAGTGAAAAGGGACAGAAACATCCCAGATAACCATACAGTCAGGTTTTAGTTGACAGAAGTAAAACTACGGTTAATAAACATCTTGTGCAGAGTCACGTTGTGTTCATTTTTGAACATTTCTGTGAATTCAACAATACAATAGCGGAAATACTAACTGGTTTTATTGCTCCAACCATTGCTACAACTAAAAGGGATTCCGGTCATTGAACCATCCAAATTTTCATTTTGTTTCTGTTCTCCAGAGGGAAGAATAAAATTATGCTAGATTTGGCCAAGATGCTAAAGTCAAGTTGCTAGATGCTAAATACATATGAATTATGCTAGATCTAGCACCAAGATGCTAGATATGGCTTCACTGAAATACAATTTAAGAAGACACATTGTTAAAGTAAGGATATATTTCAGTAGCAAAAATATGTATTAATTAATTTCATTTTTTTTTTTTTGTGGTACGGGAATAGGGTAACATTGAAAGTTTTATTCATCTTATTGCTTTATCTTTATAAAATAAGTTCCTACTCCCAGCCAGTAGAGGGTTACGCCCTCTCTTTGGCATAGGTTACGATACGTATTGGTGTTGCTAATACAAGTACAATAGATGGTCTAAGTGCAATTTGGTTACACGGGGAGTTAATCTTTATTTTATTCAGGTTCTATTTTATTTGATCATGGTAAAAAAGAAAAGTAGAAGAAGTAAATGAAAAGAGGAACATGAAGTGCACTGTCTCAACACAACACAGATGTGATAGTGTACCAGATGAATGCTATGTTCTGTCCAACTTTGGACGTGATGAAGACCAACGGTGCCCTGGTAAGACATAAGGTTGTTATTGTGCAGAGGATGAAGGGGCTATGTAATGAGGAACGACGGATGATGAAAAAGCTGCAACTGCGTCTAAATCCGGATGATCTGGAGGTAGGGTATAGCGGTAAAGTGCAAAGAGTAGCGACAAAGGTGTATCCTGTAATTTGCGAGGTGGATTGAACGGGATGTCTGCTTGCATTGTGGTGAGGAGTAACGGATGCCGGGACTCGAATCGGTTAATAATATACTTCGTCCGTAAAGCTTCAAGATGGAACAGAAGATGTGGAAAAGGCATAATGTCGTAAAGATCTTGAGTAGGACTAGGAAGTTTTATTCTGTAGGCTATTCGTATGGCATGTCGTTCTAGTATCTTCAGTTTTTCATAATGACGCTGGAGTGCGGCTATCCATGCAGTGAATCCGTAGGTCAGGACTGGTCGTAAGAAAACTTTGTAGGTATTAAGAATGGTATTTGCTCGTGGTCCCCAAGTAGTACCCGTGAGGCGTTTGAGGAGGTTAATCCTGTTATATGCTTTCTGTATTACATTCTGAAGGTGAGGGCGCCAAGTGAGGTGGTGGTCAAAAATAATTCCCAGATACGTTACATGTTTAGCTGGATGAACCCGCATGTTATCTACTTGGATATTCAGTAGTGAAGGATTTCGATGTACCCGTGATCTGCGTTTTGGCGGGAGAAAGACTATTGCTTGTGTTTTATCTGGGTTGAGTTTCAGACGCCACTTCGTACACCAGGTGAGAAAAGTTTGAATTGCTGCATTAATTTCAGTACTTATACGGTGAATAGTCCGGCCTAATGTAAGAAATGCAGTATCGTCTGCATACTGAAAGATATGTGTGTTTGGCGGCAATGGTGGCATATCTGCTACATAGAGAAGATACAGCAAAGGTGATAAGGCAGACCCTTGTGGTACTCCAGAAAGAATAAATATCGGGTGCGAGAGAGTGTCATTAAGAGCAACATAAGCAATACGGTTGTGCAGAAAATTATAGATAAACCTGATATATGATATGGGAAGTGTCAGACGGATAAGTTTATATATGAGAGCTGCATGCCATACCTTATCGAATGCCTTTTCCAGGTCGAAGAGCACTAGACAAGATGGAAATTGTGTATTAAACTGATTGGTAATAATATTAGACAGACGAAATAACTGATCATTGATACTAAAACCGGGGCGGAAACCAGCCTGATGCAGAGGGATTATATTACGTTCTGTTAGATAAGAATGAAGGCGTCGAACAAGGATTCTTTCAAGAATTTTGCAATACACAGAAGTAAGTTGAATGGGCCGGTAAGAAGAGACAGTATTTGGTGGTTTGTGTGGTTTTAGGAACATCAGTGTTTTGGAAGTCTTCCACTCACAAGGAACAAAGCCTGTCCGCAGGATGAATGTATAAATGAGAGAAAGAAGGTAAAGCAGGTGATAAGGCGCTTCTTTAATATGGCGATAAGTAATCCCATCGAAACCAGGTGCAGTATTTTTCTTGTTCTGGACAGTTCGAGTTATATCCGTTACTGTAATTGGTTTTGTAAGAGCAGTCTTGTGCGGGAAAGTGTGAGAGATGTCAGGTTGAAGACAAAAGGTGTCAAAATTAAGTTTCTCAACCGGATGAAGACGCTGAGAGTATGCAGGTGGTAACGGGGTAAAGATTCCCTGGAGATACGTTGCAAAAGCGTCGGCTTTATCCTTGTCACCTTGTAGTGGGGAATCTTTATCTATTAACGGATATGAAGTACGAGTGGATTGTCCTGTGAGCTGACGGAAGCGCTTCCAGTATTGTGTTGGATGAGCTGTTTCGGCTAAGGAATTACAGGCTTTTATCCAGTTGCGTAATTTATAAGCTTTAAGGTAATTGGAGACGGTGCGTTGAAGTTGACGATGATGACGAAGAGCTTCTTCGTTTCTGGTACGGATATATTCTTTGTAAAGGGCTCTGGAACGTCGTATGAGAGGTAAGTATTGCGGAGGTAACGGAGGACGGCTTGGAGAAGTAAGCTTGGTAGTAGGGATGTGTTTATTCCCGGCATTTTGAAGTGCTGTGTTGATAGTATCTAGTGTAGTATAAAGTGCTTCTTCGGTTTCTGGACTAGGAGTTTCCGCCAACGCAGTAGCTATATCAGTTCTATAAGCTTCCCAGTTTGCTTTATCGAAACGCAGGATACGTCGAGCAGTATGACTGGATAGGGTTTGAGAAGATTTTAAACATGTGATTGTTAACTTGATTGGTAAATGATCGCTACCCAGATTCCCCAGAACTGTAACATTACAGCGATTATGAAGGGAGGCAGAGGTAATCACAATGTCTGGGGTGGTTTGTGAGATGGGTCGTGTGTGCGCTGGAAGTTGATGAATGATGCCTGTCGTGTTTGTTTCAATGAAGTTAATGAACTGTTGTTTCTCTCGCTCTGGCCGACTATGAATGTTAATATCTGCCATAATGATATAGTTACGGAAGTTATTGGAGATATAATGAAAGAAGTTAAGTGGGATAGGGTGACCTGGACGTATATAGATGGTTGCAAGAGTGACATACAGTTGGCGAAAATACGTCGTGACTATAAGGTATTCCGGAAGTCGAAATGTGAGGAAATGTTGTCGGATGGCAAGAGTAACAGGATAGCCAATAGCTACGCCGCCATTTGCGCGTTGTGCTGGAACAGTGTTATCGTGACGTAGAAGTTGATACTGTGGTATCTTACAGCTTTGCTTGGATGTAAGATACGTTTCATTCAATAGGAATGCGTTAGCTTTTTCTTCAAGAAGAAGATGCTCGAACAAAAGCTTGTGCGTTAGTAGCGATCGGATATTAAGAAATATAAACACAAGTTCCATGATCACTTTATGCTTAGACTGCTGTTTCGAGGGGGGCAGCGTGGAAATAAACAGATTGTCCGGTGTATGTAGCATTGAGGTTAATATGAAAAACATTTCTGGCAGCATATTGAATTTGTTGAAGAACATGTGGCCTATCAAAGGGATGTATGTTTTGAAGGGCGATGGTTATGAAGGAGAGTAGCTGAGCTACAGTTACAGTTTGTTGCGTTTGTGTAGGAGGCATTTGAGTTTGCTGTGTTGTATGAAGCCGAACTGGAACAACTAGACTTGGTTTTGTGGTGTCAGGTGCTGGGCGTGATTTACATTTAAAGCTGTATGTCGGATGACTCTCAGGACAGGCAGAGCAAACAGGTGGCGTTTTCAGATTTGTACACTGATTAGTAGCATGGGGACCAGAGCAATAACCACATTTCGAAGCTCTCTTACAATTAGCTGTAGTATGGTCGTTATATGTTTGACACCTCTCACATCGAATCGGTAAGGGTTGTGCAGTTCGAGAAGGTTCTACACGGTGGCGTTTCTTAAAGATGTATGCGCCGTTGGAAAGTAGTGTGTCAATCGCATCTTGCGAATTCGTTAGGACTCTCACCATGTAAGTCGGGCCTTGGTTATTGCGAATACGCATGCACTTATGGATGTCAATGCCTTCGAGCTTCAGTTCTTCCTCTACTTCGCCGTCTTGGATGATAGGGTCGACGCCACGGATAACTACAGATAAGAAAGGTGCTTTCCTGGGCGGCGGAGGTTGTTTAGCAGTTGGTGGTTGCAGCTTTTCAAGCTTGGCTTGCTTGCCGAAAATCTCGTAAGAGAACTTATTGCGAATGATGGTTGCAAATCGAGGATCAGTAGATCGAATAATAATGCCATTCCGAGTTTTGATAATTTCCGATACAGCTTCCCTTCGAAGATATTTAGTGATCTGCTGGAGCAGAAGTTTTGGATTTTCGAATTTAGTATCATAGTTGGTGAGTTTGAATGGATACCACTTCGGTTTCAGAGTAGACTCAAGTGTTGGGAAGTCCTGATCGATATCGCTATGGTTGTCATCGGTGTCTCGATTTGTGTGATGGCGTTTTGATGGAGGTGTACCTGGTTGCACAAAAGTATCGCACACAAGTGGTGATCGAGAACGCGAGCGTACCGAACACGATTCGGTGTTGCAGGAAGAATTTGATGCAGTAGAATTTCTTCTGCGAGCTTTGCGTTTCTCACTAGCGGGTGGATCGAGAACCTGAGCAGGTAACCCTGGGTGGTGTCCCGTGGCCATCATAGGAAGGACCTATTTCTTTGCAATGAAAGAGTAAGTAGAAAATATATTCTTTAGCCGGTAGAGATGCCAAGGTCGTCAACTGATTTTCGGTAGCTCTACCTCCGAAGAGGAGAGAATAAAATAAATCGAAAAGCCAAAGAAATAGCAAGGTCGACAACTTATGATCAATTACGCCTGTTTACCTCCGTGGAGGCTTATAATCAATTCGACGGTTGTTTCCTAAACCCCAAAGAGGCAAGTAATCCAACCGTATAAACGAAGATCGCGAATAAAATCAACAAATGGGGATGGAAATACTAAAGGACTTGCATATTTTTCTCCGCCAGCTGCGGATACCCTATTTTTTTACCTGGTTAGAGATTCCAGGTGGCCAGTTCGTTAATTTCATGAATAAGAAGTCAATTTTTATACAATTACTAGCACTGAGCACTTGTTATAAGCTTAATTTCACTAAAGATATTTTTTTGTCATTAAACAAATGCCAGTAACATTCTGATAAACATTAAAAGTGATTTAAATTGCAATATTTTAATTATATTAATAACATATGGACATCTGACGACATTTAAAATAAACACAAACTGTTCTATTTTCTGAAGATTTGGAGCAGAAAGTTGAAGAATAAGCTAAGGAGAATACCTACTTTACGATTTCGTCATCTGATGTGTTTCCTCAAGTTTCAAGAAGTGTTCTCTATGCAATTGTGACTCAGCGATTAAATTATCGAAAGTTGTGCTCACGGCCGTGTTGAAGTTTTTTTTAAATTAGGTAATCAACATGCACGGCAGTGCATGGCAGCCAAGTTCCGCGAAGAAAATGAAAACTGGCCTGCACTGCCGTAAGCATATTATATACGAACAAGAGTTTGGGGTGAAATCGCCGATTTCGAGGCTTCGTAAAAACGATTCTATTAAGGGTAGAAACATGAAATTTAGAATTTAAGGAGATATCCGAGAGATATACTCATATCCCAAATCTCACATTCCTACCTTCAACAATATTTGAGTACTGAACCCCTAAAATATGCAGTTTTCAGGCTCACTGACTCACTCATCAAATTGATTAGGTACTTCCCAGTGAGATAGAGACGTGAAACTTTGCATAAAGATACCCTATAACAACTTGAGTATGGAAAAAGTCCTAAATTTGAGGAATGTTCTATGGGAAAGTTTTTATAGGGGAAAAAAGTGTCCTTAACTAAGCAAGAAATCGTTTCACTCACTCACTCATCAAATTGATTAGGTACTTCCCAATGAGATAGAAACGTGAAACTTTGCATAAAGGTACCCTATAATGACGTGAGTACGGAAAAGGTCTGAAATCTCAGGAATATGCATTGGGAAATTTTTTATGGGCAAAAAACTGTCCTTAGCCAGGAAAAAAATGGTTTCACTCACTCACTCATCAAATTGATTAGGTACTTCCCAATGGGAAAGAGACGTGAAACACTGCACAAAGGTACTTGATGATGACTTGAGTATGGAAAATGTCCAATATTTGAGGAATGTGCTATGGGAAAGTATTTATACGAAAAAAACTGTCCTTAGCCAAGCAAGAAATCGTTTCACTCATTCACTCATCAAATTGATTTGGTACTTCTCAATGAGATAGAAACTTGAAACTTTGTATAAAGGTACTTTATAATGACTTGAGTATGGAAAAGGTCCGAAATTTGAGAAATGTGCTATGGGAAAGTTTTTATGGGCAAAAACCTGTCCTTAGCCAGGAAAAAAATGGTTTCACCCACTCACTCATCGAATTGATTACGTACTTCCCAATGAGACAGAGACGCGAAACTCTGCTGAAAGGTACTTTATAATTGCATGGGTATGGGAAATGTCCGAAATTTAAGGATTGTGGTATGGGAAAGTTTTTATGAGCAGAAAAGTTTCCTCAGCTGAGCAAGAAATCGTTTCGTTCACTCACTCATCAAGTTGATTAGGTACTTCCCAATGGGATAGAGACGTAAAACTCTGCATAAAGGTACATTATAATGACTTGAATATGGAAAAAGTCCGAAATGTGAGGAAGTGCTATGGGAGTTTTTTTTATGGGCGAAAAGTTGTCCTTAGTCAAACACAAATCGGTCCATTCTCTCACTCATGAAATTGATTAGGTACTTCCCAATGAGATAGAGACGTGAAACTTTGAATAGAAGCACACTATAATGACGTGAGTAAAGAAAAAGTCCGAAATATGATAAATGTGCTATTGGAAATTTTTATAGGCAAAAATTGTCCTTAGCCTAACAAGAAATCGTTTCACTCACTCACTCATCAAATTGATTAGGTACTTCCCAATGAGACTGAGACGTGAAACTCCTCATAAATGTATCTTATAATGGCTTCAATATGAACGAATTCCGAAATGTGAGGAATGTGCTATGGGAAATTTTTCATGGGCGAAAAACTTCCTTAGCAAAGCAGAAAACGGTTCATTTACTCACTCATCACATTTATTTGCTAGTTCCCAATAAGATAATGACTTGAAGCTGTGCATAAAGGTACCTTATAATGACTTGAGTGTGAAAACGGACGGTAATGTGAGGAATGTGCTATGGGAAATTTTTCATGGGAAATTTAAGGAATGTGCTGTGGAATTTTCTATGAACGAAAAATTATTCTTTCTCAGAGATCGGTTCATTTACTCACTCACCATTGATTAGGTGCTTCCAAATGAGATAGAGAATTGAAACTCTGCATAATGGTACCTACCTTACTTAATGAATTGTGTAAGTTAAAGGTTCCAAATGTAAGGAATGTACTAGGGGAATTTTTATGGTCGAAGAACTGTTCATAGCCATTAGGTACTTCTTAATGAGATAAAGTTGCGAAACTCTCCATGAAAGTACCTATAACGGCTTGAGAATGAAATTTGAGGAATTTGCTATGGAAAATTTTTCATTGGCAATAATAAATAAAATAAACTGTCCTTAAATCAGAAATCGGAAACGATTCCGTTATTGAACACATCATGTGTATAGTGATAGTGTTGTCAATCGTCCGAGTGGTCGAGTTGGTGCCCTCCTCGCTGGTCTATTGGCTACCACGTGCACCTTTGGTGTATGGGGTCCTGGGTTCGATTCTCGGTGGAGAATCCTTTGGAATCTTAACTCTCCTCGATGTTTCTGTGTTCGTGTCCCTGTCGTTCTACGTTAATAGAAAAACGAGCTTAGGTCACTGAGAAAAATCCGTTATCCGGTCAGTGGTATAGTGTACAAATATACGGGACCCTTACGTTTACTACTGAAATCAATACTTAACATACGTAATCCATATGCTACGTACGTACTGTCCTCTTTCCTCTTAGATGTTACACAATGTCGTTGCAGGATGTCTGACATCTAATTCTTCATCCCCCTTCATCGTTTCAACTTTCCACGTCAACCGGAAGCACCCCACTAATTTTTGTCAGTTCATGTAGTTTTATATACAGTTAGGATATGTTGGTAGCAAATATAATTAAGATTAAAAGTTATTTGAAAGGTGTATATCATTGGAAAGAAAACCCGAGACAGTATGAAACTGCGCAACATGCGCGTCTTGTAATGAACTCCGTAATTTCGCAATGCGGAAAGGTAGAGAACAACTAAGTATATTAAAACACCAGCTATGTCTAGTGATGTAGCAGCGAGGATTCAGCATCAGGGTTTTGGGCCCTGTTGATTCTCTTCGTATTTAGGTAATGGAAAATGAGATATTAGGGATCGTGATTATTTAGTTCGGGTAAATGAAATTCGTTTGGACATAACTCTTTGACAGATATTAAATAGAATAAATCCTCCCGCTGTTCTAGTAGCTAGCATGTGCGCCTTTCTTTTACAGAGTCTTTGGTTCGATTCCCGGTGGGAGAGCCCTTGTGCATGTTGCATGTGACACATTATGACTCCTTTAAAAATGTACAATTTTAAATTTAAATCCAGCAATATGCCACAATTGAGAATACTAATATACGACACTGACATGGTGAACTACAAAAAGAAGTGAAATATGAACAAAAACGCATCCAGAGGCGCAAAAAGTACAGCCAAGTTCGTCAGCCTCAAAAAGTGTTGAGATGAGGATGGATGAGCCAAATTCCTTGGAAACTGCATCTGAAAAGAACACTGGAACTTGGCGCGAGGTGTTAAGGAAAATGATTTTAAGGAACCTTAGGGATAGTGGTGGTGGGCGTGATGGGTTTGGGACCACCACCAACCTTAGGAATATCAACTTTGCTAAGACGCTAAGGCACATATACAGTATACACAGTAAGATTGGTGGTTCGAAATCCAGACAAGGAAAACTTATATTCCTCCACGAAGTGTCAAGGTAAATGATGTCAACGAGAGTTAGGGATGGTGTTTGTAAGCGTGGTGGATTTGTTAGTCACCACTAGCATTAGGACTGAAATGCCCCGGCCGTGAAACTAGGAACAGACATCTTAATGTATTCGAATATGTTAGACACCTCCCGCCAAGTTCCAGTGTTCGTTTCAGATGCAGTGGCCAAGGAACTTGGCTGTACTTTTTGCACCTCTGGTGTTTTTGTTCACATATATATATATATATATATATATATATATATATATATATATATATATATATATATATATATATATATATATATATATATATATATACAAGGATTTAAGTCAATTATTGGTCATTTGCAATTTGTGATGCATTATCGACCAGGAAAAACATTATCTTCCGTTTATTAGTGAGTGTGCAATGACAATGTGTTTTAAGATATATATTTAATAACTTTTTGTCTGTTTTAAGGGCTTATGTCGGGATATTCTGAACTTTGTTTTGGCTCATTTGGAAAAACAATCTTTTGACTTAAGCCCTTTTGACCGTGCACCAGAGATTTTACAGTTGAAAAATGTGGAATGTCAAGTAGCAAAAGTTTGAACATTTTCTTAAAACTCTAGTTTCTCTTTGACTTTAACCGAGGATTGAATGCAGCAGATGCATCGAAAACAGTTTGCAGTGTTCATGGGCCATTTCTGAAAGTGCGGTGAGGAAATACGGATAATTATATTTTTCTCGTTTCAAGGACAACCTATTTGATTTACCTGATGTTCGACGGTTAGGAGAATAAAAATAGAGGAAAGTGTTGATTTGTGTTACTGTACGAGAATAAACGCAAAACAAAGTTTTGTTTTAAATTGCTGTTCGAGAATAGGAACAGGCAGAATTTCTCATTGAGTTGTTGTAGAAGAATAAAAACGAAAGTTTTGATTTGTGTTGCTGTACGAAATATAAAGTCTTTCAGTTTAATGTCGCTTTTAGTCTAAGGAAGACGATGATTAGACCTAAGGCATGTCAATGATGACGGAAGAATAGGTGAAATGAGATTGTGGAGGGAAATGGGATAACCCTGGAGAAATTCACGGATATGAGTTGTCCACCACAAACTTACTTGGGCAGAGATCGAACAAAGGACTCAATGCTCCAGAGGTAAGCCCTTTACCGCTGAGCCATAGTGCCCCCTTTGTATTGCTGCACGAGAATAAAAACAAATATATATATATATATATATATATATATATATATATATATATATATATATATATATATAATATATATATATATATATATATATTTGTTTTGCTATAGGTGAATAAGAACAGAGAAAAGTTTTGATTTGTGTTGCTATACAAGAAGTAAAGCGGATAAGAGGTTTGATTTGTATCGTTGTATAAGAATAAAAACAGAGGAAAGAATTGATTTGAGTTGCTGTAGAAGAATAAAAACAGAGGAAAGTTTTCATTTGAGTTGTTCGAGAATATAAATAGCAAAAAGTGTTAATTTGTATTGTGGTAGAGAATGTGTTGAAGTGCGGGAACACAGATTTTTGATTTGTATTGTTTTACGAGAATGCAACCAGAGAAAAGTTGTAATTATATTTTATTTGAAGTTTGGTAACAAAGTAAATGAATACATTTTAAAATCATTTTCGAATTTGGTGTAGCACATACATACACGTACACAAATTACTTACAAATACAAACACAGATGCAAGCATACATAATACACAAAACATTCAGCTGCAAAACTATGAAGAAGAGTGTTACTTAGAAATCTATGGACACATTTCAATGGAAAATTGTTTGAACATTTAACAAGTAAAACTGAAGATGCAAATATTTGAAAATATTTGTTACGTAAACATATATAATTTTATTACAAACATTTCAACAGAATTCTTTGATAATATTACTTACAAAATCATTTCGCTCACTCAGGTAGAGCGTTCCTCTACATTAAAGGGAAAATGTAAGCATAAAAATTTTCCAAAATTTTTCAAAATTTTCAACATTCAAAAATTTTTCAAAATTTTTTTGAACATTATTTATACCATTTTGCAGAATTACACGATTTAATAGTATTTATTCTTTATGTCTCGTAAGTCTTTCTCACAAACTCTTGTCAACGTCACCATGCGTATCTCCTTTGAAAGAGAAGTAAGCAATGCAAAGCTTTTCAACATGAAAGTACAATTTTCATGATTCCATAATTTCATCATTGGCATTTTCTTTTTCAATACATGAAAAGGTTTCAACTCAGGTAGATTGCGTGATTCTATGTCAGTGAATTTGAAACTTAATTGCTGGTACTCTGAAAGTTAGGGGACCGCACCCATTCTTAACTATAAAAATATGTGAACATGCTAAGCTAGTAAAAAATGAAACAGATTTCCATCCTATTTTGAAAGTTGAACACACCAGTATCCTTGCTTTTAGTTATAGAAATGTTCGATAATTTAATTTAAAAATTCATTTCGTGTTATTGAAATGAAAATTGAACAGGTTTACAATAATTGTCAAAGCTCTCGGCTATAGTTAGTAGCGTTTCTACGGAGTAAACTACAGAGCCTCGAGCCTCTTTCAAGACTATTAAAAAGCAAAAAGGAAAAGTGAAAGAATACACATGGTGGAGAAGTAAAAATATTTGGGATAAAAATAAAAACATCATTTACAAAGTTTTACTATAAACGAAGTAAAACCTAAAGAGGAAACTAAGATAACACTTATACAAGAATTAGGACACTGTATGTGTTCGTAATTTCTTACATGTAGTATAATTATGTCGTATAGAATTGCTTCACGGATAGTTCCCGTAGCTCTCACATCTGAATAGAAAATAATCTTGGATGAGTCTAAAAGTCCATAGAGATACAAATTTCCCCTTTTAAATTTCAGTCTTGGAGCCATGGTCGCCTACAGGACAGGGCAGGGGGGCAGTTGCTTTACTTTGGATTTTCGAAAGGTGTTCAGTTTTTTAAGCCACATATCACAACATGTAGGCTAATATTTACGTACTGACACACTTCAGTATTTATGTTAATACATATACACACACACTATAGATTTTAAAGAATTATGCAACGTGCGTAAATAATTGTTCTTTTACATAGAGTAATACTGTATGTGCGTCAAAGTGTGTGTATGAGCGATTTCTCTTATGTGTTGGTCCCTCTACCTTCCACAGTTTGGAAAGAATTCTGTGGGCGTTTTTGCTTGGAGCATAAAATTTCTCTTCCATTCCATACATTCAATAAGCTATGTTTGTCTGTAAATCACTAACAAAATGTCAGTATTAAACATGTATTCACTATAGCACTTATAGTAAACGACAGATATACGCGAACACATTTACACAGGCACATTACACTCTAGTGATCTTTTCGTCTCAATAACGATATTGTGTTTATAAATTGTTAGCTTTTCTTCTGTAGAACTACAGTTCCTGAGATCTGTAAAGCGAAGCGTTTTTATCTTACATCCTTGGTTTATGTGTCGTAGGTTACTCAGTCCAAAAAGAGTTCTCTGTACGGAAACAGTTTGAATACTCGGTTGGAAAGATCCCTGAACAGCACACCAAATGCTTCTTCTGGAAGATGCTTGTATGTTTTAAAGGCTTCTTCCCAGTTGTCATTTAGGAAATTATTCATGGCGTCACCTGAAAACGAAACAAAAATTTTATTCTCATTACAATAAGGTTGGTGAATTAAATATTGCCTAACTTTTGTGTTAACGATAAAAATGTATTTAAAAAAAGAAAATAAAAACATTGAAGAGATAGTGCTATTAAGTATGAATTATTAAAGAAGAAAATAGAAAATAAGAGAACGAGTTAAGAGTAATGGTGTAGTGCTACCAAACGGATTAAAGAAGAAAAATAGAAAATTAATCAAGGATGTGGTGCTAACAAATAAAAAAATAATAATAATTAAAGATGAAAATTTAAGGAAATCAAGAGTGTAGTACTAATAAATAAAAATAAATTAAAGAAAACGAAATAAAATCAATCAGGGAAGGGCAACAAATAGAAATATATTAAAAGAGAAAATACCAAAGTATACGATTGAGACTGTAGCATTACTAAAAATAAATCAAAGATGAAAATTTCAGGAAATCAAGAGCGTACTACTAACAAATGAAAACGAATTATTGGAAATTGAATAAAACTAATCAAGGAGTAGTGCTAACAAATAAATATAAATTAAAGTTGAAAATTTCAGGAAATCAAGTGCTAACAAATGAAAACGAATTATGTACGAAAAGAAATGAAATTAATCAAGGATGAAGACGAAAAACTTAAGAAAAAGGGTAGCGCTAAGAAACAAAAATAGAGATGAGAATTTAAGGAAATCGAGGGACATAAAATAAAAAGATATTAAAAGAGAAAATACCTAGATATAAGATCGACACTGTAATGTTAACAAAAAGAATCTATTTATTTTTACATGTTGCAAAGTAGAGAGTAAGAAATATTAAAATAATAATACGAATAATTTGAAAGTGATTTGTAAAATGCCTGCTAATAATTCTAAGTTGTAATTTTAAAAAATGTACTCCAATAAAAACATTACAGTTTTACCAGTTGTACACTAGTATTCAATGGCGCGTTGTGTTGTTTCTGATCGGGGAACAGGTCATGAATGGCAATATACCCTTGGGCATTGGCAAACCTTCTATTACTATGAAAGAGCAACATGGACGTAATCATGTCCGTCGGTTTTTTCGATGTTCTCCCATTTCCTCCCCCATTATCATTTTACGAATTCTGTCAAAATCATTCGTCTTCTTTAACCTAAATGATATATTCGTGGGACGTTAATTTGAAGATTTCAGATCATTTTATACATGCTCAGCCAATGGTGCCTTTTATCGATTTCCACTAACATCTGTAAGAATCTTTTTTCCCTTTCTGCCATTCTTTCTCACATACCGTTACAGTGTTCAAAGTTGATACTTTGTAATTTTGTCAAGTAATATTGTAACAGAGACAGAACTGAAAATTCCATGCTTTGTTCCGTTAAACATTTCCGCTGCTACCGTGCTTCTTAGGTCACTCTGAATTCCACTGGAAGTTCTAATACTTAGTTGCTTTCAATAAATGGTTTGCAATAAATGGTCTAATTATATTTTACAATCAAATTCAAGAGTTGAGTATAACTGCTGTTGTTGATTGAGTCGCTGCTTTTTTCAAGTTCCAGTTCCTACTTTGGTAAACAAAACCATTAATACTAATCAAAACATTCTCTTTTTTGTTCGTTTTTACATTTTTATTGTTTAACTACGTCATAATGATATTGCTAATGCATTTGAGTACCAGCTCTTGCATAATCGAATGTCTTTAACACAGTAGTTAGTTGGAAATCGTTTTGAGGCTATTTATGATGTCCACTATTAACATGAAATTCTTTTAATATCATTCAACTCTCAAACATTCTAAATTATTTTCTAGCAACAAAATAAACATGAGTAACACGGCAATTTATCATTTAGTAAATACTCAATTAATCGTTTCGCAATATTATATAATACACTGATTAGAACAAACAAAATGCACAATTTCCTCGCTAAAGTCACTTTATTTGTGTTTGCTCGAGTTTATTCAAAATTAAATATTCCTCTCCCCTTTCACCGGGCAACAATTTAATGTTGAAAGCCATTGCCTCTCTTCCATGCAGAGCCCTTGCATCCAAAAAAGTAACGAATTGACTTATTTACCTAGAAAATGAAGGTTTTAGACTTAGAAAAGAGCAAAAGGAAAGTAATAGGCTATTCCGCCTGCTTCACAGGAATGGTCACTGTAAGTTTTCCATATTAACATTGATCTTATTAAAAAGACCTTCGATTGGAAATTCATATATGTTTAAAAAGTTTCTTGGAGACTGATAATATTCATTTTCATATTAATATTGAAGGAAGAATCAAGTTGATAAGTTTTATATAATCTAAAGTTTATGCAATTTAGTCTAATACACTAACAAAAAGAAAGACAAACGAGAGAAAGAAAGCAAAAAGAAAGCAGGGGTGCCCACAAGGGGGGGGCTATGACGCAAACTGCGTCATTGAAATATTTGGGGGGGTTAAAAATCTATATAAATATGTTTGAGTTTGTGTAAAAATTAATTGAAAAGTTCTTTTTTTTTTCATGGAAGAACACCTACGGATAAACAATTGAGGGGGGGGGTGCGTCATGGACATGAGGGAGGGTGGGCACCACTGCAGAAAGGAACACAAGTTAAAGAAAACAAAAAGAAATAAGAAAAGAAAAGTATAACGTTTGCAAGGCTCTTAGAAACTTTGGAGGTTGATAGAACAAAAGTGTTATGGCTCCTTATTACACATCCCTTTTCTACACCCCTTCAAGTCTTATTTGTTAAAATGACTCACAAACAACCAATGATATGAATTTTTTTAGAAAGTGGTTGTTGTTTTCAAGACCTTTCATAAAGTGCAGAAATTTCAATAGCCGATAACTATAACAATATAAATTTCCTTATTAGAGAAAAGCCTGAAGACGGTTAATAGTTTGTTTAATGGCATGTTGTAGACACTGTTTGAATAATTTTCTAATTTTTTCTGTTCTTAATTGAGTAATTTATTCACTCAGTTATTCCAGCCAAGTTCTATCAATTTTTGACAGGTCGTTGAACATTTATGTGATCTGCCGTTGTAAGCGTGATATGAAACACACTTTGTGTTTCCGGTTCCTGCCGTTTCTTTTGACTTACTCTCGCTAATTATCGGGAATACAGGTCCGAGTCTATCGTTCTACTGGTGGCTGCAGTTCGTGATGTACAATGCACTTCCAATCCCACAAAAAACGCTCAGTATAACTTTTCTGTACCTCAGCGTGGTCTTTACCACAAACTGTAAAGCTTCTCCCCGCTTTGACCACATTTTTTTCCCGCACATTTTTGCTATCACCTGTTATCAACCGATTCAGTAATGGCTCGAGGTCATTACATTTCAGTTAAAATTTGCAGATAGAAATTCCATCCAGCAAATGCTTTTGAGTCAGATCATGTGACACTCAAATGTCGAGCTTTTTTTTTTTCTAGTCAGCTTTCTCCAAATGTTTTAAAACTATTTGTTGATTGGTATTTAGGTTATTGGAGATGTCATGAGCACTTACACGCCGGTCTTGTTCGACTTTTTCTATATTGTCATCAGCTTTTGGTGTGATTGGTTGACCTCTGAGCGGAGCATCTTGGACACCAAAATTTCCAGAAGGAAATCGACTGAACCATTTGTTGCTTTTAGTCACGTATCTTACTCATAAACACAACAAATTTCTTCACGGGCTTGCGCAGAATTTTTGCTTTTATGAAAATAAAATTTGTAAAATGTAGCGCAGTTTTGTGGACAGTTCACTCATCTTCATGGTGGAATACCTTACGTCTGAGTACAAGAATTCCAACACGTTTTGCACAACTACAGTACTAGTTTTAACTGTCTGCTGCCCAAAGAAAATTAGACCTCACCTGTCGTGACACATATCCTGAGGTGTGGGACACTAACGCTTTCTCTTGTGCAGAAGATTTATTACCTTTTAGACTTTCTGATAGTTACTATGAATTACTGGATTTTCTTGTGGAGCTATTGTTGTATTATTTACCTGGCGTTAATGGGCAAAGGCGTTATTAAAAAGTGGGATATGAGTTGTTTTCTATATCACTTTACAGGGTTTCCAGAATATAAGATCGGTAAAATTCAGTAGTCAGTCCATTTCTAGGTTTGTTTAATTATTAGATAGAATTGTTGAAGTGATTATTGAAAGTAAGAAAGGAAATGTTACAAATATTGCCAGAAACGTTGCAAAAATTCGGTCCGCTACTGGAAAAACTACAATGTAGAGCAGGGTTCGCAAGAAGAATTCATGGGTTTCGCGAACCCAAATTAAAAAGATTTTTAAAAAATTAATTAAAAAATAAAGGCGGAAAAACGTAAAGATTATTTGTAATTTCTTAGTTCGATACACATTTTTTATTTTAATTAGAGTAAAAGGGAAATTAAAGTTATGAAAAACTTCATATTGAAATACAAGGGACATACCAATACAACAATACAATACCACTCAAAATTAAGGCTGCACAAATAAGGTTATAAGCAATAAGCAGCAGTAATCATAAGTCCTATAACAAATTGAAATTACTTATGGTGGTCGTTGGTAAGAAGATTGAGAAACTCTAATGTAAAGTATTGAAATTTATAGAATTGATTTCATAATTACATATTCAATGCACAACGGCTTTGAAATAAGTACACGACTGATTTTACAAAAATTTGATTAGGTTCAACTTATCTTTGTTGTTGTCGAAAAATTCATGCACACGCCACAAATTTTACCTCAAACAACACTCTATGCATCTGATATCACTTATGAACAATGAAATTAATACTCAAACTTCCTGTCTGCCCAATATTTATCAGACGCGTAATACTTACTAGCTTCATATTTAGGTAAAATATCCCTAACTCCCTTAAAAAAAAAAAAAAAATACAATGGACAAAGATAGGCAAGGGGACGCGTCCGGACGGCGTGCCGTAACGCGTCCCGCTACTTTTTCATATCCACTTTTACATCTGGTGACTCCATTAACGAATTCATGCAAGATAGTTGCTCTAGATGTTACCAGAAATACTTTTTTTTTCTTTCTTTAAATCACTTTTCTTCCTGAATTATCATATTGAATAACAGGCGGACGGACTAACATAACAAGTTTGCGTGATTCTAATTATAATATTTAAAAAATGAACATACATAAGAAGAAAGCAAATTAAAAATCTCCCAAGAAATACAAACACTGGCATGCGAAAACAAATGGAAGGTTGTATCAAGCTTTCCTCAAACGTGACGGGCTAAATGGTCGAAGCGCTAATAGTAGATAACCCTCTACGTAACCAGCAAATATTACTTTAAGAATTAGCGGATTGTTTGCAAATGAATATATTTGTCTAAATAAACCGTTCCCTATACTCAATGTGCACATGTAACATTCAAATTCAACCAACATGAAAGCGTTTTTATTCTCTAAAATATATTCACGTAACACCCGGTAAATCGTATTACGCAGACGGAATTTTGCACGTTATGCAAATTATGTTTGTATTGTTGTAAGAATATTATGTAAATTTATTTTCCTTGGACATGTCCTACATATAGAGGTGCAAACTTAACACTTATACATGTCAAAACAACACTCTCAGAGAACAGAGAAACAAATATGCTGTAAGAAGAAAGAATAGCCATTAAGAAATCGTTTGAATTTACTTTCCTTTTGCTGTTTTACCCTTCTGCCTAATATACCAAACAGATACCGTAAAAGACGACCTATTTATAAAAAAGCAAGCACAAACTGAAACAAAAAGTGTTAAATATTATGTATCTAAAAATTTGTTTCCAATAGTCGCTGTTAACAATTGAACCTATTGCTAGTAAAATGGCTCCTTGTAAAAGCAATAACTCTGAAGAAATAGAAATGAAAAACAAAACGCTTGTACTCCCCAACAAGCAATGAATGAAAACTGCTATTGCTTAAATTTTCAATCATCATAATAGTGCATATTCTACCCAGGAACTTTGGCGTGGGAAAACCGGCTCGACACAAAAGACACCAAATCTGTCACCAATCAACTTAGAGACCCTAAAAAATATAAATCCGACACTAATAAGGTCAGTTTCAATTATTTTTACATGTCACCATTCCCCCTTAGGAGTACTAATGAGGACTGAATTTGAATTTAAACGACATCGGAAGTGTTACTGATCTTCTCAGCGAACCCGAAAACTATGGATTCGACACTAATATTGGCCATTTTCGATCATTATATATATATATATATATATATATATATATATATATATATATATATATATATATATATATATATATATACCTCCCTTCCCCTAAGTGGCACCGTCAAAGTGAAATGATAAAACCCATCCCAGGCCTAAACCTTATCTATGTTGAAAATTTGATAGAGATTCGTTGGGTGGTTCAAGAGTTATTAAGTAACAAACATAGTCACTTACATTTATATATATATATGTAGATTATCCTATTGATTAGTGTATAGAAGCCATTCTATACTGTAAGTGAATTTATCATTCAGTATCATATATATCTGCCCATTATCAGGATTTGTCAGGTACGCACCCAGAATTTTTAGTTGGGAGGTGTGCAGTAATACAACGCACTATAGGCCTACTTATGCAGAATCGAACGAGTATTATTCTCGAGCCGAAAAAAAACAAACGGAAAGTAATAAAATTAGATTGCTTTTAACCGAAAATAAATAGTACAGATGATGAATAAGATTAAATCTTCAGTCTATATCAAGTATGTTAAGTTTGCTAAGTAAGTATAGGTTCATTATGAAAGTAAACAAAATATATGTTGAGTTATGAAGGTTTGGGGAAAGGTTCCGAACCCGGTGGACCCCCCGCGTGGGTGTTTCCCGGATATCCGTATCCATCACGGCCTCTTTGCCTTGTGACTTGTGGGTAATTTCGTACATGGTATATCCTGGAAGGGTTCATCACCGTTCTTAGTTTTTACGAAGTTTAGTTTACCAAATTTTACTTTTTTATTAACCCTGTTTGTACGTGTGAATATTCAGGCGGAAGACAAAAGAATTTCAAGAACTAACTGATAAATAATCATCAAATTTCACCAGGAAGTAGAGCGGTAAAAAGGATAAGAATGGAGTTCATTGACGAAGACGATATTCAATCCAGAAATTGTACGTATAAATCAACCATTCATGGTTTTAACGTTGACCACAATGGAGAAAAACGGTAACAGACAGGCAGAAGCGGATTTCTGCAATCGATTAAGTGCCCCCAAGAACGTATTAAATATCCACACTGACCTCTCTGCTAAAATTTAAGGTGTGGTAGAAATCCACTAAGCTTCCGGTTTCAATATTCAGTTAGAGCAAAAACGATAAAAGATAGCTTAGAAGCGATTTTGGTTCTGGAATCGACTTAGCGTTATAAGAATATGTGCCAAATTCTCCATTAACCCCTTATTGAAGCAGGAAATGACAGAAATAAATCATTTCCGGTTTTAATGTTCATTGCTATAGAGTAATAAAGGGAATAGATAACGAGAAGAGGTTTTCTGAAATCAGTTAAGCGTCCCAAAAATATATTGGGCCTTGTGTAGAGTCGTCCTGAAGTGTGATTAGTACCATACTAAAGAGTTCGACTAACATATTTTTCCTGCAGTAGTCAGCCCTTTAATATGACGCTAATCATAATTAAAAACGACTCTGCATGAAGCGGATTCCATCTCTACGCTAATCTCTCTACTAAAATAGGGAAATATCCTTCCTGTTTCAATATTAATTGAGGAAATATCACGTCATATGAATCAAACATTCACGTGATGTATACTACACATTGTACTTTTTTAAAACTACTACTGTACTGTTCATTCACTTACCACATCTCTAAGAAATGCTTGACATATTTTTCTTTCCGTTTCATTAGCGTTTGCATAAGTTCGTAAACCATCAGTCCTGTTTCAGGTTCTATGTTTGACTTATTCTTATTCACGTCATCTGCCGGCCACAGCCAGCTGGCTACAAGAGAAAACACCTTTCTTTTTCTTTTCTTTTTTTTTTTAAATTCTTCTTCGAGAAGAAGGGTGTTGGCACCAATCGGAAAACTGACAGAAAATTTTGAGTTTTTTTTTTTTTTTTTTTTACTAGGGTTACCATCTGTCCCAAATCGACAGGACACCCTGAATTTTAAAGAAACTTTTTAACGTGCCGAATTATGCCTAAGAGGGATGTATTATTTGGTGAGATGCCAAATTATCTAAAATAATTAACGAAATATGGAACAAAAAGTAATAGTGACATTTGTAAATTTCGACCCAAGAAGCGTACCTATGACGATCGAGATATCAGTATGGTTTTATCGATTAAAAATTTAGGTGTTGGCAGCAATGAAAACAAGGCTAATGACCTCTTTTGTTTGTAAAGGTTCGATGGTTCAAAACATCTGTTCAGCTAACATCTAACTGCCTGACGGTACGACTTTTCTGTTTAGTGTTATTTTCGTTTAAATTTTCAATGCAATTTTCAAATGATGAATAAATACATTTATTACTACTATTCTTAATAAATTGTTCCATGTATAAATTCGGGTCTATGAAAATACGGCGATCTGCACGTGCTCAAGAAATATCGTGTTATAGGCCCACCAAAAGGTGGCAGCCGTATTATTTTATGCATAAAAAAATTGATAATGCTTTCTTAACCATTTTGTTACTTACCTAATCTCTTATTGCCGTTAAACAAATTGGTAAAATGTGACCTGGATCCTTTGACGGATATGTCCCATTTCAACTCTTTCACTTCTAAATATTCCTCGCCTTCGTGCTTCACCAATCGTCCGTGCATATGAGCCACTGTTCTTACGTCAGCTAAAAGAAAACACAAAATTAAATACATCTTAATATTAAACTTTGTTGCCAGATGGTTGCAATGAACTAATAGTAGACCTTATAATTTAACAATGAAAAAATTAAAATGAGTTTGGTTATTGTGAAGAGTTCAATAATCTTCATTGTAGCTCAGCTCCATATGAAGCTGTGTATAAAGTTCAGTTACATTTCACATTATGTAACTACGATATATGAAATTACACTACAGTTCACATTTTGTAACTATGATATATAAAACTGAGCTACATTTCACATTGTGTAATTATTATATATGAAACTGAGCTACATTTCACATTTTGTAATTATGATATATCAAACTGAGCTACATTTCACATTGTGTAAATATGATATATGAAACTGAACTACATTTCACATTGTGTAAATATGATATATGAAGCTGAACTACATTTCACATTGTGTAAATATGATATATGAAGCTGAACTACATTTCAAATTGTGTAAATATGATATATGAAACTGAACTACATTTCACATTGTGTAAATATGATATATGAAACTGAACTACATTTCACATTGTGTAACAACGATATATGAAATTGAGCTACATTTCACATTGTGTAAATATGATATATGAAGCTGAACTACATTTCACATTGTGTAAATATGATATATGAAACTGAACTACATTTCACATTGTGTAAATATGATATATGAAACTGAACTACATTTCACATTGTGTAACAACGATATATGAAATTGAGCTACATTTCACATTGTGTAAATATGATATATGAAGCTGAACTACATTTCACATTGTGTAAATATGATATATGAAACTAAACTACATTTCACATTGTGTAAATATGATATATGAAACTGAACTACATTTCACATTGTGTAACAACGATATATGAAATTGAGCTACATTTCACATTGTGTAAATATGATATATGAAACTGAGCTACATTTCACATTGTATAAATGTGATATATGAAGCTGAGCTACATTTCATATTGTGTAACTATGATATATGAAACAGAGTTACATTTCGCATTGTGTAACTATGATAGACTTCCAGCCTATACAGGTATAATATTGAAACCAGACGTAATAGATCTATTGCTTCCGGTCTCAATAGAAGAATAAGAGTGCAGATGGAAACGATCCTTGAGATGCTGAATACATATTCGGTATTCGGCATTCCAAACCCTAAGCAGTATGCATTACTGTGGAGCTTAAAGGCCACAATTGCAGCACAATCAAATAGCTGTAACGAAAGTTGTAGTTGAATTTCTTCGGTCGGCCTAGGGCAGCAACAATTGGGAGCGGAATGGCAGGCCATCCCTTTTTTTTTTTCACGTGAGGTTTATCAACATCAGCCAAAACGTACATGCACCAGCGCCCTACACATTTACGAAGAGGAAGTTAATGAGAAGTGGGATCATCCAAGATCGATTATTGCTCACTTATATGGAGCGGGGAACATTTATCTGATCATAATACGTTCCCGTGTTCCCACTGTTCATTCTATGACTAAAGAAGATATCCTGCATTATCTGAGTATCCAGACTCCGGATGCTAGCAGAAATGTCACTGACCTAAATTTTATACATAAGGTAGTCAATGGAAACTTAAGGTCTGAAGCTTTAAGGTCTACTTCAAGAATTATCCCTACTTCAGAATTATCCCTTGGAGTTTCGATTCCGACTGCACCCTAGACGTTAGTCACACATCTGAATTTAATCAAGTTCTGGTGAAAGAACACTTTTTGGAGAAAGTACTGGAGCATCTATGAAAGTACTGAGGTAATTCTTGAAAAGTTAAAAGGTATGTCATTACCTGTTGAAAATATTCAATGACAAGGTTACGACAATGGCAGCAATATGAAAGAAAAAAAAAGTAGTGTTCTGAAAAGGATTTTGGATGTTAATCCTCGTGCATTCTATGATCCATGTTGCAAGCCTATTCCAAACCTCGTTGTCAATGACGCAGCTGAGTTTTGTCAAGTATATATGATAGTTTGGAAGAAATATCTGAGTATACCTCTCTTACAGGCTCTAGTGGTATTATAACAAAGGCAGAAGCACTTGGGGTACTTAAAAACCTCTTAGACTTCAAGGTTATAGTTGCTTTTGTCACATGGCACAACATTTTGTTTGAAGTCAATTTTGGAAGTAACATATTACAAGAAAAGGATTTGTTTCTCCAAAGAGCAGTTAGTCGCCTCAAAAGAACAGAACAGTATTTAATCAGTGCTATGGAATTCGAGAGAACTCTGGTTGACGCTTGTGAAGTAGCAGAAGAAGTTGGAATAGAACCATTTTTTGAGAAAGAGAAGGTCCCATTCGAAATAAGAAGACAATGTGTGACTATGAATTAATAGATGAATCTGCAATTGTAGCTGACCAAGCGGAAAATGTGAAGATCCATTTTAATTTGCTGTTTTAGAGTCGCCTATGAATGCAGTCGAAGAAAGATTTTCCCAGTGAAATGACGTATGTATTATCTTCGGATTTTTGTACAAAATTCATTATCTGAAAAACAAAAACGCAGCAGAGATGAAAGTGTTGTGTGAAAACGTAGAAAAGGCCTTAATAGCTGAAAATAAAGAAGAAGGTGTGAAGGAATGTGATATTGACGCTTTAGGACTTGTTCTGAGCTCAGAGGAATTTGTCATCATCTTAAACTCAGTATCAACCCGTCAGGTTCTAAGCTAATTTACCACAAGGCTAATTTACCGTCAGGTTCTAAGCTAATTCATTTGAAAATGAATTTCCTAACTATATGTAGCTATTCGTGTTTTGCTCACATTGCCAGTGTCCATGTCTAGTGCAGCACGATTTTCTTTTTCAAATTAAAATTTATTAAAACATATCTTGGTTCCATAATGTGCCAGGAAAGACTAGTAGGTCTAACCACAATTTCTATTGAAAGTGAGTTAGCAAGACAAATAGACCTACAGTTCTAGTAAAAGAGTTTGCAAGTATGAAAGCAAGGAAAGTAGTGTTAAGATTATAAATGCTGTTGCTCAATTTGTCTCAAACAGTGAATGAGAGACTTATGGAAATATTAAAATGTACTATCCCAACATCACGTACTTTATGTTGTTTTTTACACTGGTGCAAACAGAACTGATTTTTCTATGATATTTGTTGAATGTAGATAAAGCTACTCCAATCAAAAATTATATGTAAGCAGTGGTGTATTTAGGGGGGAGGGGCTTCCGGGCTTAAGCCCTCTCCGAAATCTTACTTACTATAGTAAACTATATGAAATATCTTGCAGAATTTTCACATTTTCAGGCAAAGCCCCCCCCCCCCCCGAAAGTTAGCAAAGCCCCCTCCGAAACAAAATCGTAAATACGCCACTGTATGTAAGTATAAACTTTCTATTACTGGTTTAGACTAAGTATTAACGTACAAATTGTTCAAAACACAAAACTGTGTTAGTATACCTCTTAACTTTTGGTTTCCTTAGACAGGCAAAGTTAATTTTTGGATATATTGTAGTCACTAATTACGTTTTCTATGGAATCTTTTTACAAAGAATTACAACCATCTTCTGTTTTATATTTACAATGGACATCGACATGGTTTACATTACAATAAAACTTTTATTTACTGTTGCCCTGTAGTTATATTAGTAAACTTTCATTCCAAATGCCATAATAAAAATGTTTTGCCAAATGTTCCAAATGCCAAATGTTTTAAAAATTATTGGCTTATAGATTACTTATCAATACCATAGAGAGACGTATTGAGAGTAAGTTTTATTTTATTTAGTGCCTAAATAAATAGTAATAATGTGATGATGTGGTGAAAATGTCAGGGGTGACAAGGCTTCACTTTGGTTTGGGTTTGGGGGAGAAGGAGATTGTGAGGGAGCAGACGTTTTTCGCCTACGGTATAAAATATCCTAGAGCCACCCCTGTCTTCGGCTATTGCATTACGTGTATGCCCTTTTATTCTCCTATCCTGGATTAGGATACTTTAGCGTTTCAATCTTTAAAAAGTATTCTTTTTTGTAAGCTTAGAATAAGCTTTGATTAATTGATTGGCTAGGGAAAGGCGTTAATAAGAACGTCAGCGAAAGTGTTTTTTTTGTTTTCATGACAGTGCAAGTACTACTAAAGCTAAAAACTAGGAAGAAAGGCTAAAATAATAAACGTATGTTAAAATGTGAAGAGAATCTTATCCAATGAACAGTTTATAAAATACATTTCAGTTACAAAAAAACAAAAGCTCAAAGTAAAATTATACAAATTACGAGATAAATTACAAGGAGTGAGGTGAGTCATAAGTCTTGGAATATTTCCACAAACCAAACGGTAGGCACGTGTATACACCGTGATCGAAGGCCAAACTGAACCAAGAACTAGAATGGCTAGTGGACTATTTAACACTGATGCCGCCACTTCGTCCGTGTATTCACTAAGTTTTTAGTGGCAGTGATGATGAGTGTCCAACAACGTCTGATATATATGAGCTGTTATTGTATGAGTATAGCAATCCAAAACATTTCTCACGCAAAAGGATAAGATCCTGTCAGCCATAGCAGAGCAACTCGTTGATTTCAGAAGTTTCGTGCAGTTTGCTAAAATGTCGAAGATGTGCCAAGATCTGACAGCCCCGCGCTCCCGAGCAACAGATTCTGAGGTCGTATGATATGCTATTGAGGAAAATCCATTCACCAGCATACGACGATTGTCAAATTAACTCGGCATGTTCCAGTCAGCTTTAGTGCGTCACCTTCACCACCTCAGGAAGGCCATCAGAAGCTGTCGCATTGTGCCACATGAGCTGACTCCAGCTCAGTCCTAGAGGAGAGTGCGTGTGTGCCGACAACTGCTGCAAAGCCCACATGATATGCTTTTCCTGAAATCATTTGTCACATGCGGGGAAGATTGGGTGCTTTCTTTTTAAAATCTGAATATGAAAAAAACATGACTGAGCAAAGGTCAGATTCCAGAACCGGTCGTCAAATATGGCCGATTCGAACACAGTCATGCTCTGTGTATGGTGGAACTATGATGGAGTAATTCACTTCGAGTTCGTTCCTAATGGTCGTATCGTCAATGTCGATCTTTATTATAAACATTTGAAGCGGATGTATGTTGCAGTACATCAAAAAATATCCGAATTGGTGAACCAAAAATGTGCTCTACTGCAACAAAACGCAAGACAACTTGAAAAACGTAATAAAAAATTCAGATACTTGATGGCATCAACGTGACACCACACCTTCTCTCGCGACTACTACGCAGAGATGACCGTTTTGTTAATGGAGTTTATTTGAGATCAGACTCACTATCTTCAACAGAACTCCAGTTCACTAATTTTAAGAAAACTCACTGCAGCTCAAATACACGCTCTCAATCCACAATGAGGCTCTTGCTATTTAAATATTGTGCTCAGTAGCCTCACTTGGACTTCGACTCTCACAATCGACTAATAGGTCTCGTGTATGCATAAATCTTTTAGCTTACACGAGTGCATTGAGGTTGCAAGTTTGAACATTTTAACACAAAGTATCTTTATTTCATTCACTTGGTTTCAATCTGCTTGCCAGTGACAGCGCACACACGTTTGTGAAAAAGCTACAATGATAGGAACACAGCACGGAATGCTACTATGCAACATCATGCCTTACTGCTATATTAGCTTTCTCGTTTCCCTATATATGCTGAGATGATCTGATATCCAATCTGCTGACACAACTCTATTTTGGAACTCGCTGTAAACAAGCAATCAGCGTAACGAAAGCAAAAAGCTGTTAATTCAGCAATAAATACTGAACAGGGATAACATGCTAAAAAGGGTATGCTTAACTGCTGTTAATTCAGTAATAAACACTGAACAGAAATAACATGCTAAAAAGAGCATGCTTAACTGCTGTTAATTCAGTAATAAACACTGAACAGAAATAACATGCTAAAAAGAGCATGCTTAACTGCTGTAAATTCAGTAATAAACACTGAACAGAGATAACATGCTAAAAAGGGCATGCTTAACTGCTGTTAATTCAGTAATAAACACTGAACAGAGATAACATACTAAAAAGGACATGCTTAACTGCTGTTAATTCAGTAATAAATACTGAACAGAGATAACATGCTAAGAAAAGGACATGCTTAACTGCTGTTAATTCAGTAATAAACACTGAACAGAGATAACATGCTAAAAAGGGCATGCTTAACTGCTGTTAATTCAGTAATAAACACTGAACAGAGATAACATACTAAAAAGGACATGCTTAACTGCTGTTAATTCAGTAATAAATACTGAACAGAGATAACATGCTAAAAAAAGGACATGCTTAACTGCTGTTAATTCAGTAATAAACACTGAACAGAGATAACATGCTAAAAAGGGCATGCTTAACTGCTGTTAATTCAGTAATAAACACTGAACAGAGATAACATACTAAAAAGGACATGCTTAACTGCTGTTAATTCAGTAATAAATACTGAACAGAGATAACATGCTAAAAAAAGGACATGCTTAACTGCTGTTAATTCAGTAATAAACACTGAACAGAGATAACATACTAAAAAGGACATGCTTAACTGCTGTTAATTCAGTAATAAATACTGAACAGAGATAACATGCTAAAAAAAGGACATGCTTAACTGCTGTTAATTCAGTAATAAACACTGAACAGAGATAACATGCTAAAAAGGGCATGCTTAACTGCTGTTAATTCAGTAATAAACACTGAACAGAGATAACATGCTAAAAAGGGCATGCTTAACTGCTGTTAATTCAGTAATAAACACTGAACAGAGATAACATGCTAAAAAGGGCATGCTTAACTGCTGTTAATTCAGTAATAAACACTGAAGATACGTATTAAAATCGGATAATTTTCCCGAAGGCTATCTAGGAACAGAAAGGCATGCTCACAAATTCATATCGAAACGAATGGTGGAAGGTAGTTTAAGTTTACATCAATATAAGATTTTATTACATATAATTTCTTGTATATCATGAAATAGTCAGACAGTGCTTGCGATTAAATTGTATTGAAGCATGTAAAAATATACAGGTATATTTTTAAAAAGTAGGGAACGAAGAAGTCACAATACTGAGGTCCATTATACAATGATTGCATAACGAATCGAGAATCGCATTATCTTACATCAAGACAAAAAAAGAAAATGTGGGGCTGGACCGTAACAAATAAAAAAAATCAATTTTTTAGGCAAAGAATCTTGTAGTCATGATTTAATAACTATAAGGACTTAATAATGAAAAATTAAGACATACTTACTGAAGTTCAATTCAGATTCTCCATTGCCAGAAATTGGTAACAAGAGAATCTTTCCGCCCATATCATATGAACCAACAAACCTCATAAACGGGGTTCTCATGTCCATTTCCAAGTATAAGTTATCAAAATCCGTCCTGAAAATGTAAATAGTATTAAACGTCGTCAGAGTTTTAAAGAAATTATCTTTATAAAGATATGTTAAGGTTCACAGGTAATAACATAAATGCTTTATATTTAATATTTAACGCATAATTTATATTTCCACACTGTTAAAAATAATTTCTTAAATTTGAGAAACTTAGCCGGGAATCGATCCCGGGACCGCTTGCACCGAACCTCAAACAAATAAAAGCTCAAACAAATTTAAGATGCCGATGACATTGTATGGGCTGAGGAAACATGGTAAAGCAGGTTAGATTCAAGCAATAGATTCGATCAAACATGGCCAGCAAGCAATTCCAGTTTTGTCTGCAAGCGTTTCAGTAGATCCGTAATTTATAGTTATACGTAAAATGTGAATATCGCACAATACGGTGTGCAGATTGTATAATAATTTCAGTGCGTTAATGTCCCTGTTAAGAGGGCATTCACTATACACCATACAGACTCAACTATTCACCCTACAGTAACCACGTCCTCCGGCCATGAACAAGAAAAATCTCAAGATACGCTTTTTCGCCACAATACTGAGGTCTCCATTATACAATGATTGCATAACGAATCGAGGATTCTCCATTCAGAATATTTACAATCCGCACTATAAAAAAATATTTCTTAAATTTGAGAAATCGTTTCTTATCTGTGCACCGAGACAATACTTTCCTAGAATTGAGATTAAGCAATTTCTCATACATTTAAAAAGCAACAGTGTGGTGTCACGTTCCGTTTTATACAACTTCCTTTACTTTTCTGCATTTATCATGAATGAGAATTTTAAACTCTTATTTCTAAGAAAAGATCTTCTCGGTGCACAGTTAAGAAACAGTTTCCCAGATTTAAGAAAGTATTTTTAACAGTGTAATGCCGTGGTATGACTTTTGCTTAAACCGGTAATGCGACTACCTTGTAGATTAAATTTAATCAGTGTTTCTCTTTTGTTTTCTTTATGTTCAAATGTATCAGATAATAAACCATTACAGAAGTAAATTATAAATCTTACTTTCATTTGGGCAACTCTTATCTTAGACAATTTAAATCTAGATAAATCAAGAAATTCAACAAATATGTAAAGCAAAAATCACTGTAACTTCTTTTGTATTGTTACTGACAGAAGAGAGTTGCCTAACCTGGACCGGTATACACCAGAAATGAAACACGAAAGTACGAATATAATGACTGAAATAAGAAGTGCATTATATTAGCATTTATGATACATATTTATCTTAACCAAAAAGTTACGCAGTAACTTTGCAGAAAATACAACCAATAATATCGGTACATTTAAAGAAAGTAGTTTCTTAAGTTGGACCACGCGTTTCTTATGATGGATAATTTTCAAAATTAAATGAAATGCATGATGCATTGATATCAAGGCCAACTCAAGCTAAAGTAGCAATTTTGTAATTCATTTTCAGTACATTTTCTACATGATCCTCCTTAAGTTATCCCGGAGCTGAAAATAATTGGTAAAAGCCAAGTTTTCAGTATGTTTTTTATTATTTTTTTTTTTTTTTTGGCCAATTAGGATATTATTGTTTATTTCATGATATTTAGACAACGTTCAAAAAATTATTATGAAAATGATTCGCTTTAATAGATCGATCCAATCCAAGAAACACGCAAAGGTTCAGTCTATGCAAGTGGTACCTTGAGACTGAAAGACATGTTTTTAAACTTAACGTCACATTGAAATATTTAAGCACACACACTATGTTGTAGCTAAACAAATACAGTTGATGTTAATATACATTAAAATGTTGACACTTGACTGTTACTGATGCAAAATGACTTCCAGTGTCACAACAAAAATTATTATTAACTACAGATTCACTCGTCTTACTTCTACAGCATGCATATCACGAGGGACCTTCCTTTACTCTTCTGCACGCAATGTACTCGTCTCTTTTCAAAATATTAAGCGATCCAATCTAGAAGCCAGCAACTCTCCCCTAATTCAAGTTTCATTGATAACTCAATTATTTTCACCTAGCAATGGAAATAGTAAAAAAAAAATCGTTATATTTAAGATTTAAATACAAAAAAGTATAAGTGCTTACTTGACTTCCTGAATCCGGAATGTGCCAAGTCCATAAAGGGTTAAATTGGATAAAGTACATCTGAAATTGAACCCTCCTTCATTACCCTCCGTCATTTCCATTTTAGGTATAAACATTGGATCAATTGGAATAATGTTCAGCTTTGGAATACCTAGGACATAATTTTTAAAAAAGAAAATTTTTATATTGTTGGCACACGAAAGTAGAATATTATAGAATCTTAACTAAGCGTAACAATATTTTTATTGCTTTAGACATAAGTGAAAAAATTAAATAATTAAGGAGTCTTGAAATACACTACACATCAGAGATGAACACCTTCACTCATTTTGCTGTCATGAGGGCAGTCATCATCTTATCTCACCCTCGTTTCGGGATATGAGGGTGAGTGTGAGGAACTTGTTTCAGTGTGAGCGTCAGTGAGAGTGAGGACATGATTAATATTTGAGGATGAGGCGAGTGAGCACAAGTTTGAGGAAGCTGGGTGAGGGCGAGGACATGAATAATAATTAAAGTTGAGGACGAGTAAGGGTCACTGTGATTGAGTGTGGGTGAGGGCACCTATAATATTTAAGGAAGAAGGGGTGTGAGGGTGAGAGTATCTGAAGGAGAAGAAAATTGAATGTGAGGGAGTTGAGTGAGGGTGAGAGCATCTATAATATTTGAGGGTGAGGGCGAGTGAGTGTAAGTCTGAAGGAGTTGACTTGAGTTGATTTTGAGTTTAACGTCTCTTTCAATAGTGAGGCTATATGAGACGGGACCTACTGATTAAAGTGGAATCCGAACCATTTGAGCTCCTGCTGGGAACCGAACCCGGGTATCCCAAGCCAAAAGTGCGTACACTAACCGCTTAACTACGAAGGAGCTCGTGAGGAAGTTAAGTTAAGTGTCAGTGAGGGTTTAGAAAAATCTCTATTTCTGCTACGAATGGACGACTAGAGGCTTTCAACAAGAGGATACATAGTGCTCTGGATAGAGGATTAGAGTCACTTGCGTGTAGTTATGGGTTCGATTCCCAGCCAGTGCTTCTAAATTTATGGCATCGTGAGGCAAGCTAGAGAATAACGTGAATAAAGACGTGACGATCACTAGGTCCAGAAAACTCCTAATAAGCCTGTCGGAGCAGGGCGACGCGACATGTTGCCCACGTCGCTAGGTAGGACGTACGTAGTTGTGCTGGTCGCTAACAGATGTATGGGAGCAGGCTCAAGCTTACGAAGTATACACGTCTTCGACGCGGAAGATCCGGATTCGATTCCTGGTGGGAGCTCATGTGATAAGGACTCAACACTAAAATGTGGCGCCACATCTCTTACAGCTTCGATGCTGAAAGGGACGCTAAACTAAAATCTAACGAAATAATTATGGTCTTAGTATGAGAAACGATATATTCAAGTTAAATATCGTTAAATATTTTATTTAGACTATGAAATCTTGCTCCCCCGTTTTGCACCAGTATTTCCTACCAGTCGTGTCCTATTCTTGAAGTCGTGTCCTATAAGGAAGGCCTACGTCACATTTAATACTATATTTTGCATTCTTGTGGACGAGTGACTGATAGGCTTTTTTTTAAAAAAAAAAAAAAAAAAAAAAAAAGACCAGATCTTTAGCGTCAATTCATGATGGATGCTAGTCTCATATAGCATTAGGTTAACAATTAAATGCCAAATCAAAATACATACGAGTTTTATTATATGCACAACTTATAATTATCTTGGTTATATCCATAGATTAAGTTTTATTACTAATATCAATAATTAGTTTATGGGATATAAAACAGAGTTCAGAAAATAACATAAAAGCAGAGAAGCTTCAGGTAAAAATTTTCAAAATAATAATGTATTGGATAGCTTGCAGTTATGTTGATAGTATTTACTTACTTACTGGTCGGCGCTACAGCCCTTGAAGGGCCTTGGCCTCCCTAACCACTCTCCTCCACAGGAAAATTTCATCTAATTTTATTGCACTTAAAACTACAAAAATTAATTCATAATTTTCTGATACTGTTTTGTACAATCTATAGGGTGGTCCGAAAGTGAGCGTACCCTTAATGCGTAGAATTGAGAACTTGGCGCAGAATTCAGCTGTGTTACGACATAGATGATGATCATACCGATGTTTATGACTCTTAAGACTCTTAACACTTCAAGGTAACTGTGTACAGACACTCTACCATAACTAACATTACACTGTTGAAACTAAAGGGGGGTTACGCTCACTTCTGGACCATCCTGTGCTTTACACCAGTGTTTATATATAACCGGACATGAATGTATGTAATATATGAATGTAAGATTACCCTGGACACTGTTAATTTAGTAAAAGTATTTATAAGGTATCGTTTCAGCAAGTTTTTAAATAGAGCCTTTAATAAAATGTTTAATTACAACTGCATGTTAGTTTCAATTAAGAAAGCAAAAATATTCGTAACGTTTGTCCTACCTTTTATTAAATACGGCCTCAGAGATGTCACTGAGTCTCTAATACATTCATTTACGTTAGGGTCACTTCTATGACATAATTTGAAGTAATCGGCTGGAAAGTAAATTAAAAAGAAATATAGTTTTGTTACATGTATTGTGTAGATATTACCAGGTAAATGGGGGGGAAATATTAGCTTTAAATTAACACATAAAGGTCTATCAATAAAGTAAGTTTTCTCGAATATCATTCAAGTACAAATCAATTTCAGTGAACACAATCAATTTTGTGTCCCAGTAAAAAATCTCAAAGAAAGAAATCGCATAGAAGGTTGATCCATACCGCTTTGGCAATGTTATTATGTATGTAGGTATATCTGAATCACGAAACCGGCGCAGCGTCATTACCAGTGTGGTGTCTCAGCATCAAGGTCCTGGAGCATCGTGTCAGTCCTATTTTTTTTTTTTTTTTTTTTTTTTTTTTTGTATAGTGAATAATGAAACAATTAAGAGAACGTGTTAAATTATCAGGATGGTCACAGCTAAAGATCTCGTGGCCAGGCAAACACGACCGAAGCTTACGCAGATACAGTCACCAACGAAAGAAGCAGGGAAAGTGTCGCCTGAGATGATTTGTAGAGCTCGTCAACTGGCTGGCCAAGGGAATCCACGAGTCCAACTTGGCGTGGATCAAGGATAAAATATGACACAGTCCACTATGAGTCACGTCATTTGTCGCCATTTTCGCTTGCGGCGAATACATAAGAGCCATGTTCAGGCGAATTCTGCAAAACTTTTTTTTTCTGAACGTCTGACAAACTCCCAAAAAGCATTTGGTGAGGCCAAAAAAAAAAAGTTGACACATTGATTAAAGGCTACATTTACCTCACGCATAATATTAATAGTCAAAACATGTTCTGTGAAACCTGCGACAAGCGACATAATGAGCGTTACCAACAGTGCAGAGAAAGTTTCCCGCACCAAATCGCTGGTTACAGTTTGGAAGGGAAATTAGAAGTACGTAAGTTGAACGAAAAACATGATGGTGAATGCTGCCTACTTCCAGGAATGCATTCTGACTCTATCAGAAAGACATTACTCGTTTGCAGGGAGCCAACAAGAATCTTGTTCGGATTCACGTGGACAAAGCGTCCACCCATACTTTCCGGTTTTGCCATGACATGAAGCAGGAAACGGAAATCCGTGTTATTCCGTTTTATGATGTTTATATGAAAACTCCTGACGCAAACACAGTACATTTGTTCTCATTTGGTTTGTCAAAACGGCATCTACAACATAACCTCACTTGCCCATGAAAAACCTGCAGTGATGAATGCGAAAGAATTCCTATGCTGCAACGTAGTTTGTTGCACTGGAAAATCCCGATGGTCGGGCAATAGGTTATAACGCTGATTGTCCGATAGAGCTTAACGAGTTTGGTGGGGTAACTGCGCTTTGAAAAGCGGTAGGATATATCACGGTCAACCTTCTGTCCTGTAAGGTGACCAGATGTCCCGTTTTAGCCGGGACAGTCCCTTATTTTCAACCATTGTCCCGTTTTTTTCTGATTCTCAAACGGGACGCCTAAATGCCCCGTTTTTAAGCAAAAGTGACCCAGGTGTCCCGTAATTATTATTCAAAATATAAATGGTCAGTGCAAATTCCACACTCTTCCGTACCAGCACTCATTGTGAAGGTTAAGCCGTGCCTAGAATTTCTGAATATTCAAATGAGAATTGAGTGTTCTGTGGTTCAGGTGGGAATTGAGTTCGATTTCTGATTGTTCAAGTAGTTAAAAGTATTGTTGGGTAGTACTTAAGTTAGAAACGCTGTCTTATCATTCTTACTTGTGTATTTTGTAAATTGAAAACACGGCTAAGTCCCAAAATACAATGTGGAACACCCTCCCCCGTCGCTGATTCGTAAGCGTCCCGTTTTTGAAAGTAAAAGTTCTGGTCACCTTGTATTTGACGGACGAATATACCAACAACGATCACATGTAAGCTGTTAACCCATTAGAGTAATTATTTATAATTATGTTTGTTCATAAAAAAATGCAATACTAGCGACAATCTTATCTTAAAACTTGTAATGAAGCCTATCCATGTATTGTGGAATGTTTATTGATAATTCCATTATTTTGTAAACATTAATTATCCATTAAATATTGATTAAATTTGTATGTAATGCCATAATTAAAGATTTAAAGTATTTTACTCTTGTTAGAAAAACACAAGTTTACTTACCAACTTTCAACAAAATGAATAAATACCGTACCATAAGTAAAAATTGCAAAATATAATTTCAACAACTCATCTGAAAAGTGTAATTCTTAAATCCCAACTAATCCTTTATACAAAATGCCTGGTAACGAATGGAAGGAACCAAAACCACCCAAACCATTAATAAACAATTTAATAATCAAATAATTTTCTACCAAGGATAGTATACTACAAGTAAGAAAAATATGTAGTTAAAAACCAATAGCTTTAATTATTTTTACATACGTATATTCATTTTAGGTATATAATATTATACTTTACGTTAAGTTGTAATATACGTAATTTCGAAATATTAATAATAATAATAATAATAATAATACATAATGTAAATTTATCAAAATTTCAAATGAAATATTAAGTTAGGATATTTATAGCCCTGAAAAAAATGTCAATACACATATTTACATACACACAACCTCTACATATAACAACAGTGTAACAAGAAGGGCGAATTTACAAGAAATGAATGTCAATCACAGATATAAAAAAATATTTTAAAAATGGCACAAAAACCTGTCTACATCAATACTAGCCAAAAAGTGTAGAGCTTCTATGTACAAGGCAAGATAAAAATCTTTATATATGTACAAAAATATGTACATAAAGTAATATTATGAAAGTAGATTAACTTGACAGTGAAGTGACTATAACAACATAAGTGTTTGTGTACATATTCGGTGGATTAGTTAAACCGGAACACACAGGAACGTCATTCCGGAAAACAATAATCTTAATTATATTGCAGTTTAGTAATAAACTGACTCGTGAGACTAGTGCATCGTAGACGCTACGATAGTTTTCTTTTCAGCCAAATCACTAAACATTTCAAAGTAATAATAAATAATTAAGAATATATGCAAATATATTTAATTGAGAAAGAAAGTTTTCACACTTTCAATAAACTAATTTACGCTAGTTTCTACACCGGGAATACGTAACTTATATACGTAGACATGTTTTCTTTTTGTATATGAAATATGCTGCAGGTTTGTTTATTTGAAAATTAGAGGTCTCGATAGTTTAACCCTTAGAATCCCGGAAAATAATACTGACGAACTGTCAAACATAGTCTTGGGATCCATTGGACCCCACTGGGAGTCCTAGGGTTAAACCTGTCAGCCGGCAACATTGGAGCTCGAGTGACGTGATTTTGCATGCAAAGAACTTTTACTATTTTAAGTACTCTTTAACGCAAGATCAGTGCCATGATCGTTTAGAAGAATGTTTCTGGGACTCGGTGTCCCTTCACACACAACCTTTTTTTAAATTGATTTGCAGAATTTAAACACGGTCGACAAAGCCTGACAGATTATCCTCGCTCTGATTGTGAGCATCCTAGCACAGCAGTTACGGATAAAGATGTCACAGCAGTAAAAATGCTGTAAAAGAGGATCGCCATAGCACATAGAAGGAAATGTAGTCAAGCTTGATGAAATGAACCAACTACAATCAACTCCGTAATTAAAAGATTATCTCGGACTTTCCAAGTGTTGCAGTCGCCGGGACTCAAATGTGGTTATGTCTGAGCAAAAGAAATGATCGCATGGATTGGTGCCGCTATGTGCTTAGAAGATTTTCAAAGGAAAAAAGGAAAGACGTTTATAATATCGTCACAGGTGACAAAACATGAATTTACAAATATAAGCTGGAGCCAAAACAGCACTCGACAGTACGGTATACAGGTAGTGTTCACAAAATGAAACTCCACTTTCTAAAGTTAAACGAGTACGGAGAGTGAGTGAAGTTAGGTTTTTTTCTTTCGCTTTTTCTCTCAGACCGGCCATGTGGCAACCGGTAATCGACCTACAGTAGCAGCTGAGCTTATTACCTTCCGAGCGTCTTGGAAACTTGAGATCTGCCTATCGAAAGTCTTCACTGTCTCACATTCTTCTTCATCATGACAATGCATGGTCACACACAGCAGTGGAAACTTTGGAGTTTCTATAGGAAAGAGTAGAGTCTGTATTCGACCTTACTCAGCTTATTCTCCAGCTTTAGCTCTGTGTGACTTTATTTTCTTCCTAGAACACAGGAAAAAACTTCGAGGACGCCGCTTTAAAATAAATTAAGAGAATATCACAGCGTATAAGAATGAAATTTCTGATATTCAATAATAATAATAATAATAATAATAATAATAATAATAATAATAATAATAATAATAATAATAAATATATGACTAGTAGATTTTAAGAACGAAAAGTGTATTGATGCGTGTGGAGACTATTTTGAGAAATTGTTAAAGATATGATGGTTTTACAGAGCATCTAAAAAGTTTCGGTAGCCCCTCGTATATATATACAACTATAAGCCTGTATAAATGTTAGTTATATACAAGGGTTTAAATTTATATATACACATCCCAAGTAACATTGCTGTATCAACTTTACCTGCACTGAGTTTACCATGTGTATGCGGTCCTTTCACTGAAAAAAACAAGAAATTCTTATAACTTTTGAAAAGAGATCAAGTTGAATTTAAAATGTAAATTCATGAACATCTTCTCAATCTCCAGTTTATGTGACATGAAAAATTGGAGAGTGTATAACACACTAGAATAATATTATCGGGGGTTTGAGAAGTTGATCAACCAAAAATAAAACAAAGTATAATTTGTCCCTCTGATACAAGTACACTGTAAGTTACTTGAGCAAACTCCTACACAAGTTAAAACAAAGTAATACTTTGTCCAACACGTGTAAAAGATAGTATACAGGTTATGGCAAATTTCTCACCAATTTATTTTCCCCACGTTGCTATTGTTCTGTGGTTAATCTAATAGGTCGTCTCCTTTGTAACTGATGTTGAATAAGGACAAAATAAATAAATAAATAAATAAATAAATAAATAACGCCAAATTCAACTCAGTTCCAGATGACAGGTGTCCAAAGTCAACATTTCAAATATGTTAATTATATTCCTCACATTGTAATTCATGAAAATAAAGATGTTTTATTTCGTGTAAGGTGTCCATTGATACGTTTTAAGTAGATTGTATTTACCTAAACCTACAAAGCTGACAATGTTCTCTTCATTTCCTTCTTTGTTCTTCATTTTTCACTGAAAATTACCTTTGTCGATTTACAAATATGTGATTCGGATATAGCCCTCCACAGACGCGCACCCAGATTTTTTCTTTTTTTTGGGGGGGGGGTCCAATATTACAAGCCACTACATCTATGTAATGTTGGACGGGTATTATTCTGCACCCGAAAAGACGATAAATAATTGTAAAATACTTCCATTTATATTTTTAGAAATAAATTATAGAACTATATTGTTTTTTATAAGAGAAAGAGAAGTGTAAGATCAAATTTTGATGCTACAAAAATCATTTCTCTGTTAAGAGTCTTCATCCCGGCGAAATTAAAATACCGCTAATTTTACAGTAATTATGTGATATCTTCAAATAGATAAAAGATAATCGAAATGTGGAACAAGAGCGCCGTAGACAATATTATTTTACATGAGAAACCGTTATCACGACTCACTTATCTGCTTTCGTTTTCGAGCCATTTTGAAAATCGGCATTTATTTTAGCGTTTCTAAACAGCTGAAAACGAAAAGCCGCTAGGTGACTTGTGATAACGGTACCTCACGCAAAATAATATTGCCTAGGGCGCTCTTGTTCCATATTTCAATTATTTTTTATCTATTTGAAGATATCACATAATTAATGTAAAATTAGCGGTATTTTAATTTCGCCGGGATGAAGACTCTTAAGCAAGAACAGTTTCATTGAGAAAGTGTATATATGTATGTTGAGTTAGGAATTCTTTTGTGGGTGGGTCGGACCAGGTGGACCCCGTGTAAGTGCGTCCCTGGCTCTCCCTGATGGTCTAGTGCTAATACACACATCTATGATGAACGGGATACCGATTTCGATTTCCGGTAGAAGAACCATGAAATTTGAACGCATTACGATGATTCTTAATCAACAAAAACTATTTGAAAATGTTTACTACGTTTTTCTTTTTCTTTCTTTCTTTTTTTTCCATCCATCAAAAGTGACATGCGCCAAATGTCGGCAAGAGATGACTACTAAAATATTCACATGCTGAATCAAGACAACTGGGGTCTGGAATTCAGGTTCGAATTCAGGTTCAAGTCTGATATCACAATCTCGAACCTTCGGATCTAACAAGGAATGCATACCACTGCTATTATGTGTCTATTGTCGAATTTTGTAGAAAATATTCTTTGATTTGTTGTGAACAAATAAATTAATTAATTAAAAATCAATCAATAAATAAATAAATTATAACCTAGTTTTAGTCTATGTTAAAATTTGATTATTAAGTTCACACTAGTGGCCCTCATAAGATTGTAATGTTACTGCGTACGTCTGTTACTCCACCATATTTCCTGAACGAAAGCTATTTTTTAAATTCCGTTTTTTGTTTGCAATAACTAACTAGAACGGTTATGTTGCCCGAATTCGTTAATAGAGTCAATCCGTTAACGACGTTCATAGGTAACGGTAACTTTAACGATGAACATCCATATTAAATTTTTACTATAAAAAGGCGTATAATTCTGGAATGTTTGAAGTTATATATTGTACCGCTAGATAGCAGCACAGATGCTTTCAGCAGTTGCCACCTACCGGATGAAATTCTAGCCTCTTTACTTTCTTCAACAGAGTTTTAATTTTTATTGCAACTCCCTCCAAAGTATCATTGGTTAAATATTCCGAGTAGATTATCAGGAGAAAAACTTCAAAAGAGAAGCAGGGCTTTCTGTTTTTTTTTTTTTTTTTTTTTTCAATATTGTACAGATTAAGGCACATCGTAAAATTGGTAGCAAAATGAATTAAAATGGAAGCAAATGGAAGTTTCTGGGCATTTTATTGGATGAAAAGCCATAGTCATTTGGAACTCCTAAGAATCCCATGTTAAAAAAGAGGAAAAGAATATAAAGAAGAACGAGAAAAGATTCTATGTCGGTAACATCATGCTAGGTAACAAATGGATACTTTGGTTTGAAAGAAGCAAAGAAAATAAATGTTCATTTTGTTTTGTAGGCTACCATTATTGTTATTATTACATAATGTTACATGAAAAACAATCTCCTAAGTTTTGACCTTTAACAATTGAGTCATTCTCATGACCTTGCGTAGGAAGGTTTTATATGTTTTACGTAACAAGGGCAACTGCTTAGCTCTTATTCAAGAGAATAACCGTGACCGTCATGTATGCGAATAACAAAGAAAAGCTATCTAGTTTTATATCTTAAGAAATTCAAAAATAAAGCTCGCCAATGGGTACTGCTCTGTGCTAATCGACATTGGTTACATTCGTTAATTTACTTATCCCGTATCCAGTGGCGGCGATTGGACGTTAAAAGTGGTGGGGCAAGACATGATCTGAATATTTGTATATCAATGTTAATAAACAGATTTCCCTGGTTGAAACTATATACATTAATAGGCCATTTCAGAAAAGTGGGGGGGGCAACTGACCCCCTTTGCTCCCCCTAATCGCCGCCCATGCCCGTATCATCACTATATCTTAATATCAGCTCACTAGAACATCTTTTTCATACCGATTTCCAAAGTGCGTTCGCAGCGCATATATCCTATTAAGGTATGTGCCTCCTTCCATTTTAGGGACTGTATACACCTTCCAAACCACATGAGCTCCCAGCACGGAGCCGACCCTGGATCGCAAGAGGCTCGTGCCCTCTGACTCTGGCTTGGGCCCCCACAGAACGTCAGTTTCTCTGCTTGAATCCTTTACTTCGATACATTACAATGAAGCACACCCACATTTTTGCCTCTTTCCTCCACAACGTTGTATAGAAATTGGTGTCACTAGTTCTTAATTGGAATCAAGCCAGAGAATCGAACCAGGTGCATATACCATTAGCATATTCACAAGGGAAGCATGACTGATTGAAAAGCGACTTGTTTTCAAACCAATAAATCATCATAATAGATATTATACCACTATTGGCAGGTCACTTCCCACAACTGAGAAGCTTCCATACTCCATGGTCTTCAGCTAACCACTTCGTCTTCACGTATGATTTTTCTGTTTTGATATCGCCCATCAATTGTAGAGTTTTCTTCGCCCCCTTTCTCTCTTTCCTGCCACCATACCCTCTAGAACGTCCCTCAAGATATGGATTCAATGTACTTTGTTACACAATGTACTTTGTTCAACCTTCAAAACCCCAGGACAATTGACCGTGAAAATTTTTTTATAGGCGAAAAATTTGAGTGATTTTGATTAGGGAAAACATACGTTGTTCACCCATAAAGCAAAATTGATACGGTCAATCGTCCTGGTGTTTGAAATTTGGATTCTGTGTAACAAAATACGTGAATTCATACCCTGGGATTCGAAATTTGGATTCTGTGTAACAAAATACGTGAATTCATACCCTGGGATTCGAAATTTGGATTATGTGTAGCAAAATACGTCGAATCCACAGCCTGGGGTTTGATACTTGGATTCTGTGTAGCAAAAATACTTCGAATCCATACCCTGGGGTTTGAAATTTGGATTCTGTGTAACAAAAATATGTCGAATCCATACCCTGGGGTTTCGAAATTTGGATTATGTGTAACAAAATACGTCGAATGCAATACCCTGGGGTTTCGAAATTTGGATTCTGTGTAAAGAAAAGAATACGTCGAATCCATACCCTGGGGTTTCGAAATTTGGATTCTGTGTAAAGAAAAGAATACGTCGAATCCATACCCTGGGGTTTCGAAATTTGGATTCTGTGTAACAAAATACGTCGAATCCATACCCTGGGGTTTGAAATTTGGATTATGTGTAACAAAATACGTCAAATCCATACCCTGGAGTTTGAAATTTGGATTATGTGTAACAAAACACGTCAAATAAATACCCTGGAGTTTGAAATTTGGATTCTGTGTAACAAAATACGTCGAATCCATACCCTGGGGTTACGAAATTTGGATTATGTTTAACAAAATACGTCGAATCCCTACTCTGGGGTTTGAAATTTAGATTCTGTATAACAAAATACGTCAAATCCATATCCTGGGGTTTGAAATTTAGATTCTGTGTAACAAAATACGTCGAATCCATACCCTGGGGTTTCGTAATTTGGATTCTGTGTAACAAAATACGTCGAATCCATACTCTGGGCTTTGAAATTTGGATTATGTGTAACAAAATACGTCGAATCCATACCCTGGGGTTTGAAATTTGGAATCTGTGTAACAAAATATGTCGAATCTATATCCTGGGTTCTGGGACACTGAACTTTTATTTTTGTGTGTGTGACTGTGTTATTGTACTTTTTACATGCCACCAAAGGCTATTTGTGAAAGTTGAATGAAAATGGTGAGCAGCATAGTATTCGCAGTACATTGCGTAGCATTTCTGAGTAAACCTCACAGATTAATAGTGTTTTCGTAGATGAACCTAAAATATAATTATACTCAAAATGGAAATATCCAAATATTGCAAAGCGACAAATGTCGCACTGAAACTGGATTTTCATAGGATATTGATTTGCCAGAACAAAGTACCGGTACGTTCCGGCCCACTTTAAATCTTGACCTTGTAAATTAAGTTTCAGGCTAAAATAAATTGCCAGGAATTGAGATGTGCTAACTTCCTATCATCCAGTTAGAAAATCTAAAAAAAAAAAAAAAATCCGATTTTACGCTCTTAAAATATTGTAGCCTTCATTAAAATAGATTTTAAGAAATATTACTAGATTGGTCAAAAGGTCTCAAATATATGCCTATATGTATAGTTAGTACAGAAATTGCAAGTGTAACATTAAAGTATGAACTTGAAAATAGTAAGAAATAGTTGCTGTCTATTTAGAGAAGAATCAAGGTTTCTGAATGTTTATTTAAAGCAAGGTCTATATGCACTGAAATTACAGTTATTTAAAGAATAAAACATATGTTTAAGTTTCACACGCAAGGCATTTTTTAATATTAAATCTATGAGAAACTGGTAAATCTCTTACGTAACGTAATTACCGAGAAAAAACCCTGAGAACACACTTTCTTCCTCGTAAAAGAATACAAATATACTGAAAGGAAAAATGGTATCTTGTGTTCCATTTAGTTTTATTAATACAAGAGAAATTTAATGCGTTTTACACTGGTTTTAATTTTCATATTTACCTAGGTAGATATACAGGGTGAGTCATAAAGGACGTTACAACTTTGAAAGCATACAAAAATGTATTGAAATAACTTAGAGAATCAATATATGGATTGACGAATAAGCGTTTTTATTAAAGAGTTTTATTGGAACAAAACCCAGTAATTATAACAAGACATTAATCAAGAATGTATTTACCGACGACCTGCCGACCAATTCGTTGATCCCGTTCTACCAAAAATCGCCCAGCCTGGTGTTCAGCCAGTTTTTGAGGTTCTTTTCGTCGTTAAAAGTAACGCCCTCATTTGGTTAGATATTGAACGCAACAGGTGGTAATCGGTTGGCGTCAGATCCGAAGAGTATGGCGGATGCTGAAGAACCTCTCGCTCGAGCTCTTGGAGTGCGACTTTGATGAATTGTGCAACATGGGGTTTGGCGTTGTCGTGAAGGAGAATGGTTTGGCCTTGTCGATTGGGGTCTCTTCAGCTGAAGTGCCTTATCTACGCGGCACAGCTGGGCAATATAAACTTCCTTGTTGACCGTACTAGCGTGCCTGACTTAAAACTTAGGGGATTCTCGCAAGCGGGAAATAATTACACAGGAACTACCATATGCACTCTACATAAGTATTCATGTTTCACAACTTTCTAGTACTTAGGAGCGTGACGCCATTTGCTGAGAGATATTTTTTTTAATTGTCAGCGCTCGTCATCTAAAACTTTGCTGCTCCATGAGCTGTTGTTCAACTTGTAAAAATCGTTTGTGTGAAATATGTAGACAAAGACTTCAATATTTAACGCTGATCGGATATTATAATGAAAGTCTCATGCCCACTATTTCTATTCTAGTAAGTTGGCAGCACTGAACGTTACACGATTTTCATTTGAAGTCTTTGTGGTTAGTAGTCATGGAACGCCGAATGCCGAATGATCGTCATCTGTTTTCTGTACGGTGGAAATGGAGCGCTCATCATATTTGTAATGAGTTTTCACTGAAGGCTGTTCCGTTGTGAAGGTGTGCATTCCTACCCGTGCAGAAAACAGATGACGATCATTCGCTATTTGGAGCCCCGTGACTAACCATAAAAACAACAGATGAAAATCGTGTAACGTTCAGTGTTGCCAACTTACTGGAACAGAAGTGACGGACGTTTCAAAAGTTGTATTCTTTGTGGGACATCCTTTATGACAATTTCTTGTGTACTAGAATTGAGTACCCTTTAAATGTTGTAACACACAGAAAATGGGTATTTTTTTTTTTAACCTTCTTTTATGACCTGCTCACAATAATTAAAGCTTTTGAATATAATAAGTAACTTTAACATTTGCGGGGGGGGGGGGGAGATCCGCACCCAACCATCCTTTAGATTCATCACTCTTACTCCTGTTTTCACAGATATATCGATAAGGTTGCGTATGAGATAAGAGGAGACAAAGTTCTCGCGATACGTTTCGAGACGAGACAAATCTCTTCCAATAGCAACCGATACGATTTTTCCTAGGAAAGAGGTCATTTTCAGGACACATTTTCGAGACGAAACAGCGTCAACTTTTGTCTCCTATACACATCTCTAGATGTTAAAACTCGTGAAACCTGGTCTAGGGCTCATGACGTGCACGGAAACAGAAACAATAAAATTTACGGGCCACCAGACTAAACTTTCTAGTTTCAATTTCTTACACTAAATCATCTTATGCTGCAGATATTACTGAATCGTTTATTTGTGATTGTTGATTTGTGAAAGTTACAAGGCTATTCGGAAATCTTCTTCCGAAGGAAACTCACTCTTGAAAGTAAACTACCCCATGCGAATTTTTGCGGGAGAAATGAGTTATACCACGTTATCAGGTTACCAATGAAACATTTATTTATTGATGGAATATCAACAAATTCGTTCGAGTCGTTCTCTACAAAATCATGTGATGGAAACTCACCCAAGTATAAACTACCCTGTATGCTAATATAAATAAAAATCGTTAAAAGTTGTCGTCTTCGAGAGAATTGCAATGTTTGATTTCCATCCTTCAGTACACTACCCTTATTTTGAAAGGTAGGACGAAAATTCGAAAAGAAAAAAACTTATAGAACCTTTTAAAAATCTGAAGTTTAAAATGTGGTTCGGATTTGTTGAACGGAATGGCATCTAAGTGAATGTGCATGCATCGGGAAAAACGGGCACGTATACATTAAAAAAATTCCTTTTACATACCTTTCACGGTATGTATATATCTGTTGAACACCTCTGGTGCATAGGGTCTTTGGTTCAATCCCAACTCGCGCCAAGTGAGCTTTGTGGTGGACAAATGCCGGGTTTTCTCGAGGTTCTCCAGTTTCCCCTCACTTTCTCCATTCCACCATTTCATTCATTTCTCATCATTACCTTCTCCTTTAGGCTAGCTGGCATAAATCTGCAACGTAAAACTTAAAGATTTCATTTCTCTCAAATCTGTTGAAGTCTCTAATTCAATTACCATACTTCCTTCTTTTCTATGGTAGCTCATAAATAAAAATAAAAAGGGATCGTTTGGTTCTGTTTCGCAAATTCCGTATCACCTGGTCGTGGACACAGACCTGAGTCTAACTCTTAGGATCCCATACAGTTATTCTACAAGGGAAGCATGCAAAGGTGTCAGAAGTGTTCATTCCCGACTCTAGCAATGACAAAAGTTATTTAAATGTGGGGTCAGAAGGAAATAATAAAGAAATGATGACTAAGGGCATGAAACGTGGAAGAGTGAAGATGGATAAAACCCTGCAACTTGGGAAAACCATTCCATGTCTATATTCTAGCAATTGATAAAACCCCGACCTTCAGCTAAAAGTTGAAGAACAAAGAACTGACGTCCAGATGTCCTACTGCTGGTCGTAAGAAGAGTTCACTAGGAAGAAATAGAATGTTGAGATTCTTGTGCACACGAGCGCAATAAGTAAATAACCTTGCCTGAGCTTAAGTGAATGCGAGTCTCACTGAGGACAGTGACTCTATCCTGAGCCCGATTTCGAAAAACAGTCGTTATAACCTTACATGCACGAATCGTACTTGGTAGATTCTGATGAGTTTTGCAAGTTTATTCATGTTAATATACCTATTAGAGGGTTAAAGACTTTACGTAGTTAGATGGGAAGCGTACAATTGTATTAGTAAAAATAGGCCCAGGGCCGCCCACAGGGGGGATGTATGGCGCAAGCTGCGCCATTGAGAAAAATTTTGGGGGGGAGGATTTTACTCTACTTTCGAACTAGCAATTTTACTGTCGGAATAGCATTAAAACACGATTTTGAGAAGCTAATTTTCAAAAATTTTCCGGGGTGAACCCCCGTACGCCCTGCTTCGAAACTCGATGAATGAAGTACCGCGTAAGTAGCCGTATGTAAGAAAAGGTTGGTTCGTTTTAAGAGATTAAAAATGAAATCTTTAAGTTTTACGTCCCACGCTTATGCAGGTTAGGCTAAAGAAGACGGTGATAATGAGAAATGAGTGAGATGGTGGAATGAAGAAAGTGGGAGGAAACGGGAGAACCCCGAGAAACCCCACGAGCACGGTGTTTGTCCACCACAAAGTCCACACGGCGCGAGCTGGGGTCGAACCAGGGACCCCAAGCACCGGAGGTGAACGCTCTACCACTGAGCCACCGCGCTCCCTATTTTTAAGAGAGAAGGGCCGCCCACAGGAGGGATGAATGGTGCAAGTTGTGCCATCGAGAAAAAAATTGGGGGGAATAAAAAAATTGGGGAAGAATTTTACTCTAATGTCGAATAAGTAATTTTGTTGTCGTCAGAATAACATTGGAACACGATGCGATTTTTTTTTAAATCTCGAGAATGAATCCCCCTACCCCCTGCTTAGAAACTCTATGAATGAAGTACCGCGCAAGTTGCTATATGAAAGGATGGCGCCAAGTTCTGGTGAACAACAGATACAAACACTCAAGGAATCACTTTCAAATTTAGATTTGAAACTTGCCTATGTTGTCTGTTGAAAATTATAAAGTAGTTTGACATAATTGTGAGCTAGTGGTAACCATACAGACAACAGCCAACTTTCAAATCTAAATTTGAAGTGAGCCAGTGAGTGTTTGTAACTGTTGTCCACCAGAACTTGGCGCCTATTTTTGTGATTTCAATTCTTTTTAAGGCCACTCGTACTTGGCTCTTTTACAGGAATGTTTTTTGCTGGATATCACTTCTTTTTGTAGGCTAATTTCGAAGATAACATTTTCTTTTGGTATCAAACTCAATAACTTGTAACTTGCGTCTTACTTTTCATGTACAAGGGAATTATATCAATATTTTGTAAAGAAAAAATAATACTACTAATTGTAAAAAAAGAATACCTGTGCCATACACAGTGTGTAGAAGTTTTTATAGCTACCCTTCAACATTCTTATAGAACATATTTAGTATTGTACACTACCAAGACTACTAATAAAAGTAATGCCATTTTTATAATTACTACTGCCCCTACTAACTGCTACACTGGGCAATTGTTTTTAGAGGACTTGCGTTTTGAGGAGGGAAGAGATTATTAGTTTTGGGGGGAGTGCGCCATCAGCTTTGGGGGAATGGGCACCCCTGAATAGGCCTAACAAGAAATCAGTAGCAACACTTCTTTTATATAGGCTATTAGAAATTTAACAAATAAAAGTGCCTATATCAGTAGCCTAGCTTCATTTCCTATGTATCTACGAGCATTTTGCTTTGAGTTCTTTTGCAAAGTTTTTGTTATAATAACGTAACTAATAAATCTAGAATAACCTGAAAATTTATGTAGATTTTTTTAATGGCTAGATGAATGATAGAATAGACCAATGCTTCCCAGTTACTTCAGGTAGTGAGCTTAGGTCAGGGGCGGATCCAGGACGGACTTCTGGGGGGATTGTAATACTGCTACTTAGAGCTACTTTTAAGAGCTCCAAACTCTAGGATGGGTTTTATTTATATATAAAATTTAAAAAAACTTTCCTCTTCTGGATCCGCCTGGTATATTGGGTCCCTGGTATATCATTTTTTCTCCCACCGGGAATCGAACATTGGACCACGTGCGATCATAACATTAGAATAGCCATCTTTGGATTTCAATCTTTGAATTAATAAAGTAAAAATAGAAAAGTCGATCTATGAGTAATTTCAAAACAAATAGCACAGACTGAACAGTTGTTACCATAAGATGTTGTTTAGCCTTAGAACGTACATCGTCCTTCCCGCAGGACGTAACGTCCTAAAAGTCCTACAACGTTATCTATAAATTAGAGTACCGTACTTTGTATGCGTCCAGCAGGACACAAAGTTCTCCTGATTGCAAGAGCATGATCTCTAGTTTTAGCGCAAAAAGGAATCATGTCCAAACGACTGTTAGTTCAATAATGGCGAGATGTTTTCTAAAGTTGATCGTGTGTACGTTTACGCTCCTTTTTTTGATCCACTAAATACCAATCATGTGTGGAATAGAGCGAATTTCGGTGATAATTAGGAAACACTAAACTTACTCTTATATTGTTTATTGTATATTTTAAAATGTGTACTGCTGGAAGGTTTCCGTCCTTCCGGAAGGACAAACTCGCATTCTTTCCACTATGGAGGTGTGTACTGCCGACAGGACGGTGACTCGTATACAGAAGTCCTTCCGGAAGAGTCTTCCTGCAGGACATATGCTTGTACGTTCTATTATTAGGGGACAGATAGGAGGACCATGATATTATAAATATTTGTATAAGCATAAGTCGCCAATTACGTAAATAACTGAAACTGCCTCTGATCAAAGAACTCCAGAAAATTTTCTGGCAATGTTACTGATAAACAGGTCAGTAATATTCAAAAATGAATGGTAAATTGAGAATGGTGATTCAGTACCTGCATACCGTCTTTCGGTATGTCTTTTACTTTTCCAGACGGAGAAGAATCTTATTCTCAAAGTAGACACTTGAGGCGTCATTGACTGATAGGTCACAACATTGAAAATGGGTGAGCAAATTGATTATGATGATTTGCAAATGTGGCCTTAGTCTTTGCGGGGCCAAGGACAAGTGATCCCCGCGGGGCCCGTCGTCAGTTGCACGTTACAATATCACACACAAAAAGTAAAAGTGTCAATGACAGAATATCGCCGACCAAAATATCATCAAGAAAATAACGAAATATTCTCGAGTTCATTTGTGTCTTTATTTACAAATGGCAATATTACAGAGAGCTACTTAACAAAGTAAGCAATATGTCGTGTACAGTTCAGAATAACGGAGTAACTGAATACTTGGTTTTTCAAAAACTTTTCTTTGATTTTTGTTTTTGCTTCCCGTGAGTTTTGTAAAATCATTTTTTAATATTTCTTTGGAGATGACTCCCGAATGCTAAATTGTAAGAAGCTAGAAACTAAATACTCCGTTGATAAATAACCTCTCTAAGATAACTATATTTCCAGTACCGTTGTGGTAGTTGAACTTGAATCTGGGATATGCAGTCGATTGTTGTCCTACGCTTTAGCCTTTTTTACGAGATCAAACCAACGTACTTAAGATTCATATCAGCTAGTGATCTTGAATTCAATTCCCGGTAGGAAAGCATCACAATTTTAATGTATTACAGAGGTTCGAATTCAACCTTAAACTGTAGGTCCACGTCTCGTATAGCCTTGGTGCTGAAAAGTAACGCTAAATTTCAACAAACAAACAAAAAAAATCTGGCAAAATGAGACATTGACAGTCTGCAGACTCAAAAAAAGAGCACGGGGAGATGTCCACTAGGAACCACTCGCAAATATAGGAAAATAATTATCTGGATCAAATAGCAAATTTCTCATGACAATAAGGCATTGCAGTGACAGAGAATCGATCATATTGCAAGAAATAATGATGATAGGTGAGAAAAAAGCAATGACACAAGAGAGGATAAGAAACGTCCTTTTTATAAGGTGCTGTGGTTAAATCAAGAAGCACTGGATTAATGTGGAAAAAAATTGCTAAAATATAGGTGATGGTGGAGAAGAGTTTAAGAGACATCCATCCAGCAGTGAATTGAGAATAATTCACTTTCTTAAATATAATTTGTTTTCAGAATATAATGGGATATTTTGAGTCTCGATATACTTTTCCATTAATCATTGACAAAATCAGTCAAATCGGAATTATTATGATTTTGATTAGTTAATTCTTTGCTATAATTAACATCACTTATTTATAGCCAGAGACGTGAACAAGAGGGAGGTTATAGGAGTCCGAACTCCCCAAGAAGTCCCAAGTTTTACTTAAATTTAGTCTAATTTTCGAGATGATTTTACAAATTCTAATGTAGCTTCTTCTCATATTGAATTGGATCCTCTGAAATAAATTCCTATAGGGTAAACAGGCTGGTTAGTTTATCGGGAGTTTTAAATTCGTTTCACTACAGAGGCTTTATGAAGTAGGACTAGAGATTAATGTGGAATGCGAATCACGTAAGATTTCACCAGGAATTGAACCCAGTTTTCTGTGTTAATAATAAGCCAGGAACGATTTCAATAAGATGAATGGGAATATCAGAAACTATTATGACAATAGTAGTCAATATAACATTATGTTATACAAATACTTCTTCCCTAGGAAGTGGAAATCGCAAGCGCAATACTATTTTTGCTTCCTCGAAGTCAAAAAGCTTGGATTGATGACATCACAAAACACTTCCCTGATAGGTACTGATCTGCAGAAATAGAACAGACTGAATTGAAGGGCAATGGAACATACTAATACACTGGTTGCTTAGATGAAGGAAATATTTTTATTCATAGTGCAAGTGTTGGTAAACATGAAAATGAACTACTTGTAGATATGTAATCGGTTTGACCATTCAGGATTCTCTAAGTTTTAGGATTTTAGTGAATTTGTTGTCCAGAAATGTTTAGAAAAAACAAGAATATTACCCGGAAGAGCGGGTCCCTTGGTAGTTGCAAGGTTTACCCTACGTAAAGGCCTCCACTGCTGATTTGTTGGGGGCAAAAACGTTCACAAAAATATGTCATAGGCTGAAAAGAAGAAAAGAAACAAAAATTGTTCCGGATTACAGATGGTTATTGTTGATTTTTTGATGGCGCCCAGACATAGTGACCACTAACACGTTGACAATTTCGTTTTAATTTTAAAAATCTTCCTTGTGATGTATATTTTATATTTGTAGCCTCCAGACATGTATGTTCGAGGCACTTATTTATATAATCGTAAGTGGTTTTGGAGATTTTTTTTTTTTAATAGGGAAGAGTAAACATATTTGAGAACTGTAAGTTGATGTGTTTTTAGTAAGGAGTAACGGTTCAAGAAACGTCTTTTTCGTAACAGGTTTTATAGTAGTCCTTAAGGGATTTTTCTCATTAATTTTCTCCCTAGAGCCCTAAATAAACATGTTTACTGCAGTGGCGGCTTTAGCGGGTAGGCCGGGTAGGCACGTGCCTACTCAAAAATCTTGAAAATATATAAACAATAAAAAGTACAATAAAGAGTAAATATATTTTCCACTATTAATATTAATGGTAGATAATTATTTAACAAATAGCATCAACCACTACAGTAAAAGTAATTTCCTACTGTCATTAATCAATCAAATTTCTATATGTATTCATAATCGAGAAGGTAAGCCTACACAAAATTAATATAATAAAACCGCCCCTAGTTTACTGAGGGAAAAAATTAAAATAACGACCCTTTCGGAAAACGACTCAAAGGTTTTATTTCTATTTCGTAGGTAAATGTTTAATTAGTAATGCATAGTACTATTCGTTCATTCCAAAAAAAAAAGTAGCTTATATATCGGATGTTTTTTTTTGTTTTGTTTTTTTTTAATGAGGATTATGGATGAAAGAGATCGAGGTGGTTTATTCATATTCCATTAATAATCTTACAGCATAACATAACTCACTTTAATTTGAACAAGTTTGAATGGCAAGTTATTGGCTGGATAAGGTTCTTCAGAACAATTTCTCTCCAAAATTCATTTATTTTCTAAAAGTATCTTTTTTCCTATTTTGTTTTTATTTCATAAATAAAGGCTCAATTACCAATAGTTTAATGCAATGCAAGTTACCAGTGTTGGCAACAGGTGTCTCCGTAAAACATCTAAATAACAAAATGTTGCTAAAAGTGGATAAATCCTTTAAACGTATAGCTAATAAAATTTAACAACTTTCTCTTAGCATTTTAACATTCCGTTTCAATTTTGTTTTGTTTTAATGGCTTAATTTTTAATGTATTTTTACTTCTCTGTTTTTCAGTTTTATCCTGAATTTTCAATCCTCAGGATGTGTCGACCACTGACCTTATCGTGATGAGGGCAAATAGCCCCACAGCTGACGTCCATATTACATAAACATCCAATCAATCAATAAATCAAGATTTAACAATTAATCAAGCAGAATATTTAAGAGTTCTGCTATATACATGAAACCTACGGTAATTCTTCTTGGTATTCTCAAATAAAGCACTTTCACCCTTAAATTGCGCTTAATTTGCAGCACGCTTAAATAGAATACTGCTTAATAGAGGGTACAGAGTGTATACGGTGTAGAATACAACCAATAAAAGGCAAAAAAATTAAATGAAATCGTTCAGTTTAACGTCCAACGATTATGTCCCTTAGGCTAAGGGAGACAGTTCATTAGGACAAGTGAATGATAATGGATGAATTCGTGAAATGAGAATGTGGGAGGAAACCGGAATACCCTGAAAAAAAACACGAAAACAATGTTGTCCATCACGAATTTACTTGGTCGATAATCGAATCAGGGACCCCAAGCACTAGAGGTACCACTGGGCCACCGTGTCTCCCTCAGAAAGAAAATAAAGATAGAAGAAAAGGTAAAAAGAAAAAAAGTTATCTACTAATTGGTAGGTTTTCATTGGAGAAAGTTTTGGGAAAATGTCTATACAGAGATGTGTACATATTAAATTTATAAATATTTAAATAATAACATAACGGTGAAACACGATTTAGTTTAATAAAAAGGGGGACGAGAAATTTTAGTACGGTACACAATATTTTTTTTAAATTTCTCTTTAATATAGTAATGCAATGTAAAAAAATATATATAGCTCAATGGTGCCACCCCCCGTTATGTCCATGACACCTTCCCCCGCAATTGTCTATCCATAAGTGTTCTTCCGTGAAAAAAAATCTTTCGATTAATTTTTACACCCCCTCAAACATATTTATATAGATTTTTAACCCCCCCAAATATTTCATTGACGCAGTTTGCGTCATAGCCCCCCCTGTGGGCACCCCTGTATAGCTTCACGTAGGATTCGAACCGCATGAACTCCTACCAAAAATCGAAGCCGGATCTCCCACGTCTAAGCCATATACGCTAATCACATAACCACTAGGAAGCATCTAGTACGAGATATGTTTCGTATACTAGGTGGAACGGAGAGACAGAATTTGTAGAACGGTATTTATTCCTGGAAAGAACAATCATGTTAAATATTCAATCTGAAAAGATCGAAACACAATAGAATGAAAATTGTACTTACGGATTTTTTCCTTGGCATAACACGTTGATAATATAAGAAGAACAAAGATAGCTAGATGTTGTAGCATGTTTATTCTTAAGTAACGCAACTTCCTCGAGATATTGCACGTAACTACTGTATAACTGCTCAGCTAGACGGTGTGAGGCAGAATGTAAGCTTCAATGTTTCTCAGTAATTCCCGCACTTCACACACGTAACCTCTTCGTCTGCTTCCCTCTGGCAAGTAGTATCAGTATACATTAAAAAATCTGGATGACCTTGCATAAGATATTAACGTTTTTTATATCCGTATAACAAAATACGTAAAGACCTCGAAAAAAACGTTGAAGCTGTTATGCAGACGGAGTAAATAATGCCGAGTATATGCAGAATACACTAAACCAAATAAAAGCGAAACAAAAAAAATTGAAAGTGGTTTGTCCTCTTGAGGGAAAAAAAAAACTCGTGTTTGTTAGCCGCTAACTGATGAAGTAGGAGAAAGACAGAGCTATACATGTAGGGTATGTTCGCTTTCAATTTCAAAAACAGAAAACTAGCATTGGGTGGTATTAGACAATCTATAATTGAAACTTTTTTTTTTCTTTTTTTGTAATATAAGAGCAGGTAATCGCTGCAAGGAGGTTCCTACATTCCAATCAGGAACTAGGAAATAACACCACTGACACACAAACCCATTTTCCTTTTAATTTCAACACAAGAAAAATCCCCATACAGATGCACTTAACCTTAAATAAATATAAACAAATTAATTAAAATAGCACTTGTTTAAATATATTATTAATAATACGTAAGAAATACAATGGCTAATGCTAACTTTATGTGACTGAATCTGCGTAATTATCTTGTATGAAGAAATATTAAGAGATAATTTCTCTGTTGTTGGTTTGCCATATAGTTGCGACATCCTTTCAACAGGAAGCATAAGAACCACCTTCATAAGGAAGTCACATGGTCAAGCCGTTGCTTGGATTCTCTTCATTTCTTCATCTCACAAAGAAAGAGAAAAATATGTTTATACTGCTTTACAGATCGAAAAGAGATCTGTGTTTGGAGAAAAGCAGTTCCCAGTAACCAGTGAATAGTTTTCAAGATTTTTTGTGGTAAAGAAAAATCCTTCTTGCGTGCTATTGCACTTCTGTTCCTTATAAACCGCTTTTCCATTAATGATGTTGTATCTTCCTGTTTCCTGTAAATGTATTTATTTTCGTATCATATGAAGAAAAACTGCCAATATACAGTTTTGCATATTTGCTTCAGGTCTACATTGTTGTTACATTAAGGAACTGCCAACTTGGCACAAATCTATAACTGTTTATCTTCATTTTCACAAATTTAGCTTAAATCAACAGTACGGTATTTATAGAGAGGACATGCCAACTTGTAGGTCCGCATACTAGGCTGAAATTTTGAACTGTCAATCTTAGGTAGTTTTGCAGATTTGGTTCATATCAATATTATTGACAGCAAAGAATTGTCAGATAACAGTGGTCATAAATTTGGCTCAGATCTAGAATTGCCAATTTAAAAGTTTCAGTGATTTAACTCAATTCAATACTTTTTACCAATACTAATTTGCACTTTCACAGATTCTGATTTTATCAATATAGTTTGTAAAAGAAAAAAAGAGTCCACTTTCAGTTTTACATAGATTTGAATAGTCAATATACCTAGGGGGCGCGGTGGCTCAGTGGTACAGCGTTCACTTCTGGTGCTTGGGGTCCCTGGCTCGATCCCAGCTCACGCCATGTGGACTTGGTGGTGGACAAGCTCGTGGGTTTTCTCGGGGTTCTTCCGTTTCCTCCCACTTTCTTTATTTCACCATTTCACTCATCTCTCATCATTACCGTCTCCTTTAGCCTAACCGGCATATACGTGGGACGTAAAACTTAAAGATGTCATTTCATTTCATTTTTCAATATACCCAGGTAATTTGTAAAGAACTGTTCATCTTCTGTTACAAATATTTGGCTCAAATTTATATTATTTATAATAAAAAAAAGAGTCATTTTGAAGTTTTACAAATTTAGTTCAAATCTAGAACTAGAACTGCCAATCTTCACTTTCACAGATTTAACGCAAATATGATTACACTGGTATGTGTAATTTTCATCAAAGTCGTGTTTATGTTAGTTTTTCGTCGGTTTCTTAATGATTTCCATCTGCTGAACACGAGTATCTGCAGTTATTTTCCCGTAATGTCGAAATTTGTGATGATATAAGCATATCAAATTTTATTTAAAACATTAACTTATTATACAATTGTATCTTATGAGAACATTGAACTACAAGCATAACACAAACATTGTAGTCGTGCTTCTGTTGATTTTTCATTTGTTTCTTAATGATTTGCACCCGCTGAACACGAATATGGCAGTTATTTTCCCGTAATGTCAAAATTTGTGATAATATAAGCATATCAGATTTTATTGAAACTGTAACTTATTATACAATTGTATCTTATAGGAACATTGAACTACAAATATAACACACACATTTTGGACATCAACTTTCTGGGTAACAAAAATCTATATAACAATACATAAATACCAAAATATATGAATATTAAATCTCTTATTTTAAAAAATATACAAAAGTATTTGAGATTGGAGGAAAGTGCTCATCAAGTACTGGAATTCCGTAATCAGTGTTTCTTTTGTGGGAAACGTTCACTTCGTCACGGACTAACACCCAAATATAATCACCCATCATTGCACAGTCCCACCTTCCTTGGTATCTGTTTTTCATTACCTGAATGTCCTTATGGAAACTTTCCCCGTGCTCTTCGCTAACATATCCTAAATTCCCCCTATAGAAATCCAAGTGTGAATGAAGCATATTTAATTTTAAAGACATCCTACATCACAATGCTCGATATTGATCAATGCGTGGTCCAACGCTTCACTTCGGTTTCGGTTATGCTCAAGAAATCCCGTCACCAATTTGTGAAAGGCCTCCCAAGCGTTTCTTTCCAACTCCGTCATTTTTTGTTAAAGTGTAGCACTATTAAGCATGACATGAATCTGAGGACCTGTGAAAATGCAGCCAGAAGTGATAAAACTGGAAACATTTGTTTGATGCATTGTAGGACAGGTGAATTGCGATCCAGAGCTTTCAAACAATTGTTTTGCCAATCTCAGCTTAATATGTAATGTTGGCATGAGAATCTTCTCCCTGGGCACTAATGCTTCATTTATCACATTATGTGTTCCTGGAATAAGCTCCGTTCTTTTAGGCCACACGGTTTGATCATAATGCTGGTTAGTTGCCTTACTGTCCCAAAGACATAGAAAGCAGGAATATTTAGTATAACCACTTTGCAACCCAAGGAGAAAACCAATAATTCTGAAATCCCCACACATGTCCCATTAATGTTCCCATTGATGGATTTAATTTTCTCCAACATCAGCTTTACGCTTGAATAATTTTTCTTCATGTGGATGGAATATGCAACAGGGATTGAATGATACTGGTTTCTGTTGTGCAAAATAACAGCCTTCAGACTAGTACTCGAACTGTCCATGAACAGTTTTGGTTCGTATTGAAAGCCAATTGCCCTAAAAAAAGACTACTGATATCTGTATAGTAGCACAATGGATCCTCAACAGCAAAATAAACGGAAAAACGTTGGTGTCTGCTTCTGTACTTAGATACTTTGCAGGAAGGAAGTAGAAATTTCCACTCTTTGAGTCGTGATGCTAGCAATTCGGACTTATTTTTCGGTAATTGTAGATCTCTAATCAGATCATCTAGTTATTTTTGGTTCAGTAAATGAGGTTTCTCACTATCCTCCAAAACGAACGAACTATCTGAACTGTCAGAATGAGCTGTTTCTTCACTGAAAACCGTTTGGGGCGGAGGTGAGGGAATAGGGAGTTCTTCATTATGCGGAACAGGTGCTCTGGAGGATGGTATGTTTGGATGTTGTAGCTGACGTCTGTTCTTGCCTTTCTTGTAGTGCGTCAAGACGATCATGCAAGAACAACAATCATTATGATGGTTGGTAGGTTCTCTCCACACTCGCGGAATGGCAAACGGCATGCTTTTTCTATTCCCACGCAACCAATGTTCCAACGTCAACCTGCAAATACCACAAGCCACATGTGGGGCCCATGGCATGTCAAGATCCCCAACCGCCATTCCGAAGTAAGCTTTATAGGCTGCATAACATTTTGTTCCAGACACAATCCTATGCTTCACCTATTTCGGACCAATATAGTATCCACACACATAACAAAAGGAACCGCATGACCACCCAGCAAAAATATTTCGTACTAACCTATGCAGAAAAAAGTACTAAAATTTTATTTGCTTCCGTTTCATCCTATTTATGATATTTTACGATATTAATATGTTATTAGAAGACTTCAGACAGCTCCCCTCCGCCGTGAGCTCCGGAGTGCCCCCACATTCTTAAAAGAACCCCAACTTTAATCTTTTTAGTCAAAATTTGATTGAAACCGTGCAAACTACTTCCACCCTCCCAATTTTGACTTTACGTCCCAAACTAAAAATCCTGGCGGAACCCCTGTTTAATTGTCGTATTAGAACTCACTTTAAAACCACAAAAGCAACACAACTATGACAAATATAGAGGATGTCAGGAGAAAACAAGATATATATATATTATAAAATGGGCTTATTGAGACAATCGAGTTTTAATTCCTTGATAGCCCACGACACGTATGTCCCAATTCCGCTCTTGTAAATACTATTGTTACAAAAAACAGGTAGAAAATGGTTACCAGGAGCAGTGAAATTTCGTACATTGGCATATTTTCATGAGATTCCTTTTTCTCTCCTAAATGTATTTATGAGAAAAGAAGGGAAGGAAAAAAGTACTACATCTGTTGGTGAAGCACTAGATCTAGTACGAAAGTACTAACGGTGGCCACACTGAATAGGAATCCGCATGTTACTTGCACTTCCGACCCGACGACATGTTGCCCAAATACATTATCTACAGCCTCACACTTACTGATATTCAACTACAATCACGTACACTCAGAGAGACTTATACGATAATATAAAATAACTGTGAAAAATGTGGGAGCAGCACTTTGTAACTTAGACGAAATCGATCAACTATCGACCAAATATTTACCATTCGCCAAATACCCGAAAAAAAGTGGGAATACAATACCCCGGTACATCAACTATTTATTGATTTTAGAAAGGCGTACAAATCGGTTAGGAGAGAAACATTATACAATGTTCTTACAGAACTTGGAATACCGAGAAAACTAATTAGATTAATTAAGATATGTTTAAATGAATCCCAAAGTAAAGTCCGGGTAGGGAAATTTTTGTCCACGAGCTTTCACGTCGAAAATGGCCTGAAACAAGGAGATGCGTTGTCGCCATTATTATTTAACTTTGTTCTGGAATACGCTATAGGGAAAATCAAAGATAGCAACCAGGGCCTAGAGTTGAAGGTATTCACCAGGTTATGTCATATGCTGATGATGTAAATTTAATAGGGGATGATAGGAGAACAATAGAAAAAATGCAGAGATCTTATTAAACGCTTGCAGGGACATGGGTTTAGAAGTAAATGCAGAGAAAACTAAATACATGGAAGTGTGTCGGGACCGTAATACACCAAATTATAGATGCATTAAAATATTAAATAATACTTTTGATAAAGTGGATAGTTTCAAATATCTAGGATCAATATTAACAGAGGAAGCAGGGAATTCGTGTTACTATTCGGTTCAAAATCTCTTGTCGTCGCGGATTCTGTCGAGGAATTTGAAGCTTAAAATATATAAATCGATAATCATGCCTGTTGTTCTGTATGGTTGCGAAACATGGTCACTTACTCTGAGGGAAGAACATAGACTGAAAGTATTTGAGAACAAGATCCTGAGACGAATATTCGGACCCAAGAGGAACGGGAATGGGGAATGGCGGAAACTTCATAACGAGGAACTACTTAATTTATACGGTTTACCCAACATTGTTAGGGTCGTGTAAGTCTACGAGGCTTAGGTGGGCAGGTCATGTAGCTAGAATGGAAGAAAGTAGAAACGCTTTCAAAGTCTTGACTGGAAGACCAATCGGAAAACTACCATTAGGAAGACCTAGGCGCAGATGGGACGATAATATTAAGATGGATCTTGCAGAGATAGGAACACATAGTAGAAACTGGATCCAATTGGCTAAGGATAGAAGTCAGTGGAGAGCTTTTGTGAAGGCGGCGTTGAACCTCAGGCTTCCATAGGCCATAGAGTTAGTTAGTTAGCACTTTGTAACCATTTCATTACTACCAAAATTGGCTACAGCTTAATTATTGCTTAGATTCTATTTAATCAAATTACAATTCTGCTAAGAAACTTTAGATTCTATATTCTCTGTTTCCCACTCCGAACATTATCTTTAATAACAAATGCGCTACCATCTAGCGAGTATCAAAATAAATGCACGCAAATTGTTCTGCATAAACCAGTATAGGTAGAAAAATAAAACAGGCTTATATCACTGAAAATATTGGTACTACATAAAAATAAGTGCCGGGTTCGTGTTCAGGGGGTCAAAATACATAAAAATTCATCAAGAAATAATAACAAGCAAAATTTTGTATGGGTATTTATAGTAAAGATCGTCCGGTTTGTAATTTCACATATTTTGTTCAAATCTAGATTTTCTCATCTTCAGCTCCATAGATTTGTCTCAAATATATTCTACCCTATATTATTTACAGTGAAGAACTTCCCAATTACAATTTCACAATTTTGACTTAAATCCAGAACTGCTATTTTTCAGTTTCACATTTTTGGCTAAAATCTTCATTTTTTATAGTAAAAAAACTGCCAACTTCGTCACAGATTTGACTGAAATATAGCCTATATTATTCGAGTGAAGAACTGCCTATTTACAGTTTCATAAATTTGACTTAAATGTATAACTGCCAATCTTCAGCTTCAGTTTTGTCTAAAATCAACTATGTAGAGTTTGCTGAGAACTGCTAATTTAAGGCTTCAGATGTTAGCCTCAGATCTTAAACTATTAAACCTCACCTTCTAATATTTGACTCAAATACATATTGTTTATACAAGGTGTCCCAAAAGTCACCGAAGCAGATGTTTAACAATTGATAATTTGTAGATTCACAGATTTGATTTAAGTCTTTCATAAAAGAAATATATTTTTCTAATCCATATTCACGATATGAGCAAAATGACAGAAATAATTTAGGCGGAATGCTTTGTAACGGACAAACATCGTGTGGTGGAATTTTCTTGGAATTTTCCCCATTTTCTTCCCCATCGTTATCATTCATCTCATCATCATCGTCTCCCTTAACCTCGGTGTGGAAAGTGGAACGTGGAACTTTAAACTTCAAAAACTTCAACTTATTGTTCTCAACGACTACAAAATTTCGAATTTCGAAACCTGCTCTTTCAGGGATTTGACACAGATTGAATAAGCTATGAATTTCCCTTTCTCTTACCAAGCTCCCTCGTGGCTAAGGGGTTAGCGTACGCGGTCTTTGGTGTGGGGAACTCGGATTCGATTCCCGGCGTGAGCTCATGTGATTCGGATTTCACTTTAAGCTGTAGATCCGTCCTATATTGTATAGGTCCACGTCTACTGAAAGGGACTGAAAATCAAATGGAATCACAATCCTCCTTCTCTTACCCATCTTAACAAATAAGGGGGGCCGCTGTGGCTTAGTGGTAAGGCATTCACGTCTGGGGTCCTTGGTTTGATCCCAGCTCGCGCCAAGTGAACTTTCTGGTGGACAAACACAGTGTGTGTTTTCTCGGATTTCTCCCGTTTCCTCCCACTTTCTTCATCCCACCATGTTCATGCATTTCTCATCATCACCGTCTCCTTTAGCCTAGCCGGCATAAATGTAGGAAGTAAGACTGAAATATTTCAGTTAATTTTTTAACAAACGAGGTTTGTAGATTATGAATTATGCACATTCTATGGGTGAGGAAAATATTGTATATAACTTCAAGTTCCTTAGTTTTAGAAGTCTGGTGGTAATTAAGCTGCTGAATGTAGAGGTAGATACTTCTTTCTAATGACACACCTTTCATTTTATTTTAAATTATGAAGATTTTGTTAGCTCGTTAAGTGTTACAATGAGGGAGAAAATGTTTCGAAGCGTGTCATACGCGTATTAACTGAGAGTGATATGTAAGAACCGGAATGCATAACGCGTTATGTTTTCTAAATTACTTTATGAATAGAAACCAAGTGAAAAGCCTCATATTATGTAAAATATATTTAAATGATAGAAAAGATGGCAGTGTAATGTTTTTTATGGTTACAATAATTAGCTTTAAAAAAACAAATAATTGTTCTTAGATAATGGAACAAGGAGCCTAAAATCTAGGAAGTACATGGATTATTAAATGATAATGATATAACATTATACTACTATGTAATACAGCGTAATTAGCATTTTATAATGTAAAACTCAGTCAGTCTCATAATATTTATTTGGTTGTAATTTAATTGCTTTAAAGCTGTATGTGATGCATGTGAGCGTGTAGAATCCGAAGTACGTGTACGCCCATAGGTGAAGTATCTTGAGGCTATTTCCTCAGGAAGCACACTGGTTAGCTAGTTTCTTATCACATATAGTCACCTTATACCAATTAAAGTCAGAAAGAAATATCCACAAATAAACTTAAAACCTCAATTTCTATATTATGATCCCACGTAAGATAGGGATGATCCTTAGACGTTCAGGGAACACCCGACTGGATCATCAGAACGTCGACGAGAATTCCATTTCTATCAGTGGGCTTCCCGTGGAAATTCAAATGTGTGTTTCTGTCCCGGAAACGGGAATTTCCGTGAGATTTCAGTGAAATATTTCTGGTCTCTTTGCGAGAAAATCATAGTATAACTTTTCGCGGATCTTTGCTACAAAGGATTCCGGGTTCAATTTCCATTGGAAAAACTGAATCTCCGAAATACCTGAACTGTTCTCACCATATTTGGCATGGTGATTCGAGAGCGCGCGTAGGGCCCCAGTGGCTCAGTGGTTGAGCTTTCTTCTCTGCTGCATGGGGTCATTGGTTTGATCCCAACTCGCACCAAGTGAACTTTGTGGTGGACAAACACCGTGCTCGTGGAGTTTGTCGGGTTTCTCCTGTTTCCTCCCACTTTCTTCACTTTCTTCATTCCACCATTTCATTAAGTTCTCATTCCTTCCATGTCTCATTTGCCGTTTTTTTTTTTTTTTTTTTTTTTTATTTAAGCCTAGCCAGGATACCCGTGGGATGTAAAACTTATTCATTTCATTTTCATTCAAAAGCACGTGCTGAGTGTCGTAAGGGGTTGCATGTCCCGATTGGACATACCATTAAGGAATAATCACCGAGAAACGGGATGCCCATAGACTTAACATTGGAAAAATATTTGGCGCGCGAATTCTCGTTGTAAACAATGGAAAGTAGAATTTTCAGCATTAAAAATAGGGCGACACAATTTTCGTTTTGTCCTGCGAATACAATTTGTCAAATAAATTGTGCTTTTCGCTGATATGCTAAATTCAACTATTTGCATGTGTTCGTTCACAAAAACAATTGATGCATTCAAAAATTCTATGAGTAATCAATAAAGGTCGGCTCCTTTGCTCCAGATTTGCAATTAATGTATACCTAGTTATTTTTAATTATTAACTTCGAACTGTATACCGATATTATATACTGAAATATTCAGACTCCTGAAGTACGCAGAATTATCTCTGACCTGAAGTATCTACATAAAATAGTTAATGAAAACTTAAGATCTGAAATATTACTTCAGGAACTATCCTTACGTGTCCCTTGCCGCATCACCCGGAACACCCACCTATTCCATCTTGCCCGTCCTAGGTTCGCTATTATACAGAGGTCTTTATTATATAGAATACCAAACTGTTATAATCAAGTAACAACTGATGTGGACATTTTTTCGTGCTACCCAGTGTTTGAAAGAGCAATTAAATGAGTTTTGACGGAATAGTTTTACTTTTACACTCTTTTTTTCTATTTTGTTGTTATTGTTGTCTTGTTTTCTTTCGTTTTTCTCTTTGTTAGCATGTCCCTGTGTAAAATGACAAAGTTATGCTGTATCTGGGAATTTGCTCAATAAATAAATAAAATAAAGAAAGAAAGACAGAAAGGAATCATCTTAAGATGAAAATTGAAAGAGAACATTTTCTGTAACATGAATATTATTGCTCAAATACATCTGCTTTTACTTTATAGGGTATTCTCGAAAATTTAACAAAAAACAATTTTGTTGAAAATTTGCATAAATTATCAAAACATTTCAACAGAGGGAGTCAGTCCAAGCAAAATCTGAAGTTGAAAATTTCCGGTATAATTACATACAAATCACCTTAATGCAGTAGTTCTCAACCTATTGCCTTTCACGATCCCCTATCCTCTTGCCAGCGACCCACTTATAATTTCTGGTTTGTAATAAGCTGGTGTGGGATTTTTAATATACCTAATGCGGAGATCTCACAATATTAATCTATTTCTATAATAGTAGAATCCATTTCTTGTATATAGTGGATACAGTAACTTCCTTAAAAGCGAATGGATTAAAACCAAATTTGATCAGTTCATTCAAACCTATATCGAATCCGATCCGTCATACTGTTTCAAAATGGAGGCCGTTTGGAAATATTAAAACTTCATAACTTTCTTAATTTTGGGTCATAAGTTGATTTCTAATTTTAGTTTAAAAAACTTGGACAGTTGTTAAAAAATTGCTGATTCTTTTAAGTAATTTGATAATGTGCGTCACGAAGATTGAACCAGTCATTGGCACACTAGTGAAAATCACACCATGCTCAAGTATCTCATTAGATTTTAACTTGAATTGTATTCAATATGCAGGTTTTGCTGCATTTGTATTTTTCTGGTATTTGAATCTGCAGTTCTCATTGACTTCATATCGTAACTCTTTCATTTAAATTGATTTTTAAACAACTCTGTACCTGTTGAAAATGTTTACTAGACCTATTTTTTGTTGTTCTTAACAATATGTATAAAAATAAAAATATGCTTATCAGAACAAAATTCAAAATAATATTTAAAAATATTTTCTAGGATTAGATTCTAATTGTATTTATGTCTTCCGTCGAAGATATTGTATGTATATCTTCGCGACTCCATGAAACCCTCTCGCGACACTCAGGTTGAGAAACCCTGCCCTAATGGATAGCTTGCCCTAGTGGTATCTTTTTTGTGAGATCTCGAGTTGAAATGGCTTCTATATGAACGCTAGCAACATGTGTTGGCATTTGCTAGTTATTAGTTAAAATATCAACAATGTGAACTTGGAAGCTTGAAGCCTATCTCTGCATGAAATTCTATGTGCGTCACTTAAGTTATAAGACATGTTAGATTACTTACAAGAAGTTTATCATATAAAGTGTAATAGGGAGTTACACGTTTTATCCCTTATTTCTTAACGTTATAAAGTTTATACAACATGTAATGAATTATGCATATATGGAAATTTCAACATGCTTCCTTTGTTCGTTACACAATGCAAAATTTTAAAATTTCTTACTGACATGCGAAATAAAACTTCACATAGTACATTATAATCTTGTATATACTGTACATACTAAGGTTAACTTAAAACTTGCACGTTTCACACATGACTTTAGTTACCCTGCATATACATATATAAGTCACGTGTAGGAGAATGCAGACATAAAATATTATGGACGTATGTTTTGCACGTGTTTCCGAGATACCAAGAAGAGCTGGAATTTAACCTGCAGGTTCAAGAACATTATTTTAAAAGGTGTTCTAAAGAGTTCATAAAGCGTAAGAACATTGTTCGAATAAACTGTAATGGAAAGTGAAAATGATCATACGTATACTAGAAGTTTCAGTAGTAGATGTCAACCACTGGATGCTTGCTGTCAGCTCACTGTGTAATGTGTAACTTCAACTACCTTTGTTTAGTGGAAGAATAAGAAATGGATAGCCACTGTCAAAGTTATCGTTACCCGTAAATAAGTTAACTAATTGACTCCATTAACGAACTCGGCCGAGACAGTCACTGTCAACTTTCCCGTTACCCGTGAGTATGTTAACGGATTGAGCCCATTAACTAACTCGACCGAGATAGTCGCTGGATTTTTACTGTCAAAGTTATTGTTACCCGTGAATATGTTAACGAATTGACTCCACTAACGAATTCGGCCGATATAATCGCTGGATAACTACTGTCACAGTTATCGTTACCCTTGAGTATATTAACCGATTGACTCCATTAACGAAGTCTTCTGAGATAGTCGCTGGAGAGCCACGATCAAATTTACTGCTACCTATGAACATCTGTCGAGATAATCGCTGGATAGCCAGTGTCAAAGTTTTCGTTATCCGTGAATATGTTAAGGGATTGAGCCCATTAACGAACTCGACCGCGATAGTCACTAGAGAGTTACTGTCAAAGTTTTCGTTACCCGTGAATATGTTAACGGATTGAGCCCATTAACGAACTCGACCGAGATAGTCGCTAGAGAGTTACTGTCGAAGCTACCGTTACCCGTGAATATGTTAACGGATTGAGCCCATTAACGAACTTGACCCCGATAGTCGCTGGAGAGCTACCGGTACTGTCAAAGCTACCGTTACCCGTGAATATGTTAACGAATTGAGCCCATTAACGAATTCGACCGAGATAGTCGCTGGATTCCTACTGTCAAAGTTATTGCTACCCGTGGATATGTTAACGGATTGACTCCACTAACGAATTCGGCCGATATAATCGCTGGATAACCACTGTCACAGTTATCGTTATCCGTGAGTATATTAACCGATTGACTCCATTAACGAAGTCTTCTGAGATAGTCGCTGGATAGCCACGATCAAAGTTACTGCTACCTATGAACATCTGTCGAGATAATCGCTGGATAGCCACTGTCAAAGTTTTCGTTACTCGTGAATATGTTAAGGGATTGAGCCCATTAACGAACTCGACCGCGATATTCGCTGGAGAGCTACTGTCGCAGCTACCGTTACCCGTGAATATGTTAACGGATTGAATCCATTAACGAACTCAACAGACATAGTCGCTAGATACCTACTGTCAAAGTTACAATTGCCAGTAAATATGTTAACGGATTGAACCCATTAACGAACTCAATCGAGATAGTCGCTGGATGCTCACTGTCAAAGTTACAATTAACCGTCAATATGTTAACGGATTGAATCCATTAACGAACTCGACCGCGATAGTCGCTGGATAGCTACTGTCAATGTTACCGTTAAGCGTGAATATGTTAACGGATTGAATCCATTAACGAACTCGGCCGAATTAGTCTCTGTAGCTGTCCGGTGTATAGCACAGAATTCAAAACCTCTGTTCTGGTTAAGAATTATTGTGTGGAGTAGCAGACTTATGTACGTGCGAACGGATGAACAGACGTAAGGCCTATTAACATTATGTTCTTATAAGTCCCACTCCCATAAGGGTAATCTGCTTAAGAAGATATAAATTCTATCTATAATGGGCATTTTGCAAGATTTTGAAACTAGATATAACAAAATCTTTCAACAAGAATTTCGAAAAAAAAAAAAAAAAAAGTAGCGCGTATACTGGAATTTCATGCGAAGTCGATTGTAACGCGATTTCCGATCGTTAATACAGTGGACGCTCTCTTAACCGACCTTCGGATTAACCGTCCATCTTCCAAGAAAACCATTTTATAATAAATAATTTTCTTTATCTAATTTGCGTTATCAGCTACGCTCAGAGCTTAACAACAATGTACCGTACAACAATAAAGATACGTAACTAATCGACCAGACGATGTTTTTGTCTTAATTATATTTCATTCAGCATTTTTCACTCAGTAGTATTTTTCACTTCAGCCAATACAAACACACCTTAAATTACTGTATTTTATGATTTACAGTGGTGATAGTCAAGTGCTTTAATAAATACAGTATGTACTACAGTATATACAGTATTGTACTTCATTCAACTGAGTGTTACTGGAACAGTTTGTGGTTGAAGCATATGATTTTTTTAGTTACATTTTCATAATTAATAGTATAATCCTATTTTTAAACATTATACAGATATTATATGATTGAAAGCTTAAAAAATTGCATTTTCGTTTTAATCGACTTTTTCGTTATCGGTCCCGTGGTGGCCGGTTAACAGGGATTATACTGTATATATTTTGCAAACAGAAAAGGTTTTGTGTGCAATTTGAGTATTTATTTTATTCAGGATGTTTCTCTTACACAATTAGTTTGTAATGTGTATATAGAACAGAGGTGCACCCACGTGGTTTCTACCGAATCCGTACCCCCCCTTCCCCCCCCCCAAAAAAAAAGAAGGTGCTTTGTAACTCAACGTATATACTTCTGACTCAAACTATTCTTGTTTTCCCGAGAAATGACTGATGTAGCATAAAAATTTGATCTTACCTTTCATTTTATCGCCCAATGTTGCATTCAGAAAAAAGCATTCCGGGGCAGCACACTTAATGTTCGAAGGGGCACATATTATTAACACACGGTCACGGTACTATTCTATTTATTATAATATTAAAGACGTATTATTTTGGTCTTCATGGAGGGCGACAATCTAGTTCTTTCATTTCTTTTCCTATGAACATACTGCTGGTACCAGTAGTAAACATATTGCTTATCGTGTTTACGAGTGCCGATTCAATTTTACACACAAGTAGTGCCTTTGAATATTGGACCCCTTCTAACAAAAAATTCTGAATGCGAGCCTGAGGTGGAAAATTAGTTCTATAGAATAAGTTCATGTTATAAAATTGTTTTCTTTTTCTTTTCCGCATGTTGATCATTTACAACTAGTGTGTATATTAACTGTGTCGGTGTTAGGAGTATCTGTGTATTTTTTAAAGATCTTGGTCAACCAAAATTCCTATATATATATTTACTCTGTTTGTCCGTGTGTACGTTTGTCCGTTCAGAAGCCAAAATGTCTCAAGAGCCACCTGATAGATCTTCGTTATTTTCGGCCAACACGTAGAAGGTTAAGATATTTAAACCAGAAATGGTAGGAATTAAACATCTTCTCCATCTTTCCCCAACACAACCTTACGAAATTCTCTGAACATTTCTTCTCCAACTTCCGTAATGTCCAAGTCTCTAAACCATACCGTCCAATATTCCATGTAAATAAATTAAAAATGAAATATTTCAGATTAACGTCCCATGATTATGCCCTTTGGTTAAGACGGATGATTAAGGGTCTTCACTACAGCGAAATTAAACTACCGCTAATTTTAGAGTTTTTCTGTAATATCTTCAAAACAAATAAACATATTCGAAAAGCAGAAACGTAGTGAACTAGACAATACGATTTTGCATATGATACGGTTATCACAACTCATCTATCTCCTTTCGATTTGCAACTGTAGATAGATTTAGCCTTTTTTTGGCGAGTTCTGTAAATAGCGGTATATCAAAAGCAGTTAGGTGAATTGTAGTAAAGGTACCACATGCAAAATCGTATTGTCTAGTTCACTTGCTTTTCGAATATTTTTATTTGTTTTGAAGATATTACAGAAAAACTCTAAAATTAGCGGTAGCTTAATTTCGCTTTAGTGAGGCCCTTAAAGCAAGTGAATGATGATATAAGAATCGGTGGAAGGAGAATGTAGGAGAAAATTAGAATACCACGAAAAAACTACGGACACGATGTTGTCCACCACAAATTTACTTGACCGTGGATCGAATCAGGGACCCTACCACAAGAGGTAAGCGATCGACTAGTGAGCCACTGCCCCTCCTCCCCTGCCCCCTCCCCGATATGTTCTTGAAACATTGATTCATGATTTCTTAATGGAATCTATTACTTTCTATTCACATCTCACGTGGGAAGGTAGTAAATTCACTTCAACTTAAAGATCATGTTTCACCGTAACAGTCTTAAAAGTAAAATAATTTTTCTTGATTAAAAACTACTGTTGTTCAGAATTTCAGTTGGTGAACAGTAAACAGATGAAAATCTGAAAAAAAAAAAAATGCCTGTACAATGTACAGTATTCCTACTTTTATACAAGTTTATTCTAAATAAAGATAGGTGAAAGATTTGTTTTGAGTTCAACGAAAAACACTGTGTTTGTATTTAAAAAATCCTAATTTATTCTATCTTGCTGAAGCAATTGTTATTTGATGATGGATAATGATTGCAAAACAATAGCAATGACCTTTCTTTTAATCATTGTTCTTCAATTTAACTTGCCATCGATTCTAATTCACGTACCCTAATTTTGTAGAAGGTAAGCATTATAAGAGTTCAAAATGTGGATATGGAAAAAAAATACAGGAAGTTAATTGCGTGGAACAAACTATTAATGAAGTGTTAATCACATTCGGGGAGGTAATATGTAAGAACATTGGAGATGGGAAAAGAAAATGATTAAGACATTAATTGAGAATGAGTAACTGGTAGAAACTATGGCAAAAGTTAAAAGAGGGAGGGAAAAAAGACGGTGGTATTAGACCAGAGATAATTAAGATTCTTTCATAGAAACTAAGATTCTAGCATAGATACATAGACACAAAAGGATAAAAGCGTCTGAATATGTGGTGAATGGTAAAGATCAGTCAGAAAAATATCTATATCTATATCTATATCTATCTATCTATCTATCTATCTATCTATCTATCTATATATATATATATATATATATATATATATATATATATATATATATATATATATATATATATATATATATATATATATACAGTGGCGTATTTACGATTTTGTTTCGGAGGGGGCTTTGCAAACTTTCTGGGGGGCTATGCCTGAAAATGTGACAATTCTGCAAGATATTTCATATACTTTACTATACTAAGTAAGATTTCGGGGGGGGGCTTAAGCCCGGAAGCCCTCCCCCTAAATACGCCACTGTATATATATATATATATATATATATATATATATATATATATATATATATATATATATATATATATATATATATATATATATATATATATATTAAGCGAATTTGAGTATGTGGTTTGTGTTATTTCATCACGCAATAACTATTGAACCAATTAAAGTGATACATGGCATGGTTATCAACCTCAGTCCTCTCAAGAGGAATGACATGTAAAAATGTGTTATTTTGGTATGACCCACACACTCGTAACAGTAATATATACACTACTTGAAATTTGTCTCGTCTTGAAAGTGAGACGATAAGTACAGGATGGCCCAAAAATAGGTATACAGTACCATACTGATCAGCTCATTGCATTTTATATCATTTCTTATTGTTATCCACAAGGTAGACTTAGTTTCTTTATTAGTTGTTCTTAATGCGTTTTTACTTACATTTTAAGCTCGGAAGAGCCGAAGCAAGCAAACCCATAAACTAGAATGTTATACTTGATCAATGGAGGGGTGTATATCAACTTTTGACCCACCCTGTATATTTTTATATTCGAAACGAGAACCATGACAATTTTTGTTTCATTTTTCGAGACTAGACGAGAAATTTCATAGCTCTCGTGGTCAACACTAGTTCATTCTAGTCTCACATCCCAAACATGGATTTAGTGTTGCATGATACATTACTAAGTGACTGTACAAACATAATGAAAAATATTTATCAACGTTTAAAGATACACAAGTCGTTACACAATTTTCTCCAATAATAAATATTGTTCGAATGTGTTATATCACATCCTTCGTTAACCTCTCGTGACATGAAGGGATTTTGATAACTTATAGGTAAAATTGGGAAAAGAAGATCGAGGTGAACCGAATTCAGAACCTCCTGACGTGCAAAGCGTGGAACACAGCTTATGTTGCTGGTCCGAGGCTATCTATAACCACCAGAGACGTACGCAGGAATTTATTTCGAGAGGGGTCTAAACCATTTCGGGGAGGTCCGAATACAATTTGAGGCTAAATTATATGAAAATTTCTAAAATTGCCCCTAAAAGTAGACTACAGTAAAAGCTCTTTATTCGCGGGGTATATGTTCCATAAATATGCCGCGAATACAGAAACCGTGAATACGGAATGGTAATTTATATGGGATTATAGGGGATACGCTCCTAGGTGATAAAATAAAAAAAACAAATACATATACAGTATAAAAAATCAATTTACTGTAATTGATCAATTTACTGTAATAATTAATATTGATTAATTATTATCTTCAGGCTTAGGCAATGGTTTGAAGAATTTTATAATTTTTTCTTGCTTGGCAGTTTTTAAAAGCTCCTTCAATTCAGACTGATATTCAGCAGTGGCATTAGCAATTTGCCTCTTAAAAATAAGACTTTCTTCCATAGACGGATCAATTTTCATAAAGAAATCACAAAGCTCATTTGCCATTCTTAAACCTTCACTAAGATTTTTCAAATTAAATGTCACGTTTCCAGTGCTTGTTGAAGCCTCTTCTTCAATGGGCTGTGAATTTAACATTTCCTCCAAGTCGGTTTCAGTCAAATCTTCATCTTGCGATTCAAGCAATTCCTGAACGTCACTTGATTCTATCTGTTCAAACCCATCTCGTCCTATTCCATTCGCAATTTCGGCTAGGTTTGCAGTCAAAGTTTGAATTTGCACACATTCTTCGTCATTTTCCGCAGTCAGAGCAGGCCACAGTTTTTTCCAGCATGACTTCAATGTGTGTGGCTTCAGTTATTCCAATGATTCTTTTATGTTTACCATGCATTTTGCTATGTCAAATTTCTTCCAGCATTCCATAACATTCATATCAGGATTACATTCCATATTACACAATACGATCTTGAAGGTTCGTCTAATGTAATAGAGCTTAAAGGCCTGGATTATTCCTTGGTCCTTTGGTTGAAGCAAAGCCGTCGTGTTGGGAGGTAAAAATGTCACTTTTATATTTGGATGCATAGTTTCAAGTTTGCGAGGATGACCTGGTGCATTGTCCAAAACTAGAATTGCTTTAAAGTCTAAATTGTCTTTAAAAATAAGTTTCAATTTCAGAAACAAAACAATTCCGGAACCAGTCACAAAAAATAGCGCTTGTAACCCACGCTTTCTTATTAGCACGCCAAAACACTGGCAAGTTGTCCTTGTTTTGATTTTTTAAAGCCCGAGGATTTCACGATCTGTAAAGCATCAGTGGTTTAATGACACAATTTCCAGATGCATTAGAACATATCAGCAGTGTAACTCTATCCTTTGCTGCCTTAAATCCAGGAGCAGACTTTTCGCTTTTAGAAATGAATGTTTTGTTTGGCATTCTCTTCCAAAACAGTGCAGTTTCGTCTGCATTAAATACTTGCTCAGGTTTGTATCCTCCATCAGCTACTAAGTTTTTGCAAATTCTGGATATCGTTCTGCTGCAGCAGTGTCTGCAGATGCAGCTTCTCCAACGATTTTAATGTTATGCAATGATTGTCTTTCCTTAAATTTATTGAACCAACCTTCCGATGCTTGAAATCCTCCACTTGTACATTCACCACTACAACTACAGGTACCATCAGGTTCTTTAAAATGAGCGTAAAGACGCTTTGCCTTCTCCCGGACCATTGGACCACTCAGGGGCACCCGTTTTTGGTTGCGGTCTTCGATCCATATTGACAACGCCACTTCCATTTTTTCTATTGCTGGATCACGAACAATTTTCGCTGACAGTGAAGTTGAAGCTACAGACGACCTTATTTTATCTTCGGATTTTTTTTTTATCGATCGTACAGTTGATTCGTTGACATTGAATGAGCGTGATATGGATGCAAACGACTCTCCAAGGCGTAAACGATCAAGCATTTCTATTTTCACTTTAAGCTGTAACACAGATTTTTTTTTCGTGTCGAAACTCGTTTCTCACTTTTTTAGTTGACATTACTGTATAAATTAGGAAGACAGCGGTCGATCACAATTTTTGTAACGAATGGAAAGACGAAACAATAAAACACGCAAAGCGGCTCTTACCAAAGGACGGAACGTCTAATAATGTGGCGGCATTTAAAAATATACTTTATGCATTGAGTAATAAGGTTGCTTTCATTCTGTTTGTTTATATTCTCAAAAACACCGATCGCGGCGAAGGCGGCTTATGTCTAAGTCCGAACCAATACAGCGGCGATATCATTTAACAACATACTTTAGGCAAAGTTGTCATAAGGTCTATTTTACATTTTATTAGTCCATTTGACGGCGTTTACAAAGGATATTGGGTTGGATACCTATTGGAATCCTTTTTATTATTATGTATGTACGTACTGATTAGATCTGCGAATAAAGAAATCTTTAGCCGCGAATATAGGAATTGAGTCGCATTTTTTTAATCCGCGAATAGTGAAAACGTGAATGAAGGAAGCGCGAATAAGGAGCTTTTACTGTACATTTACAAAAAAGTCGGGATTTCGGGGAGGGATCCGTACCCCCAGGACCACCCCCTGAATACGCCGCTGATAGCAACCAAATTTTATTCATACCTAGCCATGTAGTTAGCGAGAAATAAAGTACCACATATAAGCCAAGCCGAACCTATCTAGCCTGTCTCTGTTCCGAACTTAGCCATTAAATATAATAATCTTTATTGTTAAGGCAAGTACAATTTCGTTCAGATCCAATCTTTAGTTACCGAGATCTTTAGTTGCCGAGCGTAGCCGAGCAAAGGCTGTCCCTAGCAGAGCTCGCCAATAAGTGATTGTACGATGAGCCACTTGCCCACCTTTTCTTCAGATTCAGCCGGTAGTTACGCAGAAATAAAGTACAACATACAAGCCGAGCTGAACCTGTCCCTAGCCGAAACTGACTCCAAATATGGCGATCTATATCCCTTACACCATGGGCTATTTAATCACCAAATTAGGTTCATATTTTGTCAGTGGTTACCGAAAAATAAAATACCACTCTCTCTCATACAAACACACAACTACACGTGCATTAATTTCACGTGCTTTTATTTCACCCACATCCATATACATTTCGAGTGAAACTATAGCTCTTGTATGCTTATGCCTGAAGCTAAAAATTAGGACATGAAGTTGATTGATTAGTTTATGAATTTAGCATCTCCTTCAGCAGTGAGGTTATATGAGACCTGCACCTGAGGAATCAATCCAAATTACCTCTAGTGTGAATCGAGAACGACTCTCCCGCGTTATCAGGACATAAAAGTTTGTACATAATTTTTTTAAAAGTGACACGAAAAAAGATTTTCGAAAATCGAGACAAGATAAAAAATTCTTCGAGAATCGAAAAGACACAAAACTCTTAGAAAATTTATGTCTCGTCTCGTCTCTTCAGTAGTAGTATTTTTCATTTGAATAATGTTAACATAATGCAGACTTCATTTCAGTAGAAGGTAGAATGATTAGATGTATATGATTTGCAGATGATATGACGCTTGTTGTGGAATATGAAAAGAACATCAATAAAATGTTAGAACATTTTAGGAAGGACTGTGAAGAATGTGGGGTGAGAATACATGTAAGAAGAACAAAAGCCATGGTGATTGGAACAAAGAGGTCGATGTCAAATATAGAAGGGTAACAAAATGAACAGGTGACTAGTTTACGATTCCTCATTAGTATCAATAGTGATTCTATGAAGTGCGAACGTAAAAAAAAAAAAAAAAAAAAAAAAAAGCAAGGGTAAGAGTGGCGAAAGAAGCCTTTAAGAGGAAGAAAAGTTTATTTTGTGGGACCTTGAATAAAGACTTGAGAAAAAGAATCATAAGATGCTACGTGTGGAGTATTGTATGTATGGGACAGAAACATATTCATTACGTAAAAATGATGAAAAATGACTGGAAGCTTTCGAAATATGGGTGTAGAGGAGAATGTAGAGAATTAGCTGGGTCGAGCGAAAAACGAATGAGAGGATGTTAGAAATGGTGGAGGAGAAAAAGAACAACTTTAGATATTATCAAGAAGAGGAAGAGAAACTGGTTGGGACATTGGTTAAGAAGGAACTTTATCATGAGGAACGTCCTAGAGGAGTGATTCTCAAACTTGTTGTTACCGCGCGGTGGCTCAGTGGTAGAGCGTTCACCTCCGGAGCTTGGGGTCCCTGGTTCGATCCCAGCCACCGCCAAGTGAACTTTGTGGTGGACAAACACCGTGCTCGTGGGTTTTCTCGGGGTTCTCCCGTTTCCTCCCACTTTCTTCATTCCACCATCTCACTCATCTCCCATTATCACCGTCTCCTTTAGCCTAACCGGCATAACCGTGGGACGTTAAACTTAAAGATTTCATTTCATTTTTTGTTGTTGCCGCGACCTACATTAAATATTAAAAAGTACTTTGTGACCCACCTACTTTTATTCAAATATACATTGTTATTCTACGTAATGGTGGTATATCAAGCCAATTAAATTTTGTAAATTTATTTCTAACTTTTCCATATAAAGGTAACACAGAGCCAGGCACGTAGCCAGGATTTCTTGAAGGTGGGGGGGGGGGGCGTGACATGAAATACTGTGATCATCACACCAGGGGCTCGATCATTCTAAACTATTTCACTGAAACATATATTGGTTCGTTTAGTCAGGATTTCGTAACGGGGGGGGGGGGGTGGACGTGATATCAAATTCTGAAGGTTCAAGAGCTTGATCAATGTAGACTACTTTACTATCAACATATATTGGTTTGTTAGGACAATAAAATGAGGATATGTTGGTAAGTATTTTAATAACAAACTACGAAGAAATCTCGAGTAATAAAATAAAAAAAAAAAGTATTGAAAAATATTTCACAATATTTGTGTACGTTCCTTTCTTTGTTTATTCAACTAAAACCATTTTCCTTTCATTATGATCTCAACTATTATGAAAAGTACATATTCATTATTATAAAAATTACATACTCAATAATGTCTTGTAAAATATTTTACAATATCTGCGTTCCCTTTTCTGTTCAATCAAATGCTAATAAAACTCCTTTTCCATATAATTTTTTTCTTTTTATTATTCCGTCAACTACTGTCGGCTCCAAATGACAGGTTAAAGGAGCAGTAGAAAATTGTTTTTGAAATAACATGTTTGATTCTGCAAGGATGCGATGACGAAAAATTAAGATAAAAAATGTCCACGCTGTTACTCAACGGCACTATGCTTTCGGAAGCTTGAAATCTCCCTGACTAGTAGCAGAAATTCTGAGAATTCTGTAACTTTTCTAGAAATTTCAAATTCCCTGACTCTTCCAGAAAATCTCGCTCACCTCGCCACCATGTATTGCAAGTAATACAAATCTCCTCATAAGAAAGAGTAACCAAAAGCTTCCTGTAGTTTTTTTTTTGTTTTTTTTTTTAACACTGATCCTTCTTTTTCTCATTTCGTTTCATCCTTCCTTATTTTTTTCATTTCTGGTCTCGAAGAGGGTGTCCGGTAACTAACATTATGCTCAAGGCAATGTCCTACTCCGTGACAGATTTTGACTCACCCATTCCTTTTCGATCCTAACCCAGCATCTCTATTGACTGTACAACAGGGCAGGGCTCTGAATAACCACTTACTCTTCATCTCATTAACAAACGCTTTCAATTTTCACTTCCTGAATGTTACTTACTTTACAACATAGGTTTCTGCATAAAAACAACTTTTACAATTAAAAGAAAAACATTCTTGCGTACCCCCCAAACAAGGGCCAGCGACCCACACATTGAGAAACACTGCTACAGGTTATGGTGGCAGGAAAGAGAAGGAGAGGACGAAGGAGATTATAATTAATTGGCAACATCAAAACAGAAGAATCGTACTAGAGATGGCCAGAACCGGTTCCTGGTGGAACCGGTTTTCGGGTCTGAACGGATCCGGTTCTTGAAGATCCGGTTCCGGAACCGGTTTTTCGGATCCAGGCCTGGAACCGGTTCTTCGGATCCAGATCTAGAACCGGTTCTTCGGATCCAGGTCTAGAACCGGTTCTTCGGATCCAGGTCTGGAACCGGTTCTGAAAATAGAACCGGTTCCGCTGGAACCGAAACTTTGTTACCATCCCTACGCTAAACGCGAGCTGCTGGCAAGCTGTGAACAGTATGCTAGATGAAATGGTGGAAGCGACAGGAAGGCGCCAGGCGGCGGGAGCTTGTCTCATTTGGCTAAATAAAGTGGGTAACTGGCAAACTCATTGGCTAAACAGGCAAACTGACCAACTCATTTGGCTAAACACCCACTGGTGGACCAAATTTTTTTTTCTGGGGGCACAAGCGGGTCTGGGCGGGAAAGGCACAAGTGCATGGTCCTCTTTGCATTATTTTTGAAGGTGAACATTGTGCTTCCTTTACGGGTCTTTGGGGGCTTTCAGATCCAGGTCTGGAACCGGTTCCTAAGATCCGGTTCTGGAACCGGATTTTCAGATCCAGATCTGGAACCGGTTCCTAAGATCCGGTTCTGGAACCGGTTCTTAAGATCCGGTTCTGGAACCGGGTTTTCGGATCCAGGTCTGGAACCGGTTCCTAAGATCCGGTTCTGGAACCGGGTTTTTGGATCCAGGTCCGGAACCGGTTCCAGAACCGGTTCTGAAAACCGGATCTCCGAGAACCTGTTCTTCGCGGAACCGGTTCCGCCGGAACCGGAACTTTGTGGCCATCCCTAAATCGTACGTGAAGAGAAAGAGGTTAGCGAAAGACCGTGGAACATAGAAGCTTCTCAGTTGCAGCAAGTGACCTTCCAATAATGGCAGAATACCTATGATGATGAACAGTGTTAAGAAATGAAAAAAAAAAAAACTATGAGTATTTAAGAGTGTAAGTTCAAGGCCTATTTAAGGATGGGGCACATGTAAAATGTACTTACGTCATTGTATAATAATAATAATATTTTTTACATACATCTATCTTTCGTTTTAATAATATCTAACGCCCTAAAGCATTAGAATTTTCCTTATAGTTGATGTTGACGTCATTTATTTTCCATTCTTTCGAATGCAGTTTGTTTTTACGTACTCAAAAAATAAGAGAAAAAATCAAATAAACGTTGCTTGTTTTTCAGGGTCAATATCATAAAATTTTGATTTTTTTTTTTTTTAATGATAGTGTTTATGATCGGTTACCCTTCAGAACGGTATATCTTTCGTATTCACACGTCTGTACAATATTTTCACGTGTATACGACAAGATAGATAAAAGAAAAGAAAAAAGTCACACATTTTATGTTAGAAATAACTGGCGGAGTAGAAACCAATATTGCGTCATTGGTTACATTACAGGTTTTGTTCCTTCGTAATGTAATGCTTTAATCATACGTCACGGACTGTCAAGTATCATGGCAACGACCGTGCTGTGACCCTACTGACGTTGGCATTGTAGATGTCTTGCTAACGAAGAATGTTACCCAGGCACGCACCCAGAAATTTTTGTTGGAAGGGGTCCAAACTTTGGAGGGGGGGGGGTCCGATTTTACAAGCCAATACTTTTATGTAGTACTAGCATCAATTACCATCTTCGCTAGGTAAAATTAAAAAAAAAATAGTAATATGTTACGTTATTCAGTCAATTTTTACTACTATTGAAGCGCTCCTGATATCAGTCATTTTCGATCATTTTTATTTTTCTCTCTCCTCCTCCTCCTTATGCTGCCTGGCTGAATTTACATTTAAACGGCATCGGAAGTGTCACTCTTCATCATAGCAACCCCGAAAAGTATGGATTTGGTACTAATATCAGTCATTTTCGATTATTTTTATACATCTTTATCCTTCCCTCCCCATGTTGAGGGGTACGGTATCTGAAGTGTGGCCGTCCATCTCAGTGACCTCAAAAACCATGGATTCCACACTGATGATCATTTTCGATCATCTCTCTCTCTCTCTCTCTCTGCATATATATATATATATATATATATATCCTACTTCCCATCCTCAAGTTGTGGTACTGAATTTGGATTTAAGCGGAATCGGAAGTGTTACTGTTTATCTCAATGACCTCGAAAACTATTTATTCGACACTAATATTGGTCACTTTTTATTATTTTTATATATCTCTCCCTCTCCCTTTTCGAAGTTGCAGGGCTGAATTTGAACGTATACGAGATCAGAAGTGTCTCTCTTCAATTCAATAACCCCGAAAACTATGAATTCGACACTAATTGGTCATTTTTGATCATTTTTCTGTATCTCCCCCTCGCCTTCCCAAGTTGTGGAGCTGGATTCAACACCAATATTGGTCATTTTCTATCATTTTTAAATGTTCCTTCCCCTCCTCCTCCCCTAAGTTGCACCGTAAAAGTGATATAATAAAAATCATCCCAGGCCCAAACTTCATCTATGTTGGAAATTTGATTGAGATCTGTCGAGTGGTTGAAGTGATGAAGTCACAAGACAGTCCCTTTCATTTTCATTTTTTTTTTTACATATATATCTCCTCCTCTCCCTCCCCTACGTTGCACCGTCAAACTGAAATGATAAAAATCGTTCCAGGCTCGAAACTTATCTATGTTGAAAGTTTGATAGAAATCTGTCCGGTGGTTCAAGAATTATTTCTCTCCTCTAAATTCTAACATCAAAATGAAATGATATAAAACTTTCCAGGCTCGAACCCCACCCATGTTGTATACGATTCAGATCGGTCTGCTGCTTCAAGAGTTATTAACTCACGAACATTGTCAGTTTTTTTATTTACATTGATTTTTGTATATCTCCCTCTCCTCCCCCTCCCCTACATTGCTTCGTCAAAGTGAAATCACAAAAGAATCTCATCTATGATGAAAATTTGATCAAGATCGGTTGGGTGGTTCAAGAGATTAAGAGTCGCAAACATAGTAACTCAATTTTATAATATTAATTGAACGGGTATTATTCTGCAATTGTAAAATACTTCCATACATTTTTAAAAATACTTTCATCTATTTTATCAAAAAATAAAAGAACTAGATTATTTTTATGAAGGAAATAATACAGATAAAGTTTAAGATCAAATTTTCATGCTACATCGGTAGAGCAACCCACATTATGCTTTATTATGCTTTATTGTTAATTTCAGTCATTGTTTTATATTAATCGTGTATAATGTAAAATATTTACTGTACATTAAATATTCTAAATATCTTGATCTATTTATTAATACTTTATGCAATGTTTCTTTCATATTTAATGAAATTTCTACTTAATGCATTGTACGTAAAGAGATATGCTTTACTCGAGTCAGTTTTTGTTTCACTAGTGTGCGCCTTAGAGGTGCATATATACGGAAAGAGAAAGTAAAAGATATCACCAAAAAATACAGAAAGTGCTCAAGTTCAAGAGGTACACAGAACAATATAGTGTGGAGTTCTTGTGTACTATTCGTTGTTGGCGGAAAGTTTTATTCATTTCCTTTTTTTCCCCTCCATATCAAAGGATTACACCGAAAAGTTTACAGAAATAAAAGTTAGCTTTCCATTGTTGCATTGTTATGTTCTCAATGATTTTGCTTTGTAAATATCGGTTTTAAAAAATATTAACAAGGTATGTTAAACTTGCAGTTAAACAGAATTTTCCAAGAATTGTGCTATATATTTTAAATTGTGCTTTATGCTTTACTTTCTAAAATTATGCTTTATTACGCTTTTAAACTTAGTTTCTTCTGGACCCTTAAATAAGCACAACCATGTTCAACGTACCAACCATATGCGTAAATTGCTGTTATGCTTTTTATGCTTTTGGGTTGCTCTATACATCAGTCATTTTTCTGTTAAACATGTACAGTTTTGATGAAATGTATGTACAAATGTATGTTGAGGAAATTTTGGGGGTCCAGACCCAGTGGACCCCGTCCATGGGTAAGTCCATGCTGTTGCGTCTTACTTCTGACAATCGCAAGAACCTTTGGGAAGAAATATTTATTATCTCTTTTTCAGTGTTGCCCACGAGACAGAATTTGGAACTGTCTCATCTCGAAACTGTTTCTATTCGAACAGCTCAGTCTCATATCGTATCTTGTCTCGAAACTTATGTCTAGTCCAGTGAGCAACACATACCTTTTACATTTCGTTCTGAGCTCATCATCTATTCCCACCTTCATTGCAATGTATTTGTCGACTTAATAGCAGTCACGTGTTCCTATTCTCATCTCTTCAAATTCTTTTTTTTTTTTCAGTCCAAGGTTCTATTCCAAGTGGGAAAGTATTCAACACTTTGCAATAGTTTGAATTTCACTTTAAACTGTAGGTTCACTTCACATATAGCCTCAGAGCTGAGATGGAATACTAAACTTTAACAAACAAACAATGTGAAGAGGAGCAATCTGCCTATTTCTTTCAACGTGAAAAGAGTTTCGATTTTTCTTTCAAATTTTAATATGCATTCTAAATTAGTAAATTACAAAAATTAATTCTTGATAAAAGAATAATCATTTTCGTCATACGATATTACAAATTCGACAGGGATGCTGTCTCACGCCAACTATATTTAATATCTATCTTGAAGAGATATTGAAAAAGAGTCTACATAATCAAGACAGCATTTCAGTAGCAGTGGTGCCCACCCCCCCTTATGTCCATGACGCACCCCCCCGCAATTGTCTATCTATAGGTATTCTTCCATGAAAAAAAATCTTTTCGATTAATTTTACCCCCCCCGCCAAACATATTTATATAGATTTTTAACCCCCCCCAAATATTTCAATGACGCAGTTTGCGTCATAGCCCCCCCTTGTGGGCACCCCTGTCAGTAGAAAGTAGAATGATTAGATGTATACGATTGGAAGACGATATGACAGTTGTGACGAAATCTGAAAAGAAAATCAATAAGATCTTAGAAATCTTGAGGAAGGGCTGTGAAGAATATGGGATGAAAATAAATGTTAGAAAGACAAAAGCCATGGTGATTGGAACAAAGAGGTCGGTGTCAAATATAGAAGTAGGAGGGGAGAAAATAGAACAGGTGACTAGTTTTCGATATCTGGGTAGTATTCTTAGTAATGATATGAAGTGGGAACGTGAAATAAAAGCAAGGATAGGAATGGCGAAAGAACCCTTTAGGAAGAAGAACAGTCTGTCTTGTGGGACCTTGAATACAGAATTGAGAAAAGGACTCATAAAATGTTTCATGCGTAGTATTGTACTGTATGCGGCAGAAACATTGTCATTACGCAAAAATGATGAAAAACGACTGGAAGCTTTCGAAATATGGATGTGGAGGATAGTGGGGAAAATTAGTTGGGACGAGCATAAAACGAATGAGAAGGTGTTAGAAATGGTGGACGAGAAAAAAAAACAGTTTTATATATTATTGAAAAGAAGAAGAGAAACTGGTTGAACATTGGGTAAGAAGAAACTGTATCATGCTAGGAGTGCTAGGGACATGCTAGAGAGTATGGTGGCAGGAAAGAGAGGACAAAGGAGACTACAATTAATTGACGACATCAAAACAGAGAAATCGTACGTGAAGACGACGTGGTTAGCAGAAGACCGTAGAGCATATAAGCTTCTCAGTTGCGGCAAGTGATTTGCTAACAGTGACAGAATACCTATGGTGATATTACGAAATGTTTCTCCTTGTAATTATCTCTATTACATCGTATTATAATTATCATCATTAACAGATCTTCTGTGTATTGTACGTGCATTCATTGTACTGGGGTAGTTTATTTAGACAAAGTATTCTGTGCTTTAAAACTCACAAACACTGAAAATAAGATGAAAAAAAAAAAAAAACGTTAGATTGGAGGATGTCTGAGGGCTCATCAAATGGGGCGTTTTGTTTGCTCCACAGAGCCTCCTATCATAGTACCTTATGGTCACTTAAAAACTTCGGTAAATACCGTGTGCGTGGGTTTCCTCGGGGTTCTCCCGTTTCCTCCCACTTTCTTCATTCTACGATTTCATCCATTACTCATCATCATAGTCTCCTTTAGCCTAACCAGCATAACCGTGGGACGTAAAACTCAAAGAGTTCATTTTTAAAAACTCCTCAATGACGAGATGTCATCCGATACACATTTGAGAAGGTCATGAAAAAACAAGTAAGTTTTATAGGAAAAGTTTTTAGTTAAATATTTTTGCCAGGACGTTCCAGGATATCGGATGTTCCATTTTTGCTAGTAGATGCTCGTGTGGGTATTCTGTGGAAATTCAGATGTTCGCTTATGTTCCGGAAATTGGACTTTCTATGGAATTCTTGTGGTTCTATACTTGATAATCATAGGATAATTTTTAGGCATCCAAATATTGTTCCGTAATAGGCAGATCTCATTGAAATCCAAGGAAATCTTGAATGCTCCGGAACAACTATAGAATCTGTAAAAATTCCCATTGATATATTGTGCTGTGCGAGCCATGGCCGAACTGCGTGCGCAAAGAGCACTTATATTAACCACTTGACCACTTGCTGTGTAAAAGAAGTTTAGCTCAAATATTCTCAAGTAAATAAAAGGAGTGGCAGTGTCACCTGAACACCACGTAAAGGAGTTTGGTTCTAATGGCATATATTTTCTCAATTAATATTGAAACAAGACGTGGTATTAGGTTTCTATCTCTTCCATTTTTAGTAGCGAAATTAGAATGAAGATAGTTTGTATACATACGTTTGATTCATGGTGCGATATCCTATTTTATATATACACGCACGCACGCACGCACACACACACACACACACATACACACACACACACACACACACACACACATATATATATATATATATATATATATATATATATATATATATATATATATATATATATATATATATATATATATATATGGGGTGTTTCAAGACAACACCCACAACGTTTGAGAGGTCATTCTTGACACCAAAATAAGTCAAAAACTATAGACCAATGTGTGTGCACAAAGCTTCCTTTCGGAAAATGAAATGAAATCTTTGAGTTTTACGTCCCACGGTTATGCCGGTTAGGCTAAAGGAGACGGTGATGATGAGAGATGAGTGAAATGGTGGAATGAAGAAAGTGGGAGGAAACGGGAGAACCCCGAGAAAACCCACGAGCACGGTGTTTGTCCACCACAAAGTTCACTTGGCGGTGGCTGGGATCGAACCCGGGACCCCAAGCACCAGAGGTGAACGCTCTACCACTGAGCCACCGCGCCCCCCTCGCTTCCTTTCGGAGTTATAGGCTGCCGAAAACATGAAAAAATGAATTTTAAAGATCGATAGCTCCAAACATATGAGACCTACTGTTGTCGGGTGAAGACTTCACTTAGAAACTAATATGTGCCCTATCCAAATATCCATGTTTCACAATCCTGCGGTACTTCCTCATCAAGGTTTATAGAGATTGTTATTTAGTACTTCAAATTATATATCCGTAGCCAAACTCCCTCTGTAAAAATTACTACGTGAGTACCTTAGCATTCTGAAACATGGATTTTTTGGATAGAGCACATATTAGTTTCTAATTAAAGTGTTCACCCTACTACGGTAAGTCCCATACTTTTGGAGCTATCGACCTTTAAAGTTCATTCTTTTCATGTCTTCGGCAGTCTATAACTCCAAACGTTGTCGGTTTTGTTTTGAAACACTACATATATATATATATAGATCTATATATAATAGGATATCGTACCATGAATCAAACGTGGAACTTTGCGCTCCAAAGGAAGACGCATTACCCACTCTTTTTTTTTTTTTAAATATATTTTTGTTATTCCATTTCGTCCGAACAGAGACACTAGTCTTCATCATCGTTTCTTTTTCCGCGATTCTTCGTAATGCAATACAACAGTGACACCGATGACACTGACTCAGAAATAAAGAAACCAGTTAAAAATCCAGCCATACTCTTCAGAGGGACTCGAACCTCCGATGGATTGCACCTTATGATTCGAAGCCGAACGCATGAGACCACTTTAGACGTCCTGATTGTTCATTACTCTTTTTCATCTTTTTACTACTACCAGACACGACAGGGACACGAACACAGAAAGATTGAGTACAGTTAAAATTCTATAGCTAATAATGGAAATCGAACCCGTGATCACGTACGCAAAAGACACACGCTAGCCGCTAAGACCAGTAGAGATAGCAAACCATTCGGCTATTACCATCAGCTTTTAAAGCAGCGACAAAGGCATATTTTCCTTTCGGGTAGGACTCTCATACACTTGTGTGGGGGCGCAGTGGCTCATTGGTAGAGCGTTCACTTCCGGTGATTGGGGTCCCAGGTTCGATCCCAGCTCGCGTCATGTGGAATTTGTGGTGGACAAACACCGTGCTCGTGGGTTTTTTCGGGGTTCTCCCGTTTCCTCCCACTTTCATCATTTCTCATTATCACCGTCTCTTTTAGCCTAACCGGCATAACCGTGGGACGTTAAACTTAAAGATTTCATTTCATTTTTTTCTCATACACGTGAACAATGAAACTTTGTAAAGAATTTAGGAGAATCTTTCAAAATATATGTAAGTCAATTAAAAAAAATCCTGCCATGACATGTGCACTGAACGTCTTCCTGTTTCGTAACGATATGTTTCAACCGTGGAGTCGTTTGAATTCAATGATTTTGCAGAATAAATAAGATGTTGAAAAGTTTGTTTCTAAAATACTATGATCAGAGAAACATTTAATATTACGAAAGATCGTGATTCTCGTAACCACATTTCCAGCATTCATAGTCCAAAGATAAAGGAATAAAACAATTTCGTGAGAATACATGACGAAAAGTAGTAGCTCTCCGAAGTATGGATTCTGTAACTAGTGTTTTATACTTCTGGCTGTGTTACTGTTTCGGAAGTATACATGGATCTAATCTTCGTAAGTTACTCATATTTTAATTGTTTTGAACTTGATGACTTTTATACAGTGTTAACCACTTAAGTAGAAAATGTAATTCTTTAATTTTCAAGATAGGCAGTCAGTATAGGCATTTCTCCCGTAACATCAACTGTACTCTTCAGTGAAAAGAATAAATCCAATATAGGCTACAAAAGGTAACTGATAAGTCGGAACAAAATATTCTTTCACTTGGTAAGAGCCGATTCTATGGTCTCTTGTATGAACTATTACACTCAACCACTATTCACGATTTTGTTGGAGGCAGGTTTCCCAACCAAAGCTCGAATTCGGGACCGAGGACATCAGTGCCTAACAAAACTCTTCGGGGCTCCGGTTCAAGAGGATATTTGGGGGGGGGGGTAGGGGGCACAAGTAAACGAATTTTTCAATATAATAGGAAGAGCAGCAAACACAATATTACACACGCACTTAAACAGAAATACTTTCCTCCAAAGTAATCTTAAACAATGGAATAACATAAGATACAAAGAGAATATTTACATACTACAGCATTTCACAATTTGCGATAATTTTACAGGGCTTTTAAAAAGCACAGTATCATATCCATCGTGCAAAGTAAGTGAAATGTTTTTCAGTCTTAGTCAAAATGAAAAAGGTATTAATCACATACATATTTTTTTAAAAGAAAACAAAAAATATAAGAAATTATATTATTCATAGTTATACACATGTTACAGAAAACAGCATCATGATTAAGAAATAAATAGAGAATATCAGGGATGTTGCACAACTGCTGAGACAATTTCAAAATAAAATTTTCGTAATGGATGCAAATATTCTAACATGCAAAGTACCATACAATACAACAAAAATTTAAAGTCGTTTCAAAAAGCTTTGTCTCCTAGCTTTAGCATCACCAAAATCTGAAAAAAAAAAAAAAATCTTGTCTATGTTTAGTCTTGAAGTTTGTTTTCGTTCGGCGTTTAATGTAACAACATTTGTTATACTTTGTTGTGATCTACTACTTCTCAAGTAGTTCTTTATGAGCTTTAGTTTCGAGAGCGAGCGTTCAACAGAAGCCACACTTACTGCTATTGTTAGAAAAATCACACATACGGTAAGCACATCAGGACAAGACATAGAATCCTCATTTTCCACTAAGAACAAAGCTATTTCCAGAATTGTTTGAAGGTTACCTATCTCTGAATACCAGTATTTACCATGAAAAATCTGAGCTTACATCACTACTGTATTTTGTAGCAAAGTCATATCCAGATTTCTGAAGGTCTTCAGATGCAGACAACAATCTTGCTGGGGTGAGAAAAGAAAAGCTGTTGAGCATTTCAGTCATTCCGTGGAAACGAGTGCTAAGTTGTGACACAATACAAGCCAGAATAGGATGAAATATAGTGATACGAAATGAAAATGAAATGAAATGAAATCTTTAAGTTTTACGTCCCACGGTTATGCCGGTTAGGCTAAAGGAGACGGTGATGATGAGAGATGAGTGAAATGGTGGAATGAAGAAAGTGGGAGGAAACGGGAGAACCCCGAGAAAACCCACGAGCACGGTGTTTTTCCACCACAAAGTTCACACGGCGCGAGCTGGGATCGAACCAGAGACCCCAAGCACCGGAGGTGTGATACGAAATGTATCTTCCAATACATCTAATCCGAATATCCGTAGCCATAAATCAAAATATTTATTTGCAAACCTTTTGGGTTTGTCTTGAAATGTTTCTGAAATAATTTTAACGACAGGTCCTTTGTGGATTTTACAAGCTCGCCATATTTTCTCCGAAGATCTTTCATTTGCTAAAGTGTTCTTCACATTTTTCTCTGCTATTTGCAGATCAATATCAGAAGACTGCCCAACTTTTGGTAGTTACATACGTGTACATTAGGATCTTTTTCCCAAATGACTAGCACCAACTAAAATTCAAATGTCGCTATCTTCTTTAGTGAATCAGCTGCTCTCAATTCATCTGGTTTCTTACCGGAAACCAGATCGCGGTAAAGGACTTTTGAACATCAGCAATTCTCTCTTTCTTGCAGCTAACAGCAGTATGATTTGTTTCCTACTTAGTTATTCATTTTTTTAGTTTTCTTCTTTAAGAGCCTGCCTTACTAAAAATAATACAAAATTTAACCAAATACAGTTCAGATCGTTCCTCTAGTCGCTGTCTCAACTTAGATTTTAGGGGCGTTCTTTTATCTGGCAACACTGTAATTTCTATGGATGGCAACACTGAAAATCCTTCAATTTCATATTTTCTGTTGTAGAATAACATTATCTATGATTGTGGTAAGTTGTATTTCAATATCTACTTTCACTTATGAATAAACAAGCAAAATAAAAATGGTAAATTGTGTATTACTTTTAGTAAGTCAGGCTCTTAATTTTGAAGCCATTTCATCACCAAGAGCTAAAAGTGACCATCTAGGAGCATTAGAACTGAAAGAAAGGAAAATATCTTGAAGAACACGAACAAATGGGAAACGTATGTGGAGACTTACGTAGCATCGGCAATAACAAGATTCAGATTGTGCGCACAGCAATGAATGTAAGGAGCCTTTGGAGCAGTATCACTAATTCTTGCTTGTAAACCACTATAAACTCCTATCATTACTGATATTGCATCATATCTCTGCTCTCTGCACCGCTGTATGTCGATTTAGTTGCTGAGTAAATTTTCACAAACGAGATGTTGATAGTTCTCGTCACCATACTTATCTAATGCATAAAATCCTACGAAACTTTCTTTAATTTCTAATGTCGCTTCTTCATAGTTCACAACAACATAGCAAAAGAAGACATTAACCTGATCATTTTTTGCTATGTCCAATGTTGAATCCACGATTACTGTTATTTTCTGAGGAAGATGACCCCAGTCATCAATACCGTCAATAAATTCTGTCTTAAAATGATTTGCACTACTATCACCAAGCAACCAAGTTTCACACTACACTTTATCCATGAGAGGAGAATAACTCAATCAGAGTCGATGAATTTTAGCCCCTGGTTTTGTTCTCATAAAGTAATAAACCTTCAGAAAACTTGCGTTTTGTAATTTCATTAACAGGAACGTCAGTGTCGGCAGTGCCCAAAAGACAAAATGCTCCGCTTCAATCTGTCGGAAAAGTTTCTCCTGAAGTGCCCTGTATCTGCAGGTTATTGAAAGGTAGGATCCAAACCTGTCAGAAAAAGAAGAGGTGAGTGGAAGGAGAAGGAGATCTCAGTGAGTGTTTAAATCAGTTGTTACGTTCTTTTCCGCTTTATCATGAACACAATACAAATCAACGAAATATTTTTTACTTTTCAAAATTACTTAAAATTTCACATAGAACGGGACCCCCCCCCCCCAAAATAACTGTTTTATCAAAGTTACAATAGTAACCTAAAATTTCACAATGATTATTTCCTCCAAATGGGAAATAAATAACAGAATATAAGTATTCAATAATAAACGGATTAGCAGGGCCCACTAGGCTTGGGAGCTCCCAAAACAGAAAAGAATGTTACCAAAATTGCTGGTAATCTAGAATTTCTCAATAATTATTTCTCACACATAAGAAATAAATAACAGAATATAAGTATTCAGTACCGAGTAATAAACTGGTTTAGCGAGGCCTCTGCAGTTGGGAACCCAAAAAACAGGAAACAAAATACTAAAATTACTGGCAATTTTAAAATTGATAATGCTTTTCTCTCGCACATAGGAAGTGAATAATAAAATATAAGTAATCTGTAGGGTACTGAGTAACGGACTCGACGGGGCCTCCTACGCTTGGGGACCCCGGTGCGTAGCACCGCTCATTTTTACGGCACTAGCAGTACACAAAAAGAACGCACGTTAAAGAGGAGTGAATAGCGTAGGAATGCGAGGTTCACAAAACTCAAGTAAATTTTATGTTAAAACGAAATGAAATGTTTAAGTTTTACGTCTCACGATTTTGCCGGCTAGGTTAAAGGAGACGGTGATGAGGAATAAATGAAATGGTGGAATAAAGAAAGTGGGAGGAAACGTGGGACCCCGAAAACCCAACCATACTGTTTGTCCACCACAAAGCTCACTTGGCGTGAGCTGGGATGGAACCAATCCTAATAGCACAAGATGTGCTAGGCATGTGCCATTTAGGTGTCCCAGCTACTTTTTAGGTATTCGACACTTGACACATATGATATTCATGTGCTAAGAATGTACTTCAACTAGAGCCTGTCTATCTCATCTATACCCTCAAAAAGTATGCGAACTATAATTCGGCCCCACCCCTGCCGCCTCTGACGGAGGAAATTTTCCCTTTGCTTACGGAAAAGAAGCTGTGTTGCCAATTTGTCATTCAATCGTTTGGTCTAGACGAGTGAAGATCGTAGGCTACTTAGAATGGCTAACAAGACAGAGGATAGCGAAGTCCGTGAAATAATTCATTGCGGCAACGCTTCCCCATCCAACAATTGAAAGATCTCGGTCGCAACAACTTCTCCCTCCCCTTTTGAGGGAGGTACTGGAAAGCACACATCGACTGCAGTGCCAGAAGGGGCACAGATCAAATAGAAAGTCTCTACCTATAGTTTTAGGTCCTTGTTACACCTAATTATATTTGCAACTATGTACACAAATATATCATTTTTATACCTGGCTCAGTTTCGCACTCTAACAGTCATTTGTTTTTATGTCGTCACTTGGGAATATATCTGTCATGTTCTAGGTACGTCCTTTAGGAACACACTGTTTCAGATACCCTAACAGCGCAAGCTGTGCTGGGCATGCGCCATTTATGTGTTCTAAATTCATCTCCCACACTTGATGCATTTGTTGCTTCTTTTTCAAAACGATTGTGTACTAGTAGCAACAAACGCATCAACGTTATTAGATGGCAACTCTTGCCGATCATTTCAAAGTGAATATGGAAGAACCATGAAATAAAGTAAATCGACACTTCTCATTTTGTTAACATTACATGACGAGCAAACGGTTATCGTCGAATATTCGTGTTTAATGGAGCACCCTGATTTGCCAAATTCAAAAGGAACTCAATAAATTCTCCCTCTACAAGCGAAGTTCTCTTCGTCGCCTTCGTGGCCAAGTCGGAAAAGCACGCGGCTAGTAATCCAAAGGTTGATGGTCCGCGCCCTCCCTAGGGTACATTTTTTTTTTACTTGTTTAAAGTGTTTTTAGACTCGTCTGTAAACATATCACGCATATAGGCGATTCAACATATTTTGGGGGAGTAATTTTGTGGTTAATTGACGCTTACGGCATGGAGAACATACCTAGAACATACTAGGCACGTTCCCCAGGTACATGTCAGGCATGTGCCTATGGGCGGACATACACTGTGACTATCACTTGTCATCCATGTGATTTCTTTCTCAGTAGTATATAAGGCACATACTGAACACATTCCCATGTACCTGAGGAAACATGTTAGGATATGCCTGCTATGTAGTTGTGCTGTTAGGGAAGGACCCTATGCACCAGAGTTGAATGCTCTATCACTGAGCCACCGCGGCCCCAAATGTTATTTTGAGTAATTATTAGCCCTTTGGGGAACCCATGGTACAATTTGTACCATACGGGTGTTTCATGATACATTGCGTTATAACTCTCTTATTTGAGCTTTTTCGTCAGTTTTTTTTGTTTGTTTGTTTTTCAAGTCCAGAGGCATTGTAGAAGACCTTACGTATGGTTTCACATCTTCCTGCGTCGAGACATAGGAGGTGTTGACGTCATAATTCTAAAATATATATAATTTCTTTTATTATTTTTTGGCGGGTCTATGTTCATTATTTTTTGGCGGGCTTATTTTTGCACGTAGAAGATTGAAATTTTGCACAAACATTCAGTCCATCGAGTAGTATTTACTAGATTTTTTTCAGATTTCTGTGTTAAAACAGGGGGGGGGGGATCCAGAGGGGCAAAAAGTTGAAAAAAGGGATATTTTTACCAAAAATCCCTTTCTTCGGGATTTTCCCGCCTTAGATACATGATGGAGACACGTGAATGGCACCGCCTGAAAGGCAGTTCTATTCTGAAGAGAATGATTGGCGGATTATAGTCCTAGGGTAAATAGAGACGTCTCAGGAAATTTTTTACCTGAGATCATGGTGTTTTACGGTAATTTGGGGCATTGTGAGGATTCTTGATAAAATTTCTCCCGCCCTTAGTATTCAAGATAGATACTTGAAATTTGGCACACACATTCAGTATATCAAGTACTATTTATCAGATTTTTTGAGATCTCTACATTCACACAGGGTCGTTCCAGAGGGGCCCAAATTGTGAAAAAAATTGTTTTCCCTCGAAATTTTCCTTTTGACATAACTTTTCCCTCTCCTGGTATATGGTATGAGCATGCAAGTGATACCATTTGAAAACCAGCTCCATTATGAAGAGAATGAGGTATGAACCATGATCCTAGGATAAATAGTGACGATGCAGTAGCTGCTTGACTGAAAGTCTAAAAAATACCCCGAAAACCCAGGATCCCTTAAGGGTTAGGCGTCTGTATGTCTTTCAAATAATTATCATTTAAGTTGTCTCTTTCCTTGAATCTGTTTCATTATTGACATTTCTGCTAGTAATATATAACGCAAAAATAAAAAAAAAGAAGAAAAAGGAGAGAAAAACGAAATTAGTAATGATCAAACCAGAGAACTCATGCACCAGAAATGGACGTCCTACCACTAAGGAACATAGGTGTCCAAACTCGCGAGCCCGGCGCTCGTGAGCTCGGCACTCGCACTCAACCGGGCTCGCGCTCAATGATTGAGCGCGAGCCCAAGCGAGCGCGAGCCCAGTTGAAAAAAGTGAGTGCGAGCCCGAGTGAGCGCGAGCCCACTTGAGATTAGTGAGCGTGAGCCCGAGTGAGCGCGAGCCCAGTTGAAAGAAGTGAGCGCGAGCCCGAGTGAGCGCGAGCCCACTTGAGATTAGTGAGCGCGAGCCCGAGTGAGCGCGAGCCCAGTTGAAAAAAGTGAGCGCGAGCCCACTTGAGATTAGTGAGCGTGAGCCCGAGTGAGCGCGAGCCCAGTTGAAAAAAATGAGCGCGAGCTCAAGTGAGCGCGAGCCCAGTTGAAAAAAGTGAGCGCGAGCCCAAGTGAGCGCGAGCGCGAGTGAGCGCGAGTCCAGTAGAGAAGTGAGCGCGAGCCCAGTTACGATTAGTGAGCGCGAGTGCGACCGAGCGCGAGTGCAGTTAAGATTACTGAGCGCGAGCCCAAGTGAGCGCGATCACAGTTGAGAGAAGTGAGTGTGATCGCGAGCCCAAGTGAGCGCGATCAGAGTTGAGAGAAGTGAGTGTGATCGCGAGCCCAAGTGAGCGCGATCACAGTTGAGAGAAGTGAGTGTGATCGCGAGCCCGCACTCGCTTCGCGCTTACGTGGACTCATTTGCTTCAGAGACAAGAACATAAGAAACGCATTCCATGTGCAGCATTGAAAAGGAAGATTTTGGTAGGTGAGTGTGAGTGAGAGATAGCAAAAATACCCATCTCTGCTTCGTAAGCTCTGAATGAGACGTAGCGTTTTCAAAATTCTCCCATCATTCCGAAAGATGCAGAGATCATATGATGCTTGTATTTTATGGTTGAAGGTACAGAGCATAGAGGGAAGTGAGGCAATTCTTGGAAATTGCTATCTATTGTTACAGAGCAGCAGGATTTTTGCACATGGGTTTGTTGTCCATATCGAAGGATAGTATGAAACTAGATTTCAGTGGAAGTTTTTTATTATTATTTATTTATTTCTAAAGAATTTGAAACAATGCTATAAGCAATGAATAAAACTACAACAGCTTACAACTTTTCTTTTCTTCTTCTTGGCCAAAAACTATATGAATACTTCGTATAACACATTTAAATTACGGCAAAATATTTACAATCATGCACTTGCGCCTTCCTTACACCGTGTCCTGGGTTGGAGTCCTGATGAGGAGAGCCTTGAAATTTGATCGTATTGCGGTGCTTATGGTTCTACCTTAAATTGAAGGTCACCGTGTCATATAGCCTTTGTACTCGAAAGAGTGCAATAAGCAATTTTCTCTGCTAGTGTAGTGACTAGCGCGTATTTCCTTTGTTGTACGTGGTTCCAGGTTTGATTCAGAGTAGGAGAGCACAAAGTTTAATTTTCATCATCATTCACTTTCATTAATCATTCACCTCCTTCAGCCGAAAGACCTTAATGGTTTGACGTTAAATTATGCTTTTTTTTTCGTTTTTTTTTCTTTCTTTAATCGGTAATCGAATATGGTTTAGTCTTTGAACTGTATACACGGAAGAATAAAAGTTTATTCAAAATATTTGAAATGTATATTTGACGTGCAATTTATTTGTTTTCAAAATTTCTGGTAGGTTCAATAGTTCTATTCATTTCTAACAGTTAGCATAAGGTTCTACGGAGATCTATTGTTCTATTAGACTAAACTTGAGCTTAAATGTCATCTGGACTCTCAACAAAGTATAGCGACTCTTTAAAAATGTGTATTCGACATGAATGTAGGTCGTTCTCGATTATTTATACGTCACCCTTCTATCCACCGCTAGGGAGACCGGAGATATCTTGCCCTACAATATTATTGTGATTGTATGTCATATGTGTATCAAACTTCGTTGAAATTGCTCCAAGCGTTCTAGAATTAAACTTGAACATACGTAACATATTCTAATGGTGATGCCGAGACCGAGATTATTCTAAGTATCATGTTTCTCCTCTTTAAATTTCGAGACGAGACAGACTTTAGTAAATCGAAACTAGACCGAGATACAACATATCGATCGAGCCTTACTTGAGAGTCCTAAACAAAACCGTGAACGAGAGACAGTTAACAATGGGCACGAGCGAGTTCGAGCGAGTTTTCATTGAAACTCAACTCGGCTCGAAACAGACATATTTGAGCTCGACTCGAAAACTCGGATCGAAAAATTTCCTCCAACTCGGCTCTAAACTCGACTCGAATTTGAGTCGAGTCGAGCCAAATCGAGCCCAATGTTGTGTGTAGTTTCAAATACTTTCTTCTGATATCCTACATTGACAATATAATTATTATTAATGATACTTACTGCTACTACAAATTATTATTATTATTATTATTATTATTATTATTATTATTATTATTATTATTATTATTATTATTATTATTATTATTATTACAACACCGTGTATATACATGAAAGATAGGCGATTTGTATCTAAATACTAAAAGCGAGTTGACTGTTGACTTCGGTAGTCGTGAAGTCTAGGAGGGAAGGCATTATTCACGTGGTTCTGGGTCTGATTTCTGGAGGAACAAGTATTTGGACTCGAACCAAAAATCGTTACAAGTTAGAGAGCGCCGGCCAAACAAGTTCAAAACTGCTCGGCTCGGGTTTAGGGTTCTGAACGGCTCGAGCGGGTCGGCTTACAGCTCATTCACTATCGAGTCGAGCCGACAGCTCACTCAACAGAGCAGCGATTGGTAGAGATTAGAATTTCAGTATAAGGCAAGATCATGGGAAAAGGAAAACTATCAGATTAAACCAGAGTATTTGTTAAAATATCAAAATATAAATTGCATAGTTGGTTGGCTTGGAATCTAGCGTCCCTTTCAACATCAAAGCTGTACGAGATGTCGACCTACGGTTTAAGATGGAATGTAAGCTACCGTTATGAGTTGAAACTTTTTAATGATCTCCCACCAAGATTCAAACCTGGAACCCCATGCTTCAAAGACATGTGCTCTGGCTATTCAAGTATAATGTAATGCAAAGTGTTGGACTTTATTTATTGGGGTTTAATGTTGGTTTTCGGTACCGAGGATATCTCAAACAAATTTCCTGTTGCTCAGGCTCTTGCGACTATATCAGCGGGGCCACATCAGATGCGAACTATAGCTCAACGTGGGATCCGAAGCACATAACCTGCAAGGAAACGAACCCGGGTCTACCACGCCAAAGGTACGTACGCTAACCGCTTTGTCAGGAAGGAGCTGCAAATATTGATCGAAACAAGACCGAGACTGATACGTTGTTTTTCGTATACAGATACATATATTAATATGCATGTAGGAATAAATTCAAAATGACAATATAACACCAACTAAATTATTTTCCAAGTTTGATTAAGATAAATAAGCTGTTTTGGTCGTTTACTTTGTTTATACCTAGTTCAACAAAGGGGAAAAAAATTCGTGACAAAGTTTCCTATATGCTAATGCTGTGGTGATAAATTTACCGATGACAAAATTACTGTGTAAAATTTTCCGGTGACGAAATTACCTATATGCTAATATTTTGGTGAAAAAATTACCACTGACGAAATTACTGTGACAAAATTTTCGGTGACAAAATTACCTGTTCGGCAAATTGCCAAGAATGGAAGTGAAAAATGGCCAGCTTTAAGTAAATTTGGTGCAAGTTGTTCGATGTCAAGTTGACATACAGCCCTTAAATGGGCCTTTTATCTAGTTAATTTTGAAACCAGATACACGATCATTATGATAGCGCTAAATTTGGACAACATAATTCAAACCATCTTCGAGAGAAATATCTGTAAATAAACGTTTACATGTGGACGCATAAGTTACATTCGTTCAGCCTAATAAAGCTTAGTTGACTGATTAAGTTTAACGAGGTTTATGAAAAGGAAACCTCTATATTAATTTGGAATCTAAATTAGATGACTTGCCAGTTCCCACTGGTGATTACACCACTTCTCCTGAACCCTAAGTCTTGTCTCGTCTTGTATAAATTCTCGAAAACTTCTTTCTTGTCTGGATTCTCGAGGATTCACTTCTCGTCTCGTTTTGTAAATTTAAGTACAAAATGTATTCTCTTATCTAATAGTTCTCAGAATCCTTCTGCTTCAGGAGAGAAGTCTAAGAAGGATGCAATTTAACAATATTTAAACCATATTTCTTATTGGAGTATATTGTGTAATGATTTGAATATCTTAGGCGTTCCTATATGCTATTCATTGTGATCGTATAATTACTTTTATAATTTATAGGTTTTATATACGGATCATTTAGCACTGAAATGATGTTTGAAATCTAAGACTTGGATGAACTAGTGTTGCTCACCAGACTCGAAAAAATTCTCGTCTCGTAGAGAAAATTGTAAGAGTGATAACGGTGACGAGGTTCAAAAAGTGTTATTTTCAACAGTAACTTTCAACATATTGTTTCTTATAATTATTAACAATAAAGAGAGATATAAAATTTATATAAAGGATTGAGTTAGTAATTTGCACGAAATTAGTTTAGTAAATTTCGTTTAAAATTCCAGCAATAATACTCTTTGTAATAGGCCTATATGGTATATATTTCTTATGTGGAAAATTCTTTGATCCACTTTTTAAAATTTGAATACAATACGCACCACAGAAGACACCTGCACTAAATTCAAAGAAATCTCTGCAGCACGGGACGAAGGGTCATTCGCCGCTCCCCACTGGCAGACCATCGCAGAAATCTTTCACTGCCCCTCCCTCCCAGGAGCCCGTCCTAGATCAGGGCCTAGATTTCAATAATAGATTACCTGTAGGCGTTATAGCTGCAGATAAAAGGTTTTCTTTGGGTACCGTAAAGTGAATGCACAGAAACATTATGTTCGTTCTGATTGCTTTTCCAAGAAATGTATACAGCTTCGTGAGTAGGTGATATTGTTTAAGACAAAGATCATCCAGTACTGTAAGACGGGGTTACTTTGCAGCAGATGTAATGAATTTTAAAGAAAATCGCATGTAACTTATAAACGTAATGATTTAGAACATTATATTTTAAACATATAATAGCTAGATATATAAGGAAAACATTCGTGCAAGTGCATTTGTAAACATTCACGATGACCGTGATTACTATAATATAAACTTTGGTGCAAAGTAACATCATAGGTCAGGATACTTTGTACCACATACAAAAAATATGTTGAACATAGGAACATAATGTTTCTGTGCAATGTTTTCCCTTCAGTATTTATACATTTCACTTCCTACACAAAACTGCATGAAATCTACAAATATTGATATTAGAATCATGGTACTGGTATCAGTACTTAGTATGATTTATCGATATTTGTAAAGAAAATTGTGTATTTTCTGGACCGGCACAGGAACCACATTCTGATTTTTTAGCATATATCCAACAAAAATGTCAACTCAGGAACGAAAAAAAAAAAATCCCCGTGAACTGATTTCCCTTGGTAGCTCTTTGTGCCCAAGAATATCATCCAACTGTAATCATTGGAAGGTTTACGGAGTTTGGGGATTTCAGGCTGAAGCTTAGCCAAATTTCAGGATTTCTTTTTTTAAAAAAATAATGTTAGTAAGTCCTATGTGTGTAAGCTTCAAGCCCCCCAAAACGTCCAGAGATTAAAAAAAAAACAAACAAACAAACAAACAAAGAAAAAAAGAAAAGAAAGAAAGAAAAAGCTAAGCCTTACTGAGTGAAGCGAATGAAGCGGATCCGCCATTGTTCGCAATTTATTTTCCGACAAGAAATTAATTCCAGCATCTACCTTTATAGGATATTTACCTAAAATTAGAAAGTAGGAGGTGCCAGTAGTAATAATTTCCTCTCTAAGCTATATTTTGGACCGGTGGAAAGTAACCCCTGATTAAAGGCTGAAGACGCCTACTCCCAGTTTTATTTTTTCTATGTAAACTTTGAGTATTTCTTGCGAAGATTATTCGCGAAAATACATCTCCAGGAGGAAAGTACAGAATAGAAGACTTTCGCAAGTATAAAAATTACATATGTTAATTAGTCTTGTTACATTGTATGTTCTAAATAAAAGAAAATTAAATCTTCGAATTTTACGTTCCACGCTTATAGGCTACTGTGTAGGGTACAGAAGAGGGCGACGATGACATGAACGAAGAGGTGTAGTGATGAGCAAATGCAAGACTAAGACCAAGACCCAGGTGGTCTTGGTCTTACACACCGAGTCTTGGTCTTGGTCTTGCACTGGCACACTTGATCTTGGTCTTGGTCTTGGTCTTGCATCGGGATTCCTGGTTTTGGTCTTGGTGAAGACTCTTGTAAAAACTGCAAGACAAAGACTCTTGCGCTCATCACTAAAGAGGAGGAATGTAAAAATAATAGGAGGAAACGGGACAATCCGAGAAAACTCACGCACGCGGTGTTTGTCAACCACAAAACCCATTTTGCACAAGCTGGGATCGAACCAGAGACTCCACTCGCAAGAGATGATCCCTCTACTACTGACTCACCGCGATCTAAATAAAGTTTTGATATAATCAGTGAGAGATGGATTATTCTTTCTTGCCTTGTTAAATATTAGCCACTTCTTTGTCCAAATATGACTATTTCTTTATTCTTTTTCTCAACAACACAACATTGATAGTACCTGCATTTAAAACCATTGCTTCAAAAGTAATGTTTGAAGGACACTTCATGTTGTGCTAACTTTAGAATATTTTCTGCAAGCCTATGTAATTGGTTGTTTTTTAAGTCAATAATTTATTGAAGTAAAGTAATATTTAGGACGTTCAGAGGACAATGAATCCAAGTTCATTTTCAATAAAGTTCAGTTTTGCTCAGCAAATTAATTTTATTTAAAAACCTAATGTCTTCGCAGTCAAGAGTCCGAAGTAAATGTAACTAAAACCATATGAAAGGGCGTGGAATAGCTTCATATTGCAGCCGCTAGACAGAGGTGCCAGTGGGGCAGGAGGGCAGTCGCCCCACCCCCACTCTGAATTTTAGATTTTGGGACCAGTAAACCAGTTTTAGAAATATTTTGATAAGCGAAGTCCAACAGAAAACGGTTGGAGATAAATAAACATAATAAAAAGTGAAACAGGAAAATGACACGGGGCCACCCAAAACATCGCGTGGACAAAACCTCGCCGCCAAAACCTCGTGGGTCCTGAGATCAAGCCAACGTTCAAGAATTATCCAAACTTCAACACTCCCTTACGAGGAGCATTTTGCAACATACCTTCTTATGGTACAAGGAGAAGATTTGTACCAAAACGTAAAGGTTCTATGCTTAGTAGTTTTTTTAGATCTGGAGAACGGCAAAATTCATTCAAGGCATTCCATTCCATTCCTCCTTAGGGCATGCATTTCGCAAAATATTGTCTTATCTGGAGCTAGTGCCCTTGTGGAGCAAGAAGATTTATACAAAATGTCAAGTTTCAAAACCTAATAAGTTTTGTAAATCTGGCGATAGAACATTCTACATTGAAGAAATCGTCGTGAAGAGGTTTTATCCTGATAACATTTCTTCCCAGGCGAGACTACGTCTCGCTTAATTTAGACCAGGCGAGATTCTGTGTCGCGCGATCATTACAACCAGGTTTTGGTTAGGCGAGATTTTGGGTATGGCGATATTTTGGGACGCGAGGTTATGGCAAGGCGAGGTTTTGGCCCGGCGAGATTTTGGCCCGCGAGGTTTTGGCCCCGCGAGGTTTTGTCCAGGCGGGGTTTTGGCCCGGCGAGATTTTGTCCCGCGAGGTTTTGGGCGGCGAGGTCTTGGCCAGGCGAGGTTTCGGCCCGGCGAGATTTTGGGCCGCGAGGTTCTGGCCGCGAGGTTTTGTACCCAAGCCGTTCCCTCTGTCTTTACGGTGTATCTGAATTGCCACAACCAGGTAGTATGGCTGGATATACACACCAACAATTCACCTTCGCCTTATCTCCACTCGCATTCAACACACGGTGTGAGGTCCAATTGAACACAGACATCCACGAAAAGGGACAGAACTTTCTTGGTTACCTTTATAGTTATGCACAAAAGTATAGCGTTTGGTCCCGGACAGTAGTTCTTGATTAAGCATAATAAAAACTATCTTGAATATAATTTATGGATAATAATAATAATAATAATAATAATAATAATAATAAGAAGAAGAAGAAGAAGAAGAAGCTAAAATAGTGTTTTTAGTTTTCCAGAAGGAAACCAAAATTTTCCTTTCTTTCAGGCCTCAAAAACACTAGCAGCAACACATTTTTTGGCTTTGTACATTGTAGCTGCCCCCCCCCCTCAAAAACGACGGACCCCCCTACACAAACCTGCTGGCTACACCCCTGCCCATTTGATACGAGCTGCGATCGAACCAGATACCTCACGCACCAGAGATGAACCTTCTACTACTGAGCCATCACAATCTAAATAAAAATTTGATATAATTTGTGAAAGTTGGATTATCCTTCCTTGTCTAATATTAAAATCCTATTCCTTGTCCAAACATACCTATTTCTTTAGCGTCTTTTCTTTATTCTTTTTCTCAACAATATAACATTGGTAGTACCCACCCTTAAAACTTTGCTTTCGATCGATCCATTCTGCAACTGCTTTCCTCAGCTTATATGCGTAAATTCATGCACAATGCATGAACTGCATGACGCGCATAAACTCACATCGTTAGTTTACGCGCGTAAACATACGGTAGTGTATAGCTGAGCTTATGTTGCAGACCGACATTAAACAGGTGTTTGCTTCAGGAATAAAATATAAGAAATGTATTCCAAGTCCAGATTATAACGACCTGCAAGATTTTAACCGCTATGCAAACGAAAATGAAGGAAAAGTGCATTCTGTACTCTGAAGTGTATTATATTTATCCACTCGACGAATGTTTGACATCTGACCTGTGATCTCATTGTCGAAACATCTTTGGGAATGGAAATCCCATTTTTTCATACTTATTATCAGTGGTGTTTGAGGCTGGCATTTGTTTTTGTTTTGCAAATTCCATGGCCATTTTCTTTTTCTAATAGATCATAGAGTAAGGAAACTTCTTGACCCTACAAGGTAAGAAATTTATATATAGCAACTAATGTGAAGCTTACGTTCATAGAAAAGTCGAGCGAAATATGTATTATTTTAATTGTAGGTTCTTTAAATCTCAACAAACAAGAGTAGCTCTTAATAGTGTTAAATACATGTAACATAATTTTTTCTTAGCTTATTAATTTATATTACGAAACATTTTATTTATTCTTTAAAAAAAAACAAAAAAAAACGACAGTTTTAGCAAGTTAATTTTACTGAATTCTTCTTGAGATCTTTAAATGTATTTTACGCGAAATTTAATTACTGCACTATGTAATTTTAATATTTATTTTTTAAAAAAACTGAAGCAATATTATATTTATATTTTAGAAAATTTGAAAGCAAGGGACACTTAAATAGACCAGAAGGAGAAATATACAGGGTGTCCAATATACAATGCAACCCGGAGTTTGGGATAGAACTTTTGAACCTGAAGTAATACACGAATAATGGTTATACCAAAGTGAAGCTTTGTTCATGCATATATTTTTAAACTAGGAAGCAACGATTGAAGTACACTAGGAACCGCACAGTGTTGCCAGATGTAACCAAAGGTTTTTTTTTTTTTTTTGCAAAACATGTAAATTGACACATAACTCATATGTTTGAATGTTCTTCGTTAATTTTCAGTTTGTTTAGTTGGAGTAGCTTGGAAAGTATGGAGCAGAAAAAAGAATTTTTCATTTCCACCGATAACTAATCGGATGAGGCCTCTGTAAGGGGTAACTAGGGAAATCGTAGTTTTCATAAATTAACACTCTGAATTGGCAACTTTACTGATGTTTCAGTGCATCAAAAGGTGTGTTAAGGATCTAATTACATTATGCAATTCCTGAAAACAATGAAAAACAAACTTTGAAATTATAATGAAATTTGTTTTTACTTATATGCATCCGGCAACACTGCTATTCATTTCTATGGGGCTATTTAAAGCAAGAGGCATACAAGAACAAATCTCGAACTATTCAAGACCTGGAAACGAACATTCGCGGTGCCATTGAGAACATTAACACTTCTAATCTTCGTAAAGTTGTTGCCAACCTGGTGAAACGTGTGAACCAGTGTTTGAATCAAAACAGAGGACACTCCCAGCATCCGCTGTAGAGCTGGTAACTCATTTCTGATAGTAGCAGTGTTACCGGGTGCACGTAAGTAAACGTTTTATCATGATAATTTCAAAGTTTGTTTTTCATTGTTTTCAGGAATTGAATAACGTAGACAGATCCTTAACACACCTTTTGATGCATTGAAACATCAGCAGTTGCCAATTCAGTGTGTTAATTTATGAAAAATACGATTTCCCTAGTAACCCCTTACAGGGGCCTCATCCGATTAGTTATCGGTGGAAATGAAAAATTCTTTTTTTCTGCTCCATACTTTCCAAGCTACTCCAACTAAACAAACTGAAAATTAATGACAGAACATCCATACGTATAAGTTATGATTCAATTAACATATTTTGCAAAAAAATTGATTTACACCTTCGGTTACATGTAGCAACACTGTGTGGTTCCTAGTGTACTTCAATCTATGCTTCCTAGTTTAAAAGTATATACATGAACAAGGCTTCATTTTGGTATAACCATTAATCGTGTATTGTATCAAAAGTTCTACTATCCCAAACTCCGCGTTGCATTGTATATTGGATACCCTGTATATACATACATACATACATACATACACACTTCCTTCCTTTAAAGTCTTTTTATTTTATTTTTTATTTATTTATTTATTTTTTCGAAATCTACTCTGAAACGATAGCATTCAGTTTGCCACTACTCGATTTTGGTGTTGTTTGTCACAATATTTTCATACGGATTTATCAGATCATATTACAGTGAAGTTTAGCACATACCTAACGAAACAGCTAAGGGTTACCAGGCATTTATATTCATATTGATTTAATGTGATTAAGTGGTATGTATTCTCGTCTTCCGGACAAATGAGGTATCATATACTAATTGCTAAAAAAAAAAAAAAAAAAAAAAAACCCGCAAAACATCCTAAATTTTACGATAGCTTCGTCAATTGACATAATTGTTTAAATAGTAAGGTAGTTAGGGATCTCTTGCCTGTCAGATGTCAATTAACAGATTAATAATTTTTTTCTACAACAAGCAAGACTTTATTTTACATGAATTAAAGACCAAATACAAATTCAATTTATGCTCTTTCGCAGGAGACCAATTCGACAAGCTTGGAGCCTTATATAAATGACAGCGTTTTGGTACTAATGAAAAATACAACTTACGGTATAAATGTTAATTTTCGACCCATGTTGTGTAGATGCTGGTCGATTACTCGACGAGATGCTGGTTGGTTGCTCAGATGATCCTTGGTCCTCTCCCTTACCTTTTTATATTGTATAAATTTCCTCAGTCAGACCCTGAGGTTCTCCATAACAGCCTTGTTTGTTCACTTAATTACTTTTTACGCTACGTGACTGCCGGAGAACCTCATTAGTCCACGATAAGTGTGACTGTTTATTCAAAAATTCTTTTGTAACCTAATTTAAGTACACATACATTTTTTACATATAATTACTAGAAAACAATGCTAGTTATTTCACTAAACTTTTTTGATATATTCCTTTTTGCAATATGTTGAGCTAACTTTTTTTTTTCAACTCATGTCATAGTTTCAATACAGTCCCCCACTGATGAGGAACTGTTCCTGAACATCACCGTAGTGTGTGTCACTTCTTTCTTTTTTTTTTCAACTCACAGTTGTGTAATGAAACTATGACATGAGTTGAGGAAAAAAAGGAGTGACACACACTACGGTGATGTTCAGGAACAGTTCCTCATCAGTGGGGGACTGTAATGGAACTATGACATGAGTTGAGAAAAAAAAAAAAAGCTCAACATATTGCAAAAAGGAATATATCAAAAAAGTTTAGTGAAATAACTAGCATTGTTTTCTAGTAATTATATGTAAAAAAAAATGTGTATGTGTACTTAAATTAGGTTACAAAAGAATTTTGGATAAACAGTCACACTTATCGTGGACTAATGAGGTTCTCCGGCAGTCACGTAGCGTAAAAAGTAATTAAGTGAACAAACAAGGCTGTTATGGAGAACCTCAGGGTCTGACTGAGGAAATTTATACAATATAAAAAGGTAAGGGAGAGGACCAAGGATCATCTGAGCAACCAACCAGCATCTCGTCGAGTAATCGACCAGCATCTACACAACATGGGTCGAAAATTAACATTTATACCGTAAGTTGTATTTTTCATTAGTACCAAAACGCTGTCATTTATATAAGGCTCCAAGCTTGTCGGATTGGTCTCCTGCGAAAGAGCATAATCTGAATTTATATTTTGGTCTTTAATTCATGTAAAATAAAGTCTTGCTTGTTATAGAAGGAAATTATTAATCTGTTAATTGACATCTGACAGGCAAGAGATTCCAAACTACCTCAATATTTTAACATAATTGTATTTCCTGTTTTAACGCAGTTCGTAAAATTACCTCATTTTATATAATGTAGCTACTATTTTTTCCGTTATGTTATGCGATTTAAAAACTGGCATTTATATACTTAAAGAAATGTAAAGATGAATCGAAAACTAGAACCACATTATGCTTATCATTATCATTATCATTATCATAACTTCTTGACTCAAAGTGATATTATGATGTAAGTTTCATATTCACAAACATCTTGCTTGACCTTTCATTAACTTGTAATTTTCTTTGATAGGTGTTTTGTTTTAACAAATTACAGGCTATAATCAACGCACAATTTCAAAAATTCAGTTTTAATACTCTTAAATTTGACTTAAATTAAGAAATGTTCATATTTACTGTATTGTAACAGGACAATATGCCTTCAAACAGCAAACACATAATTAAAAGTAGAGGCTGCTCCGGAGGGAAGTCACCGTTAAAAAATTAGTTTTCTTTCTTCAAGTGAGAGAGAAAAGATAACCTAATGGAATTACAAGACGTGGGACTCGATTAGAAACACTATTTTACGGGCCCCAGGTTTCCAACTAACTTGCATATATATATATATATATATATATATATATATATATATATATATATATATATATATATATGAAGGGCTTGGAGTAATATAACTTTAAGCCACATTTATACGTATTGTGCAACGAAATTTATCGCTGCACTACAATACAAATTAATGAAGGCAAGAACACCATTTACGATATTTACTGCCATCTAATCTCAAATTTTTGCAAATTTGTCAACAGCAACGGGTAGATTTTGTTTTTACAAATGCGGCTTAGCACTATATTGCCCCAAGCCAATTATTTATCTATCTATCTATCTATCTATCTATCTATCTATATACAGGGTGAGTCAAAATAAGTGTTACAAGCCAATATCTCCCGAACTATACATCATATAAGAAAAATATTTAGAGACAATGTACAATACAGAGGGGCCTAAGAAATGAGTCAAACATTAGGTTTCCCCCGCCCCCCATTTTGGGGAGAGGGGGGTGAACGTGAAATTTTCAAATGGTAACATAGGTCGAGTGATACCTCGTTCGAAAGAGCTTGAAAAATTGAACAATTTTTGTAGGAAACAATTTTTGATATGAGGCACCGTTTTCAAGATGGGTCCCAAAAATGGTCCTGTATCCGATAAAATTTCCAGTACTTATAGTGTTACAAGCCAATATCTCGCGAACTATACATCATATAAGAAAAATATTAAGAGACAATGTACAATACAGAGGGGCCTAAGATATGAGTCAAACATTAGGTTTCCCCCGCCCCCCATTTTGGGGGGAGGGGGGTGAACGTGAAATTTTCAAATGGTAACATAGGTCGAGTGATACCTCATTCGAAAGAGCTTGAAAAATTGAACAATTTTTGTAGGAAACAATTTTTGATCTGGGACACCGTTTTCAAGATGGGCCCCAAAAATGGTCCTGTATCCGATAAAATTTCCAGTACTTAAAAATCGGAAACGGCTAAGTAGAAAAACATGAAACAAAAAATGAAAAAGGTAAGCGCCATAAGCAACGTGGAATGGTGTTGTCATGGGGCCCCGGGGCCAATTTTAAAATTTCAAATCTGAATATAGGTCGAGTGATACCTTGTTTGATAGATTATGGAAAACTAAACAGCTTGGTGAAAGAAGTTTTGATTTCGGGCAAGCCTGTTTCAAAATGGCCGCCGAAAATGGTTCCACATTCAGATAGAAAGTGCAGTGTTCAAACTGAGTGTTACAAGCCAATATCCCGCGAATTGTTTCATCAAATAAAAAGTGTTAAGAGTCAATGTACAATACAGACAGGCCTAAAAATATGTCGAACACGAGGTTCCATCATCATACTGTAAGTGAATAACAAGTAAAATGTTCGGGGGCAAAATCGACCTATAAGGGTTAACGTAATAATAGTAACAAGAAGAAGAAGAAGAAGAAGAAGAAGAAGAATACGAAAAATAATAATAAAACTAGTAGTAATAATAATAATATGAATGAAAATAATAAGACAATGAATAATACTAATACGTATGCGCAAAGAGACGGAAACCCGAAAATAGACATTAGAAACGTAGCAATAGCTAGTACTCTACCTTCTTAATAATGGCTGGTATACAGAAGTGTCAATAGAGCCGATCACACAGGGGACGGGAATGTGATTTTCATTGTTCTACTGAGAACATTTGACTGTACCTGTGTGTTGTTTGTTCATGCAGTGTGAATAGTATGGTATTATTTTTTTCTTGTTGAGTAGTAGTGTTCAACGTAAAATCATCATTGATGTTACATTGCCTAGCTGTTAGTGAGAGTGTTAGTGACTTAAATGGAACTGGCAGTGTGGATATTGTAGGTAGGGGCTGTAGTTGTGTGTTGAACGGTTCAAAAGCGTAGAAAGAACGGAGTATCAACTTTGGTGATAAGTTTTCCGTACAAGGAAACGAACACTATCGCATTAATATTATTAGTTTGGGTAGCGTTTGAATAGAGCAATGGCGGTGTTTGATCATTGTGTAGATATGTTGCTGGTGTTGGGCGAATGTAGAAGAAACTATCGTAACGCGGCACGAATGTATGCAATGCGATATCCCCAACGCCAACAAACATCTCACATGGCATTTCTGCGATTGGAGAGGCGTTTGCGGCAACATGGTAGTCTTGTCCGGGGACGAGGTATGGGTCGTTACCGCTCTGCAACCAATGAAGAACGTGCAACAGGAATATTGGCAGCAGTGCATGTAGACCCACATGTTACTACGAGACACCTCGCTCAGGCCAGTGGAGTTAGCCAAAGATCTATAGTGCGTATTTTGCACGAGTACATGTTTCATCCGTATCATATCATCTTACATCAGGAACTATCTGGCAATGATTTTCATGCCAGATTGCAATTTTGTCTATGGTTGGAAGGTATGGAAAACAGACAGCGCAACTTCATATCCACCATCTTGTTTAGCGATGAAGCTACATTTACAAACACAGGACACATAAACCGACATAATATGCATTATTGGGCTAGGGAAAATCCACTATGGCAGAGACAAGTTGCTCATCAGCATCGGTGGTCTCTTAATGTATGGTGTGGAATCCTTGGTAACCATATCATTGGGCCATATTTTTTTGATGGACGTCTTACTGGTGATACCTATGCCGCATTTATCAGTGATGTACTATACCCGGAGTTATTAGAGAATATTCCTTTCGCTGAACGTATAAGAATGTGGTATCAACATGATGGTGCCCCAGCACACAACGCACGCCAGGTCAGAGCCTTATTGGACCACCGTATGGCGAATAAATGGATTGGGCGTCGAGGTCGTATTCACTGGCCTCCACGATCTCCTGACCTAACCCCACTTGATTTTTTCCTCTGGGGTTATGTTAAGGATCGGGTAATGTCCAACGAACCAACAACTACTGATGATATGAAGGAGCGTATCCAAGGTGTGTGTGCATCTATCACTCCAGAGATGCTACATGATGTACGAACATCCCTATGCCGCCGCTTACGGAGGTGTGTGGAGCAGGATGGAGGACATATCGAGCATCATTTGTAACATGGTAAGTGTTGAAATTATTTGCTTTACAGTGATAGAAATTACAATTTTTAACATCGCAGATACCCGTAGAATTACTAAACGTTATTCTACTACTTTACAGGATATTAGGTTGTGGTAATGCTGTTGTGACAGGCTTGCCTGAAATCAAAACAACTTTTGTAGTAAGCTGTTTGGTATTTCACGATCTATCAAAGAGGTATCACTCGCCCTATGTTGCGATTTGAAAATTCCATGTACACCCCTCCATACAAAAGCGGAACGAGGGAACTTCTTTAACACAAATTTCAGGCTTTCTGTATTGTACATTGACTCTTAACACTTTTCTTATTTGATACGTAGTTCGCTTGATATTGGCGTGTAATACTCAATTTGAACACTGCACTTTCTATCTGAATGTGGAACCACTTTTGGCGGCCATTTTGAAACAGGCTTGCCCTAAATGAAAACAAATGTTGTACGAAGCTGTTTGGCTTTCCATGATCTATCAAACAAGGTATCACTCAACGTATATTCCCATTTGAAATTTTGAAATTGGTCACGGGGCCTCATGATTAGGGCCTTAGGGACACCACGACAACATCATTCCACATTGCCTATGATGTTTTCGTTTTTCATTTTTTGTTTAATCGTTTCCTACTCATACATTTCCGATTTATAAGTACTGGAAATTTTATCGGATACAGGATCATTTTTGGGGCCCATCTTGAAAACGGTGCCCCATATCAAAAATTGTTTCCTACAAAAATTGTTCAATTTTTCAAGCTCTTTCGAACGAGGTATCACTCGACATATGTTCCTATTTGAATATTTTACGTTCACCCCCCTCCCCCAAAATGGGGGGCGGGGGAAACCTAATGTTTGACTCATATCTTAGGCCCCTCTGTATTGTATGTTGTCTCTTAATAGTTTTCTTATATGATGTATAGTTCGCGAGATATTGGCTTGTAACACTTATTTATAAGTACTGGAAATTTTATCGGATACAGGACCATTTTTGGGGCCCATCTTGAAAACGGTGCCCCATATCAAAAATTGTTTCCTACAAAAATTGTTCAATTTTTTAAGCTCTTTCGAACGAGGTATCACTCGACCTATGTTACCATTTGAAAATTTCACGTTCACCTCCCTCACCCCAACATGGGGGGCGGGGGAAACCTAATGTTTGACTCATTTCTTAGGCCCCTCTGTATTGTACGTTGTCTCTTAATATTTTTCTTATATGATGTATAGTTCGGGAGATATTGGCTTGTAACACTTATTTTGACTCACCCTGTATATATATATATATATATATATATATATATATATATATATATATATATATATATATATATATATATATATATATATATGTAGGGTGCAAATTACCGGGAGAGATGAGGGGAATTTCCCCCTCAATCACATTTTCTTCCTCCCCAAAGAAGTCAGCTGAAGTATATCCACCGGGGATGCTCGCTTCTCCCCCAAACTATGCTCAGTATAACTCCAAATTTCTTCGGAATGATCGATGCAAAACTATTCAGTTTTGGTCATTTCTACTTAAATCTGATTGTCCACTATTTTCAACGTTGTTTAGTTGAACTATATTATTATGACTATGGTTGTTACTTGCAACTGTACCTTCGTACCCTTCAGTTCGTCATCGTTCGTGAATTTGAATGTACTAATTGCGTATAACAAAGCCACATATGGATTTATAAATGTTCTTAGCGGTTGGTCAAGAAGAAGTAAACAAATAGCTTCTTCCACCATACTTGGCGAAGTTCGGACATGCCATATTCATCCTCTACATTTGTATCGATTATCATCTTATTTTAATTTTTGTTATAACATGTTATTTCATTTTCCAGTGTATTCTTTGTTAGTACATGCTCTTCATTCCCTAGTACTTTGTGTGTATGCAACTCAAAAGTTGCAATTAATTTGTGATAGCAATTTGTGATAGCATAGCAATTACTGCCTTTACAGCTTACGGAAATGAACTTTTGAAACTGTACTCAAAATCTGAGTACATCATTCGTCGTTATAGGTATTCTCTCGTAAGTATATGTTAACGTACACGCTGGGGATTCGCTCCTAGTGAGCAGACATGTTAGTGAAGGTGATTTTTAGGTGAATAAGCGCATAATTGAAGATTTGTTTCAGCATTTGTTAATACGACTGGTTCTCGGTGTCATTGTCCGTGTCTGTATCATAGGTGTCCAAACTCGCGAGCCCGACGCTCGTGAGCTCGGCACTCACGCTCAACCGGGCTCGGGCTCAATAACTGAGCGCGAGCCCACTTGAGATTAGTGAGCGCGAGCCCCAGTGAGCGCGAACCCAATCGAGAGAAGTAAGTGCGAGCCCGAGTGAGCGCGAGCCCAGTTGAGGGAAGTGATCGCGAGCGCGAGTGAGCGCGAGCCCAATTAAGAGAAATGAGCGCGAGTGTGAATGAGCGCGAGCCCAGTTGGGAGAAGTGATCGCGAGCCCGAGTGAGCGCGAGCCCAGTTGGGAGAAGTGATCGCGAGCGCAAGTGAGCGCGAGCCCAGTTAGGAGAAGTGAGCGCGAGCGCGAGTGAGTGCGAGCCCAGTCCAGAGAGATGAGCGCGAGCCCGAGTGAGTGCGAGCCCAGTTAGGAGAAGTGAGCGCGAGCGCGAGTGAGCGCGAGCCCAGTCCAAAGAGATGAGCGCGAGCCCGAGTGAGTGCGAGCCCAGTTAGGAGAAGTGAGCGCGAGCGCGAGTGAGCGCGAGCCCAGCTGAGACGGGTGAGCGCGAGCGCGAGTGAGTGCGAGCTCAGTTGAGAGAAGTGAGCGCGAGCGCGAGCGAGCCCAATGGAAAATGGCCATCTATGCTAAGGAACCGTGACCCAGGCCCCATATTAAGACTATATCATAGGTCATCTAGAGAATTCATTAAATCTAGAGCAAACTTGGCATGAAGATAGACTTTTACTTGCTTATTAAGTATTTGAAATCTTGTCCAAACCTTTGGTTCCCGAGTTGCTGGCCATCAAATTCGGGTTTGGACTTTGAGTCAAATTTTCGCCTTAAAGATCATTAATTGGCAATTAGAATATGAAATAAGAAGAAAGTAATTTATCGAGTTAATTAAACGTTAATTTCAGAGAGTTTTGTTACAATTAAGATGAACAAAAGGAACGATTTTTCGGAATGAGTAAACTCACTACTTGTTTATTAATAATCCTAAATAAATGCAAAATATATTGAAAACTTATCACTCGTGTGTTAGTAAACCTAAATAAATGTAAAATGTATTGGAAACTCATTACTCATGTGTTAGTAAACCTAAATAAATGTAAAATGTATTGGAAACTCATTACTCGTGTGTTAATAAACTTGAATAAATGTAAAATATATTGGAAACTCATTACTATGTGTTAGTAAACCTAAATAAATGTAAAATGTATTGAAAACTCATTACTCGTGTGTTAGTAAACTTAAATAAGTGCAAAACATATTGAAAACTCATTACTCGTGTGTCAGTAAACCTAAATAAATGTAAATTATATTGGATACTCATTACTCGTATGCTAGTAAACCTGAATAAATATAAAATGCATTCGAAACTCATTTGTGTGGTGGCTCAGAAGTAGAGCATTCACCTCTGGTGCTTGGTATCCTTGGTTCCATCCCAGCTCATGTAAAGTGGATATTGTGGTGGACAAACACTGCGTTCGTGGGTTTTATCGGGGTTCTCCCTGTTTCCTCCCACTTTATTCATTCGACCATTGCATTCATTTCTTATCATCACTGTCTCCTTTAGAATGGTCGGCGTGGCCGGTCCCAAGCCCGTGCTGAGAAAGGGGAAGGGACCCCCGCTGGCTTTGATCCTGTGGCGTGCATTGTAGCCACAGTGTGCCAGCGGGGGAGATCGGTTCGAGTGGGGCTTGGGAACAAGCCTTCATCTCGAGTGTCGTGTAACAGGGTCGGACACTGTCTTATGTGCTGGTTTAAAGGCAGGACAACAACCTACCGGCAGAGGTAGCTTCGGCATCCTCTGAAATGGGCGACTAGCTCGTGCCATTGGATCTGGGAGAGTACGTGTGACCCCATCACGTTTTCAGTGGGGTAGGCAGCTTGCTGCCGTACCTACCGGCGGGGGTGAGCCTTCGGGTATCCCCCGAAATGGGCAACTAGGCCGTGCCCTTGGGTCCGGGAGATAAGGCTGCGTGGTACCCCAACACGCTTAAAAAGAGTGGGTAGCTGGTGTGTCCAAGAGTGTGGGCGGATCCGGTGCCCTACCGGGAGAGTTGTAGCTGCTCTCATAGGGAGTGCTATGCGTTCCCTTGGGTCCGGGATGGGATATCTGATATCCTAACGCATACTTGTACCTCAGAAGTGCTGAGGAAGTGGGCGGACACACGACCCTACCAGGGGAGCCGCCGCTCCTAAATGGCCATTGTCTTTAAAGGTAGACAGTCTACATCAGCCATTGGGTCTGGTAATGTACGGTGTACCTCTACCGTAACTAGAGGGAGTCCCGTATTGTTTGGACGACCCTACCGGGGGGGAGTGTTGGATTCCAGCCTGCGGAAGGACCAACCGGAGGTGGGGGAGGGACCAATCCCAGGAATCTGGGTAACGGTTCTGATCCTGCTAAAGGGAGGAAGCTCCGTGGGACATGGGCCGGCACCAAACTCAAATGGTGACTTAACACGTACCATTGGGTCCGGGATGAGATACGGGAGTATCTCGACGTGTGCGTGGTACCTCTACATGACAAGGCGGTTGCCAGTTGAACGTTAGAGGTAGGCAGGGCCGGGATTGAACAAGCCCCCTCGGGCATTGCCTGGGGCCCCGGATTGGGTTGGACTCTGCCGGGCTGTGGTCATACCGTGGGATTCGGTAGCTTGTGGGAACCAATCCCAGGAATCTGGGTAACGGTGAACACAGGCAGGAGGTGAGCTTGCCTTAACGCTCGGGCGCCATGCCTGCAGAGCATGGTAGGACTGACTCGCTAGCAGTCTGCCTCAACCAGTAGGTCTACTGGAAGGCACTCAGGACTTCGGTCTGGCCGCGCAGTGGGCGTATCCCACTCCCTCAGTGAATGGGGGTGACACACTTAGGTGTCAAGGTTAGGGGACAAATCTTGACGGTGCACTTCGTGCACGTGCAATATAGCGTATATTGAGCAACTACGGGCGGGGTGCATTGTAGGCGGAACCCGTCCATTAAATAGACCGAACGGTCGCGGGCATGCTCTCCATGCATGCAATTAAGCGTGGCATAGCAGAGCACTAGCGCACAATGTCTCCTTTAGAATGTCCTTTAAAACATAGGACGTAAAACTGAATTTCATTACTTGTATGTTAATAATCCAAAATGAATACAAAGTGTTTTGGTGTATTAAAAATGTGTTAGTAAACTTAAATAAAAATAAAATGTGTTGCAAACCCGTTTTCTGAACCACTTTTCTGAAATATAGTTACAGATGTTTATCTAGAAGTTCAAAATACGTTTCTCAATTTTAACCTCTTGAAACATGCTGTAAATTCATTCTCTCATTAGTCAGTAGCTTTATACAGTACTAGTCAATCTTACTAACCTTGAAACCTATGTGAATCAGAAGTACAACTTGATATCCATTTTAATTAAAGAATATTCTAGAGAAAAAGAAGAGATAATGGTATTCTTGATTTAAGAAAAAACTAAACACGAAAGCTATCAAGGTTAAAACAAAACATGTTTGATTTTAGATTTCTTTACTTCGTTCTATTTAATTATTCCTATAAAAACAATAAAACAACCTTAAATACCAACCAGTAAGGCAAAACAAGTCTCCAGCTTATTACACTAGAAAGCTTGAGAATTCACAGTGTTAACTAGCCGTTAACGTAATTAGCCACTGAAGATACGAGAGGTGAGCGGGGAGCGAACAAACAAACTGAAAAAATATTTTTCACTAGAAGACAAGCTTATCACGTGCGTCCTTGTATAAAAAATTAAGGACTCTGTTAAAATTTGCAATGGAAAATTGTACTGTAAGGAATGCAAAAATTGTATACTATGAATTTTTAAAAGATATAAAGTACATATATTTTAAGTAAGCATTCAAAAGATTAGCTATTGAAACGGAAAATAATGAGTAAATGTTAGTTAATAATATAAAGAATAATTCATTCCTATTTCGCAAATGCTCTAGTGGTAAATCATATCATTTTCTCAACCTTATCATTGATGTAGGCCAAATAGAAATTTCTCTTTGTTAAGGTGGATCACCACCCGGAAGGCAGTACATAGTTTAGCTCATTGCCTTAAATACTGCACAATGAAACGTTACATATTATATATAACGTACTATAAGATAGAGTAATGTTTCAGCTACAGCACAAGACACCGATTCATTTGGTGTCTGCTGATATCGAAAAATGTAACAAATAAAAGAAAATATTTGATTCGTTTTACAATGAGCACACAAGATGTCACTTGCTGTAAGATCTTACTAGAGGTGCTCAGTTTTACGAAATGTTTATTTGTATGTGTAAAGTATTTTAAAGTAACGATCTTATTATGAAATAGATATATTGTTTGACCGTTTTTCGTGTCACGTTTCATATTTTATTTAAATATTAATTTACATTTAAGAAAATAGATTTTGAGACGAAACTTGCGCAGAACGCCATAATACGTTGTTGCCAAATTTGTACGTTTACTGTAGTAGTCACATTAAGAAAATTCCTGGATTCTAGCGTTGCAGTTCGAGAAGCGGAATTGCGGTAAGGGTCAAAAACTAATTTCTCTAGTAAGTATCGAAGCAGAATTTCATGATTACTTCCTCTATTATCTGGCATCAGTAAACACTCGACAGTATCTGGCAACGCCACAATATTTAAGCAACGTTTAACATAGCACTGGGAACACATAGTGATCCACCTTTCGCCCACAGATCTGGTGGCAATTTACATCATTATCTCATTTCAGATGTAAGCAAAATAAAAATTTCTCACTATCTAGTCATTTCATCTACAGCTATGGTGGCCATTTATATAATGTATTCGAAACAAATTTTTGTTTTACCTATTCAACAATACATTGGTCCAACAATATATTTGTTTTCTTCATATTATATATTATTATTGTTATTACTTAACATACTACTAATATTAATAATACTAATCAAATTACTACTACTACTACTACTACTATTACTACTACTACTACTACTACTACTACTACTACTACTACTACTACTACTACTACTAATAATAATAATAATAATAATAATAATAATAATAATAATAATAATATAAAGCCATTTTTGCGTTGTGCTTTCAGCGTGTCCCTTTTCACCACCGAGTAAACGTGTTCGTTTTGAACTTACGATCGCATATCGTGTTCAATTTGAGATCAATTCGCATAAATGACGTACCAGGGATCACAATCACCACCGACTGTTCTCATCATCATTTATCTTCGTGAGAAAACAAGTTCCAGTGTATCAGATTCATATTCTATCCAAGGCATGTATGATCAGAGTACATAACTTTCCGGGGCTATGGGAAAATATTATTATAATTCCTGCTCTAGAATGCGGAACGTTGCGAATCGTAGGAGTAACCATGTTTCTATCTTTCGACATTCACTTGGGCAATTTTCAATGCGATACTCGTCGAGGAGTTGGATAGCATCCCTTGTTAGATGTTGGCCAATCAGAAATTCCTATTTCGCCTACAATTATCATGGCAATTTATATAATTATATTTATCTCATATTAGGTGTAGGCAAAACAGAAGTTAATTGTTTTCTTATTTCTCCTACAATTATAGTAGCCATTTATACCATTATTTCCGTTTCACCGTAGATGTAGGCGAAACAGGAATTTCTGTTTGGCCTATTCCTCATTCGCCTATAGTCCTAGTGGCAATTTATCTCATTATCAATATCGTAGATATAGACGAGAAAGAAATTCAGAAGCATATTCCGCCTAATCTTCCGGATGAGGGATACTTAATGTCATAGAGATTTTCTCTTATATTTTTCAACTTCTGTCATTCAGTTTTAAAAATTGACCATACAAGCATACAACATACAAAATTGAAAGGCAAAATATAGCAGAAGTTGTATCCATGCTTGCGTTTCTAATATGATTTTCTTATGTAGCGTCTAATTAATATGATGTAAGTAACATTTATATTTAAGTAATCTTCCTAAACGATTTGAACTTAGGAACAGCAGAACATATTCGATTTCTTACATTCAATGTAAAGTGAAGGAACTACAAATTTTATTGTACAGTCAGCGACAAAAATTCATTCCGTTTGGTAAAACTTAGTTTGGAAATAACGCTGGTAGGGCTGGAACGTAGAACGGTGGTATGGCTGGAACGTTAAGGTGGACCACTAGGTGTTCTGGGTGCTATGCTAAACGCTGCCTGAATAATGCCGCGTTGCCAGGTAGCATCGAGTGCTTACTGGTGCCAGATAATAAAAGAAGTAATGATGGAATTCTGCTTGGATACTTACTGGAGAAATTAGTTTTCGACCCTTACGGCAATTCACAGCTAAGTTCTGCTTCTCGAACTGCAACGCTAGAATCCAGGAATTAAACGTACAAATTTGGCAACAATGCATTATGGCGTTCTGCGCAAGTTTCTTCTCAAAATTTATTTCATTAAATGTAAATTAATATTTAAATAAAATGTGCAATATAACACGAAAAACGGTCAAGCAATATATCTATTTCGTAATAAGATCATTACTTTAAAACACTTTACACATACAAATGAACATTTCATAAAATTGAGCACTTCTAGTAAGATCTAACAGCAAGTGCCATCTTGTGTGCTCGTTGTAAAACGAGTCAAATATTTTCTTTTATTTGGTCCCTTTTTCGATATCAGAAGGCACAACCAAATGAATCAGTGTCTTGTGTTGTAGCTGAAACATAACTTTATCTTATAGTACAATATTCATAATATGTAACGTTTCATTGTGCAGTGGTTAAGGGAATGAGCTAAAATATGTACTGACTTCCTGGTGGTGATCCACCTTAATTTACTGAAAACTGTACTCAAATTGTCCTTACATTCTGAAGTTAATTACGAAACTAATTTCATCAAGCGGAAAGAACTTTTGTCGCTGACTGTACTTTAATCGTGCTCATTTTGTCAGTTTATGGTCTTTCATTTTCTTTTCTCTTTCAGGAATTCAATTCTAGATTTGGTGGGTATACGCTAGATCATTTTTTTTTTAATGTGGCGTATGTTAACCCTCGTATACGCCTTTTCTTCCCAGTAAATTTAAGATGAGTAATCATATGAGTATGAGTGAGTACGCTGAATCATAAAAAATATTAGGCGGGTATACTCCATACAGTCTCCTATATTCACCAGTATGTTTGCCCTCTCTTTCCTTTCCTCTTTTTTCATGATTAGTTGTTAATCTTCTTCGTAACGCCCAATCCAATAGATAAAACATGAGATCAAAACGTGTAAGTGTACAAACAATGGTTACATTTAGTGAATTTTACATAAAATCTAGGGTTTTAAGTATATATGTGCAATTTACAGCATGAATAATAATAAGAAACATTTATCGTTCCAGCTTCTTATTTAAGATTATGCCATCGTCAAGATCCTGATTTAAATGAATGTGTCAAAGACTCTTTAACTAGTTTGAGGCCTTATTTAGCTGAAGGTAAGACCTGCTTTCTATTGTTACATACATCTAAATATAATAATCCCATCACAAGTTAAATGGCGTTTGCTCCCGAGCCGTAGAGTCAATTTTTTAAACTAGGTAACTTGAGATCACCTTACATTCATAGATTCTTAATGCACAAATACCATTATTATGAAGTTTGATATTTTTAAAGAAATCTCTCACGGTTATATGGTTACCATAACGCGCCTTCGGCGGGAGATCCTAGTTTGATTCCCGGTATGATATCATGTGATTCCCATTCCACGTTAAACCATAGATTGACGCCTCATGTAGCCTTGAATTAATATTGGATAGTTTCAATATTGATCTCCATTATGGTTATAACCTGTCCCTACACTAAAAGAATCACGGGTGAAAAGTACGTAAGTTCAAGTGATTTTTAGGAACTTTCGTAAGAATGACTTTTCGACATTATTGAAAATATTAATTGTTCTTGTCCGTTCTACGTATATTTTCTCCTTACTTTTCCAGATAAAAATGATGACGTCATAACTTATTAAAGATATGACCTCATAGTTAATAACAGTAATAATGGAGCGACACCATTACCGGTCATGTCAAAACTCAAGTATAATGGGAAAATCACAAAACAGCAATGTTATATTTCCAGGTGTTGCTAGACATTCACTGAGGCAAACATGGAAAAATCACATGAAGGAATGGTAGAAACTCCGTCCTTGACTGCATTTAAATCTGTATGTGAAGCCTTAAGCATCGTATATTCCATTTAAATCTGCATTCACTCTGTGAAAATGCCATGACGAAAGGATACGCATACATGCTTTGACTGCATTGTTTTCCTTATGCATAGACTTTCTTACCACGGTATAATGAAATGTTTGCAATCAGTGATGCACGAAATTAATGAAAGGAAGACTAAAACCCAATCGAGCAATGTTTTTTTCTGATCTGCATACAGACTCTTTCTCCAAGCAGCGGACTAAAGCTTGCAGTAAATATGCAACCAATATTAGCATTTCTATTAATTTGGTTCTATTGCTAAAACTTTTCGTGCCAGCAGCAGTGAAATTACCGCCAATAATGTTATCTTTGACCATTTCACTAGTTTATAACTTCTGTTCAACTAACTGTCAACAAGCTGACGCTACGCTATCTTTGACCAGTTCACTAGTTTATAACTTCTGTTCAACTGTCAACAAGCTGACGTTAGGTTATCTTTGACCAGTTCACTAGTTTATAACATCAACTAACTGTCAACAAGCTGACGGTATGTTACCTTTGATAGTTCACTAGTTTATAACTTCTATTCAACTAGCCGTCAACAAGCTAACGTTAGTACAACGATAACGTTGTATATAATATTAGCAATCTGTGCCAGCTTATAGAAAGGGATCAGAGGCGAATTATTTGAGCAGTATTATGTATAAAGAAAAGAAAGACACATAGAGATTTCGAGAGATTATTTTGTAATCGTTAACTAAAAAGAGAGTTGTTGTTGATATAGCAACGGAGTAAATAAGTGTGTGTATGTACGTAGACATCTTGTTGAGTAAATAAGTATACGTAGACATCTTGTTGAGTAAATAAGTGTGTATAAAGGTGTAGACATGAAAGAATACGTTAAAAAAAAATATATATATAGTAGTAACCGAAGATAAGGCGCAATGTAATAGTTGTAGAGGAGTCGCTAAAATTAATTTTCTTTAACGAGGACGATTACGAAAGATCACTTACTGATTGAAATCCAGATTATTTTCCAATAGAGTAACTTCCAATAAACCTTTTGTTATTGTTAATTATTCCATATCGGACTCCCGAAGAAAACTCATCGAAACAAGTTATTGACCGTGCCAATAGCGACTACTCTCAATCATGACTCCGTTTTCTTTCATTTAGAAATAGGAAAGAAAGAGAAGAAAGTAGAAGGGTAAAAGAAGGAGGTAGGTAAAGAAGAAAGAAAAGAGATAGGGTATTTTAATGAGAAACAGATTACTGGATAATTCCGGAAATATAGTAAAAGGTCGGGAAAGTCGTTGAAAGATGAATCATTCTAAATGTTATTAACAACTAATCAATTTTGGAATGCTTCGGAATAGACACATGTTCCCTCATACCACCCAGACCTAGCTCCAGGCACCACGATCATGGGGTTGCCCAGACCTAGACTTGGAAATGAGAAAAGTGAAATTTAATTCTTTGTAAAGTTATTCCGACCGGTGACTGATAACTATCCAGCATCTGAACTCTGTCCTCTAGGATCGACCACACATATGAATTAGCCAAGAGAAAAAAAAAATCAAACTTATAAACTCAATATAAATTTATGTGTCGTATCAATCGAAGTCTCAACTTCCTGGAAGAAAGATGTCGTATTTAGGCTTATCCTGCTATTTTTGCTTCACTCCTCGAGCCGATTTAAACCATTAGTGACGGTCCTTCATGACCTAGGTTATTTACCTTAACACATATATTAAAACATGACACATATATTACAGATGTTAATATGACAAATGATATCACTAAAATTACTTATATTAAATCTATCATGCATTCACACGCTCACTCACTCAGGACAGTGTATATATGGTTAAAGGAAACCAACTAACTACAAGGGTACAAATAGTTTATTACATTCATAGTGAAAAAAGAAAGGCAAACATATAATTATGAAGAAAATATTAAAAGCAAAAGTTCTTGGTTATATATTAATAGAGTACATAGTATTATATTTTAGTAATTTTTTTATATATTCAATCATATTGACAAATGAAAAAGAAAGGAAAAAAATAATTACACGTATCATATCTTAGGCATGCTAAAGCAAAATGATGATTTGCGACATACGCAAAAGAAAAAAACTTATTTCACTTAAAAAAAAATTGGACAAAGAGGAAAGAAAAAAAAAACTTTTTGGTGTATTAGAACTTATATGAGTCTCTACCTCACGTCGAGATATTAAAATATTAATAATTTTGAGCGTCCAAATCACCACTCACGCACTAGTCGTAGTGTCCAAAACGTTTCGCTCCATTTAACTTAGTTTGTGGTCATTTATATATATCTCTATATGTATATATATATATCTATTGGTTTACAAAACCATTCGTCGTCTATATTTGGTTTGTAACTGGTAACAGTTTATATCTGCAATCGCACACTGCTACGTCTATACCCATCTAGGGATTTCGAGAAAATAACTTTCACTAGAGGAAGTTTCTCCTCTTAGACGGTCTATTCCCAAATTTATTAATCGAATAATTTCAAGTTATTTATCCAACACTGGGACACTTCACGAGACCTTTCATTAGGATCACTTTCGTATATGTTTATACATGGTTCGGATTAAAAAAAATGATCTTCCACAGGTGTACGGAGTATGATGGTTCAAATTGAGGATAAAAAAAAAACTGGTCAAGTCATAGGATACACATGTAGGTGAGAAGGATTCAAGGTGCACTTTCCACAATGGTTTTAGGTTAATTGTTCAGGGATAATATTTGTTATGATGTGGGTTACGTTTAGACCTGCCGATATTTTTTCAATGCATGCCATTATATAAGTACAGAGGTTATCACTTACATTGATTCAGAGGAAAAGGAAAATTACTTAAGTGCACGGCGGTATTCTTAACAAAATCTACGTTCTTAAATTCGTCGGAAGACTTCTGGTAAACTATAGCAACCAATACACGTCTAGGGGGACAGACACGAGCGCTCTTACATATATTCATAATACATTTAATATCATACTTTTACTTTAACATCATATTCACATACTAATTACACATACATTTCAAAGTATTTATTTCTCTCTCTCTATATATATATATATTTATAATAAATGCGCACACATTTAAATTAATCATCCCCAACAATAAAATTTTACAAGGTTGCAACATTGTCCAAGAAAACAAATGACTTCCAACATTACATTTGGAAACAAATTAAATTTTATCTGATACCGCGCGTCTATAAATTTTTAACTTTTATATAATCAATTTGTGTTTAAATCATGAAGGAAAAGAAAAAAAAAACTTTGTGAGGCAGGCACGTAACACAGAGCATTTCTAGATATAACTAGGTAAATCAAAATACAATTTCTGGGCCCAGGTTAACTACAAAGTAATTGAAAACCAAAACAGAAAGGAAAGTGACCAACGGATTAAAAAAAACTTAAGAGGAACGACGGTGAAAGAACGTAATCGAAGTGTCGTCAAATACTAAGTCTTTGTTCATTTCAGCGATAGGTCAAAATGTGATGGAGGACCCAATCATTATCTACTTTATCTATGAATCGTGTCTTGCAACGTCTCAGCTGGTAATTTCAGATCAGAGTTGTACGTTAAATAAATCGTAAGTAACAAGTTCAAAATCTCGGGGGGGGGGAAGGTTGAAAAAAAAATTAAAAAAAAACTTGAAGAAATGAAGACAGAGAGAGAGATAGAGAAGAAGGAAGACTAAGAATAGGGGCGCCAAAGACTTAAGTGAGAAATAACTAACGCTACAAAGTTAGAAGTCGAATTTCGCTCTCAACAAAATCCATAGCCAAAATATTCTTAATATGCCAAAAAGGGTGGTCTACTCAAATACGTAGACTCAAGGGGCGCCCTGCTGCCAAGGATGCAAGTTCTGTGTCCATCAGATCCCAATCCCACAAGAGTTGGCTTGTAAGATTGAAATCCGATCCCCGTATCCGGCCCAGACCAGCAGGATAAAAGGAGAGGGGGAAAGGGACCAGGTAACTGCGTCCCCAATTTTGAAATCTCTAAGTAAAAAAAAAATATTCGACCCCTTAGAAAAACTAAGAAGGTTCGAGGACAGTAATGAAACTAGAATAGAAGTATTATCTAAGATATCCCTAACTAATGATTTGCCGAAATAAAAAAAAATTAAATAAACTGAATTTTGGATCGGTGATTTCTATTGCCAAACTTCACCGATAGCTACCCTGCGCAGACACGCCACAGTCTGGGATGTCGTTAATTTCCCTCGTCTAATTAAACTAAGAAAAGAAATGAAAATACTTAAAGGGACTAGGGGTCGACATCCGGGTACGCGAAAATAAATTTCAATAACTAATTGTTTTGATTCTGTACCCAGTCAGAGCTGTCGCCTCCATGAACATTGTAAGCTAGCCCGAGTAGGTAACGTGGGGAAAAAAAATCTCACGGAGCAGGATATTCTATTTTAAAAAACCGACCAGAAAATATAATTCACTACAGCCCTGTTGTATAACTACTACTGTCTTTTCATAATTTATTATTCAATATGTCTAGTCTGCGATTATATGATGCTACCCCTTCTATCAGATGGTATTACTATGGTTGATTATTACTATAACACATTAAACTACAAAGTATTACCATAGTCCGACTATATATCGCCCTCCGGTCCGCGTGATATTATGGTGCAGGGGTCAGAACCTGAGATGTTTGTAGTTACACGTATCTATTCAATATCTATATATCAACACGCGGCGAAGTATTCACTGGGCTACTATATATTTAACTATATGGGTGTCCTATATTCTATATTCATTTACTACAATATTCATATACTTATTAATATTCATATTCACATTAATATTCATTTGCCACGACGCTATATTCTACAAACACCCTGTTTCCTCTATCTACGCCCAGCCTATTTACACATTTCATCATAATACTTTAAAATCTATAATCACTACAAACATTTCCCGCTCCGATCACCGCACGACAACCTCACTTGAACCCAAGACTCTTTCATCCCACACACAATACTATGTAATACCTGGTAGCTTTATTAAGAACGAAAAAAAAATCCTACGTATGTTCACTGAAACTAGAATTATCCGCGATAATATTTAATGTTTACGAAATTTCTGCAGCAACAATTGACTTCTGCAGCCACGAAGAAAAATGAACATCTAATATAATTCCAAAGCGAAGAACTAGCATCATATCGCCCGACTTCTGTTTAAAATTTACGTATTGTTTATTTACTTAAATATCTCGATTTCTAGACTATGCAGAATGTTGAAACTTTCAGAATATATTAATTTTGGGTCACTTGACCTAACTGTACATTCATATGGGCTGTGAATTATACCTTCTAGGTTTTATTTCGGAAAGAAAGGTCAATTTCATGAAAACTAAATCACTAAGCACCTCGACGGAAGAATGGCGGTTAGTACTGACTTTTGACACTAGGGCTAGCGACGATATAATCAACCCTTGAACAACGGAATGTGACCTTGTACACGGAATTATTATACTATATTACGTTCACTTAATGACGGAGTAATAAAAATTTATCGCATAGTAAATACTACACTGTCCACATTTACTTATATCACACACTCTTTCATCACTTAACTACCACTACCACTGATACTACATTACAAATATACACATACTACTTAAACTACAAGACACATCATGCCAATACACACCAATTATCACTACCATTAATACATGTTGTACTGATAAATACACACAGAAAACATTCATATTCTACCATTTTAAATCGGCTCGAAAGGAAAAGGAAAGAAAGGGACAGGGCCAACTGTCCCTTGTTTCACTGAATCACATTCTTAAGTGTTTAATCAACGCCCCCGAGGGGACGTATCGAAGTATTAGCTAACAATAGGACCCCTGCCCTGAAGGGGCAGGAACCCGGAAACAAACTAAATGTTTAACTCATCCCGCTGGAAGCCGTACTCCCAATTTGGGAGTCAGATAGGAGCCCTTACTGATAATTCACACGTGCATTGTGATCACTATCCTAACTACAAAGAAATTAAATACCGCCATGTTATTACTAAATAAGTACAAAAGAAATCACATTTACTACATACACGAACACAAACGGCAGTGGGGCAGGCCTAACGTAACTCTAAAAGGAGTAATTTTCAGGATGAGAATATTTTAAGGGAGAAACACTACTCTTCCGAAACTGTTTATAGATTTTTTCTTTCTAAGAACAACTAGCAAACTGATGCACTTCACAGAACCTGTCCACCACTAATTATATCAGCAAAACATGGCGTTACCGAGTTGACTTCCTATTTCTGCTCTACAGTCCGGTTTTTTACTATAAAAATTGGCAAATTATGGCTCCATAGCTTCCTGGACGGTATTTATTCAATTATTATATTAGTTTTACCTTCTTAATGCAACTTTTCTAGTTAATTTCTCCTTTTATATGCTGGAAGATCCGGGTCGGCTGTCGTCAACAAATTTTCAGGCATGGAATGGAATAATTGCGCCCTAATATCATAGCGTGGGTTTATCAGCCAATCAAAACTAAGCATTTTGGCGGTTGGGCTTTGAAACGAATAAAATTTGGTAGAATCTGGATTAAACTAGTTTTTTAGAAGGACCTAGGTATCTAAAAGAGAGGTGAAGGGTGGTCCTGAAAATTCTGTCGAATTTTAGATTGGTTATTTGATCTGGAAAGTTCCGTCCAATAGTGGATCTATATTTTCGGATAGCACTGACACCGTAAGAATTGTAATAATCCATTTACATATACATATGCAAGACTTATAACTAATTTAAAATATAAATAAAGATATTGATTCCCAAAACTATCATTCCCAATGAATTTTTTACAGTTTTTCCATGTTAATTTGAAATAGAATAACAAATAAAATTACGAATTATATGAACAGCCAGAAATTTTTTGTTAAACATCAAGTACAGTGGGTGCAAAAAATTTCGGGCACCCTCCTATTAAAAACATAATCTCATTAGACTGTAATGGCATATTACAGTTCCCCGGCGTCGTTAAAAAAAAATTTTGTTTGAATAACAAAATTTTGTTGAATAGAATTAACATGTATTAATACCAATAAACTAACTACTCACTCATACACTCATGCACTCAAATGAGACAGTGTAACATTCACTTTGGGTATTGAGATAGAAGTTCCCGTTTTTTGTCCTCGGTACAGTTGAAAAGCTTAAGATTCTGGAAATTGTGAGTTCCGATACTTTCACCTTTTAGATTGTGTAATACAGCGCAATTTTTCAATAATTTAACTGCTAAAAACGGGCCGGTATAGACTTTCATCCATTTTGCTGACTCATGCTTTATAAGTGAGGATAAGTTATGCAGTTTCAACATCACTAATTGCCCTTCTTGCAGATTTATAGCGTTTGACGACTGTTTAGCATGACTTCTTAATTTTACCTCTACTTCAGCGTATCGGAAACGGTTATCTATGGAATCTAACTCTTTGGGCCATGGGAACACTTTCCTATAGCTATCAACGGCAGAATAACTAAGAAAGTGTTCCGCAGGCGTACAGAAAATACTGGAACAGTATGAATTGTTCAGAAGGTCCTGAATTTTAACTAAGTACTTGTGCCAAGTGGTTTGATCCTCATGACACCATAATCTAACTAATCTATTGAGTTCTTTATGGCTACGTTCTGTAACGCCGTTAGCCTGCGGGGAATAACTGGAAGTTTTCTTATGTTTAATTTTATATTTGTTACAAAAGTCCTGCCATAACTTAGATTGGAACTGTGGTCCTTTATCAGATAAGAATTCCTGTGGGTAAGGCAATAGATGAAAGTATCGTCTCTCTAATACTGTGATTATTTCCTTAGTATGAGCCTTTTTCAGTGGAAGGAAACTAACGAAACGAGAATAAATATCTGTTAGAGATAAAATATAATAATATCCCTGACTGGGTGGCAATTTTCCAATAAGATCCACCCCCAGAGTCTCATGGGGTACGGTGGCTTGAATATGATATTCCTGCTTAGCTATAGCACGGTTTGTAAACTTTGTTTCGGCACATTCTATGCAATTTCGTATAAAGTTTTTAATCGTGGTTTTTTGATTCTTCCAATAAAATATAGCTCGACAAAAGCGATAACACTTTTGAACTCCAAAGTGACCGGTAGAATGGACAACACTGATAATTTGGGGTATACAACTCTGCGGTATCACTAAGAGCCATTTCTGAATACGCAAAGGTTTAATATAAATTAACCCACAGTACATTGTTACTCTGTCCAGATTACGGTTGTTTTCATATTGCTTTAACAGGTTCTTACATAATTCATCCGTTATTTGATTTTCTCGAATAAAGTCTAGATTAATATCGGCATCCTGCGTTTTGGTTAAAAAATGAACATAATGTGTTTCGGGCTCAAGCAATACCTCAGGTGGGTATCTACTAATTGTGTCGGCTACAAAATTTTCTCTGCCTGGACAGTGTTGAAAAATTAAATCAAATTTCTGCAGTTTCAATAGAATGCGGGTGGTTCGTGGCTCAAGGTTCTTTTGAGTGAATGCATGTGTGACTGCCGCGTTATCTGTATGGACATAAGTAGTACGACCCATGATATACTGCTCAAAATGTTCACAGAGGAACAGGACTGACAGGAGTTCCAGCTGAGATATTGAAAGAGACAACTCATAGGGTTTCACCCGTCGACTGGCATATCCAATGACGTTAGGATTATCTTTATCTGAAGGATATTGTGCAAGTAGGCCAGCCAAATTTTCCATGCATGCATCACTATGGATGTGAAAAGGCAAGGAGAAATCCGGCTGACTTAATGCAGGTGGATTACTAAGAAGGGTTCTCAGTTTATTGAACGTTTCCAAGGCTTCGTTATTCAGAACGAATTTCTGATCCTTTTTGAGGAGTTGATACAGATTAGCAGTGAGACCAGAAAAGTTTGGGATGAATTTTCGCCTCCATCCTATAAGCCCTAAAAACTTCTGTAATGCTTTCTTGGATTTCGGTACTGGAAAACAACGAATTGGCTCATTGAGTCGAGGGTCAACCCTTATTGTTCTGCCACTAATTATATGTCCTAAAAATTTGATTTCCCGTGCAAAGAACTTACACTTTTTGAAATTTAATGAAAAATTTGCTTGTTTAAAGATTTCGAAAGTTCTCTCTAAATGAGCCAAATGCTCTTCTTCAGTAGTTGATTTTACTAGTACATCGTCTAAGTACAAAATAACAAAAGAACGGGTTGAGTCATTAAAAAATTTTGTCATTACCGATTGAAATACAGCAGGACTACTTTTCAGCCCCTGTGGCAGAACAGTAAGGCAATATTGTCTTCCCTTGTACACAAAACTGGTGCATTGGTAAGAGTCTGGGTGTAAACTGATCCCATAATATGCACTTGACGCGTCAAACGACGAAAACCACATTGCCTGCGAAACACGGTGTAGTAACTCATTGATAGGTTCTACCTGCACCTGTGGAGATATAATTTTTGAGTTGGTAGCCCTCAGATCTAAAACTGGACGTACACCGCCAGAGGCCTTCCGGACGACATGAATAGGATTTCGATATGGAGACATTTGTTCTATTGCTATCCCCAACCGTAACCATTTATTCAACTCTGCTTCAAACTCAGGTTGTATAGCCTGGGGAACGGAATAACATGGTCCAACAACTGGTTCTTCATCCTTCAACTGTATTTTATAGGGAGGCGCGTTAACGCGGCGTGGGTACTCAGAGAAAAGAGAACGGTACTTTATTAATAATTTCCGAAGACCTGATTTAATCGGTGATGGTAAGTCATCCCGAGTGGCAATATATGAATCAATCTCTTGTTCCGAGACATTGCATTCGGTGCCCAGGAGTGGATCCAGCTGATCTCCCCTGTTAACCCCTCCCTTGTGGAGAGGTGTCACTGCACAGGCAGCTTGACAATTTAAACTGGGGTCAAGCATGGGTTGATCCACCACCGGCCATCCTGATTCACCGATTGCAATCTCTTCTACTGGTAATTTCACTAGCATAATGTTTGGTCGATCCGTAGGAACGACAACAGTGTTTCCTAAACTATCTTTCATTCTAATCTCTTTCTTTTCCCGGTCAATGATACAATGGAATTTGTCCAGAAACGGACATCCCAGTATTAGGTCCGTTCGCAAATATTTTATGACGAAGATGGCTATTTCGAATATATGATTTTGTATGTTTAGGTTAAAATTTTGAACGCCCTGAACCGAAAAACTTTCTTTTCCAGCGAAAGCGCCAAGTGTAAGGCCCGTGTATGGTCTCAATTTAGCGGATGGAAACCGTTGCTTTAATTTTTTCCACACCTCCCAGTCCATTAGGCAGAGCTCCGAGCCACTATCTATTGTAGCGACAAGTTCAACGCCGCCGATACTTCCTCGTAGGCTGGGAGAGGTAGAAAAATAGCGTTCTTCATTTGAAGCAAAGGGTTCCTCATCTATAACAAATTTTATAACAAATTGTAACGAGTCCCGAAATGATAAATTTTGTGTCCACAAATTAGATTTACATTCGTGGTCAGTCTGATTTTTCAAAATAATGGGGTGTATTTTCCCGCAACTATCCTCCCCCATTTCATCAGGTAGTTGCGGAATTAGTTTGTCGATTTAACAGCGGTCTCGCGACTATCAATCCCTCGAGTGGCTAGAATTCCATTTCCGCCATTAGTTGGTATTTGCGAAGGGGCAGAATTCTGAGATCTACTTGCACAGTTATTGTTAACATTGCCGTTTTGACCATTACCGTTTTCTCTTCTCCGGTACGCCCCGTTAAAGTTCCTCCTATTATCGTCCCTATTCGGGTTCGATTCCCCCATTGTGCGGTCATAGGGGCGATAACCCCGGCGATTGTTAAACATCGGTCGGTTACGGAACCGACGTCGACCGTTATATTGATTGCTTTCTGAGCCACTCCCACTCGGATAGCGAGATCCAGCTTGGGTGTAACTCAGAAAGTCCGTTTGGCAACTTGCCGTTGCCTTGCTTTTCACGGGTTTCACAATTTTTGCTTGTCGGGCGAAGTACCTCTTTGGTGGGCCTCCAGTTTCTTTCCCACACAGGGCAGCTAGGCGTGACGTAACTTCTCGCACCGTTTGGCACAAGTGGGAAGCAATAGCCCGCGACTCATCTGGTGGAAGAGCGTTCACTATTATGTCTACTAGCTCGGCTTGCGATGGATTTTCTGCGATCTGGTAGTACAGTTCGATGATCTTCCAAGCATAGTCCAAAAGGGACCCATACTTGGCTCGATCATATCTTAAAGATTGGAGGTTGCGTTTCTGAAGCCTCTCTATATGTTCGTTGCAGTATTCTTCCTTTAAAAGGATCAGAAAGTCATCAAACGTGTGAATTCTATATTTAATAGAAGCAAACCACGCGCCTGATGCTGCAATTAAAAGTTTTTCGACTATTTGTAAACGTTCTCTATCGGTCAGCCGATACATTTCTAAACACTGCTGCAATCTACGCAGAAAAACACGAGGCTGTCCATTGGTAATATTCCCGTCAAAAGTGGGAAAACGTTCGATGTTCCTCAGCGAAACCTTGGAACCCATACTAACATAAGCAGGGGAATAGTTACTGGAAATTAACATATTATCCTGCACAATCGGAGTCGTCACCGGATTTACCACCGACGACGTAGTAGCGGTGTTATAACTACCCATGTAAGTGAAAGGGATTCTGTTGGTCGTATTGAGTATGTTGGGCTCCATCCCCGGACCAATCGCACCCATGAACAACGACTCAGAATGGCACCCATCTCCTTTTCCCGGCAACACGCTATGTGATTGTATACCTCCATGTAAGGAGGGAGCACTCACGCTAGTGACCGTAGTCGTCACAACACTCGACTGATTCGGCACACTATTGGAATTGAACCACGACTTGGGTTCTGACTGATGCATGGGGTAGTGCGTCGCAATATCCCGTGCATCAACTGACGTTAAATTTTCTTTTCCTGCGCCACGGGTAGTTGTAGCGGGTAATATTCCTGAGAAATCGCTACCGGGGAAAGGATAGGTTACCTCTGATTTTTCGCGACTAGTTTTCGTCATTTCTTTTTGAATATTTGCTATCTCATTTTGAATTTTCGAAACTTTCTGGTCAGTTACTTCCAGTTCGGTTTTCAATGATAAGTCTGACAAGGTTGACTTTAAACTATCAATTTCGGCCTGCTGTGTTTCTAATTTATTGTTAATTTTATGCAATTTTGTATCCATTTCTTCAATTTCAGAATTTACATGCTCTAATTTACCTTCAGTCTCCTGCTGAAATTGCTTTAGGGACTGTTGAGCCTCGCATCTGACCAAATCAATTTCAGTAGACATTTGCTCTCTCAATGTAGTTATTGAGGAAGCAAAGTCCGAGCGTATGTTGTCGATTTTCTGGGTTAATACCTCGAATCGAGATTCGGTCTCTCGTTCCGAGGTGTCGAATTTCTCATTTATTTCGCGTCTTATCTCCCGGCTATTTTCATTCATTTCACGTCTCATCTCTCGGCTATTCTCATTCATTTCGCGGCTATTTTCATTCATTTCGCGTCTCATTTCCTGTAGCATTTGTTGCAATGAAAGGAGGAGAGCGTCATTATTAGATGACCCAGTCTTCCTTTGCTTTTCTTTGGGTTTATCACCAATTGGATCCCCATCTCTTTCATCATCATCGAGGTCAGATATCTCCACTGGAGATATTTGGCCTCGGTTCTTCGGGGTACTATACCCTCGCTCACCGTCCGAATCGGGATGTTCATTTTCTCTTTCAGAGGATAAACTCATGGGTTCACGCGACTGGTGGAGCTTCCCCTCACATTCTTTACAATATTTGACTATCTCACCAGCCCGGACCTTTTCTGCATTTTCCGCAGTATCCTCTAAATTAATACAACTGAAATGTATCCATTTCAGCCCACATTCGTGACACCTCACTAGCCTACGAGAGACGCGAGCTCTTTTCTCACTACTTTCTAAAGTACATTGCGTACATGAGACTTCCGCGTTCTCGTGTGATACTACTTCCCTATTGGTTGCCATAGTTTCCATATAAAAAGACACAATATAAACACATGCAATTATATCCTTATAAACTAACACTACTTATTAATCAGGTACTATTCATAAATTAAAGGACTCCTATCTAATTCCCTCCTTGGGTCAACTTCCAGCATTTTCAAATTTTAGAAGTCACTTTAGCAAATTCCTTCATTTCCCCCTTTCTACAGAGAGAGACAAAGATAGCAGAACAGCCAATGACTATAATTATTTAATCTCACTGTGACCCTTTTTAATTATTCACCTTTTGTGGCCAAGTCAATATGTGCTCGATCCTAAACAGTGTTTAATAAATAATTTCAGATCCGTTACCAGGGAAAACAATTGTTTCCATGGTAACTGTCCGATGTCAACGGTCGCCAATATTGAAAGAATACGTTAAAAAAGTATATATATATATAGTAGTAACCGAAGATAAGGCGCAATGTAATAGTTGTAGAGGAGTCGCTAAAATTAATTTTCTTTAACGAGGACGATTACGAAAGATCACTTACTGATTGAAATCCAGATTATTTTCCAATAGAGTAACTTCCAATAAACCTTTTGTTATTGTTAATTATTCCATATCGGACTCCCGAAGAAAACTCATCGAAACAAGTTATTGACCGTGCCAATAGCGACTACTCTCAATCATGACTCCGTTTTCTTTCATTTAGAAATAGGAAAGAAAGAGAAGAAAGTAGAAGGGTAAAAGAAGGAGGTAGGTAAAGAAGAAAGAAAAGAGATAGGGTATTTTAATGAGAAACAGATTACTGGATAATTCCGGAAATATAGTAAAAGGTCGGGAAAGTCGTTGAAAGATGAATCATTCTAAATGTTATTAACAACTAATCAATTTTGGAATGCTTCGGAATAGACACATGTTCCCTCATACCACCCAGACCTAGCTCCAGGCACCACGATCATGGGGTTGCCCAGACCTAGACCTGGAAATGAGAAAAGTGAAATTTAATTCTTTGTAAAGTTATTCCGACCGGTGACTGATAACTATCCAGCATCTGAACTCTGTCCTCTAGGATCGACCACACATATGAATTAGCCAAGAGAAAAAAAAATCAAACTTATAAACTCAATATAAATTTATGTGTCGTATCAATCGAAGTCTCAACTTCCTGGAAGAAAGATGTCGTATTTAGGCTTATCCTGCTATTTTTGCTTCACTCCTCGAGCCGATTTAAACCATTAGTGACGGTCCTTCATGACCTAGGTTATTTACCTTAACACATATATTAAAACATGACACATATATTACAGATGTTAATATGACAAATGATATCACTAAAATTACTTATATTAAATCTATCATGCATTCACACGCTCACTCACTCAGGACAGTGTATATATGGTTAAAGGAAACCAACTAACTACAAGGGTACAAATAGTTTATTACATTCATAGTGAAAAAAGAAAGGCAAACATATAATTATGAAGAAAATATTAAAAGCACAAGTTCTTGGTTATATATTAATAGAGTACATAGTATTATATTTTAGTAATTTTTTTTATATATTCAATCATATTGACAAATGAAAAAGAAAGGAAAAAAATAATTACACGTATCATATCTTAGGCATGCTAAAGCAAAATGATGATTTGCGACATACGCAAAAGAAAAAAACTTATTTCACTTAAAAAAAAATTGGACAAAGAGGAAAGAAAAAAAAACTTTTTGGTGTATTAGAACTTATATGAGTCTCTACCTCACGTCGAGATATTAAAATATTAATAATTTTGAGCGTCCAAATCACCACTCACGCACTAGTCGTAGTGTCCAAAACGTTTCGCTCCATTTAACTTAGTTTGTGGTCATTTATATATATCTCTATATGTATATATATATATCTATTGGTTTACAAAACCATTCGTCGTCTATATTTGGTTTGTAACTGGTAACAGTTTATATCTGCAATCGCACACTGCTACGTCTATACCCATCTAGGGATTTCGAGAAAATAACTTTCACTAGAGGAAGTTTCTCCTCTTAGACGGTCTATTTCCAAATTTATTAATCGAATAATTTCAAGTTATTTATCCAACACTGGGACACTTCACGAGACCTTTCATTAGGATCACTTTCGTATATGTTTATACATGGTTCGGATTAAAAAAAAATGATCTTCCACAGGTGTACGGAGTATGATGGTTCAAATTGAGGATAAAAAAAAACTGGTCAAGTCATAGGATACACATGTAGGTGAGAAGGATTCAAGGTGCACTTTCCACAATGGTTTTAGGTTAATTGTTCAGGGATAATATTTGTTATGATGTGGGTTACGTTTAGACCTGCCGATATTTTTTCAATGCATGCCATTATATAAGTACAGAGGTTATCACTTACATTGATTCAGAGGAAAAGGAAAATTACTTAAGTGCACGGCGGTATTCTTAACAAAATCTACGTTCTTAAATTCGTCGGAAGACTTCTGGTAAACTATAGCAACCAATACACGTCTAGGGGGACAGACACGAGCGCTCTTACATATATTCATAATACATTTAATATCATACTTTTACTTTAACATCATATTCACATACTAATTACACATACATTTCAAAGTATTTATTTCTCTCTCTATATATATATATATATTTATAATAAATGCGCACACATTTAAATTAATCATCCCCAACAATAAAATTTTACAAGGTTGCAACATTGTCCAAGAAAACAAATGACTTCCAACATTACATTTGGAAACAAATTAAATTTTATCTGATACCGCGCGTCTATAAATTTTTAACTTTTATATAATCAATTTGTGTTTAAATCATGAAGGAAAAGAAAAAAAAAACTTTGTGAGGCAGGCACGTAACACAGAGCATTTCTAGATATAACTAGGTAAATCAAAATACAATTTCTGGGCCCAGGTTAACTACAAAGTAATTGAAAACCAAAACAGAAAGGAAAGTGACCAACGGATTAAAAAAAAACTTAAGAGGAACGACGGTGAAAGAACGTAATCGAAGTGTCGTCAAATACTAAGTCTTTGTTCATTTCAGCGATAGGTCAAAATGTGATGGAGGACCCAATCATTATCTACTTTATCTATGAATCGTGTCTTGCAACGTCTCAGCTGGTAATTTCAGATCAGAGTTGTACGTTAAATAAATCGTAAGTAACAAGTTCAAAATCTCGGGGGGGGGGGGGAAGGTTGAAAAAAAATTTAAAAAAAACTTGAAGAAATGAAGACAGAGAGAGAGATAGAGAAGAAGGAAGACTAAGAATAGGGGCGCCAAAGACTTAAGTGAGAAATAACTAACGCTACAAAGTTAGAAGTCGAATTTCGCTCTCAACAAAATCCATAGCCAAAATATTCTTAATATGCCAAAAAGGGTGGTCTACTCAAATACGTAGACTCAAGGGGCGCCCTGCTGCCAAGGATGCAAGTTCTGTGTCCATCAGATCCCAATCCCACAAGAGTTGGCTTGTAAGATTGAAATCCGATCCCCGTATCCGGCCCAGACCAGCAGGATAAAAGGAGAGGGGGAAAGGGACCAGGTAACTGCGTCCCCAATTTTGAAATCTCTAAGTAAAAAAAAATATTCGACCCCTTAGAAAAACTAAGAAGGTTCGAGGACAGTAATGAAACTAGAATAGAAGTATTATCTAAGATATCCCTAACTAATGATTTGCCGAAATAAAAAAAAATTAAATAAACTGAATTTTGGATCGGTGATTTCTATTGCCAAACTTCACCGATAGCTACCCTGCGCAGACACGCCACAGTCTGGGATGTCGTTAATTTCCCTAGTCTAATTAAACTAAGAAAAGAAATGAAAATACTTAAAGGGACTAGGGGTCGACATCCGGGTACGCGAAAATAAATTTCAATAACTAATTGTTTTGATTCTGTACCCAGTCAGAGCTGTCGCCTCCATGAACATTGTAAGCTAGCCCGAGTAGGTAACGTGGGAAAAAAAAAATCTCACGGAGCAGGATATTCTATTTTAAAAAACCGACCAAAAAATATAATTCACTACAGCCCTGTTGTATAACTACTACTGTCTTTTCATAATTTATTATTCAATATGTCTAGTCTGCGATTATATGATGCTACCCCTTCTATCAGATGGTATTACTATGGTTGATTATTACTATAACACATTAAACTACAAAGTATTACCATAGTCCGACTATATATCGCCCTCCGGTCCGCGTGATATTATGGTGCAGGGGTCAGAACCTGAGATGTTTGTAGTTACACGTATCTATTCAATATCTATATATCAACACGCGGCGAAGTATTCACTGGTCTACTATATATTTAACTATATGGGTGTCCTATATTCTATATTCATTTACTACAATATTCATATACTTATTAATATTCATATTCACATTAATATTCATTTGCCACGACGCTATATTCTACAAACACCCTGTTTCCTCTATCTACGCCCAGCCTATTTACACATTTCATCATAATACTTTAAAATCTATAATCACTACAAACATTTCCCGCTCCGATCACCGCACGACAACCTCACTTGAACCCAAGACTCTTTCATCCCACACACAATACTATGTAATACCTGGTAGCTTTATTAAGAACGAAAAAAAAATCCTACGTATGTTCACTGAAACTAGAATTATCCGCGATAATATTTAATGTTTACGAAATTTCTGCAGCAACAATTGACTTCTGCAGCCACGAAGAAAAATGAACATCTAATATAATTCCAAAGCGAAGAACTAGCATCATATCGCCCGACTTCTGTTTAAAATTTACGTATTGTTTATTTACTTAAATATCTCGATTTCTAGACTATGCAGAATGTTGAAACTTTCAGAATATATTAATTTTGGGTCACTTGACCTAACTGTACATTCATATGGGCTGTGAATTATACCTTCTAGGTTTTATTTCGGAAAGAAAGGTCAATTTCATGAAAACTAAATCACTAAGCACCTCGACGGAAGAATGGCGGTTAGTACTGACTTTTGACACTAGGGCTAGCGACGATATAATCAACCCTTGAACAACGGAATGTGACCTTGTACACGGAATTATTATACTATATTACGTTCACTTAATGACGGAGTAATAAAAATTTATCGCATAGTAAATACTACACTGTCCACATTTACTTATATCACACACTCTTTCATCACTTAACTACCACTACCACTGATACTACATTACAAATATACACATACTACTTAAACTACAAGACACATCATGCCAATACACACCAATTATCACTACCATTAATACATGTTGTACTGATAAATACACACAGAAAACATTCATATTCTACCATTTTAAATCGGCTCGAAAGGAAAAGGAAAGAAAGGGACAGGGCCAACTGTCCCTTGTTTCACTGAATCACATTCTTAAGTGTTTAATCAACGCCCCCGAGGGGACGTATCGAAGTATTAGCTAACAATAGGACCCCTGCCCTGAAGGGGCAGGAACCCGGAAACAAACTAAATGTTTAACTCATCCCGCTGGAAGCCGTACTCCCAATTTGGGAGTCAGATAGGAGCCCTTACTGATAATTCACACGTGCATTGTGATCACTATCCTAACTACAAAGAAATTAAATACCGCCATGTTATTACTAAATAAGTACAAAAGAAATCACATTTACTACATACACGAACACAAACGGCAGTGGGGCAGGCCTAACGTAACTCTAAAAGGAGTAATTTTCAGGATGAGAATATTTTAAGGGAGAAACACTACTCTTCCGAAACTGTTTATAGATTTTTTCTTTCTAAGAACAACTAGCAAACTGATGCACTTCACAGAACCTGTCCACCACTAATTATATCAGCAAAACATGGCGTTACCGAGTTGACTTCCTATTTCTGCTCTACAGTCCGGTTTTTTACTATAAAAATTGGCAAATTATGGCTCCATAGCTTTCTGGACGGTATTTATTCAATTATTATATTAGTTTTACCTTCTTAATGCAACTTTTCTAGTTAATTTCTCCTTTTATATGCTGGAAGATCCGGGTCGGCTGTCGTCAACAAATTTTCAGGCATGGAATGGAATAATTGCGCCCTAATATCATAGCGTGGGTTTATCAGCCAATCAAAACTAAGCATTTTGGCGGTGGGGCTTTGAAACGAATAAAATTTGGTAGAATCTGGATTAAACTAGTTTTTTAGAAGGACCTAGGTATCTAAAAGAGAGGTGAAGGGTGGTCCTGAAAATTCTGTCGAATTTTAGATTGGTTATTTGATCTGGAAAGTTCCGTCCAATAGTGGATCTATATTTTCGGATAGCACTGACACCGTAAGAATTGTAATAATCCATTTACATATACATATGCAAGACTTATAACTAATTTAAAATATAAATAAAGATATTGATTCCCAAAACTATCATTCCCAATGAATTTTTTACAGTTTTTCCATGTTAATTTGAAATAGAATAACAAATAAAATTACGAATTATATGAACAGCCAGAAATTTTTTGTTAAACATCAAGTACAGTGGGTGCAAAAAATTTCGGGCACCCTCCTATTAAAAACATAATCTCATTAGACTGTAATGGCATATTACAGACATCTTGTTGGATATGCAGAAAGTTGATTATGTACGCTTCTCATGGTTAAGTATTAAAAATGAGTTCAGAAAGTGATAAAGTGTTTGAATTATTTTGAAGATTACTAAAAAGGAAGCAGAGACACCTTACAAATTGGTGCCTCAACACCGGGAGTTATATAAGTGTCGTTTCGAAGAATAGTAAAAACGGCAAGCTTTCAACGTGACCTTAGTGTTACCATATTGAGAAGTGGCAAAGTAATTCACCGAAATATGGCTATGAGTACAACAAGTAGTAATATAACTGGTGATCAGAGTATGTATCCAGAAATGAGTCCTAATGAAAATTTGACTGACATTTTAAAAGACTTAGCCCAACAAATAAGGAACCAGTCTGAACAAATGAGGAACCAGTCTGAACAAATAAGAAACCAGTCTGAGCAAATTAAGGATCAAGTACGAAAAGGTGATGAATTAGCCCAACAAATAAGGAACCAGTCTGAGCAAATTGAGGATCAAGTTCGAAAAGGTGATGAATTAGCCCAACAAATAAGGAACCAGTCTGAGCAAATTAAGGATCAAGTACGAAAAGGTGATGAATTAGCCCAACAAATAAGGAACCAGTCTGAGCAAATTAAGGATCAAGTACGAAAAAGTGATGAATTAGCCCAACAAATGAAGTACCAGTCAGAACAAATTCAACATCTTGATGAAAAATTGGACCAGAAGATAACCCAGCTAGCTAATGATTTTGATGAAAAGATAGCGAAGTTGGAACAATGCAATGAAAATAGATGGGATCTCGTTCAACGTCAATTAAATCAGATGAATCAACATGTAGTAGAAAAATTTGAGCAGTACGATGAGAAAATGGAAAAAGTAGCACAAAGGAGCACGGAAATTCAAGAGTCAATGGATGTTCTAGAGTCAACAATTAATGCTCATAAAAATCACATCAAATTACTGCAAGACGAAGTAAATTTTATCAAGGAAAGATGTATTCCCGAAACTCCATTTCAGGATAATGAATGCATGAATCACCCTACATCTATAGGTTGGGTACCTAATCCTCCCAGACCAACTTTGGAACTTGACGGATCTTCGAGTTGTGCCGAGAGTACTGAAAGAGAAGGAAGAGTGAGGCAAACATCCAGGCGTAAACACATCTCCAATCGAGGTATGAAGATGAATACAGGTAAACAGTTGCGATTCAGCGAAGTTAAGTCGCTTACTAAATTTAGCGGTGTGCCAGAAGATATCCCCGCTAGGGCATTTCTCGAAAAACTTCAGGATGAATGTGAGCTCATGGGTGTAGATGAGTCTGTTTTTAAAATTATTGCCGCATATCTTATTACCACCCTGCTTAACATGGTTTAAAGCTATTAGAGGTAGTCTTCGTACATATTCAGATTTTAAGAATGCTCTCCTATCAAATAATGAAAACGATTTTATGATAGCGAATAGAGATGCCGTCTTGCGAACGAAACATTTCAATCCAAAATTACACAGGAGTATTACAGAATTTGTAGTATCTACATACCATGAGTTAAGATCGCTAAATCCAAATCATCCGGAATCCCGAATTATAGCTTCCATTAGGATTTTATTGCCATTTCGACTACAACAGTTGTTAATGTCGCCGCAGTGCATTAACTTCAACCACTTAATTATGCTTATTCAGAGTTATGAGAGTCAGTCGGCAATACAGAATAACAATAAAATGCAGGATAGAGGTCAGGGTAATTATGCACGTAATCAGACACAATATGCTTCTGTTTGTAACGTAAATATACAACCTGAAAATAATTCTAATGTCCGTAGTTTTAATAATATAATGAATAGTTATAATGATACCGGATATCAAACGCAACCTAATCATAGAAATGGAGCTAGGAATTTTAGAAATAGCAACAGGAGTTTAAGTAGAAGTAATAATTATCGCCGATTCTCACAAAATTAATTTGCAAATGGCAGGAATTTTGTAAACAGGAATCAAAATATGGTATCATCCTATGAAAGACAAGAACGTACACAAGATTGTGCTATACAATGTTGCTTAAATGAGCCCTTCGAATGTATAACTTGAACTGTTAGAAAGGCGTCCGACAGATTCGTATTAAATTGACCTTTGCTTACGTCTATGGTTAATGTGTTCTTTGTTCAATTTATTATTAAAAAAGTACGTTAAAAACGCATGCAATTATGAAATATTACGAACCACCTTCTAAATTGTATTAAACTTTGTTATTTTATCGTTGAATTTCCAGAATTGTATATTTTATCTGATGTTTGATGTTTGTGTTTCATGTCTTTTGCAAAGTTCTCTCATAATTACTTATATGAATATTATAAATATTTAAAAATAAAAGATCATAATGTTAATGTAAACGTATGAAGGTAATGACAGACTTATATAAAATAGATGCAATTTATTGTACGGAAAGAATATGAATAATGAATATCGAATCTCTTAATTTTTCAAAGTTTATTAATGTATTAAATGATAATCCTCAATGTATTTATATGTTCTAATTTTGTTGCCTTCTGACCCTACTAATATTTAATATTATAAAGATCTTTATTTGTAATTTGAACATGATGGAAACTATCAGTTAGGTTTAATTTTGGAATAGCCCCACCCATGATAATTGTAAATCGTCGTTATTAGTATTGAGATATATTTATAAATATAAAAATGTGTAATGTTATAATATATTATATGTAAGTGGAATAGAAAAATATTTGTATTAAAGGTGATATTATATATACGAGGACTATCAAAAGATAGATGCTTTATAATCTTCAACCCAGGGTTCTTTCCTTCATAGTAGAACTATTATGGAAGTCTCGTCCGGGTGACATCTACAACGATAAAGTTGTATATAATATTAGCAATCTGTGCCAGCTTATAGAAAGGGATCAGAGGCGAATTATTTGAGCAGTATTATGTATAAAGAAAAGAAAGACACAGAGATTTCGAGAGATTATTTTGTAATCGTTAACTAAAAAGAGAGTTGTTGTTGATATAGCAACGGAGTAAATAAGTGTATGTATGTACGTAGACATCTTGTTGAGTAAATAAGTGTACGTGAACATCTTGTTGAATAAATAAGTGTGTATAAAGGTGTAGACATCTTGTTGGATATGCAGAAAGTTGATTATGTACGCTTCTCATGGTTAAGTATTAAAAATGAGTTCAGAAAGTGATAAAGTGTTTGAATTATTTTGAAGATTACTAAAAACGAACCAGAGACACCTTACATTAGGTTATCTTTGATTAGTTTCGTAGTTTATAACTTCTGTTTAACTAACGGACAGTAAGGTGACGATAAGTTCTCTCAGAGCAGTTCAGTAATTTATAACTCCTTTTTTAATAACTGCTAACAAGCTGACGTTGCGAAGTATCTCTTCCATGTCTTTTTGAATTAAATTTTTATTTATTTATATTATTCTCAATAAATAATTGGTCCATGTACACTCAACCACAAAAGTATCTCCCGCAAGTGCTCTAATTCTATTACTTAGAGTCCAGGTAATTTGCAGTTGTAAGAGCGCCTCGACAGATACAACACAACTTACACGTAACTTTTCTCGGCACTGACAGCAGATGGTAGCACTGAGTCAGGTCTTTATGCAAGTAAAATTGTGAGTAGATGACGCACGAAACATTTCTCCATTCTGAGATGAATCCCTCTGGTTCAGAGCGTGTTGTCCAATGAACACCATATATTAATCTCAATATTGCTGTATATGTAATGTATTATTTCATTATATACTGTATATTCAAAGAAATAAAAACACTGATCACGCACGAATCAGATAATGCTTGGAAGTAGATGAAAATATCAAATCTAGAACAACTGCTGGAAATAAGTTTGTAAATCATTGTCTCCATTGACAGACCTTCTCCAATCCTTCTTATTCCAACATCGTTTTCTTTCTAGGGAAGAGAAGATCTTGCTTGTCACAATCAGTATGCACTGAAATTGAACTTGAAACATTTGATAAAGTTTCAGCCTTGCTGGGATTTGTACCCGTGTCTACCGAATAGAAGTTCAATGCGCTAACCACTCACCTACCACACCACTTCATCTTCTCCCCAAACTAATACTAGTTAAAATCGTTTCATGGAAGAATATACACAAAATACTAATGCTTATGTGAGTATCACAATGACCTAATCAAGATTTCCTTGTTTAACTCAAGAACAAGTTATCTAGACGTTCCTCAATGAGGAAAATATCACGAAACGTTCTTCAAATTGAGGGTATTTATCGTTCCAGGGATGGGCCCGATTTACATTACAATTCTTCTTTACCATAACTTCTAATTTCCAAAAAAGAAAAGACGATAGAAATTGTTTTCACATTCTTTGAATTGTATCAACACATGTAGAAATAGGCAGTTCTATGTTTATGTTCCATAACTACTAGTTTATTTTCTTATATTCATATGAGGAATTTATGACAAAAAGAACGGTGGCATTATCCGAACGATCTCGGACGTTCGACTTCTCATCATGAGGCACAATCGACTGGGAGTTCGAATAGCTCTGAAGAGCAAGGTCGGAATTTCAACTGTTCCCAGTATTTCTGTGTTCGTGTCTCTGTAGTATTTGAAATACTCGAAAGGACATGAGGTGCCAATGTCCAGGTTGAAGCGATTTGTTTTAAAAAAATTTGAAAGCAGGAAACTCCCATTGCAGCTACCTAGGTTCAAATCGCATCCCGGCAAATAATATTTTTTCTGAATGGGAAGATAATGTTTATGTAATTGGTATTGTAATTATGTTACTCCTTTATTATTATTATTATTATTATTATTATTATTATTATTATTATTATTATTATTATTATTATTATTATTATTACCACAGAAGGAAAGAAAAAGTAACATAGTCGAAGGTATTCATAGGAACAGAAAAGACATAGAGTATGTCGGATGTATCTTAGGTTTACACATAAACGCAATAATATTATGTTTACGGATTTACAGACAGAATTATCATTTTATGACAATAAGAAATGAAATATAAATATTCGTTAGCTGGTAACAGAAATGCATTTTGTTTTGCCCTTTTTCTAAGCAGAAAAGTAAGGTGACATCTTAAATAGGATCATTCTCCTGGCTAGAAGATCGCTATTTGCAATTTGTGCACACCTAAAAAATTCATAGGAACAAATTTTTGGCCCATACTACAGCAGTAAGGACGTGTTTAGCCTTTACGTATTCATCAATTTTTGTCCATACACCTTACGTTCCCAGACAGTACGAATCAAGGTTGATACGAATGGCGTAATTTTGTGTTGTTGGTATTTCACCTGTGAAGGAAGTCGTCTCAACTCTTAGACCCAGAGAAATTGAATATTTTTCATGCTAGTATACATCAAAAGTATCAATATTGCAAATTTTAAAAAATCCTTAATTCCTCAGCTGGAATCGAACCCGCGACCCAAACATTATAAAACGCGCTTAAGCCACTACTCTAACACATCACTGTTCTGGGAGAAGGAAAAAACTGGATATGCAGTGAATTCAATAATTACACACTTTTACGATTCCAATGTAATAATGATGAAAGTTTCTGATTTCAGTCATGATAAAATAGTGAAGTATTATGCAGAAAGAATAGTCCAGAGAATTCAACCTTAAATTGACAACTAAAAATACATACAAAAAAGCAAGACCATGAAGGAGGAATTGGCCTTTAGAGTGCTTGGAACCTGTAACAGTCCCGGACGCCCAAGTAAGGGAGCGCAAAATTCGGAAGGAGAAAGAAAAGTATTAAAAGTCTCAAAATGAAAGAAAACCAGAGTTTATTTTTAAAATTTTCTTACACCTATCATGGAGGCGCTTCGCGGCGTTTCTAGAGACCTTACTCATATGTACGGAGGCGCAGTCGTATGCTCTCGCCTCGGGCCCTGATTTTTAACTGCACGGCACTGGACAGATACTCATATTGATTGAAATCTGGTGTTTCAGGGCACTGGATTATTTTTTTTAAAGGGTAACTCATTTAAAGAACCTTCCTCAGTTCTTTATGCTTCCCATTTGTACGCGTTTTACTTCATTTTACTCGTTTTACTCACTTTTTTAAGTTTTTCCAGTAACTCTTTAAGAGCAGGGACAAAAACACAGAAACATTGAGGACTGTAAAAATCACAAACACTATTTGTGCGTTCTTCCCTTGACTGAAGTAAAACACTAAAATATGGTGAAAATGCAATTTTTGGTCTTCCATTTTCTGTGTTGTCAAATCTATGAAACCAAAATAAACGAAGAGCAATATTAATTCACAAAACGCTCAACATCTTAGTTATTCATGACATAACTATTCCGTGATTCGAATAACTCTAGTATATCTACAAATCATTGTTTGTCATATTTTATCGAAATACTTCATGATTTTTCCGACAACCGGGTACTTTAAATGTTCTTAATACACAAAGTTCATTGATTTTGTCACTTATTCACTTACTCTCTTATGATCATCAAACCCTTTAGAGTACTTCCTGTAGATATAGAAAAGTAAAATGTAGTATCCAGGCTTGGAGTAGCGTGCAAGTAATCAAATAAAAAGCAACAGGATGATATTTCCCTCCCCCAATCTCCCTACATTGGAGCGTGTTGATTATTCAACAAAAAGACTTGAAATCCAATCCGAAAATTCATAAAATAAAACATTTGTAGCGAAGTCTCGGCTTTGCATTAATAATAATAATAATAATAATAATAATAATAATAATAATAATAATAATAATAATAATAATAATAATAATAAATTAATAACATAATTACAATATCAGTTACTTAAAAATACCCTCCAATAAAGAAAAAATAATAAATGCCACGACGGGATTCGAACCCGGGTCGCTGTAATGGCAGTTCTCTGTTTTCACACTTTGTCATCAATTCCTCATACAGAAAATAAACTGGTAGTTGTGTTAAAGGTAGCACACACTATTTCTAACGTGTTGATATAATTCAAAGATTGTGAAATTTTTTTCTACCACCTTTTTTTTCTTTGGAAACTAGAAGGTAAAGAATAATTGTAAGGTAAATTGGGACCATCGCTATAAACGATGACGTAGCCTTAACGTGAAGAACGTTTCGTGATATGTTCCTCATTGAGGAACGTCTATATAACTTTTTCTTTGTTAAAGTAAGTAATTTCGAGTAAATTATTGTGACACTCACATAAATAACGTGTTCTTATAGAGGGATAAATCGTTGAGTCTTTTTAATTTGACCAGCAGAGTGCTCCTGTAACCGTGTATATGCGACGATAAACGTTTGGGATCAGACGAAATGCGTTCGCCATATAATCTTATAATAAAATTACGCGCATTATTATTATTATTACTATTATTATTATTATTATCACACACTACCAGTAGAACTAGTTCCATGCGAACAGATATATATGGTAGGGCCCCCTTGGGTATGGCCATGGCCACATGGACCATTATAAATTGTTTTATCGAATGTCTGGCTACGCTATTGTAAAACGACGTGCACTAATAACAATAGGGCTTTATTTTGACAGGCGAAGTTTAAAGACCTATTTTTAAAAAATGAATCCCAAAGGCAGAATTACCATAACGTCATATTTATTCAATATATTGAATACAGCTGTATGAAGTAACTCAACATCTGATTACTAGGTCCTGAAGAGTAGCCAGTACCCTTCCCAAATTTCATAAGACAGAAGTCATTTGGGATGATAATCGATTAATGGTATTTTTTGCTTGTTTTGATCAGCGTCGGCTCTTCAGATTTTGGGCCTCAAGCAAAATATTTTTAGCCCTCTTGACAGGAACTTAATTTCCGGAAATTGAAGGAAAAGCAATTAAAGGGTGTCTATTGGTGTCACGCCTCCGCGGAGATCCAAGGAACAGAGGCTCAACAATTTACTTTGACAATTTAGATTTGAATTCTCTTGATTATTGTTTCTGGATAACACTCTCTATTTTATTATGACCGAAACAAGAGTTTAACAACATTGAAATGGTAAAAGTGTGCAATTTTCTTAAGACACTTCACACCAAGTTTTCCCTCTCTTAATTGAAAGCGGTCTTAGAGTAGTGGGATAAGCGTTACTTTCACATTACGGTGATCCTCAGTTCGATTCCCGTTGGGTAATTAAAGGAAATTTTTATCATTTGTAATGTCGGTACTTTCAATATAAGATAACAAAATATTCAATTTCCCTCGGTCTTAGTGTTGATACAACTTTCTTCAGGGCACTCGCAATAGAACAGTGGCCTACGAAATACGTCTACAACATGACGTCAGACGTATTAACCATGATTCGTACCGTCTGGAAATGTAACGTGTTTCGCGAATAATTGCTGAATACATAAGACATATCGTTAGTGTAGGTCAAAAATACAACTAATGAAAAACAAAGATTATTACTTAACAGAAATTGCTTATGTTTCTACTACTACTACTGCTAGAAATATTAATGTTTTAAGCAATTCACCATTTCAGATATGTTCCATATCAACAGAAAGATTTCAAATTGAATAATCAAAAATTTCGTATAAAATATGTAGCCAGGTCTCAATTTTCCAATAATAATAATAATAATAATAATAATAATAATAATAATAATAAAGGAATAACAGAATTAGAATATCAATCAAGTAAACAATGCTTTTCAATTAAGAAAAAATAATTCCCATGACGAGATTCGAACCCGTGTCTTTGCCAATCTACCACAAATTCCTCATACAAAGGTAAGAAAATAAACTAGTAGTTACGGAAGATAAAAATAAAACTTTCTTTTTCTTCATGTGTTGATGCAATTCAATGAATGCGAAAATAATGTTTGCCAGCTTTTCTTCTTTAGAAATTAGAAGTTACGGTGAGGAATAATACTAGTAATGTAAATTGGGACCAGTTAAAAACAACGTGGCGCTTGAACTTGAAGAACGTTTCGTGATAGTTTAATCATTGAGGAAGCTCTATATAACTTATTTTTTAGTTAAAGAAGGAAATCTCGAATAAGTCATTGTGACACTCATAAGGAACGTCTCCTTATACAAGCATTAGTATTTTGTGTATAGTCTTACATGCAACGATTTTAACTAGCAAATATTTTAGATGAAAGATGAAGTGGCGCGGTAGATAAGTGCTTAGAGCATTGAACTTCTATTCGACGAATCCGGGTTCAATTCGCGGCCAGTTTGAAACATTTTCAAATGTTTCAATTTCAATTTCAATACAGACTCAGTGTAACAAGTAAGATCTCTCGTCCAGAAAGAAAAAGATGGTTAGAGAGGCAATCATTTATAAACTTATTTGCAGCAGTTGTTCTAGATTTGATATTTTCACCTACTTTCAAGCATTTCCTGATTCATGCGTGGTCAGTATTTTTATTTCTCTAAACATACAGCATGTATAGAAATAATGCATTACATATACAGCAATATTGGGATTAATATATGCTGTTCTTCGGTAAACACGATCCGAATTATAGAGATTCATCTTAGAATAGAGAACTGTTACGTTAGTCACTACTTTACAATTGTTATCTGCATAAACACTTGAATCAGGGCTACCAACTGCTGTCAGTGTCGAGAAAACTTTAGTGTTAGTTGGGTTGCATCTATTTAGGCATTCTCACAACTGCAAATCACTTGGACCCGAAGTAATGGAATTAAAGCACTTATTAGAGGGGGAGACAATTTTGCGGTTGGTTGTACAAATTTGGGTATGAGGAACTGGGATCAGTATATGTTCGATAACTATGTCCGGTTTCCGGCTTATTAAAAGATGGTAATTCTCATCCCTATAAGGAAAAAAAGTAAGAGATAACGAGTAGCAGATTTTTGAACTAGATTTAGCGCATCAAGAATAGCTTCCATCTTTTCAATCAACCCTTTACTCAAACTGACAGTGGTTAAATCAAGCACTTCCGATTTGAACATTGATCGCTATAAAACAAAAACTGTAATAGATACCAACTTTCTGGAATTAATGTAATCAATCAACTAATGTAAACTGTCTTAATGACAGATACTATTTCTACTCGTATCTTCGAAGTGATAGAAATTTACTACTCCTTCCAGTTTCAATATTGATATTCCCAGAGCAGAAACAGAGAAAGATAGCAAGTAATTAATGCCTTTGTGATATGAATTAATCGTACCGGAACTAAATTTCATTTCCACTTTTATCTCTTTATTCAACTAGAAAGAAGTGGAAAATTACAATTTCTGGTTTCATCATGATCACCACAGGGAGAAAACAAATTATAGATAATAAGAAGCATTTTCTTGACCACGATTCAGTACCGCAAGGGTACCTTCCATCTCCAACCTCATTTTAATGTTCCAACCGGAAGCGGTAGAAATCGACTACGACTTGCGGATCTAATATTGACTTTTAGAGAGAGAGAGAGAGAGAGAGAGAGAGAGAGAGAAATGGTGATAAGAGGCGACAGACGGTTTTTGGCATAGATACCAAACTCCAGGAATATAATAATTAATCTCACCTCTTATACTTTTACTAAAAACCAAAAGTACTAGAAACTAGTACAAACTTCCGGTTTCAATGTTGATCGATATAAAGAATAATCTGTAATAAATAGTGCTTTTTTGGAATCAATTCACTATGTTAATCACAAGTATCATTTTCACTCGTATCAAAATACTAAAAGTGGAAGTGGTAGAAATTTACTTCCGGTTTCAGTAATGATATCCAAAGAGCAGAAGCGGTAAAAGATAGTAAATAATTAATGCCTTTCTGATATGAATTCATAGTACCAGGAATATGTTTCCTGGTACTTCCACCTTCACATTCTCTTTATCCCTCTATTCAACTAGAAAGCAGGGGCGGATCCAGGACAGACTTCTGGGGGGAGGGCGGTGGGTTGTAATACTGCTACTTAGAGCTACTTTTAAGAGCTTCAAACTCTGGTATGAGTTTTATTTATATATATTAAATAAGAAAGTTTCCTCTTCTGGGGGGCGAATGCACCGATCGCCCCCCCCCCTGGATCCGCCACTGATAGAAAGAAGTGTTAATCTACGACTTCCTGTTTCACCGTGATTCCCATAGGGAGAAAACGAATATAGATAGCGAGAAACATTTTCTTGACAAGGAGTCAGTACCTTAAGAGTCTTCATCCCGGCGAAATTAAAATACTACTAATTTTACAGTAATTATGTGATATCTTCAAATAGATAAAAGATAATCGAAATGTGGAACAAGAGTGCCCTAGACAATATTATGTTACATGAGAAACCGTTATCACGACTCACTTATCTGCTTTCGATTTCGAGCCATTTTGAAAATCGGCATTTATTTTCGCGTTTCTAAAAAGCTGAAAACGGAAAGCCACTAGATGACTTGTGATAACGGTACCTCGTGCAAAATAATATTGTCTAGGGCGCTCTTGTTCCATATTTCAATAATCTTTTATCTATTTGAAGATATCACATAATTACTGTAAAATTAGCGGTATTTTAATTTCGCAGGGATGAAGACTCTTAAGGGTAGGTTCCAACCGGAAGCGGTAGACTTCGACTACGACCTGCGTGGACCTAGTATTGATGTCCAAAGAGAGAAAATGGTGATAGGAGGTGACAGACTTTTTTTTTTTTTTTTGTATAGATTCCAAATCCTAAGAATATAGTATTTGATTTCACCTTATATACTTTTACAAAAAAAACCGTAGCAGTAGTAATTAGTACAAACTTCCAGTTTCAATACTGATTCCTATATAGTGACAAAAGTAACAGATAACGAGAAATTGTTTTGATATGGATTCAACACCCAATGAACAGATTCCATCAAATTATCTCTTTATTACTGCTAGAAATTATAGAACTGCTACTTTCTGCTTTAATATTCAATTTTACTGTTTTGTTTAACGTCTATTGTTGTTTCACGATGTGTAGGCTAACGCAACTCTTAAAAGTTATGTCCACCAATACACTGTATGTTTATTACACATCACAATTATTTAATCGTATTTAGTAGCTTATCCCCTTTAATTTATCGTAAAATACTTAAGTTAACAGCCTTACGTAAACTATTATACTTTAGTATTTGTCATCTCTAATAATTATTAATAAATAAAATAATATAATAAATATATCTTGACACAACTTTTAAAACAAATTTATTATTATAGCTTTCTATAGTTCTAATTGATCTTGAAGTAAAAGTGACATCTCTCCAGTTCGTTGAGACCTAGACTTCTTTGTATATACAATCTGTGTTTACCATATTGATTCTTCCTTAATTATAAAACTACCGTTATTTCGAATGGTCTGCAGATTAAAAATATGGTTGCCAATATATAAAAAGCAACAAATGGCAGTCACGTGTACACCACATCAAGGAGTTTGGTTCGTATGCGGTGATATTTTATCAATTAGTATTGAAATCGGAAGTGGTAGTAATTTTTTACACTTTTCAGTTTTAGTAGGGAGATCAGAGTGGAGATGGAATATATTTTTGGGACACCTAATTGATTACAGAAAACAGCTTCTTGCTATCTGTTACGGTTTTTCTTTTATGGCGATTAATATTGAAACCGAAGTGGTTTATTTCCAGGGCCGCAAATCTGTCTTCAACACTGGGGGAACGGGTAAGACCGTTCCCACTTTTTATTTTTATTTTGCGATGTCCAAAATATTTATGAAGTTGAAAAACAATGTTGTGGAGGATCAGAGGAACAGAGTTGTCTTCAACGTTGGGAGGCAGGCAGATTTGAGGCTTATTCTGGGGGACATCAATATCGTCTCACATTCCTTTGTGGCAATCGGACAAAAATAAAATTTCTCCCCCAAAACACATTTCAAACCGGATTTTTGGGAGGGGAGGATATTCCCCCTCAGTTCTAAGATTGGAGGGACATGTCCCCCTCAACCTCCCCGGGATTTGCGCCAGTGTTTATTTCTGCCACTTCCCGTATGAATAGAGGGTTGAGAAGAAAGAAGGTTCTTATTCTTAGAACGCCTAATAGATTTCAAGGAAATTGATTTTCGCTATATAGTATCATTTTTGCACCATATAGATAAATATTGAAACCGGATGTTGTAGTGGACTTCTATCACTTATGGTCTCAGAAAAGAGTTAAGGATGAAGATGTAATATAGATGTAATATATTGATTAAAAACGTTTGATCCTCTGATTAAATTTGGTGATGATTGGTCAAGTAGTTCTCGTGATTAAAATCTTCTGATTGCCCATTTTTCGCATTGGTACATCAAGTTTTCTATTTCCTTCGTGTCCTTCGTACATGTTGGAAATGCCCCTGAAAGCTAAATAATACGATTCACGAGGGGGGTATAATGCCAACTCTATGGCCCAGTTGTCTTAAAGAAAGTTGATCGTATTACATCCGACAGATGTTTAAAGTGTGTTAACCCAAGAACCGTGCCGTTGCGCCTAGTTATGTTCGATCAGACCATCAGTATTATGGACAGCCAGATATCGCAATTTTCGCTGCAACGTACTATACATAGTTGGAGCACAAATATAAAGATTCCATCTGATTCTTTCCTATAGGCTATCCGTAGCCCAATGAGGGTGATGTAGAAGTTTTTTGTTAATAGTCCAACTGCACAGAAGTCCACTGGGCTGGCGTCAGAGTTTTTGATAGAAATGTCAAAGTAGAATAACCTGAATTGCTGTTTCTGGTTCAAATCATGGAAAAATCTGACGATATGGGTGGAGACTCTGTCTATGTGGGTCAGCACCTGCTGTTTGATGGCTCTGTACAAACGAAGAATGTATTTTCGTTAGGTTGTGATGATGATAGGTTCCTGAAAGCAGACAATATTCAACTTCACGATTTTGTTGAACTTCCCCGCGTAGCCTTACTCAGCGATATTACGATTTCCAATAGAGACCTTCCTTTGCGCTAGCGGTAAAATTCAGTATGTTCCTTGCGAGTGGTATCATGTTATGTACTTTTCCGAATGATAATTAAAATCACAAGTGAGATAAATTAGGTTCATCCAATGTGACAGTCATCTTCCATTTTTATCCCCACTTCTACCCTTCTTCAAGTGTCGTCTTTCTTACAGTCTTATACGCGAGAGGCGTTCATGAAATGACGTGCTGACAGTGGGCTGTGACAAATTTAAACTCTGCACCATATCGCGTTAGAGTGCTGAATTCTCCTGGCCAACCAGTCGACGAATATTTCAAAGCATCTCAGTTGACACTTTCGCAGGCAACCTTGGAAGTGCTCCTTTTGTTGGTTGTTTTTATACATGGGACTAATTTGTGTGTGCCTGACCAGCACCTTTAGCCATGACCACCCGATTGTTCAACATTTTCCCCATGCTGTTTCACTATTCGCCTTCCAATAACGGTTTACTTTCTGTAGTATTCCACTGACAGCAAGAGGACACTCGAGCAATTACAAGCAGGGACACCACAAGGATAACCACACCGGTTTCATGTTTCTGGAGCATTTATACATGTGACAGCAGCGTTGTCAAATTTGTCCAATCAATAGACCAATCAATTTTCTGTATTCCCAACCCAGAAATATCTTCAACAACAGTCGGATCTCTGGCAGAATTAAGTTCAATACCAGGAGCGAACTATGAAATGGGTTAGAGTTAGAGATGTCCACATGAGCATTTTCCCAGACAAAGTTCTGATAATTTTTGAATCTGACGCGTATAAAGAACAAAACCTATTTTAAAAATCTCACATTTGAACTAGAAAAATAAAAGCGACCAATTACAGATATTGTAATTAATTAAATCGAACTAAGTACAAGACAATAATTGGTTCTAATGATAACTTCGCTAACTTCGTAATTTTATATTTGAAGTAAATTTCTAAATAATTACTTCCATCTTGTCTGATGGAAATATTGAACTTAGTTGATAGCGTACCAAATCATTAAACAAAAACTAATTAATTTAAGGTATTGAGACCAGGGTTGCCTGCAAAGTAAGATAAGCCAGACCTCTTGCAATACAAACAGAGGTATTTATTTTCCGTATTGCATTTTCCGCGTCACTTTCGAGTCGAGGTAGTTCAACTTTCGTAAACAACCAACTTTATTGAGACTATTACACTCTCTAGATATATTTACTAGTACTAAGTGAAAATTTTATTAGAACTAGATTTAAAAACTAATGTCATACAGATAATAACAGCCTGTTAGAAATATGTCTTTCATCTTATTTATTTATGTTTACAGGAATTGAAGAATTTGGTATTCCTGGCATAGGTGATGTTTATACGGATGCTGTAAATATTGAGAGGGGTACACGATCCTTCAACATGCATTTGCAATTTCAACAAATGCGATCGTACGGCACAGACAGATATGAAGTACAAGATGTTAGGTATTACTTAATAATTATTACTATTTTCCATAGAAAAATCAATTAAAAAGTATGTGACTGTATTTTTCAAGTTGGTTGATACATGACAATAGGAGAAAATATATAAAGATTTAGTGTTCAAATTTATAGGTATACCATTTCCTTTTATGTAAATAATTTTAAATGTACTATGTAAATAAAATTGTGCCCCGTTAGTGCGCGTGCCTTTGATCCTCATGATCCTAACCTCGATTCCAAATGGGTTTATCTTACACAATTTATCACATTATCTTACCTAGAGTCAGGCGAGCAGCCAGAACGTTTTGTTGGCAATGGTTTAGTTTACGCGGGGTTACAATAATTCAAAAGGCTAATCTTCGTAGTATCTAATTGGAGTTATTCAACGCCTGAAGAAACGACAAGTAATTTTTAAGTACTTACACCTATATTCTGAGGTAAAAGTATAGAACTAAATTGTTTTCATAAGAAGAGTACAGATGAAAGGAAAAATCAAATGCTTATGGTATATCAATCATTTTTCTGCTAAACAATCATAGTTTTGTTAAGAAAGTGCATAAATGTATGACGAGCAACGAAACCCTCTAAAGTGCAAACATAGGACAATATGACATTTTAGCAAGGCCATAACTAGCAATAAACGATGGGAATGTGCTTGAAACTTCTGCAATGAATAAAAAAATCAAAAGTAAGACACACGTGTTTTTTTATGTCGGTCCAAGGGCGACCATGTTGTCGTTTCCAGGGGGGCGAGTATAAGCGACGTTTCAAATATAGTTTCAAATTTTGTTGTAACTTATGTAAAAATTCTATTGGGTTTTCGATATTCCCAAGTACAATTTCCTCTTGGGGGGCAAGGCCCCACCTTGCCCACCTGATGGGCACCCTTGTGTCGGCCAACTTGGGGCATGAAGGGAGTAAACACTCCTCTAAACTACGAACATCGGATAATATTACATATATTGGTAAGGCCATAATTAGCAACGCACAATCGGAATTCGCTTGAAATTCTTGCAATGAATAAAAATATCAGAAGTAGGACACACGTGCTTTTTTTTATCTGTCAACGTGGGGACTGGAGGGGGTAAACACTCCCCAGAAGTGCGAACACAGGACAATATGACACATTTTAGCAAGGCCATAACGAGCAATGCACTTTTTCGATTCGCTAGGCGCTTTTAAAATTCGTAGAGGAAGAAACAATAGGTGGAAAACATTGTAATAGCAGTCGATACGTCGGGCAAATGGAGGATCAATTACGAATATTGTGTCATCATCTGCATGCAGTGTCAAACGTGGTATGAATTCCTGTTGCTATGGAGAGATTTAAGAAAAACAATAGATGGATCCCTTGTAAATATTGGCCAAGGTGAAAGATTAGAATTCGTTACTACAATTTGAATTGTAGTTTGTACCTGTTTTAGAAAGCAATATCTTGAGTGTTTAGAGCATGGTTACATCACACGATACTACAAATTAAACTATAATTACGAAAAATTCATAACATAATTGGACACTGAATTTAATTCGTTTTATCTTTGATAAATGTGTTGCAAGTGGAATGTTATCTCGTATTAATAAAAAGACAATTGCACCAGAGTAAAGCGTCTATCAGACCAATATATTCAAGTACAAGTTACTAGTGCTGATAAGTTATTAGTGGACAATGGTCAATGTGTTAATCGTATGCCTTTTGTCCTATATACCATTGATAATAAGTCAAAGCTATAGGGCCCTATCCAAAATGGGCATAAACCAATTAAATGTCATGCGTCTACTTGCAGTCTATTTTGCTATTATAGACATTCCAGAACCACCTGCAATCAGGACACAGATATATCTTGCAATATATCTCCGGGAATTGGTTAATGACGCTGGAGATAGAGCCATGTCAATATACAACGAAGACGTTACTGTACACTTTGATTTGGATGAGGACGTCATCGAACCAAATGATACCACAGACTCTGGAGAAGCGGATAAAACTTACGATAAATATGTGCGAAGGAGAGAATCACAAGCCCGTATCCATGGGGGTCTAGGGGGCCGGTACCGCCTAAATTTTTACTGCCCTCTTAAAATTTTCACGGTAGGCTTGCAAATTCCCTAACTTCTACCACCCCGCCTACATTTTTGCGCTGGCTACCGGCCTGGAGCATCGGTGACCTGAGGTGTTATGAGTAGTGAGTCTGTGGACTTGTAAGACAAGAGGAACGAAGTTGAATTATGGAAGAGTGAAAAACGAAAGAGATTGTCGTAACGTCCGTTATGCTACACTACAAGAAAGTAATGTCCCGAAAACGGTCGTATCGTTGGGAAAAGCAAGTATCTTCATTTGGAATACGCAAAAACAATTGCGTTAGGAGTCGCTTGCCGTGCTTCAGAACTTTCAAACCGCCATCGGTGCACATTTACCGCTGCATAATGTAGATCTGCAGCAGCGGGCTCTCCAGGCAAGTCAGGAGCATAACCTCGTTTCATTTACGGCCTTAAAAAACATACTTGTGAGCATTTAAGCGGAAGGGCAATATTGTTTCACGTAAAGTGACCAAACTTATAGCTGTTTTCCAACATTAGCCAATGTGCATCTTGAACGGCTTAGCTAGTTATGGTCTTCTTAACAGGTGCACTGTTGGGTATGTTCGCAGGTTAAGAGAGTGTTTACTCCGTTCATCACCACGTTGGCCAATATAAAGAAAAGTATGTCCTAGTTTTCATTCCTTTATTCACTGCAGGAGTTTAAAGCAAATTCCCATTGTGTGTTGCTAATTATGGTCTTGCTAAAAATGTGACATATTGCCCTACGTTCGCATTTTAGATCTTTACCCGTTCATCCCCCACGTTCGCCGATATAAAAATACATGCATTTCCTACTTTTGATTCCTTTATTAATTCCAAAAGTCGGAGTGTGACACTTGAGAAACTTTGCCTGTCAGTACAGTATATTCTCAAATTATATTTTTTTCTTCTTTCTATGTCTTTTCTTTCTTCCTACTATACCAACTCGCTATAACGCTTGCTTTTCCATTCTATGCAGCTAATTTTGTTAGTTTTGCGGCACTCACATTTCAAAAATTTGGAGGCGTGTTTCATTCTTTACTGTTAGCTTTGTGCGAATGAAATGTTCAGTTCGACGTCTGATGAAAAACACACTTCAGCAACACGACACAGGGGAGAATAAAGGGCACGTATCTAACGTTACAAATTCCGTACACGTTCAACAAACAGGTTGTTGTGCCCAGACAATCACAAGGAAGTACATTGTTGGATTAAGAATCCCAAGAATTTGTTCCATTTCTGTCCTTTGTTTCTGTATTGAAACACAATGTGGAAGATCTACTTCCGTTTTCAACGTACGATACCCAATGCTTTACATGTCCACATAGATGCACGCTATGAAACGAAATTCAATTGTTTTATTACTTATTTTCCATCATCTTATATTCTTCACATTTTTTCCTAAGTTTATTTTCACTTTATGTCAAATATGGATTCATATTGCACACCAAGAATCAATTCTGCAACAAGAATCACTTAACTCTTCAATTTGCTACTTCGTAGACTCTCCTTAACCAGTTTTTCTGCATAGTATTAGCGAGATGCAACGCTATTCTGAATACGTTCTCTCATGATTCTTTCATTATTGTTATGATGACTAGTAAAATAAATAACAAATTTAACTAAAACATTTCAAAATCTTGTTTCAGAGTTGATTTAGAGAACTACCGAATAGAACTAGATCTAAAAATCCCAGCGGTGATATTCGCCGGAAACTACAAGAGTCGAGGGAGAATTCTCTTTGTTCCAATGAGTGGCGAGGGAAAATGCAACATTACGTTAAGTAAGTAGATACATCACTAAACCCTGATTGTTATTTGCTTGTCGCTAGTTCCCGAGCAAAGATTTACTCTAACATAAGTATGTTGATCCCCTGCACCGTTTTTGTTTGTCCTCTTACCGATTTAATGGGCAAGGATAGACTGTCTCCATGAAAAGGTGCTGGTATAAATATTGGGATGGCGCCATATTAATTAATCAGAGAAGAGGGTGATGTATTAAAAACAGCTCGCCTTCTTGTGGTTATTCTGTCCATCTATCACGTACAATACCACCAAGACAAACCGAAATTAAAATGCACAACGCGAGCTTCAAGAGATATTAAAGTGTTGTTTTACTTTGATGTTTGATTACAGAAATCAACCGTGAAGGCCAGACAAGTATTTTGTGTAGTATATATATAAATAAAGAACCATAGAGTAGATCTACCATTCCATCAAATAATTACATCGATTCTTTCCAGATGACAATTAAAATCTATATAGATTGACACTACCATCACTTATTAGTGTTACAATCGATGTAACTGCTTGATGGATTAATAGAGTAACGCTGATGGTTCCAAGTTAGTGTACAACGTTGTCACAAAGTGAAATTTTTGATTCCTTATAACTACTAAAGGAGGCCCTGGAGGGTATACCATCATATAATGTTTTCGCTTTATTTTGAAATGTAGAATAGTTCTCTGTGGTCCGTGGGCGCCATTTGTAGAATACCTGATAGATACTGTGTCGGAAAAGTAACGGATTTTTTTCTTTACAGAGAACCACTAGCTCCATCTGTTGAAGCAACATATCATTGGAAAGCTTGATATCTGCTCAACAGAACGGGTCCACGATCGTGAGAAACGATTAACGGAGTGTCAAGTTATAGCAAGAAAAGTGGTTGTACCTGGTGTCACAGAAGCACGATTGAGCAAAGAGCCAATATGATATTTTATTTCAAGCTAGGTAAAACATTTACACAAACATTGGAAATAATGAAACATGTATATGGTGATGAGTGCTTATCTCGTACACGTGTGTTCGAGTGGTATCGGGACGCGATTTCGGGACCGTCGTGAGTCGTTGGAAGGCGATCCAAAGCCAGGCAGACCGATAAACAAAAATGGTGATGAGCTAGAGGAACAAGTGCGTGAAATGATGGTTCACAACGCGAATTCGACTCTGAAATTAATGGTGGAGGAATTAAATACAACGAATGAATGACTCACAAAATTTTGACAAAGGATTTAAAGAAACGGAAAGTCTGTGCTCGATTTGTTCCGCACACCTTAATTGACAACCAAAAAGTTGCTCGCATTGAACATTGCAAGGACCTAATTAAAACAGACAGACAGAACAGATCATTCCTGAAATCGATTGTAATTCGTGATGACACTTGATGTTTCAAGTACGATCCGCAAACAAAACGCCAAAATGCTCCGTGGAAGTCCCCAGGTTCTCCGAAAAAAAAAATGCGTTTTCAAAAGTCACATGAGAAGACAATGTTGTTTTGTTTGTACATTTCCAAATGTATTATCCTTCGGAAATTCGTTCCACAGGATCAGACTTAATAGTGAATATTATCTGTGCGTTATGGAGTGTTTGTGGAAGCGAATCGTCCGCATAAGACCCGAGTATCGAGCGAGGCAGTGGGTCTTTATTGCACGACAATGCACCATGACACAAAACCGTCGCGGTTCGTGACTTTTTGGCTAGAAACCAGATCTGATTGCTTCCACATCCTCCGTATTTGCCTGATTTATCGCCGTGTGATTATTTCCTATTCCCAAATTAAAATTCCGTGAAAGAAACATCTTATGACAGTGTTACACACGTCCAGCCTGCTGTGACGAGTGGTATTGAGGCGATTCCGAAAAAGGATATCAAAAGCTCTATAGTAGCATTGATTGAAAGTGCCCAGCGGTGTATTGATGCGGGAGAGATATATTTTGAATAAAAAGAACTACAGTTGTTATATATATATATATATATATATATATATATATATATATATATATATATATATAGAGAGAGAGAGAGAGAGAGAGAGAGAGAGAGAGAGAGAGGGGGAGAGAGCTTTTGTAAAATCTTAACCGACTTCACACGTAACCTATTTGTTACAAACAACAGAGACAGTATTATGAAAGTGTTCCGAAACTTTGGTATAAGAACCCTAAGGTTACTCTTTCAAAAGAAAAAAAAAAGATAAATGAAATCGATGATTTCTGCAAAACGGTGATAGCAAAATAAGGCAAATGGCAATTTGTTGTGCAAACCTCCCGCTAGTTGCGCAGTAGGCGCAGCGCGCTCCCTCTGCCGGTTGGATCGTTATTTCAAAAGTTCGGTTTCTTTTTGAACACACCCAGTATCTCATTAATTGTCTTGTTATCACTAACGTAATGAAGAGGGTAATGAGGCTCTATTTATGTATGAGTTTCATCTCAATAAGTGGAAGAGCTCTCACACAGTATCAATTTTTAGATTTATAAATTAACTATATTCTCTCAATTTCTTCGAAAACTACGCATTAGCTTTTATACTGAAGTATATAATTTTTATCAGCTTAAGTTCTATTAATTAGTATATAATATATACACATCTCAAGTTTAAACAATTTCTTTTGCCGATAAACGCTGATAATTAGGGCAACCCAATAGCATAAAAAGCCTAACAGCAATTTACACATATGGTTGGTACCTTGAACATACTGGGGGTTGTTTAAGGGTCCAGAAGAAATTAATTTTAAGAGCATAATAGAGCATAATCTTAGAAAATAAAGCATAAAGCATAATTTAAAATATATAGCACAATTCTTGGAAAATTCTGTTTAATTGCAAGTTTAACATACTGTCTTAATATTGGTTTTTAAAACCAATATTTATAATGCAAAATCATTGAGAACATAACAATGCCGCAATGAAAAGCTCATTTTTATTTCTGTAAACTTTTCGGTGTAATCCTCTGATGTAGAGAAAAGAAAAAGGGAAAAGAAGAAGAAAACTTTCCGCAAACAATGAATATTACACAAGAACTCCACACTATATTGTTATGTGTACCTCTTGAACTTGAGCACTTTCTGTACTTTTTTGTGACATCTTTTACTTTTTCTTTCTGTATATATGCACCTCTAAGGCGCACAGAAATGATGGAAAAAACCGACTCGAGTAAAGCATATCTCTTTACAGTTCATTAAGTAGAAAGTTCATTAAATATGAAAGAAACTTGTTGCTTAAAATATTAATAAATAGATGAAGATATTTAGAATGTAATGTATAGTAAATATTATACATTATACACGATTAATGTGAAACAATGATTGAAATAAACAATAAAGCATAACTTGGAAAAAAATAACTCATAATTAAACAAAAAAAATAAAGCATAATGTGAGTAGCTCTACTGAAAGTATTCTAGATTTTCTTTCATTTTTGGTATTAAACAGATTGTTTTCATTTTTGGCCTCACAAAGGGGATCGCGTACCGCGCAAATTGTCCGGTTTTCCGGCGAGCCAAATGTGACAATTATTATCATTTCCATTCAAATGAACTGTAATTTACTATTATATTATTGGTTGCTTCTTCAAGCTTATTGAATCGGGAGCAAACCCGTATCACTATACGACATCCAGCTCCATCTTATTGTCACTTTTTCGACAGCTCGCTTTAATAAATACGAATTCTATAAAGAATCAATCCAATCTAGTGGTGAATCTAGGCTGGGGTGGGAGGCTCTAGGCTCCCCCAGTTTTATGAGTCATAAAAATGATTAAATTATTATTTATATATTTTTTGAGAGCTTATAGTAAAGTCATGATATACCTATCGTAATCTGGGTTTTGGCTGGCCACCTAGTTTTCTCCTCTGGATCCGCCTGTGATTCAATCCCTCAACGAATACAAAGATACAAATTTTACAGAGTTCAAATATGCAATCAATTCCAATTTGATAATAATAAGAAATTTGTAAATGAGGTGTTTAAAACAATTTTGTTATTATTTGCTTTCTTTCTTCCAATCCATCAATTAATTTCGACAATCAAGGATCTTATAAAATAGAGGATCTGCCCTTACAACAAAATCTTGAAGCCATACGTCACAGTTTCGCCACCCCTACTCTGCCCACTCCGCCCAATAGGATCGCAATGTTTTGAGCCAACAATCATGGCGGAAACGCAAGTAGTCAATCAGACGATGGCAGAAACGAGAATAGCCAATCAGACGTGCCGATATTCGGTTGTTTCTTGGCTTCATCGATTTAATAGGATGAAGATACATATGGGCAGATCCTCTATTTATAACATCCTTGGCGACAATGGTAAGAATTGCAGTGTAAGAATCTCTTGAATTCTACAACATTATTGTTGTTTAACGAAAAAAAATGTTCAAAGATAAGACATGCTAGTTGATAAATCTCTTCGAGCTAAACAAAGTGATATACATGAGTGTAAAAGTTCATGGGTAATTTTCGAGGAAATGGACAAATTCCAATTAGTGTCTAAATCTTGAGAAAAATAATGCTGATGTGCAGGGACCGTGTCACTTACTAAAATAGGTGACACGAATGCTGAAATATATCAGGTCTGTTCGGAAAGTAATGCCATACATTTTATTGTGAAGCGATTGTACATTCCAGCGCGCTGTATCCGCCAGAATCGATCGTGGTCTAATTCAACTGTCGAGCGAGTGCTTGCTCAGTTATCTCTGAGCTCTCTTGTACAACTCCCGACGCAGCATTCACTGAAACAAAGATAACGTGATCAAGTTTTATGTGAAATTCGTCAAGCCTACAGCTCCCGCAGACTTCTTTTTGCTTCCCCGTTTGAAATCCCTCCTAAAAAGACAGTGTTGCAGAACAATTGACGACGTTAGAACAGCTTAGGAAATGGTTTTAAACTCACTTCCTGAACAAACCTTCCAGGATGCCTTCGCAGATTAAAAATCCTGCTTACAAAGATGTATCGACACAGGAGCAATATTTTGAAGAACTTTATAGTGTACAGATATTATTATTCTTATTATGTAAATATTTTTTTCATACTTGTATCCTTGGTGACATTACTTTCCGGACAGATCTTCTATTCTGTAACCTCTTCATTATGACACTGACAGGATAAGAACACAAAAATACGATTTATCTCTCCATATATATAAACATAGACTAACCTTGATGCGCAAATGCTTCCTTTCGGAGTTATAGCCTGCCGTATGAAAAAAATGAACTTTAAAGGTCCATAGCTACAATACTATGAGACCTACCGTAGTCAGGTCAAGACTTCACTTAGGAACTAATATGTGTGCTATCCAAAACTACAAAATATTTGTTTCAGAATCCTAAGGTACTAACGCAAAAATTTTTATAGAGGCAGTTTGGCTACGGGCATATAATTTGAAGTACTTACCAACTACCTCTATAAAAATTGTTGCGGAAGTACCTCAGGATTCTGAAACATAGATATTTGAATAGGGCAGATAGTAGTTCCTAAATAAAGTCTTTACCTGATAACTGTAGGTCCCATTAAAGTTCATATTTTCATGTTTACGGCAGCCTATAACTCCGAAAGAAAGCATTTGTGCAGCCAGGTTGGTCTATACTTTTCGTCTTATCTTGGTGTCAGGAATCACATCTCAAACGTTGTCATTGTTTTGAAACACCCTGACTGACTGACTGATCAACACCCAGGCAAAACCGCTAAAAATTTCAAATTTGGACAGAACATAGGATTTGTAGTGTAAGGTACCACTAAGGAAGGGTTTTTGAAAATTCGATGGGAAGGATTGGGGAAAGAAAGGAGACAATTATTACCTTAAAATGTCCATATCTCAGGATCTCTGAGGGTTCCAGACACGAAATTTGGTATTTGGTTTTCTCATTGAAAATAATTAGGTACGTACTTCTGTGTTTCTTGATATTTAACCTAGAAAGGAAGAAAGGTTGTGAAAAAGAAAAGGTGTGTAAACTGCAATTATTATAATACAGACCCATTTCTCTCTTGCCCATCCTTTCTGTGGTGTGCGAGAAAATAATCAAAGATAGATTGCATAAATTTGTTTCATACTACTTAGATCCTGCTCAACATGGCTTTCTTCCTCGCAGTTCTACTCTCACAAATTTATCTTTATTACTTTCAGAAGCAATTTAATATCTGTCCAATAATACACAACTTGATGTAATCTATCTAGACCTAACTAAAGCTTTTGATCGCATTGACACTAAGCTTCTTCTTCATAAACTAGCACATAGATTTAATATTCACGGCAACTTCTTCTCATTGTTACGAGACTATCTCACCGAACTTGAACAACGTGTTGTTCTCTCTGGATCTGCTTCGAATTTTGTTCCTGTTCTCTCTGGTGTTCCCCAGGGTAGTGTTCTGGGCCCCCTTCTTTTTCTTCTCTTCATAGATGATCTCCCGTCTTATCTTGTTATCTGACACCAAAATTCTTCTTTTTCCTGACGACTACAAGTTATTTCGAGAAATTAGGACAGATCAGGATGTGATTTAACTGAAAAAAAAAAAAAACTCTCAGATCTTCTGAGCTGGTGTAGCATGTGGAATCTAAAAGTAAATCCCTTAAAATCTTCTGCTATTACACTTTCATTAAAGAAAAACAAACTCCCTTCTACCTACTTCATTGGAGATGATTCTATTGCTAAGGTCTCTTTCTCAGAAGGATCTCGGTGTTGTGTTCGACGAAAGACTTTTCTTTACTAATCACATTGCTGCCATGACCAAGAGTGCTCTGAGATTATTATGTCTCCCCGTACAGGTTTACAGAGATTAGGGATATTACAGCCTTAAGTATATTCTGTGAAACATTCATTTCAACCAAAATAGAGTACTGTTCCACCATTTGGAGTATGGCTAGCGTATCAAATCTCTCTCGCATTGACTCAGTTCTAAATTTCTTTCTTGCCATTGTCAGGAAAAGAATACTTTCTGTACGCTGTTTTAGTTAAACCTGAATTGTTGACTGTTCTTGGCATCCGTACACCTTCATCTCGTCGCATGCTACTTGATATGATGTTTCTTCATAGAATTCTGAATGGGAAACTTAGAACTGAAGAACTAATCTCTAAATTTAATATTCGGGTACCTGCAAGAAGAACTAGAAATAGTGAACTACTTCATCGCAACACGCCTCGATTATCAATTATTCAGCGTTCTTTGCTCCATAGACTGACTTCTGAATTTAACTCCATTGCTTCTGACATGGATATTTTTAAATCTGAGAATGTATTCCGACAGGAAATTATTGCTACACTTATAGAACCTTAGTTTTCTTTCAATTTGTTATTGCTGTCGCTATATAAATACACTTATGGACCTTTATATAGCTTTTTGTTTACACTTGTTATTGTTAATTTTATATTCTATGTTATATAGTTTCAGTGTAAAATGGCTACCTTGCTGTATCTGGAACTTTGGAAATAAATAAATAAAAATAAATAAATAAATAAGATCTTTATATCTCGGAATCTCTTAACTTCAGGTCACATTAGATTAGGTATTTGGATCTTTCATTTACAATAATTAGACACATGTTTCAACGTTTTCTGATACTTGCCTTAGAAGATAAGAAAACAAGCAGGAAAAGGAATGGGATTACAATTGTTATAATTGGATGGTCATATCTTGAAATTTGTTCAGATCAGAAGCATGAAATTTGGTATTTAGAGTTTTCATTTAAAATAATCGAAGAATTGTTTAAGCATTTTTGTACGTTTCTCCTAGACGAGAAGAATATTAGAGGCCAGTGGAAAGGAATTAGGTTGCAACTGTTAAAATAAACAACATCTCGAAACTTCTTAAGATTAGAGACTTAAAAATTGATACCTAAGCTTTTAGTGTAAAGTAATTACAAACGGGTTTTAGCGTTTTTTTTAATGTTTCTTTTATGAGGGATGAAAGGAATTGTAGCTGAAAAAACAGAAAGCAAATGAGAGAGTGTTAGAAATAGTGAAGAAGAAAAGAAAAATCTTAGATATTATTGAAGAGAGGAAGAGAAACTAGTTGGGATATTAGCTGAGAAGGAACTGTATCATGATGGACGTGCTAGAGGGTATGGTGGCAGGAAATAGAGGGAGAGATGAAGGTGACTACAATTGACGGACGGTATCATAACAGAAAAAAATCGTTACTTGAAGACGAAGAGGTTAGCGGAAGCCTGTGGAAGTTATATGTTTATACTGTTGCCAACAGATGCCTTCACTCACAGAATATAATTAAAAATTACTAAACTTGCTTCAAATTTACAGCTAAAATCATCACTAACAAAATCTACCTAAAAATTGTCGAACTTATCGAAAACTATACATAAACTTATAACAAACGGAATTTTTTTTAAAAAAATGGTTAAACTTACCTACAATTATAGCTAAATTTACAGCAAACAGAATCTACCTAATATGGTCAAACTTACCTTATACTATAGCTAAATTTATAACTAACAGAATTTACGTCGGGAGAACAGGCAGGCCAGTCAATTTGCCGAATATCCTATCGTTACAAAGTTCCACTAGCTGCGTTGTTCGATGCGGTCACGCATTACCATCCATAAAAATGAAGTAGAGACAAATTGCACCTCTGGAAAGACGGACGTGGAGAAGAAGTACAGTGTCATAATAACATTTACCGGTGAGTGTATCGCGTCCAAAAGTTGGGAGGTTGGTATCTCCATGCAACATTGTGCCTCCCACACTCACACAAGAACAGTTGGGCCACCACAATAATCATGTTTGCTAATGTTCCTAGGATCATTGTGTGTTTCCACCTTCCGCTACATGATATACATCCATGATCACTGCTCAGAATAAATCTTCTCTCATCTGAGAAGAAAGCGTTACCTACTTCTTATCGATCCAACCCTGATGTTCTTGGTACAACTGCAAACGATCCCGCCAATTTTGTGGGTATTAAGAAAACAACGTAATGACAGTCGGGCAAAGAGATCGCTCTCATGCTGTCGACGTGCCACTGTGGAGCATGAGATTGGAGGATTGATTATGTGGAGCGTAACTTATATGCATAATAATTAAACATCGGATTTTTATGCAAATGCATGTTTTGCTTGTTTATGTGCATCTCTGTTAAACTTGGCAGGGGTTTCTAACAACAATAATACAGCTCAAATTTGAAATTTTATAGTACTTTTAAATGCATATATCAAAGATTAGACTATATGTTAGTGCTCAAGAGCATATTCAGTATTTTCTATATCTTTTTATTTCAGATGTATGCTTATAGCATGGAATAAATCCAGTTTTAGTTTGTATTTTCAGTGCATTTATATTAGGGATGGCCAGATCCGGATATTTTTGGATCCGGATATCCGGATCCACTTGGGTCCGGATATCCGGTATCCGGATATCCGGACACTGGATCCGGATCCGAGATTTCGGATCTTGGATCCGGATCCGAAAATCCGGATCTTGGATCCGGATCCGAAAAAACGGATCTTGGATCCGGATCCGAAAAACCGGATCTTGGATCCGGATCCGAAAAAACGGATCTTGGATCCGGATCCGAAAAACCGGATCTTGGATCCGGATTCGAAACTCCGTGTCAGAAAATTCGGGTGTTCCGAATCAGCAAAATTTTCGAAATTATTGACAAAGTGATTTTCATTCCTATGCTTAAAATAAGATTTTAAGACACTTTTGGTATCTGATCGTGTGACAGCTTTGCGTTCCCTTCATTCTGTTGATATTTGGTTTTCGTGCCTTAATATGTCACAATTACTCCAAATTTGATTGAGTAAAACTGTCGAGTTAGGTGAGAGCAATCTCATTGTCAGATTAGATTCTAGTGGAAATACTTGACCGAAAAGGTAGTAAATCTTTTTTAAAGCTGTCGTCCTGGTGGAAATTTGTCCTTTGTATTCTGTAACACTAGTCAAATGCTGGGATGAAACCTTAGTCTCAAGCCCAAGCTTCTTCATTAGACTCTGGCTGCTTACTTTTCTAATTCTTTCTGAGTTATTGTGGTCACTGAATGAGGCCATTTCCTAGTCGTGATGGGCTAGGCCATTGCTAATAGAACAGCCCATAAAATATAGATCAAATCAAATTAAGGAGCAACTTCCTTTTCTTGCTCTTGATGAGCATTTTTTTTCTTTCTTTAAAAATACGTTTCTCTGTGACCGTACCACTCCAGTTAGAATTAAGAATTGTAGTAGAGATGAAGTTCTAAATGGCAATTAATGTATCAAAATCAATGTATTAATGTACTGTATGTGTATACAAAATACCATATGGAGCCTCGAGCAGTAACACGTATCTTTGTAATTAGTAATCCACTACTATTAACTCTGCATAGGTTGTATAAGGAGCTATATCATTCATGTAAACACATAGGCGGATGCAGGGGGAGGGCGAAAAGTCGTTTGCCCCTACCCAGCGCCAGCATTAACAGTGTACTTTAGTAGTAATTTGTGGCAATTTCAGATCATCTAAGTAATTTTTCACTGCTAGCATCCCCAACCGCCCCCTAAGAATCCATCCGCCCCCTCCAAGAGTCCGTTCTGGATTCGCCCCTGCGCAAACATAATTTTATACAACTCATTCAAGAGTACATTTTGGTAGCTTTTTAAAATTTTTATCTTAAAGGATTGTCATTTCTCGTGGCTACTTATACAATTTCGTCCACAGGCATGCATGCAATTTCCAGTCATTACGCAAATACATTTATATACTTAATAGACCTCGGCTAGTTGGGGGCTTCGCCACTAGACCCCCGTTACTAGGGCCTCGCACAACAAAAGCCTCTAATCATGATCAATTTAAAAAGAAATGTCTGGGGATTTGCCCTTAGACCCTCTGATATCTCATTTGATCGGCCTATGACCTCGTACCTCGTAAACCTACAACCATACCGAATCTCAGTTCAAATATCAAATTGTATGTAATAACATTCCGGTATCCCGAGACATACCGAATTTCAGTGCGAGTACATGGGGGCTTTCCCCCCAGCCCACACATTTGCTCGGTCTACGGCCTCGCACATCATACGCCTGCAAACATAACGAATTTTTAAGGGGCCGCGGTGGCTCAGTGGTAGAGCGTTCACCTCCGGTGCTTGGGGTCCCTGTTTCGATCCCAGCTTGCACCGTGTGGACTTTGTGGTGGACAAACACCGTGCTCGTGGGTTTTCTCGGGGTTTTCCCGTTTCCTCCTACTTTCTTCATTTCATTTATTTCTCATAATCACCGTCTCCTTTAGCCTAACCGGCATAAACGTGGGATGTTAAACACAAGCATTTCATTTCACAAGATAACGAATTTTTGTTCAAATAACAAGTTTCATTTCTCTAACATTCCAGGATTCCGAGATATAAAAGTCTTTTCTCCCCGGCCTTTACTTCCCCTCTAAGACATACATAAAAAAAACGCTTAAGTACATACCTAATTATTTCAAATGTAAAGTCCAAATACCAAATTCTATGCTCCTAACCTTCAGAGGTTCCCAGATATCGACATGTTATTATAATAATTACAATCCCCACCCTCTTTCCTTTCCATCTCTTTTCTTTTCCTTTTTACTAAAACGTCAAAAAACACTGAAACACATGTCAAATTATTTTCAATGAGAAGTGCAAATACCAAATTTCAAGTCTCTAACCTTAAAGGATATAACATATTAATACAATAATTGTAATCCCCATTTAATTTTTTTCTCGCCCCTTTTCTTCCCTTCTGGGCCACACACACACACACAAAAAAAAAAACGTTGAAATACGTATCTAATTATTTTAAGTGAGAAGTCCAAATACCAAATTCCATGTTTCTAACCCTTTAAGTTTCCGAGATATAGGCATATTATTATACTAATTGCAATAATTGCAATTACCACCCGTTCTTTTACTTTCTACCTCTTCCCTGCCCCTTCTAATTTAAATATCAAAATGCACTTTAACAAGCATCAAATTATTTTCAATGAGAAACCCAAATACCAAATTTGAAGTATCTAACGTCAAGAATCATCAATATTTTCCACCCCATTTCCCCCCTTCCTCGTCGAATTTCCCAAAGTCCTGCCTTAGTGGTATCCTACGTCACAAACCCTATAAACTGTCCAAATTTCAAGTTTGTAGCTTAAGCGATTTGGTCTGTACGGTGAATTGTCACTCACTCACTCAGTCACTCAGGACTTTGCCCTTTTTATATAGAGATATTTAAGATTTTATGGGAAAGCCATGGATTTTGTCCTAAGGCCGCCAGTGTCTTAGAAATGTAATAGCTTTGCTATAAACTTTAAGCAATCAACTGACTGATCTGCGTCTATATGTATTATGTAAAATACCGCTTATGATATTTATTTTGCTCGTAATAAAAAAAAAATAGAAATGATGACGAAAATTCAAAGACATCCATGATTTTAGCGTAATGCTGCAGGAGTTCAGATCATTGAATTAACCATAAGAGCCGATTGTATAAGATAGACTACATTAAATTCCAATGTGGCACAAAGAAAATATGCAGCATTACTATGCAGTTTTTCAACGTTATAACTCATTCTGAAAATATTATCATAGGTCTCACAAACAATCGAATTTTAATCCTAACTCGATTAATATATAACAAAAGGCAGATCTATACAACTACTGACTTCAGATGAAAGTGGCATACTTGTAGTACGTTTAAAGATATACTAAAGACTAAATGATGGGGTGTGCGGAACAATGGTCTAACCCGAAAAATGTGAAAATGAGATTTTGATGTAATTTAAATTGAATTGTCTTCCCACTGAGTTAGATAAAATTCACCTAGTCAATTTTATACATATGGATATTTTAGTTCTGGGTCTCAATCTAAGGCCTAAAATATTCAAAACAGGAGTATGAATCTGAACTTCGAAATTTCGGGTGTGGATCCAGGAACCGGATATCCGGATCCGGATCCAATATTCAAAACTTCGGATCCGGATCCAAGATACAAAACTTCGGATAAGGGTCCAAGATCCGAAATTCCGGATCCGGATCCAAGATCCGAAATTCCGGATCCGGATCCAAGATCCGAAACTTCGGATCCGGATCCAAGATCCGAAATTCCGGATCCGGATATAAGATCCGAAATTTCGGATCCGGATACAAGATCCGAAACTTCGGAGCCGGATCCAAGATCCGAAACTTCGGATCCGGATCCAAGATCCGAAATTTCGGATCCGGATCCGGATCCAAGATCCGAAATTTCGGATCCGGATCTTATAGGATCCGGATCCGTCTGGCCATCCCTAATTTATATGTCTATGCAGCAGAACAGCTTTTTGCACGGGATGGTGGAAGAATATCTAGTTTATGGAGAACTAGTAATGTTAGCAACCGATCAGCAGAGCAAAGATGCTTACAATCGTCACTGACGTTAAGAGAAATCCATTAATGATAAAGACTTTGAAAAATCATATGGACATGAATTCAGAAACAAGAGACATGAGGGATGCTGCTCAGTGAATGTTTTTAGATGTACTTGATGAAGTTAGCCAAGAGCTCCAGTCAGTTTCTGGTAAATTTGGGCGCTCTGTAGAAAAGAGATTGATGGGTGTTATTGACAGAAACTTCGACTACAATGCATTTGTGGCCTTCAAGGGTTAACTGGACAGAAATATGGATACTGAACTTGCTTCTCTTAAAAAAAAAAAAAAAATCCAGTAACATCTATTGATGTTCACAGGTCATTTTCTAGGTACAAATGTCACAAACTAACACACACACAAAAAAAAATATGAAGGAAAGCATCTTGTGATATACTGTAAGGCTAATTACGGGAAAGAATAACTCCTTGAAAACATTTTTTTGGGGGGGACACTGTGAACATGCAGAATAGTGAGGCTAGTATTACTTAGTGTAAAGTAAATGCACTTTAAGTCTTAGGCTATTTGAGAAAGCGTTACCCCCCTGTAGCGAACGCGGCCAAGGTGGCTATTCAGTAATTTTACTTTCGCCAGAGTTGTAAATCGTACTGTGAGCCAGTCACGGTTTCCGGGTCTTTTTGCCAGGTCCAGGTATGTAATAACAGAGTTCCAATACTCTGCACAAACCATCTTCCAAGCAGCTGTTTCTTGCTACAATCCCCTTGCCTAGCAACACGTCTTCCCTTTTTTTTTCCCTTCCTTCCTTTTGAAATCTTTTAAACAGCAGGCGGTCTATTCTTCCGAAATGCACCAAATACGCTCGAGCTGACGTTTTCTCAGCGTTTTTATTTCTTTCGCGTTTCTGATTAGCCATCTACATTTAAATACATGGTCAACGTATTCCAAGCTTACGCATGAGCAATAAATACGCTTTGCGATCGCCTCAAATAGCCGGTTACTAAAATACAAATGTGAATTAAAACTACAGGTCGTCTTTTAATCTCATCATTTGTGTGTGTTTTAAAAAATTAGCAGTATATAAACTGTAATTATCATTAAAAAAAATAAATTCTGAAGAGAAGTCCGTGAAAGATAAAGTACCGGTACACTTTCGTGTGTAAAGTTATATTTCGCATACAAAACTTTGTCACAACAGTGTTGCATGTTTGAAAATGCCCTCTTTTATTGTATTGTTAGTGCATATTAAGTGCATATTTTAATACATTTAACAGCATAGTCACATGCATATTTCATAAATTTTAAGTGCATAAAAATCCGATGTCTAATAATAATAATACATTTTTAAGATATTATTATTATCATCTCAATATTAGCAATATGAAATTAGATACATGAAACCCCCGTCCTCTGGATGAAATTCTGTGTACACTTCTTTCCATTTTATGTGAACCTTAGTACACAGAGAAATATCCGTTCTCCGGACAGCGGTATATTGTACAAATATACGGTATCCTCTTGCTTACTATAGAAATCAGTACGGAGCATACGCTATCCGTATACTACATAGGCGCTGCCCTTAGATGTTACATCATGCCGTTGCAGGATGTCTGACATTTAACAGTTTTCCATATACAACATGCATATACTTATGTTACCTTCGTCAGTTATATGTTATATACGTCCATTTGTATGTGAGATCCTGACCGCCTACATTATTTCATACGGAAAGTACGTATAGATGGAACACTTCTACAGAAAGTATTATAAAACATGCGTTTTCAGTTATACGTCTGCTGTACGTTAAGTCAAAAAACTACAGGAATTATGCATGTAAGCTATCTTTTTAAGTACACCACCCACATTTTCTTTCTCAGTGTAGATATCTCATTCGAACACACTACTAAGAGGAGAAAGGTCGTAGCATAAATAAACTACTTGCCTGAAGACTTGAAAGAAACAATTGGAAGAGAAAATGAGTTTGATGAAGGTTATTATGATGATATTTCACATGGCCTATGGCCTCACTGAAACGTGTATTTTATACTGAGATCGAGAAAATACAATAAATTATTTTTTTAAAAAGAAAAATCTGCAGCACATGCAAAATTCAGGGAATGGAATTGCATACTGAAATCCTAGTTTACCTTGGGTGATCTATTGGGTTTCAAGGTGATCTGCAATAACCTAATGGACTTCGCCGTGTCATACGGATATTTATTTTAAAATGAGAGATTATATTGCGAAAATTCAGGATTTGGATCTCCCTCTAAGGAAGATTTGCAATACTTTATCTGAGACTTCATGTGTTGAAACAAATGTGAAGAAACTGGTAAAACTTCAGAGGAACTGTACGTGAAACACATTCTGCAGTACATCCTTGCTATCAGCTTTTTCAAAAATTAAGGATTTTATAGTCACTATATTAAAGAGTGTGCATATTAATTTTTTTATTGATATCACATAAACTCTAGGTTTATACAGTGCGCCCGAAAATACTCCGGAGTTTCAAAAGTGAATATATTCTTTCAGGAGCAACATTCAATTGTGCTTTGACAGTAATAGGAACATGGCAACAATTAGCGTGCTCCGCAAAACAAGACAAGACGAGAAAGAAGGTTTCCTCGTCTCGGCTCTCGTAAATGTTGTCTCATTTTGTCTCAATTCTCGAGAAAATCTTTCATAACTCGTCTCGATTCTCGAAAATTTTCTCTTCTCATTTTGTCAATTTATGTACAAAGTTACGCCTTGTTCCTTTAAAATTTCATCTAGAAGCTATCAGAAGTCTTCCGCGTCACGAGAATTCCATGAAGTGTACGTCGATATAGTATTTAAATCATATTTTTTATTGGAAAAACGAAAAATTCAGTTTTATATATATCACGGTTATGCCGGCTAGCCTAAAGGAGAAAGTGATGATGAGAAATGAATGGTGGAATGAATAAAGTGGGAGGAAACGGGAGAAGTCCGAGAAAAAGCACGAGTACGGTGTTTGTCTATCACAAAGTTCAGCTGGGATCGAACCAGGGCTCCGACGCACCAGAGGTGTACGCTCTACCACTTTTTTTTTTTTTAAAAAAAGTTAACTGATTTGCCGAACGTTTCTCAGTAAGGTGTTTTTTCCTAACCTACTTAGGTTTTAGTACATTTTACTAGTTTTCCCAGTAACCAATAAGAACAGGGACACAAACACACGAATATCAAGGATAGTTAAAATTCCAAAGGTCCTTCTACCGGGAATCGAACTCGGGACCCCGTACACCAAAGGCGCAAGTGCTAGATTAGCATTGAGTGCTCACTTAGCTACTGCGGCTCCATTTCTTAGTGGAGTACATTGTATACAACTTAAATATAACGTTGGTAAATGTTCTTTATTATGTTTCTACAATTACTTATTTGTACAGTTATTAATTAATTAATAATGCAGTATTTATACTTTGGATTAATTCAAGTCACTCACGAGACTCAAAAAATTCTCGTCTCGTCTCGATTTTCGTTTTGAAAACGAGACGAGACGAGAATTGTCATGTTTCTTGTTTTGACTCGAGTTTGAAAACGATACATGAATCGAGACGAGTCGAGAAAATTTCTCTCGTTTCATCTCGTGGGAAGCATTAGCAACCATTAAGTTTTACTTCCTACATCTGTCGACAGATAATACAAACACTATCCATCAGAAAATCAATTATCTCACAATTAGCATACAGGAATTTTTCAGTGCACCATTGTTGACCGAAGAGAAAAACAGTTACAGTAAATGCAACTAAGTACAAATGTCTGAAATTCCTACCCAAAAATTCGTATTTGATGTATTCAGTGCTAGCAAGACATCTTAAAATAACCATCATTACAAAATAACAGACAAATTCTGACCAAAGCATATATTAACTAATAAATAATAGCGTTACAGTTTCGGCAAATTAACTTTGCCTTCATCAGAATGTGTCTGATGAAGGCAAAGTTAATTTGCCGAAACTGTAACGCTATTATTTATTAGTTAATATATGCTTTGGTCAGAATTTGTCTGTTATTTTATACAAGAAGTTCCAAAGCTAGAATGAGTGGTATTCAACCATCATTACGTATCAATCTTTAATACTTTGTTTAATGCATTGTCTTTCTTGTGTTTCTGCGTCTGGAAAAACATGATTCAAATTCGAAGAATAATAGTCAGTGTTATATGTTGATTTCTGCTTTCTTTATAGTACTTTTTTCTTAAGTATAACATATATATGAAGGGAAGGAGTGATAAAATCACCTTCTGGACATCCCTGATAGTAGAACGAAATCAGTATGAAATTTTTCTCGTGTTGCCAAAAAAAAAAAAAAAAAGAAAAGAAAAGAAAAAGAAAAACTACGCTACAAGCACATCCACCTCATAGCCCAGTCGTTCAGATGATACAAGCTGAAATAATTGGTCCCTTTAAAGTTTCAATTTGAGATTTTTCTTAAAGTTACGTTAAAGATGCCATGTGTCAAAAAAGAAAGTCCTGCAACTTGATAGCATGCGCCGTAGCAGGGACGTACGCAGAGGTTGGGTCCCGAAATACAACTTTTTTTTAAAATTTACTCTAATTTTAGGGATAATTTTACAAATTTTAATATAATATACCCTGATATAGAATCTGGATCTCCCGAAATAAATTCCTGCGTACGTCCCTGCGCCAAAGAATAACCATAGGTCCTAAGTAATAGAAGAAATTCCTACTGAAATGTTCACCTCGGATGTGGACATTATCTGTCTGATACCTAAAAAAATGTTTATATGGTCCATGCGTTGAGCTATATTAGAAGGCTATTTAAATGTTATACGCGTATTAGAAGGCTTTAGACAGTACATTTTCATAAAATATGCCTAATGATTCACAATGAAATAAAACAAATTTTTAAAAAAGATCCGAGTTCTTTATCGAACACCCTGCATATTGTCATATTTATCATTATTAAAATGTAGTTATGTATTATCGCTAATTAATATTATTACTATTACAGTGGGATTTGACTACACCGTCAAATACAGTGGAAAAGGCGTAGAGAAAGAAAACCAAACATACTTTAATATTCAAAGAACAGTTTTAACAATCAACAAAGTGAAAGGAATGCGGATGGAGTTTGGGAACCTTCTCAGTATTGGAGCCATTGGTAATTATTATTCATTACTGGATAATTGGATAATTGCCTTTCTTGCTGGATAATTAACTTTTTTTTTTTTTTTAAGAATCGGTAGAAAATTTAATTCCGCAAAGAAATGTTTAATACATATTCAATTTGATATGTTGGCTTACATGTTTTCACTTTAGATTACAGTTTCTGGTTTGTACGAGTTTATCTTAGTGTACATGGTATCCCTGAAAAACTAGAAATTGAAGACAATAGTGAGGTTTTACAAAGCAGCAAAGTATGTTTTATGTCCATATACAGTATTGTAGTTAGAGACTTGCTTTTCCTATTTTTCCTGTTTTTCCTATTTACTTTTCCTATTTTTTACTTTTCCTTAACTTTACTTTTAATACTTTTACTTTTCCTTAACTACTTTTAATACTTTTACATTTCCTATTTTTACTTTTCCTTAACTTTACTTTTAATACTTTTACTTTTCCTACTTTTCCTTTTCCTAAACTTTATTTTTAATACTTTTACTTTTCCTTTTTTTACTTTTCCTTAACTACTTTTAATACTTTTACTTTTCCTATTTTTTTACTTTTCCTATTTTTACTTTTCCTTAACTTTACTTTTAATACTTTTACCTTTCCTATTTTTACCTTTCCTTAACTTTACTTTTAATACTTTTACTTTTCCTAAACTTTACTTTAAATACTTTTACTTTTCCTATTTTTTTTACTTTTCCTTAACTTTACTTTTAATACTTTTACTTTTCCTATTTTTTACTTTTCCTTAACTTTACTTTTAATACTTTTACTTTTCCTATTTTTTTACTTTTCCTTAACTTTACTTTTAATACTTTTACTTTTCCTTAACTTTACTTTTAATACTTTTACTTCTCCTATTTTTACTTTTCCTTAACATTCTTTTTAATACACATGAATGTACCCAACCAACAATGGGTGCAAGTAATGCTATTGTAAACATACACAAACTATTTCTGACAAACAAAGAAAAAATTTAAGGATTTATATTTGTCAATCAGTCAGTGCGAGAATTTCCGTGAATTTTCACGTTTTGTCAAAAAAAGTTCCCTTTTTCCTAAATTTGCCTACGACATTTCCCCAGGTTAGGGAGATTTCTGTCAGACTATGACCACTGATTATATCTACTACCCGTCCGTAGAAAATTTTGTTGGATTTAATTATACATATAGTGAAAAATCCCATGTATGATCCTAATTTCGACAAAAATTCTTTTTATTCCATTTAGAACAATAAATGTCAAAAATTCCATAGAATGTTATTTTCCCACGGGTTGGCATCACTGTATATAATTATAAAGAAAAAACTATTTTATAAAAAGAAAACAAAATTTGATGCTGCACAATAAGATATCTATTAAGATAACACTGATATTAAAACTAACAAAGGTTTTTCATTATGATACTTGGAATATGACACTACGCAGTAAGGTTAGTAAGATATAGCAAAGTACATCTTATTATTGTGCCTTTTTCTAATGATCACATACACATACTAGTAACTCTGGCGTACATTTAAATTGTAAGGAATACATAATACACTATTTATGCCTTCTTTAAGACAGTAATACTGAAGAATAACCTAAATCTATTCTACATCCTTTGTATTGTCGTAAGTACATAAGTACATAATTTTGTATGTAATTATCTAATTTTTACGATAATTTTGTCCTGATGACTTTCGGTACAAGTTCTAATGGCAGTCCACCTGTAGAGTAATCACTTTGCTGCAATATCTAACACAATTTGACATATTGGGACATACATTAACGTTTTCCTTCAGTTAAAATTGTCTACCTACTCTTAGAATGAGTTTCATAATTACATAATGGGTGATTCTGTAGGACCTCCTATCAAAAGTAGGTATACACCCTGCATTGATGAACTGTAACATTTTAGTTTATGGATTTATTTGCTTCGACTGTTCCGGGCTTAACCCTACAATGCATGATTCTTTTAATTTTCTGTAAAATATATATATATATATATATATATATATATATATATATATATATATATATATATATATATATATATATATATATATATATATATATATAGTTTTGCAAGAGAAATTAAAAATGAGTAATGGAAGTACAGGTACGCTTAATAGTGCCATCTATGCGGAAACTGTGAAATTACAACTAGCTTCGAACGTTCCCAATCTGGTTCAACATGCATTAGTAATTACATACCGATATGTAGGAAAGCACATATTATTTACGAAATCTGACGGTACAGTTCTCACTGACACGGATAGCATCTTAAATAGATAGAAAGATTTCTTTGACGATTTGCTTAACACGCAACCAAAAACTAGTGTTCGTGGAGAAAAGGAGATACACACCGCAGAACCGTATATTCCAGAACCCAACCGAATAGAAGTAGAAACCGCTATAAAGAAATTAAAGAAACACAAATCTCCGGGTGTAGATGAAATTCCGGCTGAGTTAATTTTAGCTGGAGGCGAAAAATTGTGGAACAAGATACACAAACTCATTCTCCTTATCTGGAACAAGGAAGAATTGCCACAAGAGTGGAAAGAATCAATCATTGTTCCAATCCACAAGAAAGGCGACAAATCTGACTGTAATAATTATCGAGGCATTTCTCTTCTGTCAACATCCTATAAAATCCTTTCAAATATTCTGTTAGCAAGACTGACCCCATACGCAGATGAAATTATTGGAGATTATCAGTGCGGATTTAGATGAAATCGATCAACTATCGACCAAATATTTACCATTCGCCAAATACTCGAAAAAAAGTGGGAATACAATACCCCGGTACATCAACTATTTATTGATTTTAGAAAGGCGTACGACTCGGTTAGGAGAGAAACATTATACAACGTTCTTGCAGAACTTGGAATACCGAGAAAGCTAATTAGATTAATTAAGATATATTTAAATGAATCCCAAAGTAAAGTCCGGGTAGGAAAATTTTTGTCTACGAGCTTTCACGTCGAAAATGGCCTGAAACAAGGAGATGCGTTGTCGCCATTATTATTTAACTTCGTTTTGGAATGCGCTATAAGGAAAATCAAAGATAGCAACCAGGGCTTACAGTTGAACGGTATTCACCAGGTTATGGCATATGTTGATGATGTAAATTTAATAGGAGATGATAGGAGAACAATAGAAAGAAATGCAGAGATCTTATTAAACGCTTGCAGGGATATGGGTTTAGAAGTAAATGCAGAGAAAACTAAATACATGGAAGTGCGTCGGGACCGGAATACAGCAAATTATGGATGCGTTAAAATACTAAATAATACGTGTACTTTTGATAAAGTGGATACTTTCAAATATCTAGGATCAATATTAACAGAGGAAAATCATATTCACGGAGAAATTAAATGTCGACTAAAAGCAGGGAATTCGTGTTACTATTCGGTTCAAAATCTCTTGTCGTCGCGAATTCTGTCGAGGAATTTGAAACTTAAAATATACAAAACGATAATCATGCCTGTTGTTCTGTATGGCTGCGAAACATGGTCACTTACTCTGAGGGAAGAACATAGACTGAAAGTATTTGAGAACAAGATCCTGAGACGAATATTCGGACCCAAAAGGAACGGGAATGGGAAATGGCGGAAACTTCATAACGAGGAACTACATAATTTATATGGTTTACCCAACATTGTTAGGGTCGTCAAGTCTAGGAGGCTTAGATGGGCGGGTCATGTAGGTAGAATGGAAGAAAGTAGAGTCGCTTTCAAAGTCTTGACTGGAAGACCAATCGGAAAACGACCATCAGGAAGACCTAGGCGCAGATGGGAGGACAATATTAAGATGGATCTCGCAGAGATTGGAATACAGAGTAGAAACTGGATGCAGTTAGCTAAGGATAGAAGTCAGTGGAGAGCTTTTGTGAACGCGGCATTGAACCTCCGGGTTCCATAGGCCATAGAGTTAGTTAGTTAGTTATAACATATTTCTGTCCCTCTATGCATTGCAGGGTTAAGTTATAAGTAAAAATACGTTAAGAACAACTAATAAAGAAACTAGGTCTACCTGTTTGACAACAATAAGAAATGATATAAAATGAAGTGAGCTGATCAGCACGGGACTGTATACCTACTTTGGGGCCACCCTGTATATCAATATCGACATTTCTTCCATGACAATATTCAAAAAAGTTGAATAATGCAGTTTAAGTGCCTGGACATTTCAGCGATTGCACACATCAATCAATTCTTCTGATGAATGAAAGGGAACGGTACCGGTAATGGTCACTTCCGATACACGGTACTTAATACGGTTCTCCAGGGTACGGTATTTCCAACGATTGCACACATGCAACATATATATATATATCAATCAACTCCCCTGACGAAAGAAAGAGGTCGGTACCGGAATTAGTCACTTCCGGTCAATCACTTCTGTTACACGGTATAATAGTTTTCGAGGGTGGGGAATTTCCAACGATTGCACACATGGAACATATATATAAATCAACTTGTCTTGACGAAAGAATGCTCCAAAGATCAACAACAAAACCTTATCCATTAGATCAATGAGGGGAAAAGTTTTCGTTTAGGAGGGAGCCTAAGAAAAAGAACGAAAGCTGTAGTCGGATCAATATAATTTATTAAAAACAATATATTTTACAAGATTTTTGTAGAACTAACGTAAGCCCTATGAATGATTGGAAGATTATGAATTGGGAATGTGATGAATGAAATTGTGCTGGTTCGAAATAGGGGTACACTGATTCTCAGCAATGAAGTTAAATGCTCATCTGTCAATCTGTAATAGAACTCGATGAAACTAATAATACTCTTCTTACTTTTATGAAATTAGAAATCATATGCTGGTCACGTCTGGTCCGCAGGCCTCAGTTTGCTCATGATCACAACAAATCATACGACAAATTGATATCCATAGAGTACCATAACATTAATAACGTTGTATTGATAAGTGGTGATGCCTTCTCTCTAGATAACTGCAGGAAGGTAACACATAACTTATGATTTTCTATTTTGCAAAATAATAATTACTAAACAAGATATTTCAGTAAATGCAATTTCTATTAAAATACAAAAAAATAATTTATATTTTCTTAGTCTGCACTAAATATTTTAGCAAGTGATTTTAATTTCTTTTAACGGAGAAGATTAACATGTTCCAGCATCTGGCTGTTCTCTGTCGTCAAAAAATCTTATAAAATAGCATTTCTATATTTTTTACTTCTAACGATAGATGGCAGAACGTGCACAGCTTTCATTTTCGAAGTATGTACAACTGCCATCTAGTAACACAACTGGTAAACTCACGAAAACGATGAGTGAATCTTTCAATGCGTTGTCTCTATAAATGATCTTACACAACTTTTTGGTCTTGTATGGCTGTGTAATTCTTTGGGATAAACTAGAAACAAATCTTAGTGGACCATCGTGTAAGCACAAATGTTCAAGATTTGTGAACATTAGGAATGATAATGAATAAAGTATCAACAAAATTAATTGTATTTTAAAATATGGTTTTGTATTTTATTTTACATAGTTTGTATTTTAAAATAGGGAAAAAGCAAGATTCTATTATTATTATTATTATTATTATTATTATTATTATTATTATTATTATTATTATTATTATTATTATTATTATTATTTGCGTCATTGTCATTTTAGTAGGTATATAAGAGCATATGAGAGGATAGAATCAAACATTTTCGTTATGAAATTATCCCCATCGAAAAAATATATAGCCTGGTTCTGAAGTGGGCGTACCCCTAATTGGTGTTTTCTGACGGTTTTAGGTTTTACCCACATTTGTTTGGTAACATTGCTTGACATTGTCTGGCAATAATGCTATCCATGTTCATTTGTTTTCTGCTGTTTTCTGCTTTGTAACAGTTATTTGCAGTGAAGTAGGAGTAATCAACAGTGTGTGATCGAAGTCCATATAGCATTGATATGGATGGTGATCATACCGATGTTTATGACTCTTAAGACTCTTATGACTTCAAGGTAACTGTGTACAGACATTCTACGATAACTAACACTTTACTGTTGAAACTAATGGGGGGTACGTTTACCTCCGGACCACCCTGTAGAAGTGAAATGTCTAATTAGTTGATCACACGTAGTAATTCCGAAAACATAAATATTTTCTGGCTACGTGAAGTTGCCCCTCCCCGCACCTCTCGGTAAAGGCTTTTGAATACTATCACAAATAAGTGCTTAATTTGTGCTGCAAAAACATAAATATTTGCTTAAGTCAATGGCGTACGCAAGAAGGGTCAGGCTTTTAACTTCTGCTTTGTATCAATAAGATATTGTGGAAAAAAGAAACTTTTATCCTATTAAGATATGTTTACAAAAATCGTGCTTTCCTGAAACGAGCTGATCTCCCTTGTGCTAAGCAGTTAGCGTTTTAGCGTGGAAGACCGAGGTTCGATTTCCGGCAGGCCTCATGTCGTTCAGATTCCACGTTACGATGTAAGTTCACATCTCATATAGCTTCGCTGCATGCAGAAAAGGATGCTAAACTCAAACTCGCTTCAACCCCTGATACGATATGATCTTAAGTGCTTGAATCCGCTTCATTGGTAAAGTTTTGTTTACTCCTCTGTTTAGTAGGATATACACAGGGCTGTGCCATGGGGGCAACCGGGGCGATAGTCACCGTTAAAGTTACCGTTACCCTTGAATATATTAACGAATTGACTCCATTAACGAACTCTGCCGAGACAGGCGCTCGATAGTCACCGTTAAAGTTACCGTTACCCGTGAATATATTAGCGAATTGACTCCATTAACGAACTCTGCCGAGACAGGCGCTCGATAGTCACCGTTAAAGTTACCGTTACCCGTGAATATATTAACGAATTGACTCCATTAACGAACTCTGCCGAGACAGGCGCTCGATAGTCACCGTTAAAGTTACCGTTACCCGTGAATATATTAACGAATTGACTCCATTAACGAACTCTGCCGAGACAGGAGCTCGATAGTCACCGTTAAAGTTACCGTTACCCGTGAATATATTAACGAATTGACTCCATTAACGAACTCTGCCGAGACGGGCGCTCGATAGTCACCGTTAAAGTTACCGTTACCCGTGAATATATTAACGAATTGACTCCATTAACGAACTCTGCCGAGACAGGAGCTCGATAGTCACCGTTAAAGTTACCGTTACACGTGAATATATTAACGAATTGACTCCATTAACGAACTCTGCCAAGACGGGCGCTCGATAGTCACCGTTAAAGTTACCGTTACCCGTGAAATATTAACGAATTGACTCCATTAACGAACTCCGCCGAGACAGGCGCTCGATAGTCACCGTTAAAGTTACCGTTACCCGTGGATATATTAACGAATTGACTCCATTAACGAACTCTGCCGAGACAGGCGCTCGATAGTCACCGTTAAAGTTACCATTACCCGTGAATATATTAACGAATTGACTCCATTAACGAACTCTGCCGAGACAGGAGCTCGATAGTCACCGTTAAAGTTACCGTTACCCGTGAATATATTAACGAATTTACTCCATTAACGAACTCTGCCGAGACAGTCCTGGGTAGCCATCGTTATGTTAACGTTACCCGTGAATATATCAACGGATTGACTCCATTAAAGGACTCGGCAGAGGCAGTCGCTGCATAGACACCGTTAAAGTTACCGTTACCCGTGAATATATTAACGGATTGAGTCCATTAAAGAACTCGGCAGAGACAGTCGCTGGATAGTCAGCATTAATGTTATCGTTACCCGTGAACATATTAACGGATGGACTCTATTAGCGGTTATAATAGTTCTAGCTCTTTATTGAATAAAACAGAATTCAGAAATTCGCTTTCGTTCAAGACTTATGGTGTAGAATGATGGACGGACGTCGTACTAACATTACAATCTTTTAAGACCTACTAGCGTGATCCTAAACAATCAATTCCCGTTCCCGCTATTGTGTACGCATATTAGTTTTTACCTTGCCGAAATGCTTCCACAAGTGTAGCACACTCTCGCCATCCATAGATGTATATAATAAGTTGTTGTGAAGCAGCAGCAACATCGTTTAGAGCGGGTCAGTCGCATATCGATTGATGGCAAACGAAATATTAGCATTCACATTTTCTGTTTAGTTCTATTTCCCACGATTATACACCAAGTCTAAGGAATACGTAAGATGGATGACAATGGTAGAATGACGAAAGTGGAAGAACGGGAGAACCACGAGAAAATCCACGCACGTGTATGTCCACTACAAAGCCCATTTGGTGGTTGCTGGGATCGAACTAGGTACCCCCATTAGCCAGAGGTGAGTACCCTCACTACTGAGTCACCGCGGCCCCCTATTCATATTTTGTAAATGGGATTTTAATCGTTTTTTGCAATTGCATATTTCTATTTAAGTAACTGAGTTGAAAGACAAATATTAATAATAATAACTAGTTTTAATTACATTTCATATTTAGAATTTAATGGATATTTGAACTGTGGAATTTGAAGTTTTGTACTCGTTAAAGGAAATAATCAGTAACCACTAATGCAAGGCATCAGGGCCGGATTTTGTCGCCCCTAGGCCCAATAATTTTTTCCGCCCCCTAGTCTGGTTAAAGCTACTTTCCTAAAAAAAACAAAAAAAAAAAACCTTTATTAAAAAAATATATCAGGCCTATATGTTAATTGCTTAAACATCACTCCACGATGCAATTTTATCATTGCAAGTTTTTTGAGGAATTTACTTGGTTCTGGACTTAACAAAATACCGTTAATGTATTAACAAAAGATTGGTGAATAACTTTGGTTTTGTTCAATTTAGCCATTTGGGCAAATAAACAAAAAAAAAAAGTCTGTAACATTATAAAATAATTTTAATCTCAGGAACACAGCTTACATGAAGTATTTTGATAACGTGACACAAAAACTGTGTTTTAAAGTAAAACTAGATTTTTTTCTCTCGGCCGTGCGCCCCCTGGGAGCTTGCGCCCATAGGCCCGGGCCTATTGGAAAATCCGGCCCTGCAAGGCATCGTTATATTTCAGTTCCTCACCATTTTGTGCCTTTAATTACTAATACGCGTCGTCTCTGCATAATTTCGGAATCAGATGTCCTAACCTCTTGTATAGTTTGTAACTACATCTGAACTCTGGACAAATCTACTTGTGATTGTAATACTTATTCTATGTATGTAATCTTTGTGGGATTAAAGTTTAACATATTTCTTCTTCTTCTTTCCAGGAGATACTGTGAATATGTTTCTAAATCAGAACTGGCAACTGCTATTTGGAGAAATAAAACCAGCCTTGGAGAAAGAATGTGCAAAATTTTACGATAAAATGGGAAGAAATGTTTTCGATAAATATTCCATGGACGAATTATTCTTGTAGTATCATCAATGTTTATTGTGTGCAGTGACGGATTTACATATAAGCTAACAAGCTATAGCTTAGGGTCCCACTCGCTTGGAGGCCCAAAAGAGTTAAAGAAAAACTAATTGTAATGTAATTTCCAAATAACAAGAAAAAGCAAATGACTTAAAATGCACATACAACAATGGTGTTTTGTATTGTTATATATGGCTTTTATGAATTAAATAATGTTGCTCTATTTCTCAGCCCCACTTGTAATGAAGCCCTGTTATCCAGCCCCGCTTATAATGGAGTCCCCCATTTCCCAGCCCTGTTTCTAATGGGCCCTAGTTTCCATTTAGATATAAATTAGGTCCATAAATTTGCATATAACATATGTTCAAACCAAGGGCGCCGATTTCTCTGTAAATTTGGGGGGTCCATTCAGATGCAGATTGCATATATGAGGATTTTAAGACAAATTGGAAAAAAATTATGCCAAAAAAAGTATATTCATAAATACAATTCGGGGGCCCACATCAGCTTTGGGGGGCCCCCTGGCCCCCTCGGCCCCTCAGGATCGGCGCCCTTGGTTCAAACCTAAAAAATGCAACATTTTGTCGCTGAAAAGGAGAGCTTGACGTGTAAAGGACCCTTTCAATAGGTTAGAGCCCCATCAAACCTAAATGCGGCACTGATTGTGTGCACCATAACTGGTATTTCAACTTCAAAATTACTATTTACACTTCTATTTAAATGTATTTTTGTAAGAAAGTTTTACGTAAATGTTTGCATCGTTTGTTCAACAGGGATTTAAAGAAATCTAGTGCTTTCATGGGTTCATTTGATTGTACAGCCACCGAGTTACGAGGCCTAATTCTCAAAAACTACTAATCATTGTATTTCTAGTGTTAGTGTAAATGTTTCAATATCAGATACATTGTAAAATTGTATGTATCATGAAATTAAGACACAAATATGTGCATTTGTATTTAGAAATGGCATTAAATATTATTTTAGATTTTCCACTTCATGATACTTTTATGTTATGACTTGTAAAAAAAAAAAAAAAATACATTACAAGACTTGTTGTTTTGAGAAACAGACCTGGAGGCAAATTTCAGGTGTGTTATTCAGCTACATAATCGTGGAATGAGTAAGGGTTCTTAGCCAATCAGCGAGGATGTAGAAGATCAAAAGGCAGACAAGGCACCTAACAAAGAAATAATGCTGTTGTAGAAAAGTGCAACGAACTTTAAGCAATCAACGTTATACGTTACTAATTCCTATCAATATATTTTTTGTTAGTGGAATGGGAATTAACAAAAAAGGTAATTTGCATTTTTAGAAGGTTGTCCACTTTGTGAACAAAGAAATGACTTTGAACGCTAAACATGATAGAATAGTTCTTAGTTTAATTGTTTTTCTTATAAATAACTTCATTTCAATGTTTTGATCGAACAAAAATATGTGCACACATTAAGAATATGGGGTCTAGTTTAAACAATAATTAAACTGATTCCTTTTTTCGTTGAAATATGATCCCAGTGTCTCTTATAATCTTTCTGCGCAATCTGACATGACCCTTTTTAAACATGTATAGTTCAGGGGCACCACTAAAAATAATTATTCAAAAAAGAAAATTGTTTCACTGTACATCATCTGTCCTCTACAGTTTTCTTGTTTGCAAGTCTTTTTTTTTTCTACCAGCTGCGTGCCGAATTATGATAGACAAGCAAACATGTATGGCATAAAAGTAAGTGGGACAACAACTGATACTATGTCGTCACTACAAGCTAGGGGAATATATTTTGGTTCAGAACAGAACGAAGCGGGAGGGCTACAAGGCAATGTAAAGTGTTCCCATCTTTAGGCAAGATGAGTATCTACGTAAAGAAATACATGTGTACCAGGACCGAAGCTAGGGAATTTTCATGTACCGTCTAAACCTTTCAGTTGTTTATTGATATAGGGTAATGGCAGTAAATATCGAACGCCTCTAAATATCGAACACCTTGACCGTTTAGTTAAGAAATAATAATACCAAAAACGTTGCGTACTATCTAAAATTTGCAAACTCACCCTTCCAAACCTCGCCTTATAAAAAACAATAGGTCTATATGTTTTGATATTAGCGAAAGCGGGAAAGTTTCCTAGTCTGTGGTTTTGATGGGAGATTGGAGAAATCGCTGTATTTTTTGTAAGGTGCAGCACCGTAGTAATAATCCTTTTCCCCATGTGTGATGGTGTCATTATAAGGTATCCTTTTAATATTAGGATGTGTTAATATCAATATATGTATATTTATTTGTTGTAATGTTACTTTTCAACTATCATCTTATTTGAAGGAAAACGAAAATAGTGTTCGATATTCGAGACCCATTTCGTAATATCGAAATGCCGTTCGATAAAAGAGGTTCCTTCAAGGAAATGTGTTCTTTTGTATCGAACATTATAATAATTGGAAGGGCTATTGGTGATTTAAATATTAATTTAACTAAGTTGTTGATATCTGAATACCGAATTTTACACTGAATTGTAAACCATCCACCTTGTATCTGATACTTCTTGGGTTCAAACCGTTACACAAATATTTAGATTTACAATTTTTAGTAATGTTTCGTCACAGAGAGCATATCTAATCGAGGCCTTACGTCTTGCTGATCGCATTATTTCACACTTTTGACCCGGGCTTTTCTTCTTATTGATAGACTAGTAAACACAGTTGAAGTTAATCATAAATAATTGTTTACATTTTTTGTTGAGTATCCTTAACTACTGGAGCCGCGGTGGCTCAGTGGTAGAGCGTTCACCTCTGGTGCAAGGGGTCTCGGGTTCAAACCCTGCTCCCGCCAAGTGAACTTTGTGGTGGACAAACACCGTGTGCGTGCGTTTTCTCAGGGTTCCCCCGTTTCCTCCCACTTTCTTCATTCCACTATTTCATTCATTTCTCATAATCACCGTCTCCTTTAGCCTAACAGGCATAATCGTGGGACGTAAAACTCAGATTTCATTTCATTTATCCTTAACTACTGCTCAGAATTTGACAATGGGCAAAAATTAAGAACCCCAACAAGGAAGGTGTTCCCAAAATCAGAATCAAACCTGTTATAAAATGATACCATTCCAGTATTCGTTATCTGCCTTGCAAGCTGTTCAGCAGGTAAGGTCCGGTATGGTCCAGCAGGTAAGGTCCAAAGGCAGGCATCGAGAACCTTCCAGGTTCCTGTAACAACTTTAAATGATAAATCATCTGGGCGTCAGAAGACTGAGATTGCTCTTGGTCGGAAGCCATTCCTGAGTCCACAAGAAGAAGAGGAAATTTCTGAATGGGAATGAACATGGACAAGAGAGGATTTCCGTTTTAAGAAAAGTAATTTACTGGACACTGTACAGTAAATTGTACAGTCTTGAAGAAGGAGCACATCGTTCAAGCATGGAAGACCAGAGAAAATTTGGTTTACGTGTTTTATGGGACGACATCCTTGCCTGTCTCAAAAGAAGGCTGAAACTATTAGCAAGGTTAGGGTTGCAGTTTTGGAAGAGAAAATACGCGGCTGGTTTGCTGAACTTGATAGCTGAAGTGCAGTTATGGAAGGCCCAAGAAGGATCCTCAACGTAGACGAAACGAACTTTCTGTTCTACATGGTTTCAGGAAATTACCTTGGTATGAGAGAAGTAAAGCTTCAAATTACAGGAACATCTAAAGAAAAAGAGGGCGTAACAGTACTTGGCAATTTCTGTGCTGAAGGGCGTTGCGCCCAACATGATCATCTACAGCAACATACGACTTAAGCAAATTATGAAAAATAATGTACCTGAGCTATAGATCTACGAGAAAACAGAAACTGCCTGAATAAAGACTACAACATTTTTTGACTTACCACCAACGGTTTAGTCTGTGGCTAGAGACAGAAAATCATACTTTCTGTTATTCTCTTTCTTGATGGACACAGGAATTATCTATCACTTTAAGTCAGTAGATATTGTCACGATCATCGAATACTGGTGTATTGTCTTTTCCCCAATGCACTTATCTTCTGCAACCAGCAGACACGGGCGTGTTTTCACTCTTGAAACGAACATTGAATGCTCTTTAGGACGAGAAAATCAAAACTCTCGGAGCATCGGTAACGAAGGTAAATTTTTCACCCAATCGAAGAAAGTTTGGGAAGATGCCGTGAAACCAGAAATTGTGAAAAGCGCATTTCGTAAGTGTGGTCTTTATCCATTGAGTCCTACTGCTGTGGACTGTAGCAAGTGTGTTGCCAATATTCTGAAGACCCCAGTGGGAAAACCACAGCAAGAGAGTGACTAGAGTACCCCTTCATCTTCTCAACAACTGTTCCCTACTCCTCATAAGAAACTGAAGTTCGTGCTTGGTGATCTGGAAGAATACATACCTCCTCGTGTTCTTAATATGTTCCGTGACAAACTAAGACGTGACAAAGAGGAACGGAGTGATGGTGATTCAGATTTGAATGCTTATTGGAAAAGTGTTAAAACTTGGTATTGTGTGACACATGAAACTAAATTGGCTGATAAAAACTAAACAACAAATGATTCAAGCTCAGAAGAAGGAAATGAAGAGTGAGAGAGTGATAGTCGTGAATTCATATGGAATAATGAACGCTTAAATGGTACGCACCTCCACCCAAGAAGGATCTTCTAGGTGCCGTCATTTCGAAAACTAGAGTAAAAATGCACAAGTCAAAATTATTGAATCAAGATTAGATTGCTTCGGAATTACTATGCTCGTCTTCCTCAAGTAGTAGCGATGATTTTTCAAAGAGTTTCTCAAACTCCCTGAAGCCACGGAGAAACCCCATCAATTTAGGCTGAAGAAAATGTGTGCACTATCTTCCAAGGAATACCTGGAAGAACTGAAGAAGAAGAAAGGCAACAAAAAAGATTAACGTAATACGCTCCTCTCTGTGCTGATGAGTGACGATATGAAACAAACATTTTGTAGCTTAGAACATTTTAATATGTATTTCTCTTTGAGTTTGCTATCTTAGTTTATTATTTTAGAATTATTGCAATGTATTTATATACAATGAAACTATATCCATGTTATCCTCAGAGTGAACTTGTTTAAAAATAAAATATTCTGTTCGATATTAAACCCGCTGTTCAATATATAAACATTCCGTTCGATAATTAAAACCTCATTGATCGATATATAGCACAACCCACTCGGTATAAGGAGTAATACAACTTTGCTATTTAAATGTTCTTCAAATTTCAAAATTCTTAATTATAATTGTCATAATGAGCTGGTTTCAACCAATAAATAACACCTTTACAGTTTTATTGCTCAAATAGTGCCGTGTTCCTCACTGATAGAATAATAATGATTAAATATTCATAGGAATGCCCTTAAGTGTTCGATATATAGTGCCATAACCCTATATGTATGGTGAAATCAAGATAGCCCTCCTAAAAGTGATCTCTCCCTCCCTCTCATTTTATTATTCCGACTACAAGAATTGAAATACGCACATGAATCTAAGGCTTCTTTCACATTATCCACCGATTTGCCGGATCCGTTTCCGGCAGTTTGCCGGATGAGAAGTGTACCCTTTCATATTATCCTGCTTTTTGCCGTGGATGAAAAATATCCGAGCAGGGTTGCTGTGCAACAGAAGAAACAATACCTTGTGACACTTGTCGTATTGTGGTGGTTGCAACTGACAGATGCAAAAAAGTGTCTTCTACTCGCCTTGTTAAGATAGACAGAAAAAAAGTCAGAGACAAATATGGGTTCACTCCTTTTTAGAGAAGTGGTAACTTGAAGAAGATTTTTCTATACTGTTTCCACAATCGATAGACTTGAGCAAAATAGCGGCCAGGTTCTGGATATTTAAAATACGATACTGGTATTCACCTGTTGTGACTGGGAAATCCAGGATAAAGTCCTTTCAGGATAGTCGGTGGTTGAGATCTATCCCAGAATCCAGTGGCGGATTTAGAAGGTTAAATCTGGGGGGCTACTAGACCCCAGACTATGAGAAGTATATCATGAGTTTACTGTAAAGTTTCAAAAAAATATATAACTTAAATCATTTTCGTCACCCTGAAAACTGAGGAGCCTAGGAACCCCGGCCCCGGGCTAGATCCGCCACTGCCAGAATCCCAAGTCAACACAACCACTGAGCCCAAAGCTAATCTGTAGGCATTATGTATTTATTATTATTATTATTATTATTATTATTAATATTATAGTATTTCGAGTTTATTCTTTTATTTAAGCGTTCCGACTATTGACTCAAGTCTCTTTAAAGCACTGCTCTAGTCCCTGTATTCGAAGGATTATTCAAGAAATTACAACCATAGAAGTGTTAATTATAAAATATATAAGGTACGGTATATTTATCAAATATCACATCATGAATTCTTTCTTGCTTTGCGAAAATACATAAAGGTATTATTAGTAAATATATAATATTGCTGAAATATTTGATAGTGTATATTTCAATTTTGGGGCACCACAACTTTACAGAATTACAAGCTCATTTGTCCAGTGCTACTCGGACATTTATTTCTCCCAATCTTCTATTACATAGAAAAAAAATTATATTGATTTGGACACTTTAATTAACGACCTATGGATTCGACACTCTGGTAGTATCCGTCGTTTTCGATTATTTTCACACGTTATCTTTTCCCATATATTGTATGTAACAAGCATGGTTAAAATTACTTTAGGTGTACTGGGCTAGAACATAACCGCATACACAAACACACTCCACACACACACACACATACTGTAAAAACGTAAAACACACGCGTCCATATTATCGCAGCCAATCTATACTTTTTCCTGGCAACACTTGCTTCCTCCCTCAACACCTATCCGGCAGTTAGCCGCGTATATGTGAAGAGCTTCATTGCTTGTAATGTCCCGCTTGGATATACACGGCGGTCTGCCGCGCCGGATTCTAGCAGGGAGATCCGGCTGTTTTTGCTCGCCGGATAAATGACTAGCGACCGCAGCACATATGTGAAGAGCTTCATTGCTTGCAATGTCTTTCTACTTTGTCCGACAATTCGCCGGAAACGGATCCGGCAAATCGCCGGATAATGTGAAAGGGCGGTAAGCTAGATTTCCACTACAAGTTAACTGTGTATTATAATCGCATAAAAATGAACCCAGTTTTTAACGTTGCACTGTATGTTAAGAGATAGCTTGCGTAATTATGGCCACATATTCTTATGAACAGAAATATATTATTATCTTCATTAATATTTATGAAATTTAAATGCATTGCATAAAATAGAAATAAAAACACGATACTTCCTTATATTAGGGTACACATAATGTTAGTTACATTATTTTCACAAAACAAATATAGCCATTCCCACTTATTTAAAGCTTTTTTGATTTTTCTTCATGCATATTGTACCCAAAAGAGAAAGGGTGACACCTATACTTCGTCAAAGTTAAATATTTCTTAATATTATTTATACTACATACAGATAAATAATAACCTTGAATTATCTATTATGTTTCAGTACTGAATTTCAAATCGAAACAAACGAAGAAAACTTAAGAACTTCTGTAACTGCTAAATCAGGATTTATATGGTACTTACCATATTCTTCTGGCCATTGACAAATAAAAATTGTTATGCATTATCGGATATCTATAGCTCCCAGACGACCCAGTTTAGCAGGGACACTCCCAGATGTAACCTACATCATTTATCCATTCAGGAATTGTTCAGGACACCAAAGGTCCAAAATTCTCTCAAAAACATGAATTACTGTTGTTCATGTAGGAATTGTTCGGGACGAAAAATGTCACAAATTCCCTCAATAACAAGAATTACTGTTGTTCATATAGGAGTTGTTCGGGGCACCAGATGTCCCAAATTCCCTCAAACACATGAATTAGTGTCGCTCGTATAGGAATTATTCGGGGCACCAAATGTCCGAAATTCCCTCAAAAACATGGATTACTGTTGTTCATGTAGGAATTGTTCGGGGCACTAAATGTCACAAATTCTCTCAAAAACATGAATTAGTGTAGTTCGTATAGAAAGTGTTCGGGACAACAAATGTTCCAAATTCCCTTAAAAACATGAATGAGTGTCCTTCGTATAGGAATTGTTTGGGAAAACAAGTGTCCCAAATTCCCTCAAAAACATGAACTAGTGTCGTTCCTATAGGAATTTGTTCGAGGCAACAAATGTCCCAAATTCCCTCAAAAACATGAATTACTGTTGTTCGTGTAGGAATTGTTCGGGGCAACAAATGTTCCAAATTCCCTCAATAACAAGAATTACTGTTGTTCATATATGAATTGTTCGAGACAACAAATGTTCCAAATTCCCTTAAAAACATGAATTACTGTTGTTCATATAGGAATTGTTCGGGGCATCAAATGTCATAAATACCCTCAAAAACATGGATTACTGTCATTCATGTAGGAATTGTTTGAAACACCAAATGTCCTAAATTCCCTCAAAAGCATGAATTACTGTTGTTAATGTAGGAATTGTTCGGGGCACCAAATGTCCAAAATTCCCTGAAAAACTTGAATTTGTGTCGTTCGTATAGGAATTGTTCGGGACAACGAATGTCCCAAATTCCCTCAAAAACATGAATGAGTGTCGTTCGTATAGGAATTGTTCGGGAAAACAAGTGTCCCAAATTCCCTCAAAAACATGAATTACTGTTGTTCATGTAGGAATTGTTCGGGGCACCAAATGTCCCAATTTCCCTCAAAAACATGAATTACTGTTGTTCATGTAGGAATTGTTCGGGGCATCAAATGTCATAAATTCCCTCAAAAACATGGATTACTGTTGTTCATGTAGGAATTGTTCGGGGCACCGAATGTCCCAATTTCCCTCAAAAACATGAATTACTGTTGTTCATGTAGGAATTGTTCGGGGCACCAAATGTCCCAATTTCCCTCAAAAACATGAATTACTGTTGTTCATGTAGGAATTGTTCGGGGCACCAAATGTTCCAAATTCCCTCAAAAACATGAATTACTGTTCTTCATATAGGAATTGTTCGGGGCATCAAATGTCATAAATTCCCTCAAAAACATGGATTACTGTCATTCATGTACGAATTGTTTGAAACATCAAATGTCCTAAATTCCCTCAAAAGCATGAATTACTGTTGTTCATATAGTAATTGTTCGGGGCACCAAATGTACCAATTTCCCTCAAAAACATGAATTAGTGTCTTTCGTATAGGAATTGTTCGGGGCACCAAATGTCCAAAATTCCCTGAAAAACTTGAATTTGTGTCGTTCGTATAGGAATTGTTCGGGACAACGAATGTCCCTAATTCCCTCAAAAAAGAATGAGTGTCGTTCGTATAGGAATTGTTCGGGAAAACAAGTGTCCCAAATTCCCTCAAAAACATGAATTACTGTTGTTCATGTAGGAATTGTTCGGGGCACCAAATGTCCCAATTTCCCTCAAAAACATGAATTAGTGTCTTTCGTATAGGAATTGTTTGGGGCAACAAATGTCCCAAATTCCCTGAAAAACATGAATTACTGTTGTTCGTGTAGGAATTATTCGGGACAACAAATGTCCCAAATTCCCTCAAAAACATGAATTACTGTTGTTCATATAGTAATTGTTCGGGGTACCAAATGTCACAAATTCCCTCAAAAACATGAATTAGTGTTGTTCGTATAGGAATTGTTCAAGACAACAAATGTCCCAAATTCCCTCAAAAACATGGATTACTGTCATATGTAGGAATTGTTCGGAACACCAAATGTCCAAAATTCCCTTAAAAACATGAATTAGTGTCATTCGTATAGGAATTGTTCAAGACAACAAATGTCCCAAATTCCCTCAAAAACATGTTCGTGCGCTATTTAAGAAATCTCGCTTTTATTAATCATCGATCTCAACTCATTGGAATAAACCACTCTACTACTCACATTCAGTGAATGTTGACCTATGATATTTCTGCAAAGTGCAGTTACACTTGCAGTTTCATGAAAATACTCTGTAAATTTTAATAGGGTTTTCTGGTTTCTTAGTCTAGAACAGAGCTTTCCAACTTGGGTGTTGCGAGTTGTTTTAAATTAAGGATGTACAATCAGTGGCGTAACTACAACGGAGCGAGTGAGGCAGTTGCTTAGGGCGCAAGGGCAAAAAGAAAGAATATAGACAACCCACTATGTCCATATCTACTATGTAGGTCCTATATGAAATTTAAGACATTACAAAAATCTTAATTCAGTTTCACCCACAGAACTAACTATATGGCTTTAATAAATAAATTTAATGATATTTTTAATTCGTAGTTCGTGATTTAATTACGTTGTATATTTTCAGTGTAGAAAAGAGACGCTAAACTTCAATCAACGAAGGAACATAATTAGAATGTAACTGTAGAGCTCTTTATTGTAATCATTGACTGAAAAAGTGGACGCCGACCTTTACAAAAGTGTTAATGATTTGTATGAATTATTTCATATGTATGTTTATTTGACTAGAATTCGGAGAATAAGATATATTTTGGATACAAAAAGTATTTATAAATGCAAAAATACTTTGGTATATAACTTTCAAATTGTGCATTTTAACAAGCCATTGACAGAGTAAAGGTAATTTTAAAGTAAAATCAATTAACAGTATCAAATGTACCCCTACTTTGAAGGAATTTGGTTTGTATTCGACAATTGGCATTGTTTAGCCACTAGCCTAGGTTTTGAAAAGAAAAGTTCCAAGGATTATTTCTCAGTTTCCTGAGCTTCCTAGCTTCCTCGTAAAGATCTTAAGCTTTACGAAAGTGGACTGAGACACAAAAGCAAAAATATCCACAACAGTTAAAATTCCGACCATGTTCTTCAGAGGGACCCGAACTTCTAGTGGATTACACCTCATGATCCAATGTGGAACGGGGCCGGCGGTGGCTCAGTGGTAGAACGTTTGCCTCTGGTACGTGGGGCCCTGGTTCGATTCCAACTAGCGTCAAGTGAACTTTGTGGTGGACAAACACCGTGTGCGTGGGTTTTGTCGGAGTTCTTCCGTTTTCTCTCACTTTCTTCATTCCACCCTTTTATTCATTTCTCATTATCACCGTCTCCTAGCCGGCGTAATCGAGGGACGTTAAACTTAAAGATTTCATTTCCAAAGTCGAACGCCCACGAACACCTTTTTAAAAGTTAATTGATTTAAACGTTCCTTAGTACCTTATATACCCAATTATCACTATGGTTTTACTTGTTTTTACAACATCTTACAAGTTTTTCCAGTAACCAATAACGACAGGGACACGAACACAAATATCAGGACAGTTAAAATTCCAAAGGCTCTCCCACCGGGAATCAAAATCGGAACTCCGTACACCAAAAGTGCAAATGCTAGTCACTAGATTAGCAGGGAGGGTAGAAAGTTGATATTTTGTTTAACGTGGGGACGAGTTACATGGTCTACCGCTAAGAATCGAACCAAGACTCCCACACCAGTAGCGCGTATACACTGTAAAAAAATGAGGTGTTGAAACAACACAAAATGACTACCATTTTAGTGTGTTACTTGTGTGTTAATTCGGCACCAAGTACATCGTCCTCCGAGCATATCAGAAATAACTCGTTACTACCTGAAAGAATTTGCATTGGTATTTATCGTTTAATACGAGCAAAACTTTGTGAAATATATTTGGCACTTATGCCATGTAACGAATAATGTTCTATGTTTTCCGTAATCGGTCATAATAATATTGTCGTAAATGTGTGAATCGTCTGACAACAGTTACATAGACAACAGTTCTTCCTGTTAGGAACCTGTTAGGTTCAACAAGTGCTAAGACACAAGAATGACGGATAAAGAAAATGGATGGAAGTACTGCTTTCTGTGTAAGTGTTGTCAGATTACTCAACGCTACCCACATCAGCATCCCCTATTGTTTGAAACTATGCATCATCTTGCACTCCAATCATCTCCTGCACGATACTATTATACTCCACTTCACCTTCTCTTTACTTTATATTGCTACACGGTCCCTCCAGATCATCTCGATCTACAGATTCTCCAAGACATCGTTTGCATATTCATCTACCGCATATCTTGCCATCATATGCACAGTGATTCCATTTCACTAACAGGGTTGACCACGTCTCCATTGGCCTAGAGCAGCCCCTAGGCAGAAGATAACCGCGTTCTTCTTTCTAACAATTCTTGTGTCATGTTGTAGCGTCAAGTGAACCTCTTCTCATCTCTCATTTTCATCATGATTTCCACATATCGCTTACCTATACCTTCACTTTACATTTTGGTTGTCTGATTTCTCACGCTTGCTATATTGTGGATGTTCTTCACCATTCTTGCTATATTATATATTATATGTAGTCTTACGTATCTTATATTTCGTATATTATATTATATATAATATTTTGTTCTCACCTATATCATGATTTATCTTCCAGTTCGCCTACAAGTATGTTTATGATCGCAAAGATCATAATGTCCTTCCAATAATATGTTAAATAATAAAGATAAATAAATAAATAATAGCCCATAGTCCAACCACCCATACGTTCTTCCCATAATGCTCCTCTCAACTCCCTTCCCTAAAAGAGGGTGTAGCTCTCTTAAACGATGCTAGCCTCCGGCTAGCCTTAAAAAAATACTTGGTGTTGAATTAACACACAAGTAACCCGCTAAAGTGGTAGTCATTTTGTGTTGTTTTAACACCTCAATTTTTGCTGTGCACTGACCGCTTAACCAGGAGGTGACTGATATTTAAAACCACGGGCATGATGTTATCTATCATCAAGTTAGGTCCAAGATCTAACGTGGAAGCGCATGCCTCTGGTGTTACTAATACGTGTAACTACTAGAAAATGTAATTTAAAGGACAATCTTATTATAAAAAACAAAGTCTGTCAGTTACGTTCATAATGATTCATTCAGACTAATAATTGTCGCAAGCTGGGCTGCCTCTCCTGATAAGTGAGGAGAAGATTTAAACAAGCGGTGGAAGGAGTATTTCCAGAAAGTTCTCAATAAAGAAAACCTGACAAAAACTTGTGATAATCAATGCACGAATCAAGGATTCGTTCGGTCGGTGACTATAGTAGAGGTGGAAAATGTCATGAAAAAAATGAATTGTGTTTTTTAACACTACATAAAAATGTTTCCAGGACCAGATAATATTGGAAAAGTTGGAATCATGTAACAATGTAGGTAAAGAATGAATGTAGTAGTTCACTCGGCTTTTAGTAGGTTATTGTAAACAGAAAATATGCCAAAAAAGTAGAGAAGCAAGTACGTTGTGCTGGATTTAAAAAAAATAAAGGTGATGTTCAAGGATGTGGCTGAAGACTTAGGAGAGAGTAACACAAGCAAGATTGAGGGAAGAGATCGAAATCACAAAGAACTAATATGGTTCCACGCCAGGACGGTCGACAACGGATTTTGCACTTAGGAATCAAAGGTCCTTCATATGGTTTCCATCGGATTAGAGAAAACATATGGTAGAGTGCCCTTTGATCTTATTTGGTAAGCACAGAAGAAAAAGTATGTTCCATACACATGCATGTGTGTAATTCAAGATATGTATGATGGATGTACGATAAGAGTATGGAGCGAGTGTGAAATAATAGAAGACTTCATCAGGAATCTAGTCTTAGCCTATCTTTTTTGCAGTTGTAATGGACAAGCTTACAAAGGATAGTAAAGAAAATGAAATGAAATCTTTAAGTTTTACGTCCCACGGTTATGCCGGTTAGGCTAACGGAGAAGGTGATGATGAGGAATGAATGAAATGGTGGAATGAAGAAAGTGGGAGGAAACGGGAGAACCCCGAGAAAACCCACGAGCACGGTGTTTGTCCACCACAAAGTCCACACGGCGCGAGCTGGGATCGAACCAGGGACCCCAAGCACCGGAGGTGAACGCTCTACCACTGAGCCACCGCGTCCCTCAAGGATAGTCAAGAGTTAGCATCTTGGAATATACTATTTGCGGACGACATCGTGTTGGTAAGTAAAACTGAAGTAGCACTGAAAGACAAATTAAATACCTGGAGAGGAGCATTGTAGAGCAAAAGGTTTAGTTTTAGTTAAACCAAATAAAATATTTACATTGTCCATTCAGCAAGAATGTAAGTACAAGAATGCTACTGGACGAAGAAGAGCTGGTAATGATGAAGAAATTCAAGTATTTGGAATTATTACTACAGGAAATTGCAGGAATAGAATATGCCAACAGGAAAATTAGAAACGTTTGGAAAAAATGCGGAGAAGCAGCAGGAGTATTGTATGATTGTATGGCACCGTTACATCTTGAAGGAAACATTTACAAGACAACAGTGAAACCTCCCATATTAAATATATGGACTGGAGCGGAATGTGGAGCAGCAAAGAAGAGATACGAACAGAAGTTGCAGGTTGCGAAGGTGAAGATGCTGCGGTGGATGTGTGCAGTGACGCGGAAGGACAAACTAAGAATGAAGTGATCTTAAGAACAGATAAGGTGAGATCAGTAGTAGAAAAGCTTCAAGAAAGTAGACTAAAATAGTTTGGGCATGTAGGAAGAAGACCTTTGAAATACATAGCTCACCGAATATGTGCTATAGAAGTAGGTGGGAAACGAGCCTGAGAGATTCTGTAGAGAACAATATGGTGCAGTGTACTGTCACAGTTAATATAACACAAGGTAGAAACAGGTGGAAGAAGTAATCCGAAACTCCGATCCCAGCTAACTGGAAAAAAGGTTTAGACGAAAAAGAAGAAGACTGTACATTGGGAGAATAGAGCTCTTTCCTACCGTCATCATGTCTTCTTAACATGTTTGATCTAAACAAAATGTAAATATTTATGTACATACAAAAAATTGACTAAGACTATCTTCTCTTTCCTGATTTTTGTGGACGTCATTCTTTAAACCAAAAAGTGCTCCTCGTTTGAAAAAAATACATAAAATAGAAAAGGAAAAGATTAGTAAAGAGACGATTTTCTAACTATTGAACATCTTTACTGTTGGAGAAATATTTGAAAGGTTTAAAACTATAACCAAACGAAGCTTCCGTTTGCCCAATTAAATCTGCAACTATTATTAAGTAGCCCAGTGATTTGAAGGTCAACTGGTGCGAGGCAGATTCTTTTAGGAAAATAAAACAAAAAAGGCTTATTTTTTGCTCTTTCTTATGAATAAGAAGTTTCCAAGAAAACATTACACGATCTGCTTAATATGCTGTCTATGGAAAAACCATGCTACCTTAGCAAAAAGCAAAGAAGGAACGAAGTGATTAAGGTAGCTTGATGGCGCGTTATTTATTTTTTTTTAAATATTTTCCCCATACTGTGGCTCCTACTATGTGTTCGATATCACGTAAGCATATACCCTTTTTCTGGCTTATTAGATTTGTATCAGCTAGAAAATTCACTTTTCAGCTTTTCAAACTACGGAATCCATGAGTAATGGTGGCTTTCTTCACAGAAAATTTTGTCCAGGGGGACAAAATCATAACATAATACGGCTGCAGTCAGATATTTTTTGCTTAAACATGTACCCAGCACAAGAGTGGCATGTAATTACAACTTATCTTAGCTCCAAACTAGGGATTGCCAATTCCGGAATTTTTAATTTTCGGAATCCGGAAAGGAAAATCGGAAGAACTCCGGAATTCGTAAAAGTCCCGATTTCAAAAAATTCGGATTTCAGAAAAATCCATATTTCGAAAATATCCGAATTTTGAAAAATTCCGGAATTCGGAAAATAATCAATGTCGGAAAAATTCCGGAATTCGGAAAAATCTGGAATTTATAAAATCCGATTTCGGAATGGATTTCTTCCTAATTCCGTATTTTTTCCGACATTCAAAATTTTCCGAATTCCGGAATTTTTCTGAATTCGGGAATTTTTCTGAATTCGGGAATTTTTTCGAATTGCGGACTTTTTCAGAAGTCCGGAAAATAATTTTTCTGGAATCCGGATTCCGGAAAATTTTGACCATCTCTACTCCGGACGGAGGGAAAACGATTCGACCATTCTGAAGCGGCAAACCTTTTCTCTCGGATATGTGCCAGGAACAAGCAAAAGTCGAAAGCTTTGAAGAAATACTCTGTTCGTCTGTCACAACGGGAAAGAAATACCAAAAACGGTAAAGAAATGCCGAGAAATGTGTTTCTAATATGGATCCCATTTTCAAGACTAGATTTCAAATCCGCCCATATTTGCTTATTTAAACAGGAAGTAGTAAATATCAACTTACTTCCGGTTTCAACATTGATTCTTGTAGAACAGCATTTTTCAAACTGTAATCCTCAACGTCTGTCCTCTTAGGTTTAACAATAGGTTGTCCAACAAAGAAAATAAAACTCAAGTTATTTGTGTATTGCACAAAGTAATTGAGAATCCAAAAACAGATAAACCCTGTAGATTACAACAACTTAAGGTAAAGATTATGAAATTCTAGCAGCTTATATAGATGAATTATTACAAAAAAAAAAAAAAAATGTTCGGCGTAAGCTCTAAACTGCGATAAACAAAGCCACGTGAAAATAAATCTCGCTGATTTGCTGTTGGCCTATCGACGCTAGTACTCCTCCGCAAAGTAGTTCTTCATATGATTTGATTATTGCTTTTACTATGAAGCTCCATATAAAACTGCTACATTATTATAAATGACAAAAATATAATACGGATTATCTAATAATACTGCAATCAAGTGCGGTTAGTGAAACAATAGAAATAAACACTAAGCATGCGCAGTAATTATGGCGCCAATTCAACTGTGAAGGCATGTTCTGCTTTTAAGTCTGAAAGATGGCTGACTTGAATCCCGGTTCAGCGCATGTTGTGGTGAAACATCAACAAGGTAAAACCTTTACTCACTAAGCAACAATTATTTACCAGCGAAATTCAAATATATATATTTTTTAATCTTTCGAGTTTTCTTCTTTCTTTTCTGCTGCTGCCATAAGTATCTAAACAATACGAGACAGTATTGTCAAAATGCACGTGTATAATTTTCTCCTCCCCGTGAGGAGTGGGAGTGATACATCACTAGCCAATCGTATTTGTGACAAGCGGAAGGATACAAATATTTTGTTTATCAGAGTTTAGAGCTTACGCTGAACAGAGTAATAAGTTTTCTTGACTTCCTTTAATTATTGAAGAAAAACGTCTGTACATTGTCTTCTGTTATTATAATATAAAATTAAAGAATTTTAATTAATAATATTTTGCTACAAACAAATAGCATTGGCAGCTTACACCACGTGAAAGAGTTTGGTTATATTGAACCTGCATACAAACATGACATTAAGTACAGCTGTGTTGCATATTACAAAGAGGCCATATATTTATCTGTATAGACAAAAAAGAAGAACGCTAACATTTGACTGCTAACTACGAGTAGACCACTGCACCGCTGAATTCATCTTACTTCTAAAATAAGTAAGTCGAATTATACTTTGCTTTATGGTGGTTGTGATAGAATTTAGAATTCAGAGTCCCTTCCAGCAGCAAGGCTATATGGGACATTGACCTATAGCATAATGTCGGGCCCAAACCACATAAGCTCCCACTGGGAATGAAACCCAAGTTTTCTGCGTTGAAAGTGCTTTCGCTAACTATATAGCCACGAAGTTACATAATTTTGAAGAAGCTGTAATAATAATAACATTATTATTATTATTATTATTATTATTATTATTATTATTATTATTATTATTATTATTATTATTATTATTATTATTATTATTATTATTATTATTATTATTATTATTAAAGTTAACTTCTGACATTCAAATCTCCATGCACTTCTTTGTCTGTCTGCCTCTTTTCTACGATAAATTTCGTAAGTTTTATCTGACATTGAGTAAACTTTCCACAGGCACGTAGCCAAGGGGGGGGGGGTCCGGGGGGTCCGGACCCCCCCTTCGAGACCAGAAATGAAAAAATTAAGGAAGGATAAAACAAAATGAAATGACAAAAAGAAGGATCAGCGTTAAAAATTAAAAAGAAAACTACAGGAAGCTTTTGTTTACTTTTTCTTATGAGGAGATTTGTATTACTTGCAATACGGTGGTGAGGTAAGCGAGGTTTAAATTTCAAGAAAAGTTATGGAATTCTCAGAATTCCTGCTATTAGTCAGGGAGATTTCAAGCTTTCGAAAGCATAAGTGCCGTTGTGTAACAGCGTGGGCATTTTTAATCATAACTTTTCGTCATCGCATCCTTGCAGTGTCAAACATGTTATTTCAAGGACAATTTTCTGTTGCTCCTTTAACCTGTCATTTGGAACCGACAGTAGTTGACGGAATAATAAAAACAAAAAAAATTATGTTGAAAGAAAGTTCTGTTAGCATTTGATTCAACAGAGAAAGGAACGCATATATTGTAAAACTAGTTGAATATACATATGCTTCGCACAGGGGCTGTATTTGGAAGTCAACGCCTGTGGGAGTATCACCATTGATCTCAGCGACCGCGAAAACTATGGATTTGATTCTAATATCGGTCATTTTGGGATATTTTTTATATGCCTCGGTATCGACACCCCGCTGGCTCCCGGCCCGTATACTTGCAAGTCATCTCTAATTGAAGTGTCACCATTGATTTCAGCGACCGCGAAAACTATGGATTTGACACTAATATTGGTCATTTTGGATTAGTTTTATATGTCTTATATGTGACCCCCGGTCCGGAGGCGAATAGCGTGAATTTGGAAGTTAATGCGACTGGAGTTTCACCATTGATTTCAGCGACCGGGAAAATATGAATTCGGCACTAATAGCTCAAGTGGTAGAGCGTTGGCTTCGCATTTGGGAGGTCGTGGTTTCGAATCCCGCTGCCTAGCATTCTGACTGAGGTTTTCCAGGGTTTCCCTCAGTCCTACCAGGCAAATGCCGGGATAGCACCTACTAAACAGGCCCTGGCCGATACCTTCCCAAATCCTTTCCATTGTTAATGTTGTTGGATATCCAATGTAAAATGGCCTCTGAGCTGTATCTGGTGATTGTTAAATAAATAAATAAATATTGATCATTTTCTACTACTTTTACATGTCCCGGTAAACGCCCCCTGAGAACCATTTAACCGTTTAATTTCGACAGAAACGTTTAACTCTGGTCTGGAGCCTGGACCAAGGTATTCGTGACTAAAATTTGGTAACTCTAGGTCAATTTGTCTGGTTCCCAAGCCGGTTCCGGTAAACGCCCCCCTGAGACCCCACTGTTTCGAAATTAAAAAAAAAACGCTTCGTCTTGATCTGGGGACTGGGCCAACCCCTGACCAAAATTTGGTAACTCCCGGTCCACTCGTCTGGTCCCCAGGCAGCACACAGACAGACAGACAGACAAACACACAAACAAACTCTTCATTTTATTTATATTAACGGATAGTTTACAAGACAGCATTCAGTATGTACTTTTTATAATAATTGAGGTCATAACGAAAGGAAAATTGTTATATTTGAATAAACAGGAGAAGAACGTAAATATTGCAAAATCTTTTTCAATACTTTTTTTTATTATTTTGCTCGAAATTTCTTCATAGTTTGTTATTAAAATACTTGCCAACATATCCTCATTTTATTGTCCTAACAAACCAATATATGTTGATAGTAAAGTAGTTTAGATTGATCGAGCGCCTGGGCCTTCAGAATTTCATGTCCATCCCCCCCCCCCCCCCGCCGTTACGAAATCCTGGCTAAACGAACCAACATATGTTCCAGTAAAATAGTTTAGAGTGATCGAACACCTTTTGTGATGACCACAGTATTTCATGTCACGGACCCCCCCCTTCACGAAATCCTGGCTACGTGCCTGCTTTCCATATCCTTTCTTTTGATTACGAAACAAAATGGATTTCAAAACTGATTATTAGAGTATCGATTTACCCTCTTAGAATGTTTTTACATGCACAAAATATGATAAGATAGTAAATTTTCTTCTTAACATTTGTGTTAATTGTTTGATTTTGGCGCAATATGACGTACGCGTTTTGTACTGCTTTCTAATCATTCCCACTCTTTGAGGAAATTAAGTCCTTCTGCATGCACAAAATGTCATCAAAAAATAAAAGGTGCATGAGCAGATTCATGTATATTTTATCTATCCAAACCAATGTAAGCTGTTTCCAGGAGTGGATCCAGGACAGATTTCTGGGGAGCGGTTATAATAGTGCTACTTAGAGCTACTTTTAAGAGCTCCAAACTCTGGGATGGCTTTTATTTATATATAAAATAAGAAAATTTCCTGTTCTGAAGGGGGGCGATCGACCCGATCGTCCCCCCTGGATCCGCCCCTGGTTGTTTCTTACCTACGATACTGCACCCTCCAAAATCAATGATGCTTGATTTGATGGCTTTCTATGTCAGGGTTACCAGACGTGTCTTTTTTAACGGGATTGTACGTTTTTTCAGAAAGTTATCTACTGTCCCGAAAAAGAAAGCAATCGAGACGCAAAATGTCTTCGTCTTCTTCTTTTTTACGAAAGTGTCCCCTTTTTAGCTTGTAGTCACATAGTATACAAGTAATTTCTTATATGGACTTCAACAGTATTTTTCCACACACGCACGCCGGGAATCGAACTCTGGTCTCCCACGCCAACACACAAAAAGGTAGATATATACAGGGTGTTTCAAAACAACACTGACAACGTTAGGGAGATGTTACCTGACACCAAGATAAGGCAAAAAGTATTGACGAACCTGCGTGCAAAGAGAAAAGAAACGTAAGTCGTGAATGAGAAAGAGGAGTCGCTATATATTAAATTTTCAATCAGTTAATTTAAACACAAACAAACTATTTGCTGAGCAAAACAATATATTCACATAATAAACTACATACGTGTTAGGTGGCGAAACTGTAACATGTATGTAGTTTATTATGTGAATATATTGTTTTGTTCAGCAAATAGTTTGTGTTTTAAGTATATACAAAGCAAAGTTTCTACTTACGGAAAATATTACAGTTAATTTAGTAAGTATGAAATAAAAATGAATTAATTTTGGAATTTTTGCTTTGTATGTATGTTTTGTTACTGGTTAATTCATATCCGACTTCCGAAGAGAAACATCACAAGAATTTAATGACCGTGTCTATAACGACAACTCCCAGTCACGACCCCTATTTAGTTTTATTAGAAATAGAAAAGGAAAAGTGGGAAAGAAGAAGGTAGGAGGAAAGAAGGAAAAGGAGAAAAGAAGAAAGGAAGAAGGAATTAGAGATGAAAGATTACTGGATAATGATGGAAATATGGTAAATAAACTTGAATAGTTATTGAAAAGGAGATTCGTACCCGAATTTTATTACTGGAGAATCAATTCTGAAGTGGTCCCAAAGAGACACATGTTCCTTCATACTACTCTGACCTGGATCCAGGCAACAAAACACATATTCTCTGCACAAGTGGGAGTTGCCCTGACCCAATCCACGTGATGAGAAGTATTAGTTTAATAGTTTGTCTGTTATTTACAAACGTTAAATAATCTTATCCAGTATCTGAATTTCCATAATGGAGATCGAACACACATTTGAATTAGCCAAAGAAAGAAAAAAATCCGAAGTTGGTTTACACATTTTCCACAAATAGAAGTTTTCGAGATTCTTGAAAAGACTGCCGTTATCTAAGCTCATTCTTTTGTTTTGGCCTTCCTTTCAGAGCCGATTTAGAATAAGTTAGAGTTAGTCATCTTTCATTACCTCGGTCATGCACCAATACACTTATAATATAGTATTACACACATATTGTAAACACTATCATCGTAAATCAAGCTTAAAAACTACTACTTAAAACTAAATTTGTCACTCATTCACGCACACACACATGCATACAGGATAATGTATTGATATAGATGATTCAGTTTAAAAGAAACTATAATCTAACTACTGTTGGTCAACATTTATTACATCTATTAAGAATTTAGACATAAAGAAAATATTTATAACATGCAATTGAATACACATATAAATGTATCATTCTACATAGAATCTTGGATTACATCAAGGTATATATATATATATATATATATATATATATATATATATATATATATATATATATATATATATATATATAGATAGATAGATAGATAGATAGATAGATAGATAGATAGATAGATGTACATCTGAAAATATAATTCATCATTTACACAAACCACACTCCCTCATACTAAATTCTGACGTAATGGTCAGTGCTCGAAACATTTATTATTATTATTATTATTATTATTATTATTATTATTATTATTATTATTATTATTATTATTATTATTATTATTATTATTATTATTATTATTATTATTATTATATAAATACAATCAATACTTTGTGGCAAAAATTATAACGGGTGTCCTATTATTTATTCACACTCACTACTATATATATATATAATCACTATCTTTATTCGTTTATATTTATTCTCATTTATAACGTAAATTGCTTTATAGACACACTAGTCCATCATTCTGTACTAGACTGTTGAAAGCAGTCTCATTATATATATTAAAATCAACAAGCCACTACATGAACTATAGTACACTGATCAACACGCGAGAATATGTATGAACTAGTACTACATTCTTTCAGTACAAACCACAGTATATTTACACTCCACGGCTTCATATTATTTTTATATGCAACGAGAATTCAATATCATTGACTATCCTCTTAACTAAATGCGATTATATTTTGCAAACGAAAACAATGCGATCGATCACAAAACGTAACGAAGAGAGATAACTTGAAATTGCAGTTTGGGGACAGAATAGTGCTGTATAGGCAAACTTCGGTTTAATAATAAATGTGAAGTTTAATTTTATTAATAATTCGATTACTGTATTATATAACGTATTGTGCTTTTCAGAGAAGCTAATTAATAATGTAATTCGTCTACGTATCTATTCATATGGACCAAAACTGCTATATATGCATCAATAATTACAAAAGAAGGGTAATGTTCGAGTTGACTAGATTCTTAAGTTTCGGAGGAACAATTGAGTTGAGTTGATTTTGTGTTTATCGTTCCGTTCAGCAGCGAGGCTATATGAGACGTGGACCTACTGATTAACGTGGAATCCGAACCACATGAGCTCCCGCCGGGAATCAAACCCGGGTTCGGAGGAACAAAACACTAGCAGGGAGTAGTTCTTCCCCTAACTCTATACGGCATGGGAGTATGAAAACAAACTTTGCACTACTAAACACGTTTTGTACTGTATGAAAAGCTAACTATAAGTGGTATACCATGAGATAACGGTACGGAATTACTATAAATTTTCATTAGAAGTCAATGTACTTATTACGACGTATCAAAAGATATGAGTAATCAATGAGCAGCAATACACTGTCCTTGAATTGATTAATTTTACATTCACGCTCACGCATCACTGTTACCGTACTAAATTACACATATCCATGTTATATCAGATATCAACTAAAAAAATTACACATCCTAACACATATCAATAGACATATCAATCCATATTATTATACAACTCAACTATATTTACACCGAACGAATCACTAATTTCATCACATCAAAAATCGGCTCTGCGAACTGGAAAGGGAACGGAATAATTAGAGCCAAGTGGGCCTTCTATTAACTAATCTATTTTTCACTTAACCCATTTCCGTTGGAAGGTGTGATCGATTTAGATCTAAATCAGAGTCCCTGTTGAAATTTACACTGACATAATGGTAATTAATTCTACTACAAAGAAACCTACACTTACCGCCACATTAATAAAAAAAAATCACATATACTACATACAAACACAAAGCTGTATAAGGACAGGCCTATCGAACAATAAATGAATTGGAAAGGTCAAGGAGGAATATCCTAAACGTTTTAAAATCCACAGATATTCTTTTGAAGCGATTAAACAATTCAGCAGTTAGATCACTACACTGTCAACCTGTCCTTGAAGTCAAACATGGCGATCCTGATACTTGAATTGGGTATCCATATTTTGCCAATTCTAGTCTATTTTCAAGTGAGATTTCAATACTCTTGGGACTCTGGATACTTCCAACGGATTTATTTAATTATTCAGCTTAGCATTACCTGGTTAAAATAAACTTCTGTCAAGAGTGGAACTAGCGTGGTCTTGCTCCAAGCTCATCCTTAGTAGAAGAAGGTGAAGGCGCGCGATAATACTAAGGCGGAAATATAGTTCCCAATCAGAGCAACGGAATTTTGGCAGTGGAAATTACAAAGCGAATGAAAAGTAGTAAAAACTGGATGAAACCGGAATTTGGGAGGATATGGGCATCTCAGAGAGACGAAGGAGGCATAAATTATTCTAACAAATATCAGATTGGTGGGCAATCTCAAAAATTTCTGTCCAATTGCTGAACTATGTTTTTGTATCGCATTAAAATGTATAATTCCAGTAATCATCCGTCTAAAATGCCCATATACAGAGTTTACAATGAAATAATATATAAATAAAGAAATTATTCCCCGAAATATAATTCTTCCTAGATTATTCCGAAGCTCCTACATTAATTTTGGTTTGAGTAAAAACAAATGAATTTAATGCATAGACCGAAAATTATTGTGTTGAAAAATGTACAGTACGCGGTACGTTCTAAAAGTATGGATACCCCCAAACAAAACATTTCATTATCTTGACTGTATTGGCACATTACACGTGCACAAATGCTTCATTTCCGAGTTATGGGCTGCCAAAACATGAAAAGTGAACTTTAAAGGTTCATAGCTCCAAAACTATGGGATCTACCATAGTCGACTCAAGACTTCATTTAAGAACTAATATGTGCGCTATCCAAAAATAAATGTTTTAGAATCCTGCGATACTCACGCAACACTTTTTATAGAGGGAGTTCCACTAAGGGCATATAATTTGAAGTATTCACCAACCGCTTCTGTAAAATTGTTGCGGAAGTACCACGGGATTGAAACATTGATATTTGAATAGGGCATATACTAGTTCCTAAACGAAGTCTTGTCCCGACTATGATAGGTCCCATAGTTTTGGAGCTATGGATCTTTAAAGCTCATTTTTTCACGTTTTCTTCAGCCTATAACTCCGAAAGGAAACATTTAAGCACCCAGGGTGGTCTATACTTTTTGTCTTATCTTGGTGCCAGGAATCACCTTTCAAACGTTGTCGGTGTTGTTTTGAAACACCCTGTATATGTTCTACATTTGATTAAGTTTTGAACAAATTTAAGCATTTTAAAAAAAATGTAAAGAAGATCTGATGTGTTATAGTATTTTACGTATAAATGGATCGGCAACCTTGTAGAAGGGAAGTTTAGTAACGGACTGTGCACCCACTCTGCTAAAAGGCTAGAAACACCTGGCAATCAATTTTGAATTCGTCTGCTGTAATGATCAAAATACTGTGAAACAAAGATATATCTTTAAATGTTTGTGTGCCACAGATCAATTCTACAGTTTGCAGCATTACGCAATAATTCAAGGGCATCAAATAATGCTTTAAAGATACTGACCTACTTGTTTTATAGAACAAGTACAAAAAAAAAAAAAAAAAACACCAAAATTTGTTAATTATCCCTACGTCTTATAATTTCTTGACTACTGTTATGTATTGTCTAAGGTCAGTGTTAACAGAACCACAATTGTGGTCATTTTTATCATGTTTGTGGTGGCTCCGTAAGAAAAAAGTAACTTTTTAAATTGGTTTGTTTTCTTCTCACTTTTCTAGATTAATGTTACGTAAACTCTCCTAAAGACGATTAAGAAGATCACGCGTATATGGGATAGCTAGTATTAAAGCCGCCGTTACCCGCGAAGATTTTAACGGATTGATTCAATTTTAACGAACTCGGCTGACAAGGGATGTGCGTGACCTCGAACACTCAGAACCGCACGAAAATGTGCCTTGATTATATTGTACATCGCTCATCCCAAAAACACTGGTATGAGTCATTCCCATGCAAAACGCTGCTGTTAGTAGCTAGTGCCATTTCCGGTAGTGGCATGTTGTATCTTCACGATCAAGTACTTGCGCAAGTTGTGTGAATAGTATAGCTGCAGTAGAAGGCCTTCTTTTGGAGTGTTTGTTTATGTTCATATTTCGATTTTGGAGTGTTGACTTCAACCAACATCATCGTTTGAAAATGTAATTAATGTGGCATTTGACACTGTATTGCTTGAATGCAGAAGTGCTGTTGAACTTGAAAAAGTGACTTTAGTCAGATGTGCATTTTGTTCTGTTGTATTTTGCTTTAACTTACTTCATTGAAATCCTGCACTTTATGTTATCAGTAGTATGAGCGTCAGTTGAGGAAACGTTTATCCTCCTGGGTCCCTGGCTCAGGGATCATGGTCCAGGGGTGCATAGGACCACCTTGAGCTCATTGATCCATCTTGGGGGGGGGGGGCGTATACGACCTCCAAAGTTCCATCTCGTGGTTTATAATTACCAAAATTCAAAATTTGTAAATTTTTGACCTAATGTATACCCTTTCATGATGTTTTAATGTTTTATTACGACAAGAATCAGTATACGTCCAAAAAGGAGTAAAATAACGCTCTTCCACTAAAATTTCGGGAGGGTGATGTATATTCCCACATTTAAAGTTTGGGAATTGCCAAATTTTAAATTTTGGTATGGCATGTATCTCGTGATTCATCTCGTTTCCTTTTATGAGTATAAAATTGTCAAAATAAAAGGTTATTGACCTCAAGGATCCTCTTTAATGATGGTTTATTACGTTTTGGATAAGTATAGGAGTCCAGGATACAGGGATACATTAACGCACCTTCTGGAAGGTGATGTATAGGCCCACCTTAAATTTTGGAAATTACCAAATTGGAAATTTGGTATGGTAGTATTTGGTATGGTAGGACTCAAGGATTCTCTTTTTTAATGACAGCTTATTGCGTTACGGATGAATATAGAGGCACCCATAGATATGAGTACATTATTGCACCCCTCTAAAATTTCGAGAGGGGTATAGTTTTACCTCAAACATACAATTTTGGAAATTGCCCTCATATAGGAACATGATAAAATTTGGTCGGTTCATCTTTTATGGATACAATATTGTCAAAATTAATTTTGAGAGGTGATAAGATCAAGGTCATTTGCCACTTTAACATATATGTAATAGGACACTTTAACAGATATGTATAGTACACTAGATAATAAGGTCCCTGGATATGAACACAAGGGAAGGTTCCTGAGTTCGGTTCCTGTTGGAGCTTTTGAGAAGTTCTAGTTCGATTTCCTGTGAGAGCAATTCTCACAATAGATTCATGTCTCGTATAACAATAGTGTTGAAACGGAACGTAATCATTAAATTAAAACAATATTTTGTAATTTCTTTTTAGGATTGTGTTGTTCTAGTGATACCTATATTAACGTATTAAGGCGTATTTTTTTTTAACTATTTAGTTGTTTTTCCTTGTACGACTTCCATATGAACCATTTTCACTTCTTTTTGGTTATTAAAGTTTGACTGAAGGACAGCATTCATATATTTTGTTAATATCACATGATTCTTTTAACCCAATCCTAATCGTTTTGATAGTCAATGGCATTTTAAACGTATAGGGCTAAAGAATGACATAAAATAGCCTTATTCTTTAGGTCGCTATATTTAGAGGTGAAATGCTTACCACACCTTAATGAATGCCATTAGTTTGCTTAAAATGCTTGATTATTGTCAGAGGTTTAGGTTCGAACCTAGCAGCACTCATATCGTTCGGATTTCACGTTAAACTGCAAACAGCGCTTAGTAGCACTACAATATGAAACTATGGCAAGGAATCGCTAATAAGTAGTCAACAATAGTTGCGCGAATTTTCAGTGTTGCCAACATTAGATTATTCTTTTATCAGAATGAATCGATATACCTGGTCGGAGTAGTTAGGTGTTTTCCGTGACGAAAAAATTAGTTTTGATTTTTTTTTTAAAAAATCCGAAAACAGAATTTTGTTTCTTATACAAAAGATTTTGTCCGAAAATTTTCGATTGAAAATTTTAAAAATTCTGAAACAAAATTTCTTAAACAAAATTTCTTAAACAAAATTTTAGTTTAAAGAAAAATTGTTTTTCTGAAAATTTAGCAATAAAAAATTAGTTTTGAAGTTTTCTGAATTAATAATTTATAACATTTTTTCATCAATGTCGCAAAACAATGATTTCATAAATTTTTTTCTGAAATTTTAGCACATGGATTTTTTTCTACCAGTAAACTGTGATTCAAAAAAATAAATTGAATTCGAATTTCATTACCAGTAACATTTTTCTACCGGTAAAATGTGTTTGAGAAAAAAACTTAATCAAAATTTTAGGATGTCAAATAAAAGACAGAATTCTTTTTTCAAACAATATATATATATATATTGGATCAAAAGATCCAATATATTTCAGGCAAAAAAAAATATAGACCTTATATCTGGAGAACCTCATATAGTGTATACAAACCCAAACTATGACTTAACACAGTATGATGTGCTTTTTCTGTAAACAAAATATGAAAACTCGATTTAGAGTTCGTTCAAAAATTTTTGGGCCCCTGACCTAAAAAATCCAATATATTTCATTCAATCAAAAATTTTCTTTTACACCTCATATATCGAGAACTACAGATACTGTAGCAAAATCCAAACTATCACTTAACTCAGTATGATGTGCTTATTCCGTAAAAAGCAAGAAAACTCGATTTGGGGGACATTCAAAAATTTTGTGGCCCCTCATCCAAAAAATCCAATATATTTCATTGACTCAAAAATTTTCTTGTACGCCTCATATCTCGGGAAGTACGTATAATGTAACCAAACCAAAACTATCACTTAACTCAATATGATGCGCTTATTCAGTAAAAAGAAAAAAGTATAAAAACTGGATGTAGGGGTCGTTCGAAAATTTTGTGATATGATCCAAAAAATTCAATGTATTTCATTCAATCAAAAATTTTCTTGTACGCTTCATATATCGAGAACTACATATAGTGTATCCAAACCCAAACTATAACATAACTCAGTATGATGTGTTTATTCTGTAACAAAATACGGAAATTCGATTTTTGGGTCGTTCAGAACTTTTGTGGCCCCTGATTTAAAAAGTCCAATATATTTCATTCAATCAAAAATTTTCTTGTATACCTGAGATATCAAGAATTACACATAGCGTAGCGAAATCCAAACTATCACTTAACATAGTATGATGTGCTTATTCCATAGAAAATACAAAAACTCGATTTAGGGGCCGTTCAAAAATTTTGTGGCCTTTGATCCAAAAACTAATTCTTGTTCAAGACCGCAATCTTTTGATCCATTTTTGGATCATTCCTAAAATTCTTGTTTAGCAAAATATTTCTTTTTCCATGTAAAAGTACATTGGTTTTGAGATGATTTATCTTCCTCGTACATGTGAAGTGGTGTAGAGATAGATGTATCTGTGATTCCTCTTCTGACAGAAACACGTTCTTTAAGAGAAAAATAAAACATGTTAATATACGTGGTATAGTCGTGTCTCGATACCATCCCTAAATCAGACTCTTCGTAAACTTCTCGTAGCAGAAAAATTTTGATAACTTCCAGATAAAATTAAGAAGAAAATCAGAGCATAAGTTTTGTAGTTATAGGTACAAATCTACAAAAGGAGCTGAGAAAAGAAATGCTTTCCAAGAAGCGAGACGAGACGAGACGAGAATAAATTCTTGAAGAGTCGAAACGAGGTGAGAATTCTGCAAAAATTTACTTGATAAGACAACTAAATCTTACACTATGTCGGAAAAGTAACTTTTGTTTTACAGATAGCCACTAGCGCCGTCTATTGAGGCAACATGTCATCGCAAAGCGGGATATCTGTTCAATAAAATGAAACCTCGATTATGAGAAACGGTTAACGAAGTGTCAAGTTATAGCAAGAAATGTAAGTGTGTCTGGTATCTCCTCGTCACAAAAAAACACGATGGAGCAAAGAATCAATATTTAATGCGGTTTCGAGCTAGATAACACATTTACACAAACATTGAGTGCTATTCAAGTGGTATACGCGATTCCGGAACGGTCGGGAGTCTTTGCAAGAAGACCCAAAATCAAACAGACCGAAAAACAAAAATCGCGATGAGTTGGTGGAAAAGTGTGAAAAATGATAGCCTGCGATGCCAATTCGACTGTGAGATGGATGGCGGAGGAATTAAATACGACTAAAGAAATCATTCACGAAATTTTGTCATAGGATTTTAAGAAACGGAATGCACCGTGTCACAGTTCGTGACTTTTTGGCAAAAAAAAAAAAAATTTAAGTACATGCATCTTCTCCGTATTCACCTGATTTATAGCCGTGTGGCTATTTCCTATTCCCAAAATTAAAATTGGATGTGAAAGGAACATTTTATTACAATGTTACACACGTCCACTCTGCCGTGACGAGGTTCATTGAGGAGATTCCGAAAAAGGACATTCAAAAACGCCATAGTCTACTAGCATTGGCTGAAAGTGCCCAGCGGTGTATTGATGTGGAAAGGATGTAATTTGAATAAAAAGAATTACACTTGGTAAAATACCTAATTCTTTTCTTTTTGAATTTAAAAAGTTCCGTTATTTTTCCGACGTACTGTGTATTTCTTGTTTCGTCTCGTCTCGTTGGTAACTCATGCTGGAAATGAAATATCGGATGAAGGTTAAATAGTACTTATTTCGAGCCTGGGTTCCATGTACTAGTGGTTTTGGAGCAGGGACAGCAACATACGTAGGAGATTTATGAGATTCTAGAAACGAAAAATTGTAAATTAGAAACTAGAATCTGGCCCATATTCTTCTTCTTCATGGCGCATTAATGGAATCTAGGCACAAAATAAGCACAATGTGTTTTTACCCGATCTTCATCCAACTTTTCATTCTCAGTTATGATTAGGGCTGTGCGATACTTCGATATTTTCATATTTTTTGATGTTTCCATATATATATCGATCAAGTTTCGATATTTTTTCCTTTATCGATTTTTGATATTCAAATCCGAATACCTCCCAGCGCTAGTTATTACTCCCTTTTGTGTCGTTTTGACCTATTTTCAGCAGGCTACAAACTTCGGAAGGACGCATTTATGCAACTATGTTGCTCTAGAATTTTTCTTTCGTGTTTTAGTGCGACAATTCATTTCACAAAATTTCTTGATGTTCTTTTCGAACACCCTGTGTGTAAATAAGAAAACCAAGTGCAAACACTTTGGTACAGAGTATATTGCCTTACGCTTCCCAACTAAATACACAATAACGTTGAGGAAAGAGACAGAAGAAACAAAAAAACAATAAGCAATAAAATGCTTTTTTCACGCACGTTGGAAACCAGTAGGATAATTCAAGGTTAGTTGGTGCACGACTGTTTCTTTCAGGAAAGATAAAACACAAACAAAATTCCAGTTTTTAAAATTAATGTACTTAAATTTGCAATGCAAACATGATATAGTCTTCGGACAACCACGTTACCCTTGCAAAACAATCAAAACAAAATAATTGGGTAGGTTATTGTATGGTTTCTTGTACAAGAAGTGTAACTAATCCAGCAGCTAGGAAAGTCCTGTTGGGAGTTTGAGAGCCAGAAGGTTTGTTTGTTTTACCGAGTTCTACTATCTTTAGTGTTTAAAAAAAATCTGGTCACATGTTCTGAAGCATGGTCATTATTGCGCAATGGTCGCCATCTTGAATATTCCTTTCGTATTCACTACGTTTTTCTTAAATACATCTAGCTCAAGCTGTAATTGTCGCAAAGTTATCAGTTATACCTCGTTCGATTTGCAATAGTATAGGCTTTTAGGTGACGTTATTCACTTGTCAGTAATACACACAAGAGGGAAGTAAAGGAGGGAAATTTTGAAAATTTCCCTAAAATTTTCCCTTTCACCGATTTTTTGCTATTGTTATATGGCAACGCTGGGTTCTAGGCGAGAGAGAAAAATTACATTACATTTCCTGTAATGTGATAAATATATGCTGAAAGTTTTGTCTTGATTTGTTCACTAGCAGAGGAGTAATAAAATATTTTGTATTTTATGATTTTGGTTGCTCTAACAATCTTTGGATTTAATGAAAGTACTTTTGTCACATAGATAGACCTCCAGCTCAGACTGTAGTTGCCGCAGAGGTACAAATAATATTTCGTTTTATAATTTGTTTGATTAGAATAACAAATGGTGTGGTGATACAGTTGACCTGCAAAAATCTGAATTAGATTATGAACAGTCAGGGCCAAAGCAATGGGAAAAGTTCCTTCACGAATTAGTACCCTCATTCTGTAAATCATCAAGTACTCAACGTAGACGTGATACCTTATTTCAGATATCCTATTTCTTAATACACAATTGCTTAAAAAAAACACCGTTTCATGTCTAATGCTCAAGCAATACACCATTTAAGTAGATCCAAAACTCTCATCACCATGTTGAACCGTCAAGGGCTATGCTGCAGTTATGATACGTACTACGTCAAGATCAAATGCTAGCAAACAGGACTATTATTAGGGCTAAAGGACACCGTGTTCCCATACCTCCATCAATAAAACACAACATTCCTGTTCGAGGTGCTATGGACAATTTCGACAGAGAAGAAGCTACATTTTCAGGAATGCATGGAACACACGACACAGTACTTGTCTTGTTTAAGACCATCATCTGAGTGATAAACTTAACGTCTCGTTAGAAAAACCTGATAGTCCAGAGAGATACCTGGGAACGTTTGGCATTGATGTCACTTCACGAACTCTCACTAAAGATGTAGATGCCCACAAACTATTGTACTGCACAAAGCCAAAAACAAGGTGCAGTACTTTCGTTCCTAGCAATGACCTAATTACAGCAAATGAAATAAAACAGCCAGGCAGAAATTTGGATCTCATGTGGTTTCTTTCAAGATTTCTTTAAAAATCCAACATAGCCCAATTAGATTTCCCTCAGGAAGTTGAGATTCCCTCTAGAAACGCTTTTATGAGTGCACTGTCTGAACATCCATCTCACAGGACCATTACGGGATATACTCCAATACTACCCTATCCTGCAACTCAGTATGACTATTTATACAAAAATGTGTAATTTCCAAAATATCATACACCAGTTAAATGTGGAAGAGAGTTCACTGTGGTGTGACGAAGGCGTATATCATATAGCTAAAGAAATTCAGCTTCTTCAACCTGAAAAGTTTTCCAACATATTTCTTGGCCTTGGAGGATTTAATCTTCAGAAAGTCGTGCTTGCATGTATTGGTCTATACCTCAAGAGCAGTAGAGCTTTGGAAATTCTTGTTCAGACTGAAACCATGGGACCACACACTGCTGAAAGCGCTTTAAAAGGAAACCACTATAGTAGGGGAGTTAGAGCAATAGGAAAGCTTTGTAAAGTAATGGAAACACTAGAGTGGAAGGCGTTCATGGAACAGATTAACATAACTAAATACTCCGAATTGTTCTCAATAGTAAAACGCATACTGTTATCAGTGTATGAAGAACAAAGTTTATCTAAAGAAACTAAATGTGCTATCGAAAACGTCAGTGCCATAGCACAAAAAAGTGAAATGTTTGCTTATTGGTATCAGTTTGTCTCCACACTTACTCCTCTTCTCCGAAACTTAATTCGAGCGGACAGAGAAAATAACTGGGACTTGCATGTGTGCAGCCTAAGAGAGTGTTTGCAACTTTTCTTCTCATTTGACAGAACAAATTATGCACGGTGGTGTACTCCATATTACCACGATTGCTTAAAACTAGAACAAGAACATCCTCTGATCTATAATGATTTTAAGAACGGTCATTTCACACTTCAACATAGTAACAATAAATTTAGCAGCGTTGCATTGGATCAAGCACTAGATCAACACTACAATAAGCCAGCCAAGGGATCTGGAGGCATAATCGGAGTAACCAGACGAAAAGAAGCCGTGACAAAACACGATCTTATCAAACATGAGAAAGAAAATATAACATACTTTTTGAGACTTTTTTGTGGCCTTAATGAAGACGATGAATATGCTCTTCATCATGAGTTTTCGAAGTCTATAACAATTCAAAAGCAGCAAAATATTTCAGAGATGACAACTTTTGTGCTTGAGAGAGGAAATCCCTTTTCGAAAATTGATAGTTGTGGAATTTCTAACATTATAAGTGAAACAAAAATTGATCAAGTAATAGCTGAGTACTTACTCTCTATACAAGGAAAAGGAGATACTAGCTACAAAAACTTCGTTCAAGAAAGGCTTATTGGCAAATCCAAAGGTATTCTAGATCACATACATAAACAATTTCCAAAGACAAAGAAACACATATCTGCAACCGAGACGGCACTCCAAGAAACAAATAATGCTATTCGGTTCATAGAAATAGCATGTTCAAGAAATTTCGACATTGAGACAGTACTAAAATACGAGCTTATATCTACATCGTATTATCTAACAGATGATGGGTTCTTAAAGAAAGCAGATAAAGCACAACTCAGCAAAGAACTTGAAAAACACTTTTTAAATAAGAATGATGTAGTTAGTCATCTACCAACGCAGGAAACGAAAGCAGCAATGGTGATTGACTTTGTAGTGTACGCGCGAAAAGTCTATGTCAAACGACTTATGTGTAAGACGTTTGGAGATTACTTTGACTATTTGTGGAAAATATTTTTAAAACTCTCCGAAGGTTGTTTGCGCACTGACAGTGTTTGACTTGTATCAAGATAAAAATATCAAAAACTGGCAGCGACTGAGGCGACAAAAAAATGTTAATCCTATTGATGTGATCCCTAGTAACCCAAATGCACCCCTTCCTGTCAACATGGATACTTTTTGGGCTTCAAGCCAGAACAAAGCACGTTTGCAAGAACTCTTCATTGAGTGGATTGTCGATCAAGGAAATTCTATAAAATCTTTGTATTTGGGAGGAAGTCACAAAACATAATCCAAAGCTATGCCTGAAATTAACCAAAGGATCTGTTAGTTTGGTACCAGATCTTTACTGTGAATGTGAGGGAGCTGATAATAGAATCATGAAACATATCCAACACATGGCCGAAACTGATTCCATTGAAAGAGTTATGATTGCCTCAGTAGATACAGATATTATGATTTCCGCACTATATCATTTTAAAAAGAGTTATAAAAAATGTGGTCTGAAAGAACTGTGGGTTGTCAAAGACACACGACCATCTATGAGGTACACTCACAAAATACCACTTCACAAAATGACGGAGAACCTGCTGTTCACAGTTTAACTGGTTGCTATACCACAAGTAAGGTTGGGACAAAACTTATGGTACTTAAAACAGCAATGACATCAGGAACCCTGTTGAACAATTTTGGGGTTGCTCCCTTGGATAAAGGAATGATACAAAATGCCGAGCTTTTTATCGCAAAACTACTTGGTTCATCAAAAAAAACTGTGATATAGTACGATTTGAACAATACCACAAAGCAAAAGCTATCTTTTCTCAACTATGTCCACCATCATCAACGATAGTCTTTCATATACAGAGTGCATATCTTCAGTGCTACATATGGATGACTGTGCTGGATGAAGCCCAACCACTGAATCCACTAGAGTAAGGTTACATAGAAGAAGCAGGATATCATAAGCCAATAATAACGACTGGATATTTCAGACCTCCTGAATTTGTCTCTCCTTGTATGTGAGAGACATGTGCAAAAGTTAATGTTTGTCCTTGCAGAGTGAAACAAATACAGTGTTGTCCATTCTGTAAATGTAAAGTGAAGAATATGTGTGTAAATGTGGGATGAAAGTGTCAGTTTATCACACATTTGTGGACTGTTATGTAAGAAGAAGAATAAATTGCTGCTTGAAAATATCACTTGATATCAAATTTGGAACACATTTCTTAATTACGAAACATGAAATGTTACAATTTTTAAAAAATCTATGTCTTCCCTTGTGAATTAAATATTGGGTATTAATGTTTAGTGAATTTCTAGTAGTTCCACTTCTATCTTTTAGTGTTTCCATCATCAAAGGAAAATATTTCGTGTGAATTTTATATTTATTTCCCTTACACTTCCTTGTCATAAGTTATAATGGCACATATGTTAGATTAATCAACACCATTTATTACTCTAATCAAACAAATTATAAAACGAAATATTATTTGTACCTCTGCGGCAACTACAGTCTGAGCTGGAGGTCTTTCTATGTGACAAAAAACCTTTCATTAAATCCAAAGATCGTTAGAGCAACCAAAATCATAAAATACAAAATATTTTATTACTCCTCTGCTAGTGAACCAATCAAGACAAAACTTTCAGCATATATTTATCACATTACAGGAAATGTAATGTATTTTTTCTCTCTCGCCTAGAACCCAGCGTTGCCATATAACAATAGCAAAAAATCGGTAAAAGGGAAAAATTTTAGGGAAATTTTCAAAATTTCCCTCCTTTACTTCCCTCTTGTGTGTATTACTGACAAGTGAATAACGTCACCTAAAAGCCTATACTATTGCAAATCGAACGAGGTATAACTGATAACTTTGCGACAATTACAGCTTGAGCTAGATGTACTTAAGAAAAATGTAGTGAATACGAAAGGAATATTCAAGATGGCGGCCATTGCGCAATAATGACCATGATTCAGAACATGTGACCAATTTTTTTAAAAACACTAAAGATAGTAGAACTTGGTAAAACAAACAAACCTTCTGGCTCTCAAAGTCCCAACAGGACTCTCCTAGCTGCTAGACTAAACTGTGCGTCTGATAGATGTCACGTATACAGATACTGTACTTCCAATTCATTTTTTTAAAGACTCAAGGTAAATACAACGAGTGCTCTACGTTTTCTTTCTGTATCTTTGTAAATAACCAGTAGTACCAGATCCAGAGTCAGCAGATGCAGCTGTTCTTCTTATGATTTTGTACAGAGGACAATGCCCCATCCTCCTTGTCCTTCAAAATCGTTGTGGCAACACTGCAAATATGATATTTTAGTTGCTTCAAAGATTGTAAATAAATGGTGCAAGTTCCTGGTATTTATGATATTGAGACTCTAGATGGCGATTAGACGTTGAAAGTGGGGTGGCAAGACCTGATCTGAACATTTGTATATCAATGTTAGTTTTCCTGGTTGTTTCTAACAGTTTGTTTGACGAAAGGTTATATAACTAATAGGGTTCTATCTTTTTCGGTTAAAATACAGTATATCGTATTTCATATTTTATTAACTGAGTTGACAAGAGCAACTGTTCCCTCTTGCCCCCTAGTCGTCGCCCTTGTAGTAAGACCATCATATTTATGCCTTCCATTGAAATCAATGGCCAAGAATTCAGTATTAGTCCTGAATAAAATAAGAAATTCTACTACTGATACTACTATTACTACTACTACTACTACTACTACTACTACTACTACTACTACTACTACTACTACTAATAATAATAATAATAATAATAATAATAATAATAATAATAATAAATGGAATATATTAACATCAGCAACAATATGTCTCTAGGTGTACGGAACTTTCATTACAAAGAGAATGTCAATGTCTTCTCAATAGATGGCAGCAGTTATCTTTACCGACTGAAAAGAAAAACTGAAATTTCCTGATTACTCGTGTGCGGAGAGGAGACGCTATACGTTTCCGTAGTATAGTGGTTATCACGTGCGCCTCACACGCGCAAGGTCCCCGGTTCGATCTCCGGAGGAAACAGTTGTTTTATTTTGTATACATTTATTAAGCTTCACTGTAGTCTGTTCGTTTATTTGAAGTTTAAATGTCGTTCCATCGTAGGCTGAAATTCTCTAATGGACTTGAGGAAATAAATAATATTAGTAGAAGATAGGGGATTTTACACAACTGATCTACCAACCAATTACGTTGCTCTGTTTGGAGCTGGATTTGTCCGTTTTCCACAAATAAATTGACCAAAAATTTACCTTCATAACGGGTTAGCACGTAGAAAGTTAATTCGCTTGGATGTTCCTTTTCAGCTCTGAGGCTATACGGAGGAGTGAACCTACAGTTATAACGTAGGATCCGAACTACATGAACTCCCACTGGGAATCGAACTCAAGCTTCCTGCGACTGTTGCTCAGTAGTGTTCAGATCAGAGACGACACCAACTTTAATTTCTTGCGGGCGCACGCGATGGGACAGCGACATATATTGAGGGGGGGCAGTTCTTTGTTTATTTGTATATTACTTAACCTATATTACAATACAACCTATCTCAGGCAAACCTGTAGCTACCAAAAATTTACGTCGTATTTCCGAAATGAAAGATCAACGTAAGTTACTTGAAATGTTTTGTATCAGGTTTATGAATTTTGAAATATCGTTCATCGATCGGTGCTAGTTTTCGTTATTTCGGGGCTCAAATAGGGCAAAGGTTGAAGTAACAAGGGGAGTGGGGGTACCGAAAGAAAAAAATAAACAAGAAGGATTTTTAACCAAATCTCAAGATCGTTCACTGATATTTACATTAGGTTTGGTTTTACTTACAAAAGCTTTTAGAATAAAAAATGAAATGAAATCTTTGAGTTTTACGTCCCACGATTATGCCGGCTAGGCTAAAGAAGACGGTGATAATGAGAAATAAATTAAAGAAAGTGGGAAGAAACGAGAACCCCGAGAAAACCCACACCACAAAGTTCACTTGGCGGGTGCAGGATTTGAACTCGGAACTTAATACACCAGAGGTGAACGCTCTACCATTGAGCCACAGTGTTGGTAGCAATTGGCTACAGTATGACTTAGGAAATTAAAAATTGTGTGAATTAAGTTATTTTGTGGTTTTGCCATAAAAGAGAAGCTTCGCTTCGTGGGCTACGTAATGCCAACTCTCCGTTATTTGATGATATTATGAATTTAGAAAAAAAATCTATATGAGCACATTCTTAACCAGCTACCATCTTAGGCAATCTGTAGAATGACAATATATACTTCATAAATTTCTTACACAGAAAATCTTTCACTTCTGAAAATGCAAGCAAAAATATTAATTGCGATGCGTATTTAAATTAGATTCGCAAATTGCTAAGCAAGAAGCAAAATCTCAAAGAATCGCTGATATATATCATTATAATGCTGATCTATCTATCTATCTATCTAATAATTTTAGTAGGCCCTTAACAAGAACGTGTGCCTTCCAATGATATAATCCTGGTTACGGACCTGGTCTAGGAGCAGCCGTGGGGAGTCTAAGTATCACAGGTTTATATGCCAAAACTTAATGGACTCCGAGCATGACTTGAAACTTACACTTGGCAAAACCATACACAAAGAGAATTTCTAAGTTTAAGTCTCTATCAAGGAAAATTAAGGGCAAACTTAGAGTAGATGTGCTTGCTTACTGGGTGGGATCGCCTGGTGTGTGCAAATGAAAAGGTGAAGTTGCGAAAATATACATGTTGGTGGATGTTGCGAAATTTAAAACAAAAGGTATTATGGTAACTAAGTGCGAGGGAAAACGTCGTACCCAAAAGATATCAAATTGTTAATACAAGAAACGGAATTATTTTTAAAAATGCATCCTCTCAAACCACTCTTGAAATGCCAAACACCACATTTTTTTTAGGGATGGTTGTCAGCTGAGCCACAACACTTGCCAGTGACTCAAATCGATGGCCACGATTTTTTTTTCACTGTGGATAAAGGGGGAGGAATCACCTGAACGTAAATCGGGATCGTAAGGGGCTGGGACAAAGATTTCAATCATAACTCATGCAGTAATGCCGTTATTTGTCCAGCAATGTGTGCAGATGCATTTTAATGGTGCAAGAGTAGGCCATGTAGACCTGACTTTCGACTTATCTTCACCACTTCAAACAATTCTGGAAGGCATTTCGTCACGTACCATCTTGCCGTCACTGTGTTTTTTGTTGCTCCAGCAAAACTATTACGGTAAGGCCACTCCCATCACCTTTTCACTATTTTTAGACGTATCCATTCCTGGGAAGACCCAAACTGATAATTGGCGCTTCGTTTCTGGATCATACTGGTACACCCAGCTTTCGTCACCTGTGATGATGTCAGAAATGATTTAAATTTGCCCTACGTCGAATCTATCTAAGATTTTAAGGCACTAATCCACTCGAGTATTTTTCTGTTCATCGTTGAGTTTGTGTAGGATCCAACGACTGCAGAGTTTCCTGACATCAAGTTTTTTTTTTTTTTTATGCAGAATTTCTCTGACTGCTGCCGATGAGCATATGCGCATCTACGATCTTCTCTTAACATATGTTTCACTTTTAACACATTAATATCTGTTGTTGCCCTTGTTTGTCGATAAGAATGTTTTCCATCTTCGAAGGAGCCCCTCCCCCTCCTGAACTGTGCAAACCAGCGGTAGACAGTGTCTTGTGAAGGATAACTATTCTCAAATACACCTCAATGTTTCCTGGGATACGTTCTTATCTAACTATACTTTATAATCATAGAAAACCATTGCATAATGTTCCTTTCTTCACGCCCATTCTTGTTGAACGCCCAATGACAACTGCTTCCACTACACAGGGTGACCTGACTCAGTCGTTTGTCGAACCTTCTTCAAATTTAATACACTTTTAACTAAACACTACTCCACTTAAACAATGATAAAAATTTCAACGAACTACGATAGTTCATTGTTGCAAATCTCAAAACTTTCAGAGTGTTCCTCGTACATTGATATTAACTTATATTTAAATTTATAACTAATCCATTTCCTGAGTAATGCATATAATTATACAAGATGAGCTGTAAGAATATCAATTTTAACATTTTTAGTTCAAACAGTTTCGGAGTCATGCGATAAATACATATAAGTTTTACTTTTGGCTGGAAATATAAAAGGAACTAAACCATATTTGAATTCAGTACGTAAGATGGCATTTCACGTGTGCAGTAATTTTTTAATACATTCACCATTATTGTTAGTAGAAGTATACAGTAGCGTAGCTAGGATGTGTGTTTGGGGGTGGGGCCCAAGTGCTGTTATAGGCACATATAGGAAAATTACAAACAAAAAAATATATAAACATAAAATACATATAAAAAATTACAAACATCAAAGTACCAAAGTACATTGTCGGACCTCTTTGGGGGGGGGGGCGGCCCCTCCGGCCCCCTCCTTCCTTACGCCACTGAAAGTATAGGCCTATCTACATTTTTATTAGATACTGGCGCAAATCCCCGGGGGAAGGGGACATGTCACTCCTCAATCTTGCAACTGGGGGATTGTGCTTCCCAATAATCCGATTTGAAATGTGCTTTTTGGTGAGGAAAGATTATTTCTGTCCGAGTGCCACTTCATCTACATCACCTGATATATAATATACAATAGGTTCACCTAAGAAATCAGATTCATCTACCGTAATATGAGTCTTCCCCCCAGAATAAACCTCAATGTTGCAAACAACCCTGCTCCACTGATCCTCTACAGCATTGTTTTACAACTTCATAAATATTTTGAACATCGCTTAAAAAAAAAAAAAAAAAACTTATGGGAACGGTCTTACCCATCCCTCGCAATGTTGAAGACATATATGCGCCGTTGTTATTGTTTTAGTTGACTAAAATTCCTTTATATATTTACCTTTGTCTGATCGTCTGACCCTGCCGGAGACGAAAGATATCAAGAATTATTTGATGGATAACCATCAATTTTAGCTAGAAGGAAGAGGATTAACAATTAGGAATCGGATTCGTTAATAGAGATGATCAATTCACCAAAAATGGTAGAAACGATATTAAGTATCGAGACGTGGTTGCCTGCAATCGGTTAAAAGTCATTAAAATTTGCGCTACAGACCTTGACTAGGAATAAAAATTAACTACAGCTTCCGATTTCAACATTGATCTATATAGAACAAAACCAATACGATTGTGAGAAGTGTTTTCTTTTATCTGTTTAGCGTTCTAAGAATACGTACAAGCCTCTTTCTTATTAAAACTGGTAAAAACAGACCATTTTTGGTTTTAGCCTTGATCGCTATAAAGTAAGAACGATAACAGAAAACGAGAAACTGTTTTCTGCAAGTGTTTTAAGAATATCTTCCATCTCCACTCCAATTTCTCTACTAAAAGCGGAAATCCTCTAGTACTTCCGGAGTTTCAATACTAATTAAGAAAATATAAAAGCTATGCAAATCAAACTTCTTTATGCGTGTACGTGTAACACTTCTACTTGTTTATTTACGTGTGTATTTATACTTCATTTGATTTTTGTGAAAGAAAATCAATCACAAGGATAATATACGAGAACCAGTCAAAATGTTCCTGGAATTTCGTTGTAACTATTTATTACTACAAGGTAGGTACACATTCACTTCATCGCTTTCAAAACAGGCTCCTTAAGAACACGTACACTTGTTCCACCGCTCCTCCTATTGCTGCTGGAAGCAATGCTGAAAATCCTGTTTTGGTATGTTCCGAAGTTCAGACGTCGGGTACCAAAACAGGACTTTCAGCATTGTTTCCAGCAGCAATAGGAGGAGCGGTGGAACAAGTGTACGTGTTCTTAAGGAGCCTGTTTTGAAAGCGATTAAGTGAATGTGTACCTACCTTGTAGTAATAAATAGTTACAACGAAGTGCCGGGAACATTTTGACTGTTCCTCGTATATCGTCCGCGGTCTACAGAAGCCTCCAATTGGAGATAAAGTTTTTAACATAGAGGTGGACCTTTACTTGTTTAGTACACATACGAAATAATTTCTTGTATAGATCTTTAGATCCTGAGTGTTGGGTCACCGAAGTTGGGGTATAAATTTAGAATTATTTATATATTTTATATTTTTTATGTGATCTACAGGACTAAAGCATGGGGCATAATTGATGGCTTCCGGCCTAGGCGAATGAAATGACGGTTGTAACGCGACGTTGCCGTTTTGTAAGGCGATGTGGCTAAACAGACGCACTGCAACACGAGGAACTCAGTAAGTAAGAGATATATTTCGTTCTCTGCTTTAACAAGATAGACAAAGACGTTGCAACGTCGCAAGCTTCTCATTTGGTAGTAGGTGTTTTAAATGGAAACTCGGAGCACCGCCTTCAAGTGCCATAAACGATATCTCTTGGCATAATCTCATCTTCACGAAAGTTGGTACGGAGATCTTTATTTGCTTAGTGTGTACGCGAAATATTTTCTTGTGTGGACCTAGGGTTTTTTGTTACTGATCATCAAGTTATGGGTTTGAAGGTCAGTCAAATTAAAAAAAAAATCAGTAATAGTTGTTTAGGTGGAAATATTTCGGACAAACATGTTAAATGCAAATTTAAAATTAAACATCAATTTGATAAACGTTAGGAAAATGGGAATATTTAAGAAAAAGATTTGCTCTACCTAGTGTTGTTCCAGAAACGAGAAGCGTTTTTTTTTTTAATTCGAGAAGAGACGAGAAACATGAAAATACTCGTCTCATTTACGAAACGAAGAGACGAGACGAGAAATTTCTAGTCTAGTTGACATCACTAGTTAATCTGAGTCATAGATCCTAAACACTGTTTTACTTTTACATGATTCATAGCATAAAAACTATAAGTTGATAAATTGCTTTACCAACACAATGAAGGGCATTTATCTACGTTGAAAGATATGAAAGTCATTACACAACATCCTCAATAATAAATATGGTTTAAATATTGTTATATCAAAGCTTTCATGACCTTTTGTAACTCAGAAGAATTTGGTGAGTTCTAGATGAAATTATAATTAAACATAAATATACGAAACGAGACGAGAAAGGATTGTAAACGAATCGGGACGTGACGGGACTTGTACAATTTACAAGACGAGACGAGACGAGAAACGAGAAAGAATTGTTCAGGAGTCGAAACATGACGGGACTTGTACAATTTACAAGACGAGACGAGACGAGAAACGAGAAAGAATTGTTCAGGAATCGAAACATGACGAGACTTGTACAATTTACAAGACGAGACGAGACGTGAAACGAGAAAGGATCGTTCAGGAATCGAAACATTACGAGACTTGTACAATTCACAAGACGAGACGAGGCGGGAAACGAGAAAGAATTGTTCAGAACTCGAAACATGACGAAACTTGTGTAAATTTAGGAGACGAGACAAGTAAACCTTATTTCTCGTCTCATCTTGCCCCATAGATGACACTAGGTATAATCGTTTACGCGATCAGGAAACACAGTACCAGTTTTTTTCTTTTACTTTGTTTTAAAACCTGATTGAGCCATGGCGGGTCTAGGCCAGGGTCGGCCAGGATCTAGGCCAGGGCCGAGACCCCCCAGGGTTTTTTTTGTGACAAAAATAATTAAAGCTATTATTTGTATATTTTTGAAAGTTTATAGTAAACTCATGACATACGTATCATAGTATGGGTTCTGGCTGCCTCCCAGTTTTTATCTTCTAAATCTGCTACTGAATTGAGCGACAATTGTGAGACGTTGCCATGAACGGTCCCGAGAAAATTACTCGATTCTCATAGTGTTTTTAATGATACTATCACATGTAAGTGTTGAATGTGTCTCCATGCTATCATCTAAGCTCTTTTAGCTGTTTAAAGCAGGACATCATTAAATTTCCATTTTCTTTATACGTAATGGCGGAGTCATTAGCAAAGTTCTTAGATATGTTTTCGATGATAAGATAAACTTTTTTTTTTTTTTTTTTGTTTCTCTGAGTCACAAGGAGCGGTTTATGTAAGTGCTACAAGTTCAGGGTTGCACATTAATGTCTGTCTTGAATGACGTGAGCCTGAAGTGTTTCATTTTTATTTTTTCAGCTATCAGTGGGAGTCTTTCTCAGAATGAGTTTGATTTCGTTTTTCATAAACAGAACTCCTTAACAGATAAATTTTACGAAGCCTAGGATTACATACATTATTTTACGTCCAGTTAAATGAAATATACTGGGTGTCTCAAAAGTCCCCTGACAAAGGGTAACTGTTATTATCAGAATTACAACAAAATGTAAGAGCAACAACCGTCTCCAAATATGATGTTTTCAATCTAAAGTGAAGGATTTTTATTTAATCGTACGAACCGTTTGGGCTGTACACTCTTTATGCGCCCAATGTTAAATGAAAATGCAGCATTGCCATTCACGGGACTTACAACATAAGTGAATGAAGTTACTGTCTTTTACGCTAACGTGTCGATGGCCAGTCCCCATTTCAAACATGCCCCTATTCACCATACTCTTACAAAATTTATCCACCTCTCGTTGAATGGCAACGTTGCATTTTCATTTAACATTGGGCCCATGAACAGTGTACAGCCTAAATGGTTCGTCCGATTTAAAAAAAAAAATTCTGTCACTTTAGATTGAAAACATCATATTTGGAGACGGTTTTCCCTCTTACATTTTGTTGTAACTCTCATAATAATAAAGTTACCTTATGTCAGGGGACTTCTGAGACACCCAATTTATTTTAAGATGAATACATATTTGAAAATAGAAGATATTTAAGTCTTCAAATTTGTCGAGAAGAAAGTAATTTAGTTTCATTTTAACATTGTACTTCACAGATGAGATCTTTTTATCCTGAGCATTATGCTAACCCGTTAAACTTAACAATATTGTGGGTAGTCTATTAGGCAAGGATGATACGCATAATCACTCCCATAGGATTAGATGGGGAACCAACATTTGATTGTCCATATGTGAGGATCAACTGGATAGATCACTCTAACAGCGAACTCGAATCCTGACCATCGTCATTCTTGCCAAAATTGATGATAGTGGCGACTTCAAGAGGTAGATTAAGGGGGCATCCTCCCCGGAGCTAAGAAATTCCGCAACTGGACAGATATCCGATTATTACTAGTATTTTTGCAGTACTACTTTAATCCTTAATTGAAATCCCCCTCCTCCCTGTGAGAAATTGTCCGAATTAATCACTGATCTATCAAATAGTTCTTGAGCTTTTATTTCTCCCGAACACACAGGCAGAGTAAATATATAAAGAACTTTCCCGATAAACCAAATTCTTAAATAATAATAATAATAATAATAATAATAATAATAATAATAATAATAATAATAATAATAATAATCCTGTTCATTCATAAATAAAAATTGATGTGCATTATAACTTGAATAGGGATGGGCACGAGTCGAGCTAAAACTCGACTCGACTCGAAACTCGAAGCGAATTCGAGTCGTTTCGAGTCGAGTCAAAAGTAATATTCTCGAGTCGAGTTCCGAACAGAATCACTGTTTTAAGGTCGAGTTCCGAGTCGAGTCGAGTTTTATAAATGGCTCACTCGTTTAGCTGGTTTTAACTCGTTTTGAAATCATTGCCTGAATAGACTGGAAAGCGAAAGCTATGAGAAATGTAAGCAGTAATGTGGAATATTTTTAGTGTTGCTCAGAAGATGGGTTACTGCTTGCATCTCGTCTCTGGATTAAAAAGATATCAATGGATTTTTATAACGAGACAGCCTAAAATGTCGTGAGCACCAATATAAATATATACTGTAGTTCTTATTACCAAGGCTGAGACCTGCACGTCGAAGTTTTGAACCCAAGCAGAAGCCCGGTTCAATTGAGCGAACAGCTCGAGCCGGCTTGGTTGAAATGAAGCACCAACTCGGCTCAGGTAAGCCTTCGGCTCGAGCTGGCTCGGTTGAGGTGAGCCATCAGCTTGGTTGGCTCAAAGATGTCGAGATCAAAGATGTCTGTTTCGTGTCGAGTCGAGTTTTAATGAAAACTCGCTCAAACTCGCTCGTGCCCATCCCTAAACTTAAATTTATCATGAAAATTATTATTACTTTCTTTACGTATTTAGTTTAGGCATCCTTCACAGTATGCAACCTTCACTTCATTTTGATAAGCGTGTGGTTATAAAATAATAAATGTAAGAAGAAGAAAAGAAACATTCATTGATAATGTTAGAAATTAAAGTATAATTGACAAGTTGATGAGAATTAAAGGAAATAGACTACGAATTACGACCATATAATGTAAGAAACAAAGAAAAACTGCTAAAAAAAATATACGTAAAAATTGATTTTTTAACACTTTCGATCCTGGGCTAATCTGACCTTGTATATTCTAGTTTTCTGCGTTTTTTAGGCTTTTTTTAAAAAATGTATAACACGTTGCTAAATAATAATAGACGCACTAAAATCATTGGAAACAAGTTCTTTAGATTTTATTATGAATATATAATTTGGTGATGTAAGAAGGTAAGAAGGGGTAGTTTGAAAATTTCCTTGCGCTTCACGCCAACTATGGTGGAGCTCCGCGGCTGGTCTGTCGACTTCACTCATGTGTACGGGGGGGGGGAGGCGCCGTCGTATACTTTCGCCCCGGGCGCTGATTTTTCACAGTACGGCACTGCTCATGTACTCACCTGCTTTTTAAATTTCGAAATCAGGATCTAATCTGAATAATCAATTTGACCTTCCGAACGGGATCTAAACTGTACTCTTCTAAAATCTTTTATATTTCTTCTATATTCATTTTACTTGCTTCAAACAAGGCAACTTCTGTAAAATTAAATAGTTTTCGAAACAAAATATTCCACTATATTATCGAACGAACGAGTTACAGTCAAACGCAGAAAGTTGATCACAACAACCAACCTGCAAAAGTTCGTTTACTCTTCGCTGGATGTCAGGTGAACAGTATTTATTCAAAAACAGTCTCAGTAACTATTTAATACGGTCGACAACCGACCGGAACTCATAGGGTCAATCTATGCAAAGTGATAGAGAAAAAAGAAAAATTGCCGCTCGACCATCACAAAATCTAATTTTTTCATGAATGTTCATCCTATATTAGGGTACTTCAAAAACCACAATTAATTATTTTTTTACAACATTCCATGACGACGCAACGGCTGCCGCCATTTTGTGTTATTTTTTTCGATTTTAGGCATTTACGTTGTTTTGAATATCTCAGCATATATTTGTCCTACCAAATTGAAAATTGCTGGACGTCTCCAACTTGTGCAGAGCTAAAACTTTGATCTCTTAACATTTTTTTCCTAAAACCACTTGAAGGGGGTGAAATTAGGGTCTGGAGTAGCAACATTTTTGGACATTGAAGACATGTTTGAGAAGAGGAAACAACTGACGTAGAGGTCTGAATTTGTGTGTGCATGTAGTCTGGGGTCATAAGTTAATACACAAAAATTTACAAACCTGCAGCTGCTCCCAAAGGCCTGAAAAAATCGTAAAGGTGAGGAATTATACCAAATTGGCATATTTCACTGTCCAATATCTCCAAGAATAATTTGCTGTTGGAATATACAAGTTGCTGGCTTCCTGGATTGCGGATGTAATGCGATCTACACTCTGGTATAAATCGTCGCATGTGGTCGGTTCTGTTAGATCACTGGTGAGGTCTGAAATATGTGAACGATAATGATCTCATTTAGCTTTATCGTAGCGCAAGCTCACTCGTATTGGTAAAGAGGAATGGGTTATAGCTGAGTATGGTTTGTAAACAAGCTTGATGGATGTATGATCACTACTAAGAAGATCAAGGATTTCTACAGTGCAATGTGATACAAGATTTGTGGAAGAAATGACTAGGTTAGGCTTGGTGTTAGAGATTGGATGTGTAGCTTGTGGAAGATCAACAATAATCCCAGTAGTGTGGGTTGTTATGAAGTTAATGAAATTTGTCCGGTCACCATAGCTGCGGCTATGTATATTGAAATCGGCCATAATGATGTATCTATTGAAAGTATTAGAGATATATTGTACGAACTGCTGAGGTAATGGATGATTTGGACTGACGTATATAGTTGCTAGGGCGATGATGACATTTTTTAAGTAAGCTGTGGCAAGGAGATATTCAGGAAGAGCTGTTGCAGTATACTGATGCTGGCGATAAGGGATGTGAGGGGAAATTCCTATGGCTACTTCCCCATTTGCTCGAAGTGCAGGTACGGGATTTGCAGAATGTAAATGGAAATCGTGGTAAACGGCAAGTACGAGAGTTTGTTAGAAAGGTTTCATTGGCTAAGAAACATGTAACATGTTCCTCAAGAAGAAGCTGTTCAAATAAAACTTTGTGTTTTGGTAGTGATATGATGTTCAGAAAGAGAAAAGATAAAGCCATGATGTTAAACGAGTGAACTAGCATTAGATTTATGAAAATGAACAGTATTGCCGGAATAAGTAGCAGTAAAATTAACATGAAAAGTGTTTTTTGCTGCAAGAATGATTTCTTGTAGGATATGCGGCCTAATAATTTGGATGTTTTGCAAAGCTAGCGTTAGAAACGTCAATAGCGGGTCTAATGAAACAGGAGCGTCAATTGGATGTGGATGGGTTTGAACTGGTGCCGGTGGTCGCAAGAGAACAATGCGTTCAGGATGATCCTGAATAGGGTCTGACTTTGCCTTACATTTGTAATTGTAGGCCGGATGCTGTTCATTACAAGTGGCGCATTTTGGTGGCAATTCCAAGTTATCACAAGTTTGAGTGTTATGGGCACCAGCACAATAGCCACATTTACTGGAACTTTTACAATCGGCTGTGTGATGGGAATTGTAGACCTTGCAACGTTCACAGTGGACCGGCATAGGAACTGGTCTTCGTGATGATTTTACTCTGTGCTTGTGGTTATAAATGTATGCACCTGATGCTAGTAACTCATCAATAGTGTCTAAATGGTTTGTAAGTACGCGAACCATATAGGTATGACCTTTATCGTTTAAAATGCGTATTACTTTCATAATAGTGTGACCCTCTAGCTTGAGCTCCTCTTGGACCTCTTCATTTGTATAAGAGGGGTCAACCCCCCGAATAACGACATATTACAAGTGTGGTCGCTTCCGTGGTGGAGGCTGCTTACGTGTGGAGGAGTTCAGTGATTGAATCTTCGCATTTGGACCAAAAGTGTCAATAGGCACTTTGTTTTTTATTGTAGCAAGGATAGTTGGGTTCGGTGTTTTTAAAATGATACCATTTCTCGTATGAACGATAAAAATAGCTGCTCGAGGGAGGTACTTGCGTAGTTGTATGGCAACAAACTTTGCATTGCTGAATTTTACGTCGAAAATAGTGAGCAACATGGAATAAACTGAAGGTGGAGTAGATCCGTCCGAATGATTTGAAGATGTAGTTATGTCGACTGGAACTTGGCTTAGATCCGAATTAGAAGCGAGATGTTGCTTTTTCCGAGGTGGAGATTGTTTAAGGCATTCGGCATAACTGTCTGTATGTTCTGATGCACGTGGGCGATCTGCTGCGGACAGAACCAGAAGAGATTACTGAAGTTGCAGAGGCAACTGAGACTTGAGAACCTCGCCGCTGCTCAGTGGAAGAAGTGTGACTCGGATCCTTGCGGGTCCTGCCCTTCGGGGTGCTCTCGGACGGTCCAGGTACAACTTGAGGTAACCCTGTATGTTTGCCTTTCCTCGTTTTGCCTGATTCTAGCCGTGAGTCCGCCATCGAAAATCCGCCCCTGGGCTGATGCCCAAATGTAAAGTTGTGTTACGCCTATAGATGTGTGATGAATGATTTGATGATACAAGGTGTAATGATGATGATAGTTTCACCCTCCAGCACTGAAAAGCGCTGTCAATACCAGTCAGAGCGTATGCGTGCTTGTCTCGATTCTGTGTGTGCTACACAATGTCCTCGAAGGCACGTTAACACTTCCCAGCTAGGCTAGGCTTCATACAAAAGACAGCTTATGACGTTTGGTACGTCAAGCTGATCGGAAAGTATGACACCAAGCTTTTTTTATCATGCAAAACCCGTAGAAGGGAATACCTTCTCTTGGGAGTGAATTTAAGTGTAATGGGGAATTAAGGATAAAGTGGAAGGATAAAAAGGTTTTTATTTCATTTACTTGATATCTTTATTCATCCATTAGGTGGGAATATTTATTCATGAATTGATTAATAATCGTCATTATCGTATGTTCACTATTTGTCATGATGTATGTATGAAAAGATGCAGTGCAAATCAGACGTCACAAGCCAGTGATATTGGTTAGTTAGACAGATGAAGGGTTATCTTCTTGTGCCAGGGCGACTCGACACATAATGAGAGACAGTATGATGCCCTTATTATTGCGAATTAAGGTGCAAAAGATGAATAGATGTTGGGTGATAAATCTGGTGGTTGATATGCTAATAGAAAGTCGTCTATGTGTTCGTCAGGATGTGAAAGAACATACATTGTAATTAAATGCTGAAGGGGTGTAGGTTGTAAACGGGGTGGAACGTCTTGTTCAGCATCTATACGTATACTACTGCAGAGGATGGGATGGCCTTGCCTCCAATGAGTAGTGATGTATCTGGTACGCGGTTTTTCTAAATTAAGAAGAAGATGTGGAAATGGAATACGATCATATAGTAGCCGGGTAGGACTAGGCAGTTTGATGCGATATGCTAGGCGTAATGCATGTCTTTCAATTATCTGGAGGCGGGTGTAGAATTTGTTACAGACATTAAGCCATGCGATGCGTCTATGAAGTATAGATGGTCGTAAGAAGACTTTGTGAGTATGTAACTCAGTCTCTTGATGAAGGCCCCATGAAGTACCGACTAATCTCTTCAGAAGATTTAGTTTATTTTGCGCCAGATATATGAGATGCTGAAGATGTCCACGCCATGAAAGATGGTCATCAAAGATAACACCCAAATACCTCGCTGTACGTGTGACTGAAATGCGTGTGCCTGCTATGGTAAGATGTAAAAGAGATCTATTGCGTCGGACCCGACTGGTACGTCCTGATGATATGATGGCAAGTGTCTGTGTTTCAGTGGAGTTGATTCGGAGTCACCAAGTATTACACCAGTCACAGAACTTATTAAATTGCCTCTTGAAGTTTACACCAAGCACGTCGCCTTAGAGCATATCAAAAATACCTCGTTACTGGCTGTGAGTATTTGTATTGTTTTTATTGGCTGGTAGGAGCAAAGCTTTGCAAAATATATTTCACATTTGTGGCAAGTAACTAAACACATTCGATGTTTTCTCTAATCAGTCACAATAATATTGTTGTAAACCTTTGAATAATCTGACAACAGTTACACAGAAAGCAGTGCTTCCATCTGTTTTCTTTATCTGTTATTCTTCTGTCTTAGCACGTATGAACAGAAGATGGCAGAACTATTGTCTATGAAACTTTTGTCAGACGATTCACAGGTTTACAATATTATTGTGACCGATTACAGAAAACATAAAACATTATTCGTTACAAGTGCCAAATATACTTCGCAAAGCCTTGCTTATATTAAACGATAAATACTAATGAAAATTCTCCCAGGTAGTAAAAGTTATTTCTGATATGCCCGGAAGGCGATGTGCTTGCTGCTGTCTTACAGCTGAAGGCATTCCTGTCGACAAATGCATTCGCATCAGAAATCAAACGGGACCTACGTATATGGTTCGTGTGCTAACATCCAACAAATCATCTATTGATACCCTCCTTCAAGAGGAAGTGTACGTCTTTAAGAAAAGGCACAGAGTTGAACCCTTACGTACTAATTCACCCCTGCCTATTCGATGCGAACGATGTCAGACTTATAACTCACACGTGACAGCAAAATGTTCTAATATCCCTAAGTGTGGTTACTGTGCTGAACAGCACGAGACTAAAGACTGTACAAATCACCAAAAGCCTGCTCACTACTCTGTATGTCCTGGGTCACACCCTACACACAGCTACAAATGTAAAGCTAAGCCAGCTTCACCAGCAGATCGTCCTGAACTCATAGTTCCATTGCGTACAACTGATCCACCAGTTCAAACCGACCAATCAATCACTTGCGGTCTTACATTTGAAAATTTTCTTCGATATTTCACGCTTGTTCTACAAAATATTTTTCCTTTTCAAAGACAATTCATTCTTGAACATCTTGCAGCAACTATCTATCTACCTAACATAGCAATTACGATAGCAGCAATATATGTACGTCCCGGACACGTGATACCACTCGAGTATTTCACACATTTCTTTCAAACATACAAGCATTTTCTGATAGACATACAAGCATACAAGCATACTGACAGACATCAATATCCATAGCCGTTCCGAGAGGGAAAATACTCAGTTTGCAGACCATATAGCACTTTCCTTACATGGTCACATATATCCCCTTCCGAAGCACACCAGACCAAGAAGCCAAACTACCCGGATGTTTTTCTTTCTACCACTTCACTGATAGACAGGTGTCATATCGATATCTTGGATTGCATAGGTAGCGACCACCTACCGGTGAAAATCACGGTCAACGATGTACATAAAAATGTTTCTCGGACAGCAGCCGAACGCACCATATATTTATATGACAAAGCTAACTGGCATAAATATCGCTCGGATATTGACGCTGCATTTGAAACTGTACTCCCACCGGATACAGAGGAGAGTCTAAACACAACCATAACCACACTCACGCAGTCACACTAGCGCACATGACAACTTTCCCACTTATCACAGTAAAACTTATCAGCCGGTTTTGCCTCCGCTATATTTGGAATTAGTAAGAAAATCTCGACATTATTATAGACAATATGAGCGCACTCATGATCCTGAATAACTAACACAGGCACGTAGATAGCAAAGAACTGCACACAATTATATTGTCGCCCATAAACGCTTGACGTGGCACAAAACATGCAGTCAGTTGAATGAAGAAACTCATCCCACACGATATTGGAAAAAGTTTCATCAATTGACCGGACAGCAAACAACAAGATATCCACTATTCCGAAACAAAGATCCTTTGCATTCATTTCAGGATAAAGCCGACGCATTTGCCTCTCACTTACAAACTGTGTTAACTCCTCCCGTCGGTCAACATGACGATAGTCCAGTATTCTCAGAAACTACCATTGCTCAACTATTACAACCATCAACTACTCACACCTTAGATGTGAATCAATCGTTAACATTTTCTATCACCCATGACGAAATACAGACGAGTATAAAAGGAAAACGCAACAAAGCGTCTGGTTTTGCTAAAATATCCTACCGACTTATCAAAGAATGCTCAGGCTCAGTAAAGTTTTTTATTCTACTCGTAGCTATTTATACTTTTATTCTCCATACGGGATATTATCCAGTTGAATGGAAAGTCTCTAAAGTTTGTATGTTTCTAAAACCGAACAAGCTATCACATTCTGTCAGTTCGTATAAGCCGATACAACTGACTGCGACACTGGGGAAAGTATTGGAAAAAATTCTTGTAAAACGCTTACATCAATATCTGCATGATCGTCAACTCCTTCCAATTTTCCAGACCGGTTTTCGACCATCATACAGTATTAATGACCAGTTGCTTCGTTTGATGACCACTCTTGTTAACCAGTATAAGAGATCGCTCCCATCTTGCTTAATTTTAATGGAACTAGAGAAAGCATTCGATCGAATTTGGCATTATGGTTTATTTTACAAATTGCTTAAATTTGGACTACCACTTACATATGTTAGAGTGATTTTCTCATTCATACTCAAACGAATCGCATATGTATGTATCAACAATACCATCTCCCATCCCATCTTTCCATACACAGGAGAACCTCAAGGGTCCAGCTTGTCTCCTCTTCTATACATTTTGTACGCATCAGATGTATCAGTAGCTGCTCCTCCTACTCATTTATTCCAATATGTCGATGATACTGCTTTCCTAACTCTTGGAACAACTATACAACACATTAATAGAAGCTTACAACTCACAGTTAATCAATTCCTTGCGTGGTGTACGAAATGGAAACTTACTGTAAACAAGGAGAAAATTCAAACGTTTGTCATTATACCCCCTAAATGCCGCAGTAAAGTTCACCGCAACCCTAATCTACTTGATATCACTGTTGGAACACATTGATTAGAACCGACTAACTCAGTGACGTATTTAGGAATAACGTACGATTACAAATTACAATGGACTGCTCATTTCCAGACACTTGTGCTTAAAGCAAAAAACAGGCTACAATTGCTCCGCAGGGTCGTAGGACAGCATTGGGAGCTAAATTCAAGATTGCTTATTAACACTTATAAAGCGTTCATGCCTAGTATACTAATATTCGGCCATATTGCTTGGTCCCCAACACAATCTAGATTCTACAATACTCTCGAAATTATGGAGTGCCATGCAGTGCGGTTAGCATACTGCATCAAATTACTATATCCTAACCGAGAACTATACAATCGAATAGACTTTCCATCACTTGTAGAACATATCTCTCTTACGTAAACGATACATAACCAAGTGCCTAGAATCTCATAAAGATATTCTTTCTGGCCACAATGTTCATAGACTCAAAGCAGGATTCCACTTTCAAGTATTGTCATACACCGTTAAGTATCTTGATCACACTTCATGTAAACAACCTTCCTATGGATCACTTTCATCGCAGATTCTTTCAACGTCAAATCATTCATCAAGTCATTCCTCATCTTTTTTCATAGTTGCACGGTTCTTCCTCAACAATAATCTGGGCTCCCCATGTCTACATCAGTCTTGAGCTGCCCCAAGACAGAAGCCTAACATGCATTCGTTAATATTAACCATTTCATTGTGTTGTGGCGTATAATGCACTTTCATCTCATCAATCATGCTAATATATATATATATATATATATATATATATATATATATATATATAAGAATTATAATTATATTCAACATATAATCTTATATATCCTTTTAGTTTATTTTCTCGCTTCTTCCTTGTTTATAACTTACTTATGTTATATCTTTCGCAATCCTCAATATCTTAGTGTTTATTATATGTGTTCATGCATATTGTTCTATTTAAACACTTTTGGTAGTACTTGTTCTCTTTTGCACGTATAGCTTTCTTTATATCACATTGTACAACTAATGTTATTTATGTTTGCACTTGTTTTCAGCACATCACATGCCGAGAGAAAAGGCGTAACCCTCTAGTAGCAGTTCCATATGCAAATAATTTATGATTAATACCAATGAAATGAATTATGCCCTACAAATAAATAAATACTACACCAACAATAAATCCTATAAGAAAACCCATTCCTTGTTCAACCTAAAATTCTCCTCTCCAAAAAAAAAAAAAAAAAAAAAAAAAAAAAAAAAAAAAACTTGCTGCTGAATTAACACACAAGTAACACGCTAAAGTGCTAGTCATTTTGTGTTGTTTCAACACCTCATTTTTTACAGTGTGACTTGTGTTCAGTTCACGTTTATTTTTCGAGAAAACGTGACTTAATTTTTTTGGTTAAATCATTACTGTTAATTATAGCTTTTTGTCTTCTTTTGTAACTTACAGTCCACAAAAGTGTGATATAACATTATAAAAAATAAATAAATGTATACCTAGGTAGAATGTATACCTAGGTAAAAACGCTCCAACTACACATTGCACGTGTATACAGAATGAATCATTTATCTTAATACGCCCTTATAATTCTTAAATGGAGAAAAAGCGCTGAAATTTTGTACCATGCAAATGTTGGTAGTATTACATTGTCTGCCACACTGAGAAAAATCCGTTATCCGGACAGCGGTATACTGTAAAATATACGGAATCCTCATGTTAACTACAGAAATCAGTAAGGAACATACGTTGTCAATATCCTACATATGTACTACTCTTTTTCTCGCTTCTTCTTCCTCTTCTTTTGCGCTACAGCCCGTTGTGGGCTAAGGCATCCTGAACAACGCCTCGTCATTGGATCCTGTCCCTAGCTTAAAACGGTTCACTTAAATTATTGAGCCATTAAAACATCTCTATTTATCTGTTTTCACACTTTGTTTAATAATCATAAACGAGAATCGATAATCATCATGTCTACCTCGTTAAACTGATTGAATCTATTTATTTTCGGTTGTCCTGACAACGGCATCCAAAATCATATTATTTAAAATCATTTGAATATCTTTTTATATTGGCATTATAACTAACTTATTTTTTTCTTTCTCTTCTAACAGTAGAATCAGCCTACTACATATTTAAAATACCTTACGGCTTAAAACTACAAGAAAATAATGATTTACAAGTAAAAATGAAGAACGTACTGTTGTATATTATGGCGCTCGACGAAGTTTTCTTTTTATTTATTTATTCAATAAAAAGAAAAAGAACTCTGGACCGTTAACCTTAGGTGATTCTTATGTGCCCCTCGTACTTACAAAATATACCATATCATAATACACATGCATTTTATTTTTACATTAAAAGCACTATTATTAATTATATTTCACCATAATTGTTGATTACAAGGCACAAAAAGTTTACGGTCACTTAATTTAAGTCCGTTATGGGCCATAAAAAGGTTAATTGTTAACAAATTTAAATCATTTACTTTGGGTCGATAACTAAAGATGTTGATATACATGTATTCTAGGCAAATTAAAACTGAATCCTTATTTAACATTTAATTTCAAAGTTCTTTGAAAAACGTATAAATTTTGATTTTCATTACTCGTACTTCTTTCCATGAAATACATTACATCAATTTTAAATAATGGTCATTACTTTCATACATTTACATTAAAAATAGCATATTTTATTCTTTAACATTTATATTATTAGCATAAAATTCGAATATAACAAAAACACAAAAGCAAGAATTGTTTAAATACAAATTCCTTATAGAAAACGTAAATTATTAACTTCAATATATATTCTCGCATTACAAAAATGCTTTCAAATATACTCTATAACATGAAACACGAATAATGGGATTAATATTACGTTTTGCAATCATAGGAAAACACATGAATAGTATGAAATACAAATATCAAAGAAAACACATAACATTAAGACATATGTTGCAATATTAAGAATCAATTTGATATATCCTTTGATATATGAATAGTATGAAATACAAATATCAATGAAAACACATAACATTAAGACATATGTTGCCATATTAAGAATCAATTTGATATATCCTTTCGGACGCCCCTACATTAGGTTAAGTTACATTGTATTCCACAATCTTGAGTACTTTCTTGGCGATTATGCATTGTTTCAGTATTCGGAGTTCTATTTGTATAATTACTGCCACTTATAAATCGATTTCGTGTGAACAAGCGAGGATTATTGTTTCTATTGAAATTCGGATTATTATTTCTGAAATTCCTGTTCCCATTTCTGCGATTAGGTCGCGTCTGATTACTATTAACATTATGACCATTTATTCTATTATTAAAACGATACGAGTTAGACGTATTCTCAGTTTGTACATTTAAGTTGCGAACTGGAGCATATTGTACATGGTTACGACCAGAATTACCTTGACCTTTATCCAGTCCTCTATTACCATTTTGCATTACAGATTAACTTTCATAATTTTGGACAAGCATAATCAAATGGTTAAAATTGACACACTGTGCGGACATTAATAATTGTTGTAATCTAAAAGGTAGTAAGATTCGAATAGAAGCAATGATCCGGGATTCTCGATGACTAGGATTTAATGATCTTAATTCGTTATATGTAGAAACCACAAATTCAATCACAGTTTTATGAACCTTAGGATTGAATAGTTTCGTTCTCAGTATGGCATCCCTATTTGCTATCATAAAATCGTTCTCGTAATTAGATAGCAGAGCGTTCTTAAAGTCAGAATATGTACGGAGGCTATTCCTAATTGCCTTAAACCAGGTTAGACAAGGCGGCAATAATAGATGTGGTAGTAACTTTAAAAATTGAGACTCGTCTACACCCATTAATTCGCATTCATCCTCAAATTTTTCTAGGAACCCCCTCGCAGGTATATCTTCTGGTACACCACTAAATTTAGTAAGTGATTTTACTTCACTGAATCGCAAAGGTTTGCCTGTATTAACCTTCAAATACCTGTGGTTACGTTTCTGCCTGGATTATTGCCTCGTTCTCCTTTCTCCTTCGGTACTATCTTCAGTACAGCTTGAAGATTCATTACATTCAAGAGTTGCTCCAGGATGACGATGACGTGTAGATTCCAAACCGATGGAAGTAGGGTGTACAGTATCCGTGTGCCCACCATTATGCACTGCACTTTCATGTATACACTTCTCTTTGATGAAATTCACTTCATCCTGCAACTGCTTAATTTGGTTGGCGTGTTCAATTACCACAGTCTCTATAATATCTACAGAGTCCTGGACCTCGGTGCATCTCTACTATCTTTTCCATATCCTCATCATAGCGTCCAAATTTGGCTGCAATTTGCTGGTTCACCTGATTTAATTGTTCTTGTATTTGGTCCCATTTGTCGTCGTTACGTTGCTGCAATTGCTCCAGCTTTTCGTCAAAATGTTGTACTTGTAGATTCATTTTTTTGTTTAACTGTTCAAGCTGTTGAGCTTGTAGATTCATTTTTTGGTCTAACTGATCAAACTGTTGAGCTTGATCCCGAGCTTGATCCTTAATTTGTTGAGCTTGATCCCTAATCTGTTGGGATATCTCATCACTTCGTCGAGCTTGGTCCTTAATTTGTCGTGATATTTGCTTTAAGACTTCTAACATGTTGTCTGGAGAATTCATTACAATAGGAATAGTTTGATTGTCAATCGTTCCACTATCTGTAGCACTCATGATATTTCTATATATAATCTTGCCACTTCTCAAAATAGTACGATTAATACCAGGCTCAATGTTGATCGCTTTTACTGTACTTCTAAACGATACAACCCACTCTCGGTGTTCCGGCACCAATATAAAACGGTTCACTTAAATTATTGGGCCATTAAAACATCTCTATTTATCTGTTTTCACACTTTGTTTAATAATCATAAACGAGAAGTGTATATTATACTTTTATACACTTTTTCTTCAAGATGTCTACCTCGTTAAACTGATTGAATCTATTTATTTTCGGTTGTCCTGACAACGACATCCAAAATCATATTATTTAAAACATTTGAATATCTTTTTATATTGACATTATAACTAACTTATTTCTTTTTCTTTCTCTTTTTCTAACAGTAGAATCAGCCTAGTACATATTTAAAATACCTTACGGCTCAAAATTACAAGAAAATAATGATTTACAAGTACAAATATACAACGTACTGTTGTAAGCTCTGTCTTTCCATCCCTGAATATCCATAACACGCAGGTCTTCCCTGATGTCTTCTAACCATCTTCTCCTGGGCCGTCCTCTCGTTCTCTTTCTTCCGATTATATCTTGGCTGATCATCTGGTTTGGGATTCTCGTCATTTTGGGATCATTCATTCGTATGGCATGTCCTATCCACCTGATTCTATGTTACTTTGCGATGCGTACTATATTTTAGTTGTTGATTAGCTTGTCTATTTCAAATATTAATAGCTGCTCTGCATGTGAATTTCCACGCTTCGCACCCATAAGTCACTACCGGCCTTATTAGAGTTTTGTACATTCTCACTTTTGTTTTCCTAGATAGTATCTTGCTTCTGAATAGTTTTTCTGCATAGCTTCTGATAACATTTGTTGCCAGCCTATATTCTGTGTCTTACAGTCTTCATTACATCATGGTCACTCGTTATTAAGTATCCTAAATACTTAAAACTATAATTATTTATCTTTAGTTCTTGTTCATTGGTGTGTTTTTCTGTACGGGAAATTCTCATATATTTAGTTTCTTTGGCACTAATTTCGAGCCCCTTGATTCGGGATAGTTGGTCCAATTTTTCAAAAGTTTCTTTTAGACTTGGCACGGTTCGGGCTATAACCAGTATGTCATCAGCATATGCTAGCAGTTGCACTGATTTATGTAAAATATTACCCTGTCCTCTTATTTGTCCAACCACGTCCTGAAGTATTAGATTCAAAATTAATGCAGATTGCGCATCTCCTTGCCTGACTCCTGTTTTAATTCCAAACCTTGACGACATTTCTCCTTGGATTAATACTTTTCTCGTTTAGATGTTACATTATGCTGTTGGAGGATATCTGACATCTAACAGTCTTCCGTGTATTACATACGTCAACTATATATGTTCATCTTATGTGAGATCCTGAATGCCTATATACCGTAAACCGGAGTAACTTCGTCATGGTTGTAATGTTGTCACATTACAAGCATACGTGCCTTCATTAGTAGCGAAACTAAAGTGTGGTTGCCTTTTTACTTTCAGGTGAGCTGGAAACATGTCGTGAAAGTACCAGAATGTTGTCGGAGGCCGCAGCTATCACAACTGCCACAGGGAAAAATGCAGGAGACCATGGAATTAATAGCGAGGGAAAATCCGTCTCTTACGCTTCAAAAGTGACAGCTGTGCCGCGAACGACCCTAAAGAACAAAAAAGCACGAGGGTCATGGTGGAACTGTGGAACGACCTTCGACGTTGGACGAACTGGAAGAGAAAGCCATTGTTGATAATTTTGTGGAGCTTGCTGCATGGAGCATTCCATTAGCCAGGTCTGACATTGCCGTACTCGTCAAAATGTACTTGGATAAGAAGGGAATCACACTCAAGAAGTTTCGAAACAACGTTCCCGGTGAAGATTTCATTCGCCGCCACAATCTGACCACACGGCTTGCCACAAACTTCACTTCCACAAGAGCTCCCTTGTCTGTAGACAATGTACGGAACTTCTTCATAAACACCGAACCCCAGTTCCGCACCACGCCGCCAGAGAACATGTACAACTTTGACAAAACCAACATAACAGACGATCCTGAATCATAAAAGGTAATTGTTCCTCGAGGTACCAAGCGTGTTGAGCGAAGCATTCGAAGACGAGATCAATAACAAAACCAAAGACCTTCACTACATATGCGCTATTTGTGAGGATGATGACTGAACACTTCATGACGAACCAACATTACCGGTATAAAATTTTATACTGTGACTTATCACATTAAAACTGTAGGAATGTAGTATTTTCTTTTACTTGGCAACACTGAACAAGTGCTTGTAATACCGTACCGTATGGTATCGGTACGTTTCGAACCTTACAAACCCTTCATATCTGTTTTCTGTATGTCGAATTTACCCCATACCTGAGGACACTTCGTCAATTCATTGACAAACACCTACCTAACGAAGTTACTCTATGTGGCGAGGTAACTTCGTCAGTGGACGAAGTTACCCCGGTTTACGGTACTGTTCTCTCGTTCGTACGGAAAGTATGTTTATTCGAAACAGTTACACGGAAAGAACGTATAAAATATACTTTTCTCAGTTGTACGTTTGCTATACTTTAAGTCCAAATCTATAGGATTTACACATGTAACCTACGTTTTAACGTACGCCACATACGTTTTAATCTCAGTTCATAGTCTCTTCTGTGATACCAGAAGATTAACAGTATTGCTAACCCAGCATAAAATTGTATTTAAAAAAACAAAATAACCCTACGTCAATACATTTCAAATCTACATGTAAAATGAAAGCATACAGCACGACACCTGCCATGCACTATTCCAAAACTGAGAACATTACAGTATCATAAACATCTAAATTTTGGTGGCCTCTACCATACTAAAAACGCAAATAAGACAGATGAGGTAATGCATATCAAACTACTTAAGGATTTAATACTAAGAGCATGATAAGACGTATTTAGAATTAATAGAAACCAGGTTAGAAGAATAGTAAATTTGACTTTAAAAAAAAAATAGAAAAAGCCTTTATCTCGAAAAAACTGTTCAGATATGTACCTCATTCAATGGTATAGATGGCTTTTAGTAGCTGTGAAAATCACAGTGCCGTTTACAGCAATTTGATATCTAAAAACTGTTAAAGTTTGCAATGCTGCTTAAAATTATGTAATTCAGACAACTTATTGTAATTACACCTACCAAAAATATGATAATAGGCCTAATATTATACAAGCAAAGGAAGTTAAAAGTTGCTTTAAAAAGTTCCTACAAATACTCCATTTTCAGCTATATATTAAATTTTACACATTTTTGTCATATCTTCTGAATAGTTTGAAATATCAAATTGTTACAAATGTCATTATGATCTTTATTTCCACTGAAAACCATGACGTAATTGGTTGATACTTATCTACACATGTTTTTTTTTACCAGTAGAAAATTCGTGTTTTATTCAGTTCAAAATCTCTTGTCATCGCGAATTCTGTCGAGGAATTTGAAGCTTAAATTATATAAGACGATAATCATCACTGTTGTTCTGTATGGTTGCGAAACATGGTCGCTTACCCTGAGGGAAGAACGTAGACTGAAAGTATTTGAGAACAAGATCCTGAAACAAATATTCGGACAAAAGAGAAACGGGAATGGGGAATGACGGAAACTTCATAACGAGGAACTACATAATTTATACGATTTCCCAAACATTGTTAGGATCATGAAGTCTAGGAGGCTTACGTGGGCAGGTCATGTAGCTAGGATGGAAGAAAGTAGGAACGCTTTCAAAGTCTTAACTGTTAGACCAATCGGAAAACGACCATTAGGAATACCTAGGTGCAAATAAGAGGACAATATTATGATGGATCTGGCAGAAATAGGAATACAAAGTAGAAACTGGATTCAGTTGGCTAAAAATAGAAGTCAATGGAGAGTTTTGTGAACGCGGCATTGAACCTTCGAGTCCAATAGGCCATAGAGTTAGTTACTTAGTTATTACCAGTTCGAAATACGTTAAGGTATTTTTAATATGTGCTACAGTGTCCATCACACTTCATTATATTGTTGGAGAACTCTGCAAGTTTGTGAAACTATAGCATCCCTAGCTTGCAATACTGCACCAGAAGTGTGGTATTGTATGTCTTAGTTTCACATATAGATTTGAAATTTGTCCCAATGTGACATAGTCAAAATTGAAAAAAAAATATAACTTCATGTTGGGTTGGCAACACTGTTTACCGGTGACATTGCAGGGTATGCCAAACAATGTTCTCTTGCCGATATTTGAATAGTACGTTTTTTGTCCATTAGCTTAAAGTTCCAAGGGCATATCAAGTTAAATGGTCCACCCTGTATATTACATACAGAAAAGGTATTAAGAATATTCCTTTAAGAATATTCCTCCAAGCAATGAACTCAAAATACACTTAAATCACTTTCACACATCCAATGTAGTTCGCAGAAACTGTATATTTGTGTTTGTGGAATGACTCATTAATTTATTGTTAATACTTAGAAAAATTTCACAATGCAGCATTGCACTCTAAAAAAACGTTCCGTAATGGTTAAGTACGTATATATGATGGTGATATTTCCAATGGTACAAATTACTTAACACCACAACATACACCAGTTTGAGAAAGGAAAATAAGGACAAAACACTTATTACTCTGTGATCCGCTCTACTTCAAAACGGCAATAAACAAAAATTATTTGTATCCTTCCGCTTTTCGGAAACATGATTAAGTGGTTATTTTTCACTTTCACTCTTACAGAAGGAGGAACAAATTCTTTACTGTCTTTGCAATGGATCTAGGGCATGTATGGAACATTAAACAGAAAACTGGCAGGGTTTTGTAGAAAAATTATTTTTTTCTCCCTTTGCTTTTTTAAGCGTCTAGATCAGGAATTGATTTAATGGTTAATACATCTAACACAATTGTTATTTCATTTGTGTGTATAAGCCTAGCTTGTTTTTGTTTCATCAGAGCATTCCCGGGAACATCCAAGTTATACTGCACACACACACACACACACACACACATATATATCTATCTATCTATCTATCTATCTATCTATCTATATATATATATATATATATATATATATATATATATATATATATATACAGTATATATATATTGCTTAAAATGGCGTACTGGTGGAAACTTTTTTAACCCTTTTAGGATTTCCACTTTTTGAGGTAAATTTGATACTTTCACTCAAACAGCTACTGCTTCCTTACTATTTACTGTATAGGATCATGGTTCATACCTCTTTTTTTTTTTTTTCAGAATAGATCATACTTTCTAACGGTACCACTCGCTTGCCCTTGTTATACACCAGGAACGGGAAAATCGAAAAAAAAAAAAAAAAAGATTTATCGAAACAAATTTCGAAATTTTTGTGCAACTCTGGCCAGGGCGTGGGTTCACGTAGGGATCCGAATTTAAAAAAAAAATAAATAAATAAAACGTTGTTACGTACATAATACATGTGCAGAATTTAATTCTTCTATCTTAAAAACTGAGATCGGAGGAAATTTTTGAAAGTCTGAAGATGGTCCATTTTTACATATACGTATACACATATATACATAAAAATATTTCAAAAATATATTGTGTCATTCCTATTTGACCTAGAGTCATGGTTCAAACGCCGTTTTCTTCAATATAACGAGTCTTTTCCAACGGTACCACTTACATGTCCGTATCGTACACCTGAACCGAAAAATTAGGGAAAAGCCTGTATATATATATATATATATATATATATATATATTTAAAATCCCACCAAAACACTTTGCCCCTCTGGCCCGAGCCTGGCTTGACGAAGGGACCTGATTTTCTTTTCCAAAAGTACATTGTTATGTACACTCATGTCCAAAATGATTGTCGCATATCTATAACTGTCTTCTTGTAAGAATATAATTTGATAATGATTTTGCAGGGTACTTTTAATACTGATACTATGTGTATAATCGGGAAATGTATATTTGTGCTAAATTTCATAGGAAAAATTATAAATACGAAAATTAGAATTAATAAAACAAAATGTTGCTAAATGAATGAGAAAGTTTTATTTTTGTTTTATTGTTCTTATTTACTGCTCTATTGACATGAAATTTGCCACATACATGTCTTTGCCGATTATACACATACTAACGTTATAAGAAATACCGAGCGAATTCGTTATCAAATTATATTCCTACAACAACATATTTATAGACATGCGACAATAAATTTGGACATGAGTGTACATAATATGTGTGCAAAATTTCAATCTTGAATCTTGAAAACAAAGGGCGGAAAATATTGTTGAAAGTCTGAATTTAGGCTCTCTCTCTGTATATATACACAGCCTAGCTGGCATAAGCATGGAACGTAAAACTCGAAAATTTCATTTTACATATACAGGGTGCGGCACGTAAAACCGGCCCGTCGTAATATTCTGGTATATTGTGTTTTTGGCAACACTTAAATAATCTACCTTCCTACCAAGAGAAGGCGTGTCGAGGTCGGGTCGACTTACGTGACCTGCAGCAGTCACGTGCAGCCGCAGCCAGTGAAACTTGTCGAAACCAGTTGAGAAAAAGGCCTCGTTGTGTTAAGCCGGGTGAGTGTCAGTGTGTGATAATGCCGTATTCGATACCCGTGCGTGTTGCCATTGTTGAAGGGTTCATTCTCACTGGATCTTTTGTGAAAACAAAGAATTTGTTTCGGGAAAAAATTTCCAGGACGTTCTGTGCCAGCAAAAAGCACCATTCAGGAATTGATTGAAAAATGGCTGCGTACAGGATCGGTTCAAAATGCTCCCAGGAACAGACGACCATCTGTCTGCACACCTGAATTAAAGATGCAGGTGGAGGAGATAATGACAAGAAGTCCTCGAAGGTCAAACAGGAGATTGAGTCAACAGGTTCATGCGAGTGAGAGAAGTTGCAGACGTGTTTTAAGGGGACTGAAGTTAAAACCGTACCGGATAAGTGTTGTGTAAGAACTGAAGGAGCCTGACCTGCAGAAGAGGGTGCATTTCTGTTCATGGCTGTTGAGCAATGTTGCCAGTGGTTTCTTGGATCCACTAATGCTCATCATGAGTGACGAGGCGTGGTTCCACCTGTCTGGGTACGTAAATTCCCAAAACAACCGGTATTGGTCGACAGAAAATCCACACGCAATCCACCAGGTACCCTTGCATGATGAGAAGATTGGTGTTTGGTGTGCCATTTCCGCCACATGCGTTATTGAGCCCATATTCTTTGAGACGACAGTGAACAGTGACGTGTATATGGGAATCCTGGAGGAGTTTTATACACAGAGAGAAATCCGTTCTCCGGACAGCGGTATATTGTACAAATATACGGTATCCTCTTGCGTACTATAGAAATCAGTACGGAGCATATGCTATCCGTATGCTACATAGGCACTACCCTTAGATGTTACATCATGCCGTTGCAGGATGTCTGACATCTAACAGTTTTCCGTATATCACATGCATATACTAATGTTACCTTCGTCAGCTATATGTTATATACGTCCATTTGTATGTGAGATCCTGACGGCCTACATTGTTTCACACGGAAAGTACGTATAGATGGAACACTTATACAGAAAATATTATAAAACATGCGTTTTCAGTTATACGTCTGCTGTACGTTAAGTCCAAAAACTACAGGAATTACGCATGTAACCTATCTTTTTAAGTACGCCACTTACATTTTTTTCTCAGTGTACACACTTGACCGAAGAGGAGCGTCAGTTATGTTACTTTCAGCAGGACGGTGCAACATGCCACACATCAGCTGCATTATTGTCCCTTGTGCATGAGATGTTTACACCAGAGAGGACAATCAGCAAAGACTTGTGGCCTCCTCGGTCACCAGACTTGTCCACGTGTGAATTTTACTTATGGGGACTGTTAAAGGGAAGAGTATACGAAACAAATCCACACATAATTGAAAAACTCAAGACCAGGATCCAGGATGTCACCAATAGCATTACAACACAAGAACTGACAAGGGTATATATGAATCTCCTCAATCGTGCTCACATGTGTGTTGAAGTGGGCGGAGGACACTTTCAACACCTGCTTGAAGGTGAGTAGTCATATTCAATACATTACATTTCATTTATGTGTTATAGTTAATCATATTCAATACATTACATTTCATTTTATGTGTTCATTTTACGGGCCGGTTTTACGTGCCGCACCCTGTATATATACATTATAAAAATTTACTGCGTCATTACTATTTGGCCTCGAGTCATCGTTCAAACGTTATTTTCTTCAGTATATCAAGAACGGTATTATTACGGTATTATTCACATGTCCGTCTCATATATCTGAACCGGAAAAATCGGATTTTTCTTTCTGAAAAATCACCCCCTCGGAACACTTGCGCCCCTCGGACCCGACTCCGGTTTCACGTAGGATTCTCAGAAAAATTTGAAAAACATCCAAAGGTACACACAATCTGTATCCAAAGTTCCAATCTGATATCATGAAAACTAAAGGCGTGAAAAATTTTTGAAATTTGCCTTAATAAAAAATAAAAACATCACGCCCCTCCGCCCCCACTTGGTGCCGCCAAGTTGACCATACGGTTCCAAAGCGCGTCTGTGATATTTCTTGGTCCATACTTGACTTGAATAATAAAAGAAACCCTGCTTAAATACCTGTTATAGAACCTTAATAAGCGGTCAAAAACGATACTACGCCATGAGAACAAAAGTTACCAAATATCCTAAAAGGGTTAAAACAATTTTTGATTTACCTTGTTTCTATAACACTAGAAAAGCCCTTTTTGGCAAAGTAACTATAACAAGTTATCGCATTTACATAATTTTAAGGAGTGTTGCAAACTTCACAATTATTTACCGTATCTCCAAACCGATTAGAGATTTCGAAATTGATTGAAAGCTATCTATATAATTGGATGAGGTACTAATCTAAGTAGTGTTCTTCGAATTAAAGGCTATTTTTTAAAAAAAATGTAAAATTTTCAATCCCTTGATTCTTTGTTCCTATTTATTGTTAATATGTAATGGCATGGCCATGACATTAGATACTTAAGTATGAATATACGTCGTCCCCCAACCCTGTCCATCTCACATGCAGCTATAGAGGAGACCAACATTTTTGGATGTTGGTAACACTGTAGCACCTTTAGTTTGCAACACTGAACAACAAATATCGGTACGCTATATGTGCGGGACATATTATATGTATAATCTTCCAATACCTTCTGAATAATTAGTCAGACTTTTCCCTCAGCGAGTCACTATCGCACTTCGATTCATATTCCCTGAGGTTTGAGACACTGACACCATTCGTGCTCGAAAGTCTCACCACTATTTAGACTACCTGATATTAAGTTGTGCAGGCTTACGGTCCCCGAGTAATGGGACGTCAAATTTTGCTTCGTATTTTTTGAAAACAAAAAACAAATATATATGTAAATCATCCAATCAGGATCAAATTTGTCATAATGTTAAACTTTGTCCTTCTATATAAGCTTGAGTTGGAGTTGATTTTGAGTTCTTGACGTCTCTTTCAGCGGCGCGGCTATATGAGACGGGATCTGCTGATTAACATGGAATCCGAATCACATGACCTCCCGCCGGGAATTGAACCCTTGTCTCCCACGCCAAAAGTGTGTACGCCAACCGCTTACCCACGAAGGAGCTCTTCTATATAAGCATGTCAAATATTATGTTGTGTAGACTTTGGGTTACTGAGTTATTCACAATCGAATTTCTAACTCAATTCATTGGTCATCAGAAAAAGATAATAAATACAGTTTAAAAAGCAATTTTGTTCAGTTTCGGACAGAAAAGAAAAATCAAGTGGAAGACTACTTTTTAATGATAATGCGTATTTCACTTTTTAAAATTTAAACTGAAATGCTACTCATTGCGATCTTCATAGTATTTGTAAGATCCAGTCTACACCCAAGAGAAGCCAAGGGACCATGTCCCCCACTTAAGCAATATTTTTTTCTAAAAAGAAAATAAATAAAAAGGAAAAACGAAAGAAAGAAAGAAAATGTGATCAAAAACTCGAAAATGCCATGAAGGTGGAATAGCATTCATGATCCTACCCAAACTAATATTGCAATGATACTTTGATATTCTCTATTTAGGTTAATACATTAAGTTCAGGTAAAACTTCCATCGCAAATATTCTGAGAATGGTACTGGATCCGATCCTTCCAAAATTTTCTGAACACGGGCATGGTTCATATAAAACAATTCCACATTGCTTCTCTTTCATTCGACAATCGCTAATTGCAAGAACATTTGAAATTGGTTTGAGGCAACTTTGCAGTCAATTAAGGAAGCGCTGTTGGATCCTTGAGGCTTATACTTCATTTGGAAAGTAGTGAATAACCACCCTCAAATGAGAACACAAATCTAGTCGAAGTATAAGTTGGTAAGCGCTTGGTGTGTGTCTTTGCATTTCTTAGAGTAAAGTAATGTTCTCGTATTTCATCCTTTCCTTTTCAATTTCTCTTGAATCGCCTTTCATCCTTCACAGCACAACTAGTTTATACCGAATTTAACGATTAGTTTTGCGCATTCAAAGACAAATCAGTCTTGGCAGCAAAATCGTTCAAAGAGTTCTTCGTGGTTCAAGCAGCAAAAGCACATTTACAGTAAAAAGAACAACTGAAACTTTGTTTTAAACGTCACTAAGCAAGCTCCGTGTGGATGTGTGCAAGTACCCAATCTTCGCGCCGTCCAATTGGTTGTCTACTGTAATAGACAAACATTTTTTTTTTAAACTGAGAAAGAAAAGGAGACAAGAAGCTTGGTTTACCATACTGTATCTCTGGATTCGATTTAAAATAATGTGCTTGTTTTACTTTTCCCCGTCGTGTTGAAGGAGGAAAATGGAAAGATTATACAGGAAAATTTTCGTATAACTGTACCTTTATTGTCTAATGAGCACGAAACATTTTGGGATGCAGTTATTGGCACGTGATATCTTGCAATTTAGCTAGCTGGTTTAACTAAAAAAGACAAGCAATTTAAAGGTCCGTTTGGTATCTTTAAAAAAAAACACACATTCAATATAATTATGGGACCCATTCAGAGATGGCGTGGGTCAATGAAAACTTCACCCATTACACACCATGGCCCACCACCCACCATCACCCACTCGTGAGATACTAAATTTTGCGCCAAAATTCGAACTCACACTCCCCCTTAAGATAAGTATTATAATAAAAGCGATATGATAGCATCTCAGTTGGGATTGGGGTCTAACTAAAGTCATTATATTTGGCTTTGCCATTTGGACGTAATGATGATCACGCACACATAGCTACATTCAATTTTTTATACCTAGGTATAATAATGTATATACTAGAAGTGATATAAAATGAGTCGGTGAGTCAGAGTGGGTCATGGTGAGTCAGTGGGTCAGAATTGGTCGCCGTGGGTGGTGGGTTGCAATAGGTCACGTCCTGTTGACCCACGATCCAATGACTCATTCACAAACCTTGAATCCCTTGACCCACTTGACTCACTGACCCCACTTCATCTCTGGATCCATTTACTCTCGAATTTTCGCAGTATTTTGAACGTTACTAATAACATTTCTATTTTAGCTTGTACAAAAAATTATTCTAAAGAATACATTTATTAGTAATTATATTTGATTATATTGTTTGAACTAGAGATTAATATTGTTTTAAGAGTTCTTTTTAAACAAAACTAGAGTTTCAAGGTCTTCGTTCGTTCGTGGCACTTTTCTTGATTAAATTCCAAATTCCCCTTTGTTTAACGTACATGACAATAAGCACTTTTACAAGAAAAGATTTTTTTTAATATACTACTTCCGGAAAAGCCAAAACGCCTGTTAAAGTAATTTAAGCAAAATATTATTTTTAAAAAACTCGTCTTACGCCACTAATTATGGTTCTTACATAAAGCACTTTGCTTATGCAAGATTATAATAAATGGAAAACTAATTTGTACTTTTTTTTTAGATGTTTAATGCATAAAATATTCTTTAACCATTTAATCTTATATGCAGAAGTAATAGGTAAGAAAATGTTTTAAAATTATTACATTGAAGGTCAAGATCTTTTTGCATTGCAAAATTAAATTTTTCTTTTTCCAAAGACACAATCTATAACTGACTGAAGGCAAATTTCTGGAGGATTCGTGAATAATTATTTTCCGCAATTCATTATTTAACATGGCAATGTACGTATATGTACTGTGTGTGTGTTTATTTAAAAGTTTCAGTAGTTCGTTAGAGGCAGAAGTTTAGAACCGGTATTTCAAAAAAAAAAAAAAAAAAAGTTCTGCCTACGTCCATCATTTTTGAAACAAAGATTATCAAATTGCCGTTAATTATTGTAATTGAAATCTCAGCATCAAGTGCAAGTTGAAAGAAGTAATTGAAGGTTATAAAACTAGTTTGTAGTGCTTTTAGTTGAGATAATATTCCTAATCGTTCTTTTCCGAGAGAAAGTGAAGGTCAAGGTTTGAAATGATTATTCATTGTAAAACAGATCTAAAATTTTGTGTGCAAAAAATATTACGAAAAATGTTACTTTCTTTGTGGAGTTATTTTTTGATTTATTATTTAAGTCGTGTAAAAGTATATTACATCCATTTGAATATTGAAATGTGGTCTGTGCCATATAATTTTACTTTTTATTAATTTTTTGTTCAAAAGAAAATCTAATGTAATTACTTTAATCATAAAAACGTTAAAGGAAAACCATGTGTGAACATGACCATAGAAATGCAGTCTAATATTGTGTTAAGTAATCGTCTAAATATTCGGTTTTGAAGGAAAATGTTATATATGGTTGACGATTTTTGGTTTACTAATAAGTATAAATGATTAGTATCCTTTATCTGGACATTATTTGTTACGTTCACATTAGTCACACCTTAGTTCACCTTAGTCACCTTACGTTCACCTTAATACCTTAGGCACATATAACCAAAATACATGGGTTATCCCTTCAGATGTCCGTTATCGGGATATTAATCGTTTGTTATTAGAGTTGTCAACTTTCAAAATTGGAAATACCGGACACCCTCCTGGAGTACGTATACTCTTAAGATTGTGACATTGTAGCTCGTCAAAAATATGGACAACCCGAAAGTGGTTACTTCACATAAAATTGACGGATTCGGAGTTCGAATTTAATAACTTTAATTAATTTTGAAGTATTTATTAAACTTACTTATTTCTGTTTTGGTTGAAATGAAATGAAATGAAATTTTTGAGCTTTACGTCCCACGGTTATGCCGGTTAGGCTAAAGGAGACGGTGAAGATGAGTAATGAATGAAATGGTGGAATGAAGAAAGTGGGAGGAAACGGGAGAACCCCGAGAAAACCCACGCACACGGTTTTTGTCCATCACAAAGTTCACTTGTCGGGAGCAGGGTTTGAACCCGAGACCCCTAGCACCAGAGGTGAACGCTCTACCACTGAGCCACCGCGGCCCCTCTGTTTTGGTTGAGTCGGCACAGGTAAATTGTTGTAGTCTGTCGTCAATGATATATCACAGGGCGCAGAATTTCAAAATCAAACACGCACACACACTCGCCAATCCAAAAATAAAGGTCGTCAGTATCTCTCACGTACAAATTGTGACAGCCCCTTCCCCCGACACACACACATGAACTTTGTTTTGGCAAAGAAAGAGATTACATTATAACGAGATTTTCGTTATATTTTTATATTACCCAGTCCGAAGATTAAAATAAATAACACACCACCATTAGCATATTTAGTTTTTATATATTTTTTTGCAAGAACCATCTATTATCACACATTAAAATTATACACAGCACAACTTACTTTTATTCTCAAATCTCCATGAAAAACTTTCTGTTGTCATAGCAACACGAAACTGTAACTATCATTATATAAATATCTATCTATCTCAACATATATTCTACATTTTTCTTCTTCTTCTTCACAAGAGATTGTTCACTTTTAAGCACCGTTGCCCAAAATAGCTATAATTAAAAATGGAGGTAATTCACAGATATCAGATATACAATATCGTTGTATATATGGCTCCCGACTAAGACTTCTTAAATTGGTTACAATTTAAGAAAGAATCCTGGACCATTACATATCTTACATACGTGGTTGCCTTACTTTCCGAATAGCCCTCACATATAAATTATAGCACACATATATTTATTTCATTTTGTCTCAATAATATTCTTACATTCATTTAATAATTAATTCCATTTTAATTCTATAAAATTATCGAGGACTTATTCCGAATTCTACCCTTTTGCTAATTATTTAGGTCCCAAAATAGATTATTTAACCAAATATCATTCGAGCTCATTGACAAATAAAATTAAAGTATATTAAAATACTACATAACTTATTTCTTTCATTTGGACATAATTAAGATGATTATAAAAGACCTTGAAAGCACAATATTGATAACTGAATCGAATTACAAAAAATCATAACAATACTCAAAGTGAAACAAAACAATAAGTAATTGAAAATATTTTATTGGACGCCATAACTTTAGCTCAAGTTACGTTACCAAAAGATTCAATTACGTTGCATTGAACCGCACAGTCTTGAATACAGTTCTGTATATTATGAATTCCTCTACTTCTTTGGTTTCTATTTTGAGAATTTCTACCACCTATAAAATTATTACGAAATCCAGTTTTAAGAAAATAGATATACTGTTTGCCTGATTTTTAAATGTACGATTATTATCTCTGTTTCTTCTGAAATTGGGTTCGGTTCTATTACAGGTATAATTGAATCTATCATTACTTCTTACATTAGGACTACACTCTTCCCCCACATTGATATTTCAAAATGGAATATGATTGGGTTGGTTTCGGTTATTATTAGTTTGGTTTCGATTAGTATTACTTTGCACCATTGATTGATTTTCGAAATTTTGCACTATCATAATTAGATGATTGAAATTAATACATGTGAAAAAATTAATACAATCAGTATTATTTGCTGCAACCTAAAAGGTAACAATATCCGGATTGATGCTATAATTCGGGATTCTTGTAGGTATGGATTATATAATTTTAACTCATTATAGACGGAAATCACAAAATCAGTAAGATTCTTATCGATTTTTGGATCATGTCTGTTTCGAACCAAATCGTCTCGGTTTGCCCACATAAACTCATTTTCAAAATTTGAAAGCAGAGCGTTCTTGAAATCTAAATAATTACGTAAACTTTCCCTGATCGCTTTTAACCAAGCAGAGCAAGGTGGTAGTAAAACGCGTGGCAAAATTTTAAAAAAATTTGATTTGTCTACAACAATTAAGTCGCATTCTTCAATTTTTTCCAAAAATACACTTGCTAGTATGTCTTCCGATCTTCCACTAAATTTGGTTAACAATCTTATTTAGCTAAATCGGAAATTATTATTATTATTATTAGACTGTTTTAAAAGTTTAGACTTTACATATTTTGTTTTCCTGCGATGTGATTAATGCAGTCTTCTCTCTTCTTTCCCGATACTAGAGACACCATCACCCCTCTCAGAATAGCTTTCAGGTATATCAGTTTCTTCTATAGCTAGTCTGGGTTCCAGAGATGGAGTGGGTCAGTGGGTCTACTGGGTCAAGTTTTCTGAGTGGGTCAGTGGGTCGTGGGTCAACAGCATGTGACCCACTGTGACCCACCACCCGCCGTGACCCACTGTGACCCACCACCCACCGTGACCCACTGTGATCCACCGACCCTCTCTGCTCACTGCATTGTAGAGAGTATCTTCTGAAGACTGGTAGATTTGTCACCGTTTTACTTTCAAGACCTTCATTTCCCTTTCTTTTCCACTTGTTTCTGTCTACTTACCTGAGGTGAGTATATCTAACTAAGTGAAAAAAGAACTTCAGGCACTTTTGGATATTGATATTTTAATAGTAATAATAGCAATAGGACTTGCACTACAACTTGGCTTTCGAGACCTGTGGGTTTTTAGAGCTAACTACTGGAAAAAATACATTTTTGAATCACAGTAATATATAAATTATTTATAAAAAATTGAATGTAACTATGTGTGTCTGATCATCACGGTCAAATTGCAAAGTCAAAATGAAATTACTTTTGGTATATAGTTAGGCCTTAATCCAAATTGGGATGTTATATTGCTTTTATTATAATGCATAATATCCTAAGGAGGTAGTGAGGATCCGAATTTTTGCGAAAAATTGGTATCTCGCAAGCCGTTAAACTTACGGAGCTGAAATTCAGTGTATTAACTCTTTATTGAAAATAAACAGAATATGTCCTAGCATTTTTTTAAAATTCTCCTTTATGTGTGTGGGGGGGAGGGGGCACTTTCTGTATATGGAAAATTGGTAGTGAGTTGGTTTGTAAAAATGATCGAAAACGATCGATGTTATTTAAGAAAAAATCAGAAACAAAAACTAGAGTGCTTGGCTCCATATATCCATTGCTTTCTGCTGAAGCTTATGTTTATTATATGTTGGGCTCACAGCACAGGGCAATCAACCCATAAAGTTGTGAGAGAAAAAGGCATAAAATTTGTACTGTAAGCTTAATTACACGGAAATTTGAAGTTCGGATTGTACGCATAATTGTATGGAAAATTTTACACTTTTATCCCCTTTACGTTGGTCTACTTACTTTGATTTGGAACTTTCAAATTTCATCCTTTTTTCCACTGAAAAGTATTGATAATTCAACAAGGAAATAATTATATTATGATAATTTAATTGAAATTCATCGTAATTTGGCACATGGCTAACAGCAGTGTTGTAATTGAAGTTGAAGAAGGAGGGAAATTCCCATTCACCTCTGAATACTTTCCAGAAACCTCGTTCGCTTTCGCTTTCGCTTTCTAGACGGGGGAGGGAACTTGGTAATGGTATCAAACCTTCATGTGTAATTACAAAAATTAAATTTATAAACAAATAAGAAATCATCAGTTTATCAGGCTTTAATTGATAATTTATTCACAAGATTCCCTATCAAAGGCGTGGTAGATGAAGCTTCTGTTCTACATGGGTCGACATTACCAACTGACATGGTCGATATGGAAAAGATGTTGTATGGTGATAGAGAGATGATACTTCTTGCTGAGTATTTCAAAACTGACCAGGAAAAATAGTCATCAGACTTAAGTCTAACAAGTAGATTGTCGATGAGAAGTTGCAGAAATCGGGTAGAAGTATTATCAATTTCCACGACAGAGTACGAACGGGGATTTCCCCTTATGAATTTACAGATGACTGATATTAGAAATAGATTAAGTGCTCAAACATTGTCTAACTTGTTGCTCATCAATGTTAATGGCCCACCGCTAGACAAGCTCAAAGTAGACGAGCTAGTTATTTCTTGGCTGAAGGATGGACATCATTAAACTGCGGATGATTTACCGCCAAAAAGTTACCAACAGGAAATAAATCCGATTTCAGATTTGTTTTAAGGTGGAAAATTGCGAGTTACGGAAAATGTATACTTGTATTACCAATGGCTTATTTGTGCTATTCAACTTTGTACCTACTTTTTAGTAAGTCTCTTCTTTGCTTTAGGTAAACTACTTTGGAATAAATATTCATAATAATTGGAATTATGCATATTTGTAACTTGAATTTAACGTGGGTTTTAGTGATTACACAAATTACAATTATGAGCATACTTTATGGAGATGTTTTCACATAGGGTAGCCGAGCACCTTTATACCCTATGAACTATTGATTTTGCAAGTCTCTTGTGAGAAAAATGCTGTAAACTGAGAAACCACAATCTTTTCCATATTGTACAGGGGTATTTTCCTGCGAATAAAAGTTTCTTGTGGAATGCGTTCAGAAATTAACACTTGCAAGAATACTCTCTTAGTACAAGTATATTTTAGGCACACACTAGTTTCCCCCCACCTCGAACTGTTTCAATTTCCTCACTGACAAACACTTTACCATTTTATATCGTAAAGATCAGATCCACCGTTATTCTAACAGAGTGGTGCTTGAACGATTGACTAGAAATTCAAACTCCGATTAGTGACAATTTCACAGTCTTGTTTTATTACAAGTGTAAACTCTTTAGTCAGTTCAGATGAGGCCGTGAATCGTGTTCAGAGTTGATGACGATGGATTTTGGTGAGTCAGAGTAGGTCAAAGTGGATGAGAGTGGTTCATGGTGGGTGGTGGGTCAGAGTGGGTCGTGGGTCATGGTGGGTGGTGGGTCAGTGGGTCGTGGGTCAAGTTTTCATTGACCCACGCCAACTCTGCTGGGTTGAGGCCTAATTTTGCACAAAACATGAAAAGAGTTACGCAGTCCTCTGTCAGTAATACCATGAACTGTAAAGAGAAAGTTTCAACTGCTACCATAAGATACAACTAACTGTATTTTGGTTATAATGTTGGCGGGTTAACTTCAGTTCTATTTACCCTGAGGGTTTGTTGTTTTAGAGATATGAAAATCAGTCACTATAAAGATCGACAAAATTTGAAAGATATCACCTACAATAATTTCTGTCAAAGTTAAGTCAGCTTCATAGAACATGCGTATAATGGGACTTTGAAGTAATATTTGAATTTGAAGTATAAAACGTTTTAAAGTCATAAAAAAATAAAACTAGGAGAAGGCGGTTTCAGCCTCTAATCAGGATTTGTTTGAACCGGTCCAAAGTAACTCCTTAGATAGTAAATTACTACTGCTGGTAGCTCCTGCCTTCTAATTTTACGTAAATTTTCTGTTTAGGTAGATGCCGGAATGGATTTCTTGTTGGAAAATAAATTACGAACAGTGGCGGATCCAGAAAATTTGTTTGAGAGGGGCTTCACTCACAAAGGCTTCGTTTTTTAGAAATTACTAGACTTTCGGGGGGTCTTGAAGCTTATACGCATAAGAATGACTAACTTCAGTTTTTTTTTCTTTAAAAAATCACGCAATTTGCGTGGGTTCCAGCCTGAAAACCCCAAACTCACTGATTACGTTGGGATGACATTTTTGGACATAAAGAGCAACCAAGGCAAATCAACTCATGGGAACTTTTTTCTGTTCCTGAGTTGGCATTTTTGTGGGAAATATGCTAAACTACCAGAATGTGGTTCCTGTTATGGATGCGCACGAGACGAGTAGAGACAGGATTTTCTTGACAAAATTCGAGTCGAGACACGGCTCTTCCAATAGAGAAATATACATTTTTCGAGTCGAGACATCACTTTTACAGCAAATTTTCGTGACGAGACAGCCACAAATCTTGTCTCGTGCACATCCCTAGTTCCTGTGCCGGTACCAGAAAATGCATAATTTTCTTTACAAATATCGATAATTCATACTAAGTACTGATACCGATACCATCATTCTAATATCAATATTTGTAGACTGCATGCAGTATTGTGTAGGAAGTAAAATATATAAATACTGAAGGAAAAAAATTGCACAGAAACATTATGTTCGTATGTTGAACATACTTTTTTGTATGTGGTGCGAAGTATCCTCATCTATGGGTTATTTTGCACCAAAGTTTATATTCTTCAATAACAATGATCATATTGAATGTTGAGTAATGCATTTGCACGAATGCTTTCCTTATATATCTAGCTATTATATGTTTAAAATACAATGTTCTATATAATTACGTTTGTAAGTTACATGCGATTTTCTTTAAAATTCCTTACATCTGGTGCAAAGTAACCCAGTCTTACTGTATAAGAAAAAGACGAGTGTGAACTTAGCAGGACCACGTTTGAAAATTATAAATATTTCCATCCCATATGTTTGTACTGCGTTCGTACTGGTTTGTACCATAAAAATTTTCGTTTGTAAAGGTCTCAATTTCGAAAAAATCGAAAAATAAACTGGTCCTGCTAAGTTCACGTGAACATAGCAGGACCAGAACACAAATTTCTATAAATCTGAAGATTTTTCTGTACAAATAGTTTGTACTGCGTTTATACCGGATTGTACCGTAAAAATTTACATTTGTACCCGTCTCAAATTCGAGAAAATCGAAAAATAAAATGGTCCTGCCAAGTTTACGTGAACATAGGAGGACCGGAATACAAATTTCTTCATATTTGAAGATTTTTCTGTACAAATTGTTTGCACCAGATTGTACTGTAAAATAATTTGTTTGTACGTTATTAAATTCAAGAAAATTGAAAAATAAAGTGGTCATGCTAACGAGGAAAGGGCGTAATGTCACTCAGAGATAATTGCACCAAACTTGGTGTAGAAGTAGGTAATGGGAATGGAAAATAGCGTATGGAAGCATTCGTTTCGCAGGCGTTCGGAATCAGAAATGGGCCCTACAGTTCAGAAGTGTGGCTTGTATATCAGATATTGATGGGACGGAACCTTTGCTTGCTGTTGCGGCCAATGCAGAAGAAGTTAATTAAAGTAGAATGAAAAAGAAAAGATGAGCTGAACAGAATATGAGCAAATGTTCGCCCTTAGTCCCACCAGGCGAATGCCGGGATACTAAATCATCAACTGCCCTGCCCTTGCTGCTACGAGTTGGGTACGCATCACTAGTTAGCTTAATGAAATTATATTAAGAAATAAAGAAAATATATTCAGAAATTAATCATGGGCGTCGCCAGAAGTTTTCCAGGAAAGTGGTAGAAATGGAGTTGCTGTATTTCTTCACATTATAAGATGCTGTCATTACGCAAGTATTAAATGTTTGAACCCACCAATATTAACTGATTTCATTTGTACGGGTGCTTGATATCTACGACGTGGCGCTCACCAAAATTAAAGTATTGTGTGTTTGTAAGGCGACTTTAAATATATATTTCGGGATTAGTGATATTTAAAATGGTAACGACTGTGGACGGCCACAAGAAAAATAACCACATTGTTCATTAACACAGCTATGTTAACGCAAAGGATTAAGGAAAGAAATATTTGAAGTTGGTCTACTCACCATTAAAGAGCAGCAAAATGTATTAGACAGAAACAGCTTCACAATAACTGCGTTCAAGACTCCAAATATAATTCACGCATATTTCACAAACACTGCACTTTAATAATAGTTTGAACACAAAATAAACATAAGCGTTTCACTTCTGTTGCCTAGCACACATGAGACAGAACATCTTCACTGTCTACACACATGCCATGTTGGTAAAGTTAGCTTCCAAATTGGTCTCAACAAGATTAGAAAATACCGTAGTTAACCTTATTATACAGTACATGAGTATTGTTTTCTGACATACTGAAACAGTTGTTAACAGAAGCATTAAAAATTATAAAAATATAAAAATATAACATAGTACCAGGCACTGTATTCAAAAAATAAATATTTAAAAAAACAACACACGCTGCTTTCTTAAAAATTTACTTCAATTACTCTTTACAGAGATCAGGTGGGTAATGGCAAGGATATTTGATAATTTAGTATCCCGGCATTGGGCTGGTGGGACTGAGAGCGAACACTGGCGCATTATCTGTTCAGCTAATCTTTTCTATTTTCATTCTACTTTAATTAACTTCTTCTGCATTGGCCGCAACAGCAAGCAAAGGCTCCGTCTCATCAATATCTGATAGACAAGCCACACTTCTGAACAGTAGGGTCCTATTCTGATTCCGAACGCCTGCGAAACGAATGCTTCCATACGCTATTTTCTATTTCCATTAACTACTCCTACATCAAACTATCTCTGACTGAGATCACGTCCTTCCCTCGTTAGCAGAACCACATTATTTTTCGAATTTTAGACCGGTAGAAACGAAAATGTTTACGGTGCAATCCTGTATAAACGCAGTACAAACGATTCGCACAGTGAAATATTCAGATTTGTAGAAATTTGTATTATGGTCCTGCTATGTTTACATGAACTTAGCACGACAACTTTATTCTTTGATTTTTTTCGAATCTGAGACCTTTACAAACGAAAATTTTTACGGTACAATCCGGTACAAAAACACTACAAACGATTTGTTCAGAAAAATCTTCAGATTTATAGAAATTTGTATTCTGGTCCTGCTGTGTTCACGTGAACTTAGCAGGACCAGTTTATTTTTCGATTTTCTCGAATTTGAGACCAGTATGAACAAACATTTTTACGGTACAATCCGGTACAAATGCAGTACAAATGTTGTACAGAAAAAATATTTAGATTTATAAAAATTTGTGTTCTGATCCTGCTATGTTCACATGAACTTAGAAGGAGTAATTTATTTTTCGATTTTCTCGAGTTTGAGACAGATACAAACGAAAATTTTTACGATAAAATCCGGTACAAACACAGTACAAACGATTTGTACCGAAAAATCTTCAGATTTATAAAAATTTGTATTGTGGTTCTTTTACCTTCACGTGAACGTAGCAGGACAACTTTACTTTTCGATGTTTTTGAATTTTAGACCGGTACAAACGAAAATTTTTACGGTACAATCCGGTACAAACGTACTACAAACGATTTGTACAGAAGAAATCTTCAGATTTATAGAAATTTGTATTCTGGTTCTGTTATGTTCAAGTGAACTTAGCAGCAACTCTTTATTTTTCGATTTTCTTGAATTTTAGACCGGTACAAACAAAAATTTTTACGGTACAAACCATTACAAACGCAGTACAAACGTATGGTATGCAAATATTTATAATTTTCAAAAGTGGTTCTGCTAAGTTCACACACGTAAGAAAAAGTACCAAAACGTAATCAGCAATTTTGGTTTTGTTTTTACTTTCAGCAAACTCTGCCGTATATATCTACAAACCGACGTGAGATAGGGTACGGGGATTCGATTTGCAGTGACAGCTCAGGTGGTTCGGATCCCACGTTAAAACTGTAGGTTCACGTCCCATATAGCCTCGTTACTGAAACGGACTCTAAAATCCAATCCGACCAATTTACTTCAAGTAAATCTCAGTTGGTTCTGTAATTTCATAAATGGTCTAAATAAATGTCGACCATAATCGTCTTTATGATATACTGAGACGACCATAATCGTCTTTAACGTATGTATACAACATAAAATAATAACTCTTCGTGCTGTTATTTCATGTTTTGAATCAGGATTATTGTGCTTTCTGAGAGGTGCTAGGCCTGTAGTTCTGAATAATGGCGAGTAAGATAAAATCGGGACATCAACAGTCTGACATAACCGGGTAGTACAGTGTAAATCTGAGAAGTTTAGATACTGTGACTTAACTGTAAAGGATGGGCACACGAAGTTTGTAGCAATAAGAAATATAATGAAACTTTTATTTGTGATTTTTGTTCTTAGATTTAACAAAATCGTGACCTAAAGTTATTTTTTCTATGTTATTGGTCTAATATATTCTAACTCTCTATATTTTCCGTACTTTTTTAATCTCACATATTTTCTCAGTTGTATCGATTCTTACTGTACTAGTTCTTGGGGTAATTATATATTTTTTGTTGTAAAAGACAAGATTTTATAATTATTTTATATGTACTCGGTTTTGTCCGACCTGGTCGGAACGACCCGGGTTTTTGCATAGGGTCTACTCTTTAAAAAATGTTTTTGCTCTCGAAATTTTCCAGCTTTTTCCACTGAAATAAACATTTTTGTGTCAATAACAAACCTATTTAGCATTTGAAAATTAATTCAAGCTATACTATCCATATAGATGCTGAGAAATGAGGAAAAACATTTTGGGTCCCGGTTTTGTCCGACTTTCCCCTTACTATTAATGCTCGAATTATAATTATTCAAGAGATATTTATTAATAAGATGGTTGGGGCCACCTTCACAATTTCTAAAGGTAGTCTCGTAACCAAACTGCACAGCGAATTAGTGCTTAATTAGAACCTATGTTTAGCAGAAGGGGTCCTGCTCTTTTCTCTAAAAAATGTTACAATTTTGGTAATTTCTGTTCACATTCGGTTAGTTTAGGGTAAGTTAGGTTAGTTTAGTTTATGTTTTATTAGTGTCGGGGTCCCGCATAATTTTCCAAAAAAAATGATAGAATTTTGCTTATTTCTACTAATATTAGGTTAGTTCAGGTTAGCTTAGGTTAGGTTAGATTTGGTTACATTATGTTACGTCTAAGTACTTGCATCATTCATTTCTCCTGTAAATTTTGTGTTTTTACGTGCTTCTGGACCCTTTGTACTAAACATACTCCTTTAGTGCTCTTTATAACACATTGTCCCAGAATCATTGCTCAATAAATAAGGGAGTAAAGGGTAAATTTATGTTTGAGGTATATGTGAAGTTGGCCCATAGCAGCGCGGAAACTATATACCTACGTAGATATTCATCCCTAGCGATGGGCGCGACATCTGCTCAGAACTGCTAAGATTGGACAACGAAGTCTTTATGACAGTACCAACACTTAAAAGTACAAATCACCATCTCAATTATGAATACGCAGCACTACCACCATGCTTGTATTTGTTTGTTTTTTTTTTTCTGGGTCCTCATTAATGTTTTGTCAAGCATTTGTTGTGTGTTTTTCCCACTTTTCGGCACGAGATATCACAGTAAACTTTCTCGTTTTCATTTCTTAAATTGAACCATATAACGCCGAAGTTTTACGAAAATGTTTACTTACGAAATATGAACAAAATTAAAACACCTCCAAGAGCAAACTATCCCTTGTGGTTGTTTCAAGAGAAATGATTCATGCCATATTGGGGTGAGGTTAAATTTACATTCAATTTGCACCATCCGATCATGACGTGATGTCACGTGGAATTAGTTTACTTTGCACACACAATTTTATTGCTAAAAAACTGATTTACTTACATTACGAAACATAGCTGAGCGAGCGTCAGTGAGCGAAGAGTTTACAAGCCCTCCTGGGTTCGTTTTATTCCACCTTTATCACAAGTCACAGAAAAACACAGTTCCCTTCACAGCCGACATTTCGCCATGCTATTACCACGTGACATTATATCACGTACAACTTAACGTCATCACGTGTACGGATGGTGCAACTTAACGTAAATTTAATATTATCCTGCCATATTGCTGCAGAGCTATTGCGGGAATGTATATTTATGAAATATGCGTAAAAATCGTCTACTACTATTTGTGGAATTTTCGATGCAGAACTATTTACATCTATAATAGAATTGTTAATTAAGGTCAATAACGAGACAAGACCAAATTAACTAGATCATTTCTTTCAAATGTTAAAAAAGCTAAAAAAAAAGATAGGCGTAATTATAATATTTTTTTTTTTTACGGAAAGGAGAAAAGAAAATTTACTAATTATACAAATCATGTGTTTCTTGAAAAAAAATTATATATTTCTCCAGCCTCTCAGAGGGTTACGCCCTCTCTTTGGCAAAATTATAATATAGTTTCTGAGCAAATTGTTCGAAAAAGATACCCTGACTCCTGTGATATTTTTAATGAAAACTGATGTATATCATATTGTGTTAATGCAGCATTTATCTATGAAATATGAGCAAAATAATTTGAGTCATTTTTGAGAAAATCATCCCGAAAAAGACTCATCATCAAATAAACTACTCCTTGTAGATTTTTAATGAAAAATTATTTATGCCATCTTCTAGGCTTCTAAATGCAATATTAGCTTATGATATATGAACAGAATTGCCTGAGTCGCTTTTGAGAAAATTACCCCCCTCCCTCCCCAAAAAAACTCACCCGTACGAGTAAAGTACCTCATGTGAATTTTTTCAATGAAAAATGATTTATACTATAGGCTACTGGAAGAAGGCAAATGATTTATACTATAGGCTGTTATAGGCTACTGGGAGAAGGCAATCGTTCTCCAGTAGCCATGTTGGCGGAAATCATAGTGATTGGTAGTGCAACTTGAACATTATTTCCAGGCGTGGTTAGAGTCAAGGGCACCGATTCCAGAGGGGGCAGGGCCCCGGGCCCAACAAAGCTCATGTGGTCCCCGCATCGTATTTATAAATATACAATATTTGACATAATTTGAATGCATAATTTGTCTTAAAATCCTCATATAGATGCCTTCTGCATCTGAATGGGCTCCCCCAAAGTTACAGAGAAATTAGCGCCCTTGGTTATAGTGACTTTAACGGGTGGGATATTGCGGAGTGGAATGCAACGGAAAACTACCACTCTATTTCCCCTTAGTTTGCTGACAGCAGAAACAGAAAATCAATAACATTTCAGAAAACGTGAGGAAGTCCTGTGAAGAATATGGGATTAAAATAAATGTTAGAAAAACAAAAGTCATGGTGACTGGAACGAAGGGGTCGGAGTTAAATATAGAAGTAGGAGGGGAGAAAATGGAATCACTAACTAGTTTCCGATACCTGGGTATTATTATTAATGATAATACGAAGTGTGAACGTGAAATAAAAGCAAAGATAGGAATGGCAAAAAAAAAAAAAGCCTTTAGGAGGAAGAAAACCCTTTTTCGTGGGACCTTGAATAAAAAGTGAGAAGACTCATAAAGTTCTTCGTGTAGAGCTGTGGAGTATAGGTCAGAAACATGAACATTACGCAAAAATGATGAAATACGACTGGAAACTTTCCAAATGTTGGTGTGAAGAAGATTGGAAAGAATTTGCTGGGTAGAGGGGAAAATAAATGAAAGGGTGTTAGAAATGGAAGGGAAGAAAATAACAATTTTAGATATTATTAAGAAGAGGAACAGAAACTGGTCGGGATATTGCCTAAGAAGGAACTGTATCAAGAGGGGCAGGAAAGAGAGGGAGGGGCCGAAGAAGACTACAATTAATGGACGATATCAAAACAGAGAAATCATACGTGAAGACGAAGAGCTCCATGCGAATGACGGTGGAGCATGAAAGCTTCTCAGTTGCAGCAAGTGGCCTAACAATAATGGCAGAATAACTATGGTGATGATAGGTTTCTATATACAACATTTATTTACAAAATATGAACAAAAATACGTGAGTTGTTTTTCAGAAAATCATCCCGGAAAAATTCACTCCCAAGAGTAATCTGTCTAATGTAAAATATTTAATGAAAATTGGTTTATACCATATTGTATGTTTCATATTTACAAAGTATGGATAAAATTCCCGGACTCATTGTTTCTTCTTTCTTTTTTTTTTAAGAAAATCGTCCGGGAAAACCTCACCCCAGAAGTAAACTATCCCATTCAGATTTTTCCCAGAGAAATCATTTATACAATCATTTATACAATAGGGCTGTTGTGAAGTGTTGATTTATTTTTTTAAAAAAAAGGAAAAAGAAAAAGAAAAACAAAAAATGAACCAACTCGTTAGAGTCACTACCGAGAAAATGACATTTTTTCGTTTTTACCCTTCAGTAAAGTATCCCTTATTTTTGAGGATAGAAAGAACATTCGAAAAATTCATCTAGAGAATCTTTTAAAACTTTAAGTTTAAAATTTGTTCCCAGTTTACATTAGGCCGAAAGGACGAACTAGCGTACAGGCAGGCAGGCGGACATAGAGAAATAACTTTTTCAGTATATACAGGATATAACACGAGTAAATCCGTTGACATCTTGTATTAGACTTTCTTTTTTACGATCATCGTACCTCTTTTGTCGCTATACTAAACGCAATGTTATCTTGAGAGCCGCATCACAAGCGCATTAATACATGTCGGCGCGCAAACCTTTTCACAGGGAAGCCTTTGTATGTGTGTGTGTGTGTGTTTTGGTTTGGCTCTCAATCGCCAGGGTTTCAACTGGCGCTGTTCTGAGTTTCAGCTGATATACGCGGAGCGATGACTTCTCGTCCTTTTCCTGCCGCTTACGAAAAATATGTTCCTTGGTCTATTTGTTTTAATAATTCATGAAGACACGACAATAGTAATAAATGTATTGGAAATTCGCACGTCATGTATTTGCAATCCTCACAATTAAAACCCGAGAGCATGAAAACTATTTTGCTTATTCATTTCAATTGATTAAGGTAAGAAAGGATAAGAAATGAAGTTATTCTCATATATCTACCAGGAAAAGGTCAATCAAAAACAGAAACATACGAGCAGCCACCCTCCCACACAATAAATTAAAAATACGATTTTTTTTCTAAAAGCACAGCAAATCTACATTGACACTGAGTAAACCACAGCGAACCGGCAACAATCATATTAACAATTTCTTCAATAGTTGTGTCTGCATATTTTTCTCTTAGTCGAGCGTACAAATTGTTGGCAATTTACTTTGCTAGACTTTAAAGAGGTTTCCCTTCCTCGTGTTTGCGATAATACTAAGATGATAATTCGGATTCATTCATATTTTCAACTTCACGCTTAACACTCTTCATGGTTTCAGTTTCAGTACACCCACGTACCCACTCTAACGCACGCGCGAAGACGATATTTGGCAGAGTAGTGTTACTCTCTGCACAAAAATTGCAGATGTTATATGTAAGTTCCGTTATTTCTTTTGTTTCATTTATCAGCAGGCAATGAAGTTTCTTACGGAGTAGTTACTCTATTTAATTTATATATCATATAAAAATATTAAGCCATTTCCTATCCATCGTGGACGGTTTCTAACATTGACCAATTAAGTAATTTTACTGGTCCTCTGCTTTTGTTATAAGATTTTTCAAGTTTATAATCTTGCAACACTTGCAAGAGACTCGCATCTTAGCTGCCGGCTTTTCACTCCTTTCTTTCCTTCTCTCTTTCCAATTCTGAGTCGTGACGTCATTTTCATAACCCTTTACTAATAAATGTAGTATCATTTATTTTAAATATTGTTTCTGTATTGACATTTTTATATACTTGAACTCAATTAGCTCTTTGAATTGATCTCCTAAGTAATGGTTTACTTGTGTAATGGGAGGAACTATGTAATGTGCGCGGAGTCGCCTGAATTGAAGCTGCGTATATCGGCTATCAGGATAAGGTCGCGGCAAGTATAGTTGTGTCAAGCTGCTAAGTGGAGAAATACACAACTATAAATAATATGTGAGCAGATTGCTGGTAATTGTCAAATGACTGCAATCACATGTCAGCAATACGAGGAGATTTGAGAGATGGAGGTATAAGCCTACTCTCCTACGTTGAGAAATAGGAGTTTCTTGTAGTACTGTATGTTTAATGTTACTGGAAACAGTTCCAACGCTCATGGAACTAGAAATGTAAACCACTCTGTTTAACTCAGTTTATTTACATGAATTTTTAGGAGGTGCATCAATATTATTTTGCGCTGAAGAACAAAGCGCTCAAACGCCACTCAAAGCCTTCAAAAACATTCTTGGATGTTTAAAAATTGTGGTTTTACCCCACACAATCTAAGGCACCATTCGCCACTGAAATCAACTGCTTAACAATGAAAGGAAGGAAATCTTTAAGTTTAACGTCTAACGATTATGCCCATTAGGCTAAGGGAGACGGATGATTAAGACAAGTGAATGCTGATGGAAGAATTGCTAGAATAACAATGTGGGAGGAAATAGAAGCACCCCGAGAAAACCCACGGGCACGATGTTGTCCACCACTATCTTACTTGGCTAGAGATTGAAACAGGAACCCTACGCACCAGATGTAAGCGCTTTCCCACTGATCCACCGTGTCTCTTGCCCAGGCCCGTATCTAGGGGAGTCTAGGGGGCCGCCCCCCTCCTAAATTTTTGCTGGCCCCTTAAAATTTTCACGGTAGACTGCCAAATGGACTATAATATGGTGATGAACTATGATATGGTTGGATCGGCCCCCTTAACTTCAGCCGGCCCCTCCTACATTTTGGGGCTGGCTACGGGCCTGCCCCTGCCTAAGGTGGGTTCCGAACCAATGTCTGAGATGACTAGTACCACAATGGAAACTCAATCTGTGACCACGCAGTTAGAAAGTAAGATACAGCCATGTGGTCAATACTTATATCTTCAGGGCATAAGAGTCATTAGATTAATAAACTAGACATGTGTCAATTTAGCTTTGAATCCTGCCTAATGTATGAGATTTCTCCGAATTTCACCTACACATGAATAATACTTGTTCTTTTCCAATCTTTTAGTAATAGATCAGACTATCTGTATGTTGCAAAACTTTCTGATCATATGGTAATCCTGATAACATGAATGCATCGATACTTAGTCAACATTTAGATTGTGTTCTTTGATGGCGCCACCAGCAAATATATAGTATCTTCAAATACTTGAAATGCAGTAGAAATTCTAAGATATTCATGACAATCATATATTGAACGTATACACAAGATAATTAAAATACAATATGTAATAACATTTCTTCAAGGTTGTAGATCTTCCTTCCACGTGCGTATACTACAATCATTGTGTATTATCTAATAAGGATCAAAGTCAAGGCCCTTACAATTTACAATCCACCCACTGGTGTCTATATTATGACAATTTATTTCTCCGTCTCAATCTTGCTACAAATGTGTGTATACATTTGTGTGGGAATATGTTGCTGATATGTCATTGAAAGATTATTTAGACGGAAGTCTCTCAATGCATTTTTCGAAGTCGTTATCCAATAAAGAATATTAGCTAATAGAGGAGTATGCCATTTTTTTTCTGTGCGTAATCATTATTCGGTTCTCACATCAATCACGGTCACGCAATATTTTGGTGCGTTTCACGAAAATTGACATGATGAGTGTATAGAGAGGGCATTGATGAAACTTTGGTAGTACGTAATCTCGTTAAAGAAAAAAAGTAAGTGCACATTGTTAAACTACAGAAGTACAAACTTTGCAAATTCAACATTTGCAACCAGAAGCAATAGATGTGTAACTTAGCGTTACAATGGAGGGATAAAGTAACTTGTTCTTCGAGCGCTGAATCTTTATTAGAAAAAAACAGTTTCTTGCTATCTCTTGCAATTACAATCAATATTGAAATCGAAAGTTTTACTATACCCTGGTCGTTGTACGATGATTTCTGACAGCTTTGCACAAGGCTTCGCCGAGCGGGAAGAAGACAGCAGGTCAACCAACCTTAGTCTCAGAACCTCCATGGTAACCACCGCACCTTGCCAAACTTTCACTTAACCCCTCTCGTCCTCAACGAGGAAGCAGACGATTCTCCCCTTGCACGAGAAGCACATGGCAACACCGCACTCCTCAGTCGTCCTCGAAAGCTGACATGTCAGAAATCATCGTTCGCCGGCCAGATAATAGTTTTTCGTACTTCCGATTTTGGTACAAGAAAGAGATAAGAATAGGTATTTCCTTGGGATCCTGAAACATCGGCGCCAACTTTTATTTTTTTTTTAAATAGATGCTCACGTTTAGATGCAATGCGAAAAATCCGTTGTTCTCCGGACAGCGGTATATTGTACAAATATACGGAATGCTCTTGCTTACTACAGAAATCAGTATGGAGCGTACGTTATCCATATGCTACATACGCATTGCCTTTAGATGTTACATAATGCCGTTGCAGGAAGCCCGACATCTAACAGTCTTCCTTATATTACATACATATAATAGAGTCTTTGGGGGTGAAGTGGGTGGTGGGGTGAAGTGGGTAATGCTAAGGTTATGAAGATCTGGCAACATGGTATTGACATGAAGGAGAGAACCAGGTAGTGACTGCGCTGCAATCATTCAAGAGGTACAGTCACTCACATAAGTACCTGGACCCCTGGCCGTTATAATTACATGGCTTGGGTCCAGGTACTTTTGTGGGTGACTGTACCTACTGCATGAGTGATTGACGAAAACAACACGCAAGAGACGTGTCAGAAGGCACGTATTTGTTTGAAGGTAACTAAAATACTCACAAATTTTTCGTTCTTATAAATTTTAAGCATGAGAACCTAAGCTGTATGTCGTGTTCATCACACAGCTTTGGATTGCAGATTGCACCATATTGTATAGCAAGGTTTGGTTGTGCATATGAAAAAGATATTGATGTAGATCCTGCATGGAATAGTAAGAAAGTGGTAATGACACAAAGAGTGTAAAATGGGGTGAAGTGGGTAATGTCATGTGGGGTGAAGTGGGTACCTGTACTTCCTTCCTGTACATTCATGTCCAAAATTATTGTCGCAAGTCTATAAATATGTTGTTGTAGGAATATAATTTGATAACGAATTCGCCTGGTATTTCTTATAATGTTAGTATGTATATAATCGGCAGACATGTATGTGGCGAATTTCATGTCGAAAGAGCAGTAAATAAGAACAAGAAAATGAAAATAAAACTTTCTGGTCCATTTAGCAACATTTTGTTTTACTCAATCTAATTTTCGTATTTATAATTCTTTTCGTATGAAATTTACCACAAATAGGCTATATATTTCCCGATTATACACACATGATCAGTATTAAAAGTACCTTGCAAAATCATTATCAAACTATATTCTTACAAGAAACCAGTTATAGATACGCGACAATCATTTTGGACATGACTGTGTATTCAATAGTGACGTATATATATATATATATATAACGCGATTTATAGAGAAAGTTGAATTGATCTGAATTTATTTAGGCCTTTAATCTAAGGCTCAGGCTGGGATAAGAGAGGGCTAAGGATGTGGTGCTTGCTTGTTGCAATGCTGTAGACATATTCCTTCCTCCCTTTGTTATATTCAAAGGGAAGAGATTGAAAAGTGAATTTCGTAATGGTTTGCTATCAGGTTCGCACGTGGATAGGACTGATTTCGGTTACGTTAATGAGGCTACATTTCTGAATTGACTCAAACACTTCGCTCAACTAAAGCCACAGGGACCTTGCTTACTTGTCATGGATGGCCATGCAGCTCATTCGAAATCTTGGAAGTGTTTGAATACTGCATTCAACAAGAAATGTCATACGACTCACGAATTGCAGTCTTTGCATAAGGCTTTCTTCCGACCTCTCAGTGTATTCTATAAAGCAAGTATGCAACCAGTGACTATTCTCACATCCAGATAGACTATTAACAAAAAGTTCAGTTTGGTCCTTCACTAAATGAAGCATGGGGAAATGCTGCGATAGCTGATAAGATTTCCACTAAACAGATTGGCCAAATCCGATTATAAACTTGTTTACAATTCAGTCAACGGATGCGCCTGATAAGGAAGCGATAAGTGCTGCTCAGGAGCTCGACAGAGAAGAATCACCACCAACAACAGGTGCATGAAAGATTCTATCTTCACTTCGCAAGAGACCTTCAGGGGAGGAGAGAAAGAGAGCAATGTAGGGATCTGAGATTTTGACGTTTCCAGACCATATTGCGAAATTGAGAGGGACAAAATCTAGGATGTTTCTTCAGTCTGAACTTCCAGACAATAACATTATGAAACTGAGCAGGAAAAACTCGAGGAAGTCACTTCACTATGAATCCTCACGTACAGAAAATACTTCTATAGAAGGCATGCGGGTTCTGGGGGAAAATCTTTCACCGGTGTGACGTCCAGCAAATTTCTCGACTGAATACACTGCCAAGAATGTGGTGTTTGGTATCATGAATACTGTGTTGGTACTTCTAATAAGTTGCAGTTTGTGTGTGGCATATGTTGACTGTTGTTTTATTCCGTAGTAACCCCTTGTCTATTTCACTCCACAGTTTCCAGTGGAGAAGGATGTATCTGGGCTTTGTGTATGAAAAATATAAATTTTTGTTTTAGCTATGCTAGTGTAAGGAAAAACAACTCCAGTTCACATTGTGTCGAGAAAATGTGTCACTTTTCACATATCTAGTGGATAAAACATTACAATTTACATTCGAAGAATTAATAGCATTGTCACATCGCCCATTGCTATCCATATAATTTCGTTCTTAACTCAAACTGGAGATAAGGATTTCTATCTTTACTTGAGCTAACTAACGTCTGGTGGATAGTTCTCACTGCAAACTTAAAGCTATCTTTATGGGATTATTAGCTTTATCTACTGATTTCTGTACTTCACCCCCATGCACCTACCCACTTCACCTCGACATTCGGGGTGAAGTGAGTAATTCAGACATGAACATTTCTCGTTTTTTTTTTTTTTTTTTTGTCTTATCTTAAGATATCTTTGTATTACTCTATATTTATTTTGCAGCAGAAAGTTCAAAGTGTATAAATAACAAATAAGTTTTACGAGTGTGAACTTAGCAGGACCACTTTTGAAAATTATAAATATTTACACACCATACGTTTGTACTGCGTTTGTACCGGTTTGTACCGTAAAAAATTTCGTTTTTACCGGTCTCAAATTCGAAAAAATCGAAAAATAAATGGTCCTGCTAAATTCATGTGAATATAGCAGGACCACTGATAAATTTATAGAAATTTGAAGATTTTCCTTAACGAATCGTTGGTACTTCGTTTGTACCGGATTGTATCGTAAAAATTTTCATTTGTTCCGGTCTCAAATTCGAAAAAATCGAAAAACAAAGTGGTCCTGCTACGTTCACGTGAACGTATCAGGACCAGAATTAAGGATGCACGCGAGACGAGACGAGACGAGAAATGCAAAAATCTCGTCTCGTCTCGCAGCCTAAAATTTTGGGTTCGTCTCGTTTCGTTTCGCAAATGTGAAGTCTCGTCTCGCGTCTCGCATAAAATTTTGAGTCTCGCGCGAGATTTTCTCGCATGGTCTCGCATATATTCTGGGTCAAAATTTCGGAATGTGTTATTCTATTTCTGTTGATGAATGATGATGTGATATTCTGTCCAAAGGCAGGTATTTGACCTAAGGTGAGTCCATGGTTGTTTGCCATTGCTTTCCATGGGATGAGTGTTCATAACATCCTAAGGAGACGGAACCTAGAGTTCAACATGATGTCATGTGGGCACATTTTTGCCCCGAAAAAAAAAGTCTCCAATGTAATTAGGATAGAAAGAATATAACGTTTCCGTATATGTTTTTCTGAACTCATTGAACCAAATCCGGATCCTTTTACTATATCTATATGTAAATTTCTTCGCCATTATTTATCGGTATTTCAACCTTGTCTTTGCCTGCTTCTAGCCCGAGGAATGCTTTAACGTCACAATATCCAAAATTGACACGGATTGTTCCCTTAGAATAGGTTTGAACTTTCTTTTCAGAAAGTTTAAACTCTCTAGCATTAAATTTGTGGCAGCAGCAGAGATAATATAAAAATACGTTACTTGTGTCCAGTGGCGAAGGGAAGGGGGTCAGAGTGGTCTCCCCCCAAAGAAGTCTGACAATATTCTTTGGTACTTTATGTTTGTATTTATATATATTTTTTATGTTTATATATTTTTTTGTTTGTAGTTTCTCTATATGTACCTATAACAGCACTTGGGGGCCCCACCCCAAACACACATCCTGACTACGCTACTGAGGAGAACAGTGCTGCCATCTATTGTCGCCTATCTCCCTTTACACCAATTACCAAGGTATAACATTACTTGTGTCAACGGACTTGTGGATAACACAATATGTTAACAATTGCGAGAATCAAAATATCCAGCGAACTATACTTGATACGAAAAAAACTTTCTGGATCAATTTCCAGATCATACAGTTGAACTAACGGCAGTGCTGCCAGAATATCAAAACCTGAAAAGTTTGGTTAACCCGACAGCACTTGTGTCAAGCCACACAGACACAGACCACATGTCTTTTAATCCTGAGCTAAGTAAAATGCTGACATTACAAGAACGCAATTTCGTACTTCCTACTTCAACACCTCAGTTGTAGACCGCATTTTATCGCTTGCTGAGAAGCATTCTATCCGGAGGCATCTCACTAAAAATATCATGTTATTTTTGCAAATCGGGCCAGGGATAACTTTGACGAGAGGGGATTTCCCCGCCATCCCCCAACATTAATCGCTAGTAGTAGTGTGAAAAAGACAGAAACAACAGAAATATCACATTTCGCAGCAATAGGGAGTCTTGTTCGCTTTTCAGACAAAAAACAGAAGTTCATGTATTCGTGCGCGCCCGCGTGTATGTGTTTGTGCAGCAAAATAAAGTCCTAAATCGATGCTGTAATAAATTTCCTATTTACAAAACTTTTCTCTTTTAATGATGTTTAGAAACTAAAGAAAGCTTTATTTCTGAAAATCGACCTTGAATAATAATAAATCTCATAAAATGTCTATTGCCCCAATCACTTTTTGTTCCTGGAGGCAATAACGCTCAACTTAGAAAACTCAATAAATGTAAAATCACTAAATATACAATTAAATGTAATTCATAAATGTTGCGAGACTGCTAGAAGTCTCGCGAGACTTCTCGTGCGAGACTTAACGGATTATGTCTCGCATAAAATTTTCATTCTCGTCTCGCGTGCATCCCTAACCAGAATACAAATTTCTAGAAATCTGAAGATTTTTTCTTAACCAATCGTATGTAGTGCGTTTTTACCGGATTGTACCGTAAAAAGTTTCGTTTGTATCGGCGTCAAATTCAAAAATTCGGAAAGTAAAGTGTTCTGCTAAGACAAAATGAGACATTCGTGTAATAGTTTTTGGAACAATTCTCGTCATATTCTATTGCATTATCTGTTGCTAAAACGCTAGGAGTCAAAACTATGATGCTAATTTAAAGATTAATTAATAATGTGTCACTCGCGATTGAGCCGAATCTTTTAACTACTTTTTTGAATGAGGGAGTGAGTCGTCTCTGACTACGAATGATCGCCGATTCTTTATGAGTCGTGTTTCTTCGTGATTCGTGTATTTTCAGGAGTCGTAGTTTTAAGGAGACGTGGTTCTTCTAGGGTCATGGTCTTTGGCAATCAGGTTTCTTTAGGAGTACGGTTTTGAAGGAGACACGGTAGTTTGGGATTGACAATATTTGTAGCATATGAATCTCGTACAGCCAGTAACAATATTAAGTATAGGTTGGAGCTTTTATTCTTTATACTGGTACCTCCAACCTATACCTTATATTGTCTCTGACTGTATGTTGCTTATTCGCGAATCGCCTCTTGCTTCTCGATCTTCGTTGGTTCAATCAGTTGCTGTTTTGGAAAGGTGGTTTCAATGATTCGTGCGCCTTCTCAGCAGTGTAGGTAGATTGGGCTACAAGAAGCGGATTGGGCAATTTTTGATCCCAAAAGTTCCTACCAAAATTTTAAATTGGGCGACCCGTTACGTTTTCGGCTACCTGCAATTATCTGCCAGTTTAACTCAAAAGAATACTCTACTTTCTTATTTTTATATTTGAAATCACAAATTTATTCGAATTTGAGACCGGTACAAACAAAAATTTTTACGGTACAATCCGGTACAAACGGAGTACAAACGATTCGTACAGAAAAATCATCAAATTTGTAGAAATATATTAGTGGTCCTGCTAAGTTCACGTGAACTTAGCAGGATCACTTTATTTTTCGAATTTTTCGAATTTGAGACCGGTACAAACGAAATTTTTTACGGTATAAACCGGTACAAACGCAGTACAAACGTATGGTGTGTAAATATTTATAATTTTCAAAAGTGGTCTTGCTAAGTTCACACTCGTATAAGTTTTCAGTTGAATACAAATATACACTAGATAAGATGCAATATGTTTGAAACGTACCCACTTCACCCCCAATGACTCTATATGTATGCTACCTTCATCAGCTATATGTTATATACGTCCATTTGTATGTGACATCATTACCGCCTATAGTGTTTCATATGGAAAGTACCTATATATGGAACACTTATACAGAAAGTATTATGAAACATGTATTTTCAGTTATATAAGCCTATACGTTTCCTGTACGTTAAGTCTAAAATCTACATACGATTTTACGTATGCCACACACAATTTCTTTTCTCAGTGTACTTACTAGATAAACAACAACCTCTTTCATTGTGATTTTAGTTTAATAGACTAACCAATAGTTTAATAGATGGAATAGACCAGTGGTTCAGAAACCTGGAGCTTTCCCGTGGAAATGCTGAATACCCATCAAGGAAGCACAAAAATTACTAAAATAAAAGGGACTTTAAATTATTTTTAAACCCCAAAGGCGTCAGTTTGGGAGATTTAACACCATATCTCGGAAACAGTAAGTCATAGAGAGATGATAGTTTGCGAGTTTTGCAATTATGAGCCATACATTTTAATCATATGTCTTCCCGAAAAAACATATCGTAGAACATTTTAACAGAATTCTTAAACGAAACATCTGGAAGAAATTTTAGTACTCAAGGAAATTATAAATGTATTACAAGAATTGTTTAATGAGTATAATAATAATAATATGAAAGAAAACGTTAAAAAAAACTTATAGTAGTAAACGAAGAAAAGCGCAATGTAGAGGAGTCGCTAAAATTAATTCTCTTTAACGAGGACGATTACAAAAGATCACTTACTGATTGAAATCCAGATTATTTTCCAATAGAGTAACTTCCAATAAACCTTTTGTTATTGTTAATTATTCCATATCGGACTCCCGAAGAAAACTCATCTAAACAACTTATTGACCGTGCCAATAGCGACTACTCTCAATCATGACTCCGTTTTCTTTCATTTAGAAATAGGAAAGAAAGAGAAAAAAGTAGAAGGGTAAAAGAAGGAGGTAGGTAAAGAAGAAAGAAAAGAAATAGGGTATTTTAATAAGAAACAGATTACTGGATAATTCCGGAAATATAGCAAAAGGTCGGGAAAGTCGTTGAAAGATGAATCATTCTAAATGTTATTAACAACTAATCAATTTTGGAATGCTTCGGAATAGACACATGTTCCCTCATACCACCCAGACCTAGCTCCAGGCACCACGATCGTGGGGTTGCCCAGACCTAGACCTGGAAATGAGAAAAGTGAAATCATTCTTTGTACTGTTATTCCAACCGGTGATTGATAACCATCCAGTATCTGAACTCTGTTCTCTAGGATCGACCACACATATGAATTAGCAAAGAGGAAAAAAAAAAAAAACTTATTAACTCAATATAAATTTATGGATCGTATCAATAAAAAGTTCGACTTCCTAGAAGAAAGATGTCGTATTTAGGCTTATCCTGCTAATTTTGTTTCACTCCTAGAGCCGATTTAAACCATTAGTAGCGGTCCTTCATGACCTAGGTTATTTACCTTAACACATATATTAAAACACGACACATATATTATAGATGTTAATACAACAAATGATATCACTAAAATTACTTATATTAAATCTATCATGCATACACACGCTCACTCACTCAGGACAGTGTATATATGGTTAAAGGAAACCAACTAACTACAAAGATACAAATAATTTATTACATCCATACTGAAAAGAAAAGACAAAACAAGTAATTATAAAGAAAATCTTAAAAGCACAAGTTCTTGGTTATATATTAATAGAGTACATAGTATTATATTTTAGTAAATTTTTATATATTCAATCATATTGACAAATGGGGAAAAAAAATAATTACATGTATCATATCTTAGGCATGCTAAAACAAAATTATGATTTGCGACATACGCAAAGAAGACACTTATTTCACTTAAAAAAAAAATTGGACAAAGAGGAAAGAAAAAAAACTTTTTGGTGTATTAGAACTTATATGAGTCTCTACCTCACATCGGGTAATAAAATATTAATGATTTTGAGCGTTCAAATCACAGATCACGCACTACTCATAGTGTCCAAAACATTTCGCTCCATTTAACTTAGTTTGTGTTTATATATATCTCTATATGTATATATATATCTATTGGTTTACAAAACCATTCGTCGTCTATACTTGGTTTATAACTTTTAACAGTTTATATCTGCAATCGCACACTGTGACGCTTTATACCCATCCAGGGATTTCGACAAATCACTATCGCTAGAGGATGTTTCTCCTCTTAGACGGTTCATTTCCAAACTTATTAATTGAATAGTTTTAAGTTATTCATGCAACACTGGGACATGTCATGAGGCCTTTCCTTAGGATCACTTTCGTACATATGTGTATATAATTCGGATTTTTAAAACGATCTCCCGCAGGTGTACGGAGTATGAAGGTTTAAATTGAGGATAAAAAAAAAAAAACTGGTCAAGTCACAGGATACATATGCAGGTGAGAAGGATTCAAGGTACACTTTCCACAATGGTTTTTGGTTGGTAGTTCAGGGATAATATTCGTTATGATGTGGGTTACGTTTAGACCTGCCGTTACTTTCCAATAAATGCCATTACAGAATTACATAAGGTATCATTTACTTTTATTCAAAAGAAAAGGAAAATTACTTAAGTGCACGGCGGTATTCATGACAAAATCTACATTCTCAAATTAGTCGGAAAACTCACTGGCAAACTATAGCAACCAATACACGTTTAGGGGGGACAGACACGAGCGCTCTTACATATATTCATAATACATTTAATATCATATTTTTACTTTAAAATCATATTCACCTATTAAGTACATATACATTTCGACGTATTCATTTCTATATATATATATATATATATATATATATATATATATATATATATATATATATATTTATATTCAATAAATGCGCACACATTTAAATTAATCACCCCAATAATAAAATTTTTTACAAGGTTGCAAACATTGTCCCAAAACAAATGACTTCCGACATTACATATGAAAAAGAAAATCGCTTTTCTACCTGATACCGCGCATCTATAAATTTTTTCACTTTTATATATTCAATTCGTGCTTAAATAATGAAAAAAAAAACTTTGTGAGGCAGGCACGTAACACAGAGCATTCCTAAAGATATAACTAGATAAACCAAAGTACAATTTCTGGGCCCAGGTTAACTACAAGGTAATTGAAAACCAAAACAGAAAGGAAAGTGACCAACGGATTAAAAAAAACTTTAGAGGGACGACGGTGAGAGAACGTAATCGAAGTGTCGTCAACTACGAAGTCTTTGTTCATTTCGGCGATAGGTCAAAATGGGATGGAGGACCCAATCACTATCTACTTTATCCATGAATCGTGTCTTGCAACGTCTCAGCTGGTAATTTCAGATCAGAGTTGTACGTTAAATAAATCGTAAGTGACAAGTTCAAAATCGGGGGGGGGGGGGAAGGTTGAAATAAAAAAAATTCTCGAAGTAAGAAGGAAGAGACAAGGGAGAGAAAGCGGCGCCAAAGAAAGGAGAAAGATTAAAGTACTACTCACTACACAGAAGAGTGATCGAATTTAAATATATAACAACTCATAGCCAAAAATATTCACATATGCCGAAAAAGGGTGGTTTACTTAAATACGTAAACTAGGAGGGAGTCCCTGCTGCCAAGGATGCAAGTTCTGTGTCCATCAGATCCCAATCCCACAAGAGTTCGCTTGTAAGATTGAAATCCGATCCCCGTATCCGGCCCAGACCAGCAGGATAAAAGGAGAGGGGGAAAGGGACCAGGTAACTGCGTCCCCAATTTTGAAATCTCTAAGTAAAAAAAATATTCGACCCCTTAGAAAAAACTAAGAAGGTTCGAGGACAGTAATGAAACTAGAATAGAAGTATTATCTAAGATATCCCTAACTAATGATTTGCCGAAATAAAAAAAAATTAAATAAACTGAATTTTGGATCGGTGATTTCTATTGCCAAACCTCACCGATAGCTACCCTGCGCAGACACGCCACGGTCTGGGATGTCGTTAATTTCCCTCGTCTAATTAAACTAAGAAAAGAAATGAAAATACTTAAAGGGACTAGGGGTCGACATCCGGGTACGCGAAAATAAATTTCAATAACTAATTGTTTTGATTCTGTAACCCTATCAGAGCTGTCGCCTCCATGAACATTGTAAGCTAGCCTGAGTAGGTAACGTGAAGGAAAAAAAATCTCACGGAGCAGGATATTCTATTTTAAAACCCGACCAGAAAATATAATTCACTACAGCCCTGTTGTATAACTGCTACTGTCTTTTCATAATTTATTATTCAATATGTCTAGTCAGCGATTATATGATGCTACCTATTCTATCAGATGGTATTACTATGGTTGATTATTACTATAACACATTAAACTACAAAGTATTACCATAGTCCGACTATATATTGCCCTCCGGTCCGCGTGATATCATGGTGCAGGGGTCAGAACTTGAGATGTTTGTAGCTACACGTATCTATTCAATATCTATATATCAACACACGGCGAAGTATTCACTGGGCTACTATATATTTAACTATATGGGTGTCCTATCTTCTATATTCATTTACTACAATATTCATACACTTTATATTCATATTCACATTAATATTCATTTGCCACGACGCTATATTCTACAAACACCCTGTTTCCTCTATCTACGCCCAGCCTATTTACACATTTCATCATAACACTTTAAAATCTATAGTCACTACAAACATTTCCCATTCCGATCACCGCACGACAACCTCACTCGAACTCAAGACTCTTTCATCCCACACACAATACTATGTAATACCTGGTAGCTTTATTAAGAACGAAAAAAAAAATCCTACGTATGTTCACTGAAAATAGAATTATCCGCGATAATATTTAATGTTTATAAAATTCTGCAGCAACAATGAGCTTCTGCAGCCACGAAGAAAAATTGGACATTTAATATAATTCCAAAGCGAAGAACTAGCATCATATCGCCCGACTTCTGTTAAAAATTTACGTATTGTTTATTTATTTAAATATCTCGATTTCTAGACTAGGCAGAATGTTGAAATTTTCAGAATATATTAATTTTGGGTCTCTTGACCTAACTGTACATTCATATGGGCTGTGAATTATACCTTCTAGGTTTTATTTCGGAAAGAAAGGTCAATTTCATGAAAACTAAATCACTAAGCATCTCGACAGAAGAATGGCGGTTAGTACTGACTTTTGACACTAGGGCTAGCGACGATATAATCAACCCTTGAACAACTGAATGTGACCTTGTACACGGAATTATTATACTATATTAAGTTCACTATTAAATATTGTGTATGAGTTCACTTAATGACGGAATAATAAAGAATTTATCGCATAGTAAATACTACACTGTCCATATTTAATTATCTCACACACTCTTTCATCACTTAACTACCACTACCACTGATACTACATTACAAATATACACATACTACTCAAACTACAAGACACATCATGCCAATACACACCAATCATCACTATCATTAATACATGTTATACTAATAAATATACACAGAAAACATTCATATTTTACCATTTTAAATCGGCTCTATGAAAGGAAAGGGGAAGAAAGGAAACAGGGCCAACTGGCCCTTGTATTCACTAAATCACATTCTTGAGTGTTTAATTAATGCCCTGAGGAGACATATCGGAGTATTAGCTAACAATAGGACCCCTGCCCTGAAGGGGCAGGAACCCGGAACAAACTACAGGTTCAACTCATCCCGCTGGAAGCCGTACTCCCAATTTGGGAGTCAGATAGGAGCCCTTACTGATAATTCACACGTGCATTGTGATTACTATTCTAACTACCACAAAATTAAATACCGCCATGTATGTAAAAAAGAAATCACTCACTACCTACATAAACAGATTACTGAACGGACAGGTCTGACCGAACCTACACTGATTCAGGAGGGGCAAGAGGGAAATTTAACTATTCGATTCACTGAACTGCAAACTGGGTTTGGGAAAGGAGATTAAATGCACACACTATCCTGAATTCTGTCCATCACGAACTATATCTGCACAACATGGCGTCACCGAGTTATGCTTCCTATCTTTGCTTTTTTGTCCGGTTTTGACTAGGAAATTTAACAGTTTATGGGTCCTCAGACTTCCAGTGATTTTTTAGACGTTAATAACATCACAATATTACCTTTATTTGTAGTTTCTCTCACTCCTTTCGACTTTTAAGTTAGACGAACAAAAACCAGTGTCTTCAGTAGCACTTTCCGGCGTGGAATGGAATAATTGCGCCCTAATATCATAGCGTGGGTTTATCAGCCAATCAAAACTAAGCATTTTGGCGGTGGGGCTTTGAAACGAATAAGATTTGGTAAAATCTGGATTAAACTAGATTTTAGAAGGACCTAGGTATCTAAAAGAGAGGTGAAGGGTGGTCCTGAAAATTCTGTCGAATTTTAGATTGGTTATTTGATCTGGAAAGTTCCGTCCAATAATGGATCTATATTTTCGGATAGCACTGACACCGTAAGAATTGTAATAATCCATTTACATATACATATACAAGACTTATAACTAATTTAAAATATAAATAAAGATATTGATTCCCAAAACTATAATTCCTAATAAATTTTTTACAGTTTTCCATGTTAATTTGAAATAGAATAATGAACAATATTACGAATTATATGAACAGCCAGAAATTTTTTTGTTAAAGGTCAGGTACAGTCGGTGCAAAAAATTTCGGGCACCCTCCTATTAAGAACATAATATCATTAGACTGTAATGGCATATTACAGTTCCCCGGCGTCGTTAAAAAAAATTTGTTTGAAGAACAAAATTTTGTTGAATAGAATTAACATGTATTAATACCAATAAACTAACTACTCACTCATACTCTCATGCACTCAAATGAGACAGTGTAACATTCACTTTGGGTATTGAGATAGAAGTTCCCGTTTTTTGTCCTCAGTACAGTTGAAAAGTTTAAGATTCTGGAAATTGTGAGTTCACCTGTTAGGTAGTAGGAAAACACGAGGTAACCAGTTCGCAATGTTCCCATCGAAAGTGGGAAAATGTTCAATATCCCGGAGGGACCCTTTAGAGCTCATACTAACATAAGCAGGGGAATAGTTACTGGGAATTAACATATTATCCTGCACAATCGGAGTCGTCACCGGATTTACCACCGACGACGTAGTAGCGGTGTTATAATTACCCATGTAAGTGAAAGGGATTTTGTTGGTCGTATTGAATATGTTGGGCTCCATCCCCGGACCAATCGCACCCATGAACAACGACTCAGAATGGCACCCATCTCCTCTTCCCGGCAACACGCTATGTGATTGTATACCTCCATGTAAGGAGGGAGCACTCACACAGTGACCGTAGTCGTCACAACACTCGACTGATTCGGCACACTATTGGAATTGAACCACGACTTTGGTTCTGACCGATGCATGGGGTAGTGCGTCGCAATATCCCGTGCATCAACTGACGTTAAATTTTCTTTTCCTGCGCCACGGGTAGTTGTTATAGCGGGTAATATTTCTAAGGAATCGCTACCGGGGAAAGGATAGGTTACCTCTGATTTTTCGCGACTAGATTTTGTCATTTCTTTTTGAATATTTGCTATCTCGTTTTGAATTTTCGAAATTTTCTGGTCAGTTACTTCCAGTTTGGTTTCCAATGATAAGTCTGACAAGGTTGACTTTAAACTATCAATTTCGGCCTGCTGTGTTTCTAATTTATTGTTGATTTTATGCAATTTGGTATCCATTTGTTCAATTTCAGAATTTACATGCTCTAATTTACCCTCAGTCTCCTGCTGAAGTTGCTTTAGGGACTGTTGAGCCTCGCATCTGACCAAATCAATTTCAGTAGACGTTTGCTGCCTCAATGTGGTTATTGAGGAAGCAAAGTCCAAACATATGTTGTCGATTTTCTGGGTTAATACCTCGAATCGAGATTCGGTTTCTCGTTTCGAGGTGTCAAATTTTTCATTTATTTCACGTCTCATCTCCAGGCTATTATTATTTATTTCGCGTCTCATTTCCAGGCTATTATTATCTATTTTCTCATTTATTTCGCGTCTCATTTCCAGACTATTCTTATCTATTTTTTCATTTATTTCGCGTCTCATTTCCCGGTTATTTTCATTCATTTCTTGTAGCATTTGTTGCAATGAAAGGAGGAGAGCGTCATTATTAGATGACACAGTCTTCCTTTGCTTTTCTTTGGGTTTATCCCCAATTGGATCCCCATCTTTTTCATCATCATCGAGGTCAGATATCTCCACTGAAGATATTTGGCCTCGGTTCTTCGGGGTACTATACCCTCGCTCACCGTCCGAATCGGGATGTTCATTTTCTTTTTCAGAGGATAAACTCATGGGTTCACGCGACTGGTGGAGCTTCCCCTCACATTCTTTGCAGTATTTAACTATTTCACCAGCCCGGACCTTTTCTGCATTTTCAGCAGTATCCTCTAAATTAATACAACTGAAATGGATCCATTTCAGCCCACTTTCGTGACACCTCACTAGCCTACGAGAGACGCGAGCTCTTTTCTCACTACTTTCTAAAGTACATTGTGTACATGAGACTTCCGCGTTCTCGTGTGATACTACTTCCCTATTAGTTGCCATAGTTTCCATACAAAAAGACACAATATAAACACATGCAATTATATCCTTATAAACTAACAATACTTATTAATCAGGTACTATTCATAAATTAAGGGACTCCTATCTAATTCCCTCCTTGGGTCAACTTCCAGCATTTTCAAATTTTAGAAGTCACTTTAGCAAATTCCTTCATTTCCCCCTTTCTACAGAGAAAGATAAAGATAGCAGAACAGCCAATGACTATAATTATTTAATCTCACTGTAACTTTTTAATTATGCACCTTTTGTGGCCAAGTCAATATGTGCTCGATCCTAAACAGTGTTTAATAAATAATTTCAGATTCGTTACCAGGGAAAACAATTGTTTCCATGGTAACTGTCCGATGTCAACGGTCGCCAATTTTGAAAGAAAACGATGTCCGTTGCCATAGAAACCGCCGTTTCCAGGGCAACAGATCCTGTCACGGTCAGCCAAAATTGAAAGAAAACAAAGTTAACGAAGATAAGGCGCAATGTAGAGGAGTCGCTAAAATTAATTCTCTTTAACGAGGACGATTACAAAAGATCACTTACTGATTGAAATCCAGATTATTTTCCAATAGAGTAACTTCCAATAAACCTTTTGTTATTGTTAATTATTCCATATCGGACTCCCGAAGAAAACTCATCTAAACAACTTATTGACCGTGCCAATAGCGACTACTCTCAATCATGACTCCGTTTTCTTTCATTTAGAAATAGGAAAGAAAGAGAAAAAAGTAGAAGGGTAAAAGAAGGAGGTAGGTAAAGAAGAAAGAAAAGAAATAGGGTATTTTAATAAGAAACAGATTACTGGATAATTCCGGAAATATAGCAAAAGGTCGGGAAAGTCGTTGAAAGATGAATCATTCTAAATGTTATTAACAACTAATCAATTTTGGAATGCTTCGGAATAGACACATGTTCCCTCATACCACCCAGACCTAGCTCCAGGCACCACGATCGTGGGGTTGCCCAGACCTAGACCTGGAAATGAGAAAAGTGAAATCATTCTTTGTACTGTTATTCCAACCGGTGATTGATAACCATCCAGTATCTGAACTCTGTTCTCTAGGATCGACCACACATATGAATTAGCCAAGAGGAAAAAAAACAAACTTATTAACTCAATATAAATTTATGGATCGTATCAATAAAAAGTTCGACTTCCTAGAAGAAAGATGTCGTATTTAGGCTTATCCTGCTAATTTTGTTTCACTCCTAGAGCCGATTTAAACCATTAGTAGCGGTCCTTCATGACCTAGGTTATTTACCTTAACACATATATTAAAACACGACACATATATTATAGATGTTAATACAACAAATGATATCACTAAAATTACTTATATTAAATCTATCATGCATACACACGCTCACTCACTCAGGACAGTGTATATATGGTTAAAGGAAACCAACTAACTACAAAGATACAAATAATTTATTACATCCATACTGAAAAGAAAAGACAAAACAAGTAATTATAAAGAAAATCTTAAAAGCACAAGTTCTTGGTTATATATTAATAGAGTACATAGTATTATATTTTAGTAAATTTTTATATATTCAATCATATTGACAAATGGGGAAAAAAATAATTACATGTATCATATCTTAGGCATGCTAAAACAAAATTATGATTTGCGACATACGCAAAGAAGACACTTATTTCACTTAAAAAAAAATTGGACAAAGAGGAAAGAAAAAAAACTTTTTGGTGTATTAGAACTTATATGAGTCTCTACCTCACATCGGGTAATAAAATATTAATGATTTTGAGCGTTCAAATCACAGATCACGCACTACTCATAGTGTCCAAAACATTTCGCTCCATTTAACTTAGTTTGTGTTTATATATATCTCTATATGTATATATATATCTATTGGTTTACAAAACCATTCGTCGTCTATACTTGGTTTATAACTTTTAACAGTTTATATCTGCAATCGCACACTGTGACGCTTTATACCCATCCAGGGATTTCGACAAATCACTATCGCTAGAGGATGTTTCTCCTCTTAGACGGTTCATTTCCAAACTTATTAATTGAATAGTTTTAAGTTATTCATGTAACACTGGGACATGTCATGAGGCCTTTCCTTAGGATCACTTTCGTACATATGTGTATATAATTCGGATTTTTAAAACGATCTCCCGCAGGTGTACGGAGTATGAAGGTTTAAATTGAGGATAAAAAAAAACTGGTCAAGTCACAGGATACATATGCAGGTGAGAAGGATTCAAGGTACACTTTCCACAATGGTTTTTGGTTGGTAGTTCAGGGATAATATTCGTTATGATGTGGGTTACGTTTAGACCTGCCGTTACTTTCCAATACATGCCATTACAGAATTACATAAGGTATCATTTACTTTTATTCAAAAGAAAAGGAAAATTACTTAAGTGCACGGCGGTATTCATGACAAAATCTACATTCTCAAATTAGTCGGAAAACTCACTGGCAAAGTATAGCAACCAATACACGTTTAGGGGGGACAGACACGAGCGCTCTTACATATATTCATAATACATTTAATGTCATATTTTTACTTTAAAATCATATTCACCTATTAAGTACATATACATTTCGACGTATTCATTTCTCTCTCTCTCTCTCTCTCTCTCTCTCTCTCTCTCTATATATATATATATATATATATATATATATATATATATATATATATATATATATATATATTCAATAAATGCGCACACATTTAAATTAATCACCCCAATAATAAAATTTTTTACAAGGTTGCAAACATTGTCCCAAAACAAATGACTTCCGACATTACATATGAAAAAGAAAATCGCTTTTCTACCTGATACCGCGCATCTATAAATTTTTTCACTTTTATATATTCAATTCGTGCTTAAATAATGAAAAAAAAAACTTTGTGAGGCAGGCACGTAACACAGAGCATTCCTAAAGATATAACTAGATAAACCAAAGTACAATTTCTGGGCCCAGGTTAACTACAAGGTAATTGAAAACCAAAACAGAAAGGAAAGTGACCAACGGATTAAAAAAAAAAACTTAAGAGTATAACGAAATACTTTAGTTTGTATAATATTAACCTGTACCTTGGGGAAAAAGTGCTCATAAATATGTAATATACTTAGTAGAATGTTCATTTTAAATTAACAGAAAAGAAGAATGTTTTTAATATATGTAAGAGATTATTATGGGATAGTTGTGACTATGTACATGTTATGTGTTGATCTAGTCAAGTGAATTTATGTATTTCACGGTTTTAAAAAGAGAATATTTAAGACATATCAAGCAATAAAGGTGAGACTAATGATCTTTAAAATATCTGAGTTGATTCTTGCATAAAGAAAAGTAATTATCGCTTCGTAACTTATATTTTAAAAGACGGACCAGGTTGACGACGCTTTTCTATAGTGTCGTTATAAAAATTTGGTTTACCAAACCCGGGACTTTTGAAAATTCAGTTCCCGAAGAAGGAAAGTAGGGCTGAATTTACTTTGATATTACCATTTATGAATACGAACTTAACCGTATTACGAAGCGGTAAAGTCATCAAAAGAAAAATGGATAGTGAAATTGTGCAACAGGAATCAAATATCAGTAATCAAGGTGAAACTAGTGCAACACCAAGCTTGTCACCTGAGGATCGACTTTTGTTAGCTGTGCAGCGACAAATTATGCAAATGACGACTGAGATAAAACAAACCATGGAACAGAAGCTCAATGAATCTAACACAAACATGGAACAGAAGTTCTATGAAGCTAACAAGACCATGGAACAGAAGTTAGACGAATCTAACCAAACCATGGAACAGAAGTTCTATGAAGCTAGCAAGACCATGGAACAGAAGTTAGACGAATCTAACCAGACCATGGAACAGAAGTTCTATGAAGCTAACAAGACCATGGAACAGAAGTTCAACGAATCTAGCCAGACTATGGAACAGAAGATAGAACTGAAATTCAACGAAGCTAGCAAGCAGTATGAAGAATTAAGCAGACGGATAGAACGGATAGAACTGAAATCAGACGATACGAAACAAACAATCGTCCAGGTGATGAACGATATATCCTCGCAGTTTGAAGAGAAGTTAAAAAGGATAGCCGATGAGTGTCAAGAAAAGCACGATCATCAAAATCATGAAATCTGCGCTGTAAAAAAGGATTTAACGTTAATAGAATCTTCCGTTAAACAGCAAAAGATCCAGTTGGCTACTATGCAGGAAGAAATTAAAACGTTACAGGCTAGAGACAACATTTATCGCAATAATCTGAGCAGTGATCGCTTCGAGTTTCCCCAATCACCGGATATAAATACGCCTTCGCCAGAATCTGAGGAGGATATTATATTAGAGGAAAATTGTCCGAAGATCACTGATGAACGAAATATGGATGGTATCATGACACAACACGCCACGGACCGGAACAATCACATCACAAGAACAAGGAGTGAGAAAAGAAAGGTAAAGTTAAGTGTCAAGATGAGCGAAATCAAAGCCATGAGTAAATTTAGTGGTAAGTGCAATGAAAATGCTAGTTCTTTCTTAGAGAAATTCCAAGACGAATGCAATATAATGTCTATCGACCGATCACAATACATGAAATTAATACCCCATGTATTACTCCCACCTTGTTCCTTATGGTTTAAGGCAATACGTGATCACATTAGTACATATGAGGAATTTAAAGCGGCATTGATCGCGAATTACGAAAATGACTTTTTGCTGGCAAACAGAGATGCCACCCTTAGAAATCAACATTTCAATCCTCGATTGCACAAATCAATTGTAGAGTTTGTTGTAAATGTCTATAACGAATTAAAGGTTGTTAATCCCTTGCAATCGGAATCAAGAATAATAGCATCGATTCGCAATTTGCTTCCATTTAAATTGCAGCAGATATTATTTTCCACACAGTGTATGAGTTTCAGTCATTTATTAATGCTTGTACAATGCTACGAAACTCAATATCATGCTATGAATCTAACACAACCAGGAATGGGTAAAAATAAGAATAATTCAGATCATTTGGTCCCTGTTCGGAATTTGAGTATCCGAAGTGTGAATAATACTGAACCGAACCTAAGACGAGTATACTCTAGCACTCAAAATGAACAAAATAGACAAGGTTATGTAGGGAATCCGCCTAACCTAATCAACCGAAGTAGACACAAAAATAATAGAAATACATGTCGAAATCCTAGAGATGCTACCAATCCTATGTATAGACATAATCATTGTTCACGAGATGGTACTTCATATCAAAATTCAAATCACGATGAAAGACATGTACAACCTAATGTAGAACCTAATCACGATTGTGCGGTACAGTGCACTTTAGTAGATTCATATGCCAGTGCGAATGTAACATGATTACCGTTAACGAAATTAGGTTAAACCCATGTTGGTTATAGATTCTTGTGAATTTTCGTTTTAATGTTTATGTGTTAATATTAATAATGAAAACGATGGTTATAAATATTTGAAATGCATCTAGTTAAAGAGTTAATAGCACCCAACATTCTTGATCAAATAAATAAGAATGAAAAATAATAATAATAATGAAAAATGTGTTTATATAATAACAAAAGGGTGTCTTTTGTTTCTGTAAAATAAATTTATTTACTTCTATTTGATTATTCAAACGTAGGTTATGTTTAATTTTTATTCTTTCTTATTAATGTGAAGAATCATAATTCAATTTATAATTAGTTAAAGGCAAAGATTATTTATATTAGATTGATTTGTGTTTAATTATCAAAGATTATGTTAAGAATAAGATCCATTCTATAAAATCAATTATTCAATGACTACCTTGAGTGAAATTCTTCTTTATTTATGACATCTTAGTGCTACTATGTATACATTAAAATTGCAACATCTAACTTATTTGTTATACAATGCGCCCGAAAAGAACAAATATTATTTTGTCATATCACCGTTTGTAATGATGATCGAAACTATTAATCTTCATAATTTGTAGTTCACCCTCGTTAATTATATTTATAAGCGACGATGTTTTTAATAATAAAGAATAAATAATAATGTAATAAAAGATAAATATTAATGAAATCAAAGATTTATTGTGAATGTATTTATGTGAATGATAATAAATAATATTATATATATATGAGGGTTAACCAAAATGTAATGAAGATATATACGAGGTGTGATCAAAATATAAAGAACATATGTAATGTACGAACATTAATGTAATCAGACCAGTGGTTCTTGAATATAAAAGCCAAGCCCACTCATGACTTTTATATTCAGTCCCTTTATCGGGCGACATTTTCTATAACGAAATACTTTAGTTTGTATAATATTAACCTGTACCTTGGGCAAAAAGTGCTCATAAATATGTAATATACTTAGTAGAATGTTCATTTTAAATTAACAGAAAAGAAGAATGTTTTTAATATATGTAAGAGATTATTATGGGATAGTTGTGACTATGTACATGTTATGTGTTGATCTAGTCAAGTGAATTTATGTATTTCACGGTTTTAAAAAGAGAATATTTAAGACATATCAAGCAATAAAGGTGAGACTAATGATCTTTAAAATATCTGAGTTGATTCTTGCATAAAGAAAAGTAATTATCGCTTCGTAACTTATATTTTAAAAGACGGACCAGGTTGACGACGCTTTTCTATAGTGTCGTTATAAGAGGGACGACGGTGAGAGAACGTAATCGAAGTGTCGTCAACTACGAAGTCTTTGTTCATTTCGGCGATAGGTCAAAATGGGATGGAGGACCCAATCACTATCTACTTTATCCATGAATCGTGTCTTGCAACGTCTCAGCTGGTAATTTCAGATCAGAGTTGTACGTTAAATAAATCGTAAGTGACAAGTTCAAAATCGGGGGGGGGGGGGAAAGGTTGAAATAAAAAAAATCTCGAAGTAAGAAGGAAGAGACAAGGGAGAGAAAGCGGCGCCAAAGAAAGGAGAAAGATTAAAGTACTACTCACTACACAGAAGAGTGATCGAATTTAAATATATAACAACTCATAGCCAAAAATATTCACATATGCCGAAAAAGGGTGGTTTACTTAAATACGTAAACTAGGAGGGAGTCCCTGCTGCCAAGGATGCAAGTTCTGTGTCCATCAGATCCCAATCCCACAAGAGTTCGCTTGTAAGATTGAAATCCGATCCCCGTATCCGGCCCAGACCAGCAGGATAAAAGGAGAGGGGGAAAGGGACCAGGTAACTGCGTCCCCAATTTTGAAATCTCTAAGTAAAAAAAATATTCGACCCCTTAGAAAAAACTAAGAAGGTTCGAGGACAGTAATGAAACTAGAATAGAAGTATTATCTAAGATATCCCTAACTAATGATTTGCCGAAATAAAAAAAAAATTAAATAAACTGAATTTTGGATCGGTGATTTCTATTGCCAAACCTCACCGATAGCTACCCTGCGCAGACACGCCACGGTCTGGGATGTCGTTAATTTCCCTCGTCTAATTAAACTAAGAAAAGAAATGAAAATACTTAAAGGGACTAGGGGTCGACATCCGGGTACGCGAAAATAAATTTCAATAACTAATTGTTTTGATTCTGTAACCCTATCAGAGCTGTCGCCTCCATGAACATTGTAAGCTAGCCTGAGTAGGTAACGTGAAGGAAAAAAAAATCTCACGGAGCAGGATATTCTATTTTAAAACCCGACCAGAAAATATAATTCACTACAGCCCTGTTGTATAACTGCTACTGTCTTTTCATAATTTATTATTCAATATGTCTAGTCAGCGATTATATGATGCTACCTATTCTATCAGATGGTATTACTATGGTTGATTATTACTATAACACATTAAACTACAAAGTATTACCATAGTCCGACTATATATTGCCCTCCGGTCCGCGTGATATCATGGTGCAGGGGTCAGAATTTGAGATGTTTGTAGCTACACGTATCTATTCAATATCTATATATCAACACACGGCGAAGTATTCACTGGGCTACTATATATTTAACTATATGGGTGTCCTATCTTCTATATTCATTTACTACAATATTCATACACTTTATATTCATATTCACATTAATATTCATTTGCCACGACGCTATATTCTACAAACACCCTGTTTCCTCTATCTACGCCCAGCCTATTTACACATTTCATCATAACACTTTAAAATCTATAGTCACTACAAACATTTCCCATTCCGATCACCGCACGACAACCTCACTCGAACTCAAGACTCTTTCATCCCACACACAATACTATGTAATACCTGGTAGCTTTATTAAGAACGAAAAAAAAATCCTACGTATGTTCACTGAAAATAGAATTATCCGCGATAATATTTAATGTTTATAAAATTCTGCAGCAACAATGAGCTTCTGCAGCCACGAAGAAAAATTGGACATTTAATATAATTCCAAAGCGAAGAACTAGCATCATATCGCCCGACTTCTGTTAAAAATTTACGTATTGTTTATTTATTTAAATATCTCGATTTCTAGACTAGGCAGAATGTTGAAATTTTCAGAATATATTAATTTTGGGTCACTTGACCTAACTGTACATTCATATGGGCTGTGAATTATACCTTCTAGGTTTTATTTCGGAAAGAAAGGTCAATTTCATGAAAACTAAATCACTAAGCATCTCGATAGAAGAATGGCGGTTAGTACTGACTTTTGACACTAGGGCTAGCGACGATATAATCAACCCTTGAACAACTGAATGTGACCTTGTACACGGAATTATTATACTATATTAAGTTCACTATTAAATATTGTGTATGAGTTCACTTAATGACGGAATAATAAAGAATTTATCGCATAGTAAATACTACACTGTCCATATTTAATTATCTCACACACTCTTTCATCACTTAACTACCACTACCACTGATACTACATTACAAATATACACATACTACTCAAATTACAAGACACATCATGCCAATACACACCAATCATCACTATCATTAATACATGTTATACTAATAAATATACACAGAAAACATTCATATTTTACCATTTTAAATCGGCTCTATGAAAGGAAAGGGGAAGAAAGGAAACAGGGCCAACTGGCCCTTGTATTCACTAAATCACATTCTTGAGTGTTTAATTAATGCCCTGAGGGGACATATCGGAGTATTAGCTAACAATAGGACCCCTGCCCTGAAGGGGCAGGAACCCGGAACAAACTACAGGTTCAACTCATCCCGCTGGAAGCCGTACTCCCAATTTGGGAGTCAGATAGGAGCCCTTACTGATAATTCACACGTGCATTGTGATTACTATTCTAACTACCACAAAATTAAATACCGCCATGTATGTAAAAAAGAAATCACTCACTACCTACATAAACAGATTACTGAACGGACAGGTCTGACCGAACCTACACTGATTCAGGAGGGGCAAGAGGGAAATTTAACTATTCGATTCACTGAACTGCAAACTGGGTTTGGGAAAGGAGATTAAATGCACACACTATCCTGAATTCTGTCCATCACGAACTATATCTGCACAACATGGCGTCACCGAGTTATGCTTCCTATCTTTGCTTTTTTGTCCGGTTTTGACTAGGAAATTTAACAGTTTATGGGTCCTCAGACTTCCAGTGATTTTTTAGACGTTAATAACATCACAATATTACCTTTATTTGTAGTTTCTCTCACTCCTTTCGACTTTTAAGTTAGACGAACAAAAACCAGTGTCTTCAGTAGCACTTTCCGGCGTGGAATGGAATAATTGCGCCCTAATATCATAGCGTGGGTTTATCAGCCAATCAAAACTAAGCATTTTGGCGGTGGGGCTTTGAAACGAATAAGATTTGGTAAAATCTGGATTAAACTAGATTTTAGAAGGACCTAGGTATCTAAAAGAGAGGTGAAGGGTGGTCCTGAAAATTCTGTCGAATTTTAGATTGGTTATTTGATCTGGAAAGTTCCGTCCAATAGTGGATCTATATTTTCGGATAGCACTGACACCGTAAGAATTGTAATAATCCATTTACATATACATATACAAGACTTATAACTAATTTAAAATATAAATAAAGATATTGATTCCCAAAACTATAATTCCTAATAAATTTTTTACAGTTTTCCATGTTAATTTGAAATAGAATAATGAACAATATTACGAATTATATGAACAGCCAGAAATTTTTTTGTTAAACGTCAGGTACAGTCGGTGCAAAAAATTTCGGGCACCCTCCTATTAAGAACATAATATCATTAGACTGTAATGGCATATTACAAATAAAACAATTGGTATAAAGCCTGTAAAAAGTTAATAAGAAAAAATAACTCTTAAAGTTTGTTCTAGTAATACTCCTGAAACATTCTCAACTAGTTTTACTTTGACACCTGTCGACAGACGGACGAATGAATTCATAGCATAGTTTCCAAGGCTTAAAACGAAAAAAATGTGTATTTTCCAGGTGCATTTCGCCAACGGTGCATTCCGGCACAAACGTAGCACAAACGATTGGCATAGGTTTTTTTTTTTTCGAAACTCCAAGGTAGGAGGGCTGACGAAATGCACCTGTATTTTCCTTTCTTTAGAAAATCGTATACTGTTACTCATCGATGGAATCAAGTGAAATAAGCATGAGTCCGTTTTTTCTTTATTCAATCAAATTTTTTATTTCAAGCCGAAAGATTAAATTTCCTAGGTGCCGTTAAAAAGATAAGTGACCAAGATTTTTTTTGGACAAGAGTGTACGTTTAAATATCGTTTTAAAAACTATAGGTAAAAGTTTTTAACAGAATTTAGTAGCTGTCTAATGTTTTAAAGTATCCAGGTGTAGGAAAATAACGTTACATCTGAAATGCCTTTAGGTGCCTTCATTTTCAACTGTCCGATGTGTGACACAGGAGCATGCTTTCACGATCACGAAAAGAACCGAGATAATATGTAGACCAAAAGGAGGGGAGGGAAGGGAATGAAGTAGGAGAATGGAATAAACAAGTGTTGGCAGAATACATGGAGTCTGGAATCCACGAGTATCGTACATGCCAAACCATAGTCTACGTTATTGAGATCTTGATTGCCTGTCACTTCAGTGACTTCTTTCAGTGTAAGTTTCCTTAAAAGCTCCTTCCCCTCTCAGTGTGGTTTACTGAGATGAGAAAGTGGCAGAAAATATATGATTCCACATGTTTAGATGGAAATCACTGCTTTAAAGGATGCATCACTGCATTATCAGAGAAACTTAGGGTTATGACTAGCGTTCTTGCTTCTACTGACAGGTTTCGAAGGAAGTCACATCAGTTTAAAAAAAAATAGCTACAACTTACTTTAAGAAAACTTGTGTATTGTGCTATGCTAATTCTTGTATATAGTTTTCTGAAACTGTATGAAGTTTTCTTTCCTTGGCTTATAGCAATAAAAAAAATTAATGAAATAAAAGCTTTAAATTTAAGGTCACACGTTCGTAATCTTGAGGCTAAGGGAGACAATGATTAAAGCAAGTGAATGATGATGGAAGAATTAGCGGAATGAGAAACTGGGAGGAAACGGAAGTACTCCGAGGAAACCCACGGGCACGAAGTTGTGCACCACAAACTTACTTGGCAAGGGGTCGAAACAGGGATCCCAGAGGCAGGCACTCTACCTCTGAGGTACCGTGCCCCCATCAATAAAATTTAAGTTTTTACCGATGAACTTCCCTTAAGAGCTGCCGTATCTTTTTAAATCGGAGTTTTCCCGCATTTCGGTCTGCTGGCATGCCACCTTCACTGTAAATTTATTTCAGCTCTTCTTTCTTTTCTTTGTTCATCACGTGAATGTCATGATGGTATATATTAAAATTTGGACCATGTTCGATTTCTTACAGCAACACACCTAAGCACTATGCGGTTTGTGTGTTCCAATTCTTGGACTCTCGAGGCATACTTTCTCTATATCATCCATCATACTACCCTGATCTGGCACTCTGATGAATTCTTTGTCTTTCTCTGCCTGAAGAGACTCGTGAAGGGCTAACGGTTTGTGAGCATGTCGGCTATTCAAGAATGTGTGGCAGCGATTCTCGGATTGATTTGTTAATAGGACTTTGCAAACATTTTCCATAATCCATGAACGTTACCGATATTGATTTTGTTCAAGTCTAATAAAGTTAATTTAATTATATGTTCTATTTTGTTTGTTTTTTGATAACATTCACCGAGGTTCCAAGAACAACTGTTTCAACATAACACCTATACGGGATATTTTTTAATACAAGGTATTACCTCCTACTTAATTATTTGTTTACAATATCGACATGTCTACTTAGAGTTCCATGATATTATACTTGTATTGTTTGTTGTGTGTACACTGTTAAAATAACGTAATTATCTTTCTTGCTGTCAATTAAAGAATGACGTAAGGTAGACGTCACTTAAAGTAGAGTTGTGAGAAAATTTGTGTGAATTTCGTGTTTAGACAAGTATCAATAAAACTTTTTTTTATATAAAATTCAGTTTTTGAATGAAAAATCCTTGACCTTACATCCGTAAATAGATTATAAAACTTATCTCTTTTTAATTGCAATACTTTCTTTACAATATAACCTACGTTTTTCAAGAGACAATTACACTGTTAATAAAGAAATATCACTTGACGTAATCAATTCAGTATCTGCGTAATGCTGTACTTGGTAATTATTTATTAATAACTTATTAGGATGGTGCTAGTGGGCGTTATAAGACTGTAAGGTTGATATGTCCTTCAGTTATTCCGCACGACAACTCTCGAACAAAAACAATTACTTAAATTTGTTTCTTGGAATACACAGCTAGGGTTATTATGTCTGATGAGTTTGTTAACATATCTACGAGTAACGCTGACTTAAACAGTGATTATCCATATCCCAAATCCCATACATCCAGGGCTGGATTAACGCATCTGGAAGCCCGGGGCTAGGGAAACTATGTGGCCCTACTGATTTCACATAGATAATACATTTCTATGAAAGTACAATAGGAAATATGTTTCATATCTAAGGGAATATGTTTCATATCTTTGGTCATATTTTATTTAATGATAATTATGTATCTTCATGATTCCTTTTAGATAGCCAGTTGAGATTTAGATCAGAGTGGAGGTCATTGTCCACCTGGAAGTTCGAAGTTATAGCCACCCTAAGCCCCCTTAATCCGGCCCTGCATACATTGAAATATGTGCCAAGTTTAGATTCTTCTTATTACTAGGTTGAAAGTTTTTCACCTTTTATTTATTTATTTTGGTTAACAGGTTAAGTGCGACGTCGGCGTGAGACCACATTTCCGGAGACCCGGGTTCAATTCCCGGCGGGAGCTCATGTGGTTCGGATTCCACGTTAATCAGTAGGTTCACGTCTCATATAGCCTCGCTGCTGAACGGGACGTTAAAACTCAAAATCAACTCATAAAATATTTCCTTTCAGCCATGTGGTGCCAGATTGGTCTCATACAAATTCTTGACGGTCTGTGATGACTAGGTTCCGGATTCTTAGGTTCGAACCTATTTTATTCCTGTACAGTGAATGCAAAAACTTTGTGTTTTCTTTACATTTCAAGTTGCTATAAGTAGAACTACCCTATATTAGTTTTATACGACCTAAAATGTCCTAATTGGGGGGTTAGGACCTAAAAAATCCTAAATTAGCTTTTAGAACCTATAACGTCCCAAATGATTCTTTATAGTTATTTTTAACTTGAAAAATACTTTCAAACACGTAGTCAATCGTCAACGACATAATTTCATCTGTAAAGGTTTTCTTGAAAGCTCCTAACAGAGTAATTATCTTCAAGGATATGCTTCCAAACACACCACTGCCACCACAGCCCGTTGTGTCCCGTTGGGGAACGTGGCTCTCAGCAGCACTGTACTATGCAGGTAATTTTGAAAGCATTGTTCAGATCATCGATTCGCTCGACGAGATTGAAGCCGCTTCAATCACGTCTCCAAAAAAAGCACTGAAGTCACAGTTTGCTGTACAACAACTAAGTTACACTAAAACCAACTTTTCTCATCTGCTCAAGCCATCACTGAATTGGAGAAGAAGTCTCTTCCACTAACAGAAGCTCTTAAAATTCTTCAAGAAGTGAAAGAGAAAAAAGTACCTGGGGAAGTTGGAACAAAAATTGCGGACGAGTTGGAGACGGTTTTGAAACGCAGTCCTGATTTCACACAGATACAACTAGTGGACCAAATTCTTCTTGGAGACAATGTCCAAGAAAATTTGCTATGGAATCCAGAGGAATTAGCCAGTATGAAATATGCACCTCTTACATCGTGTGATGCGGAACGCAGTTTTTCTGCATTCAAGAGAATTTTGTCAGACGACAGGAAAAAGTTCACAACAGAAAATCTTGCCAAATATTTTGTTGTTCAGTGCCATTACAGAGAGTGAAGTGACCACTTTTTGCGCTATAGAAAACATGAAAAGTCCCGGAAAAACAATATTTGAACATTCGTATTTCCTCAGTGTATCGTTAGAAAAGTGAAGTGATATTTTTGGTGTTGTATAAAATTTCAAATATAACAAAAATTACAAAAAAAAAAAAAAACTACTAATACAACTACTATAGTACGACAGGCCATACATATGTTAAACTATATTTCAGCTATCCAAAAAAGTCCAAGGTAAGAAGAGTTTTATTATTTTTATTACGCAGAAAACTGGTTAGCATAAAGCTTACTAAATTAAGGTTACCATTTAAGTATGAAATAGCTAACAAAGTGTTTAAAGTGTAGTAATATTCCGTTTTCAGTAATATAACGCTAAAAATCCTAAACGGTGTTTTTAAAAACCTATAAAATCCTAAAATGCACTTTTTAAAATCCTAATTTGAATTTTTTGGGACCTAAAAATCCGAAGCCTAGTGATGACTCACTGATATCACTTTTCAAAATTATATTGCAGTGTATAGTAATCTGCCTGGTATAATAGTACGAGAAACAGCCTTGGCCTGTTGAATTGTAAGGCCAACGTGGTCTGTAGTACTGAAATAGATACGTAGTATCCACTCTAATAGATAGTATTTACTGGCATGGATAGGGTCGAAGCAGTATCGTGGTTATATTTTTGTTTTCTTACAAGGAAAGCCATCCAACTCCTCGACGAGTATCACATTGAAACTTGCACAAGTGGAAGGACATATTGAAAGATGGAAATATGCTTACTCTTACGATTCGAAACGTTGTCGAACCGGAAGTAGAATGATCGTTTTTCCATAGCCCCTGAAAGTTATACACTCTGGTTATACATGCCAGAATGTGATACACTGGAACCTGTTTTCTCACGAAGACAAATATTGCAAACTCAAGATGATAACAGTCGGTGGTGATTGGAATCTCTAGTACGTCATTGATGCGAACGAATGTCAAATGGAACACGATACGATACACCGATCGTAAGTTCCAAACGAACACGTTTACCCGGTGGAGAAAAGGAACACGCTGAAACCACAACGCAGAAATGGCTTTCTATAATTATTATTATTAGTAGTAGTATGACTATTATTATTATTATTATTATTAATAATAATAATAATAATAATAATAATAGTAATAGTAATAGTATGATTTGCATTATTAGTATGAGCAGTATGATGAGTAAAAAGAATACTAATGAGAAGAAGACAACAAATAGGCTATATTGTTGTACCCGTTAAGTAACGAAGGACTTCAGTCCGTCTTGAGTGTCCTCTAGCACTGCTATAAAGGTTTTAAAATCCACAAACGACCATACCTCAGCCGGAATTCGAAGTCGGAACCCTTGAATCGCTGGCTTGACGCCTTAATCCACAGGAACACGAGGTCTGCAAGAAGAATAAATAGTATAGGACAGGGTTTCTAAACCTGGCGGTCGCGAAGATAAGTAAAATAGATAAATATAGTTACCATCTACTACCGGAAAATATTTTTAAATAATTATTATTTTGAATTTTGTTCTGATAGACAATTTTTATTTCTATACATATTGTCAAGAACAACAAAAATTGGTCTAATAAACATTTTCAACAGGTGCTGAGTTGGTTAAAAATCAATTTAAATGAAAGAAATACGATATGAAACTAATGAGAACTACATATTGAAATACCACAAGAATGCAAATCCACTTTATTTTTCTAACATATGATCTAAAATTGAGGGAGTTATGAAGTTCTAAAATTTTAAAAGGGCCTCCATTTTGAAACAGTATGACGAATCGGATTCGATGTTTGTTTGTAATATGAATGAATTGATCAAATTTGGCTTTAATCCATTCGCTTTTAGGGAAGTCTCTGTATCCACTATATACAAGAAATAGATTCTACTATTATAGAAAGAGATGTATATAGTGAGACCTCCGCAATAGATATATTAAAAATCCGACACAAACTTATTACAAGCCAGAAATTATAAGGGGGTCGCTGGCAAGAGGATGCGATAATATTGGGGTCGTGATCGGAATTTGGTTTAAAACACAGGTATATAATAATAATAATAATAATAATAATAATAATAATAATAATAATAATAATAATAATAATAATAATAATAATAATAATAATAATAATAATAATAGTCATACTAATAACAATAATAATAATCATAGAAAGCCATTTTTGCATTGTGGTTTCAGCGTGTTCCTTTTCTCCACCGGGTAAACATGTTCGTTTGGAACTTACTATCGGTATATCGTATCGTGTTCCATTTGACATTTGTTCGCATCAATGACGTACTAGAGATTCCAATCACCACCGACTGTTATCATCTTGAGTTTGCAATATTTCTCTTCATGAGAAAACTGGTTCCAGTGTACCACATTCTGGCATGTATAACCAGAGTGCATAACTTTCAGGGGATATGGTGGAAGATCATTCTACTCCTGGTTCGGAAACCTTGCGAATCGTAAGAGTAAGCATATTTCCATCTTTCAATATGTCCTTCCACTTGTGCAAGTTTCAATGCGATACTCGTCCAGGAGTTGGATAGCTTACCTTGTTTGTACTAGTAGTATGCTTAGCTTTCTTTTTATCTGGCTTAGGGTTGCCATATTTCGAAAATAAAAATCCGCACGCTACTAGATTACGAGAATCTTTTAATTGCTTCAAATGAAACGAAGTGTTGTATACTAATTTACTTTCTTCCATTAGATAGAAATGTTCAAGTATTACGTAATCTCATTTTTAGTCATTTTAATAGATGTTCTCCTCCTTAGTTAAGCATATTTAAGCAAAGAATTTACCCCCCTTCCTGGTAAGCATTTTTTTTCATAATTTCTCAAGATCTTTTATGTTTCGTGGCTTTCAGAGTTGTTTTAACTCGTTCAAGGTATGATGTTTCCTTTCACTAAACTATTTCAGAAGCAAGATGCAGAATGAAACAAGTACTAAAGATAACAATAAGATTGAGCATTAAAACCTTTTGTCCCAGGCCCAATGAAACGAATGCTTCGTTCAATGTCAAAGTAGTTAAATCATGAACTTAATTAAATCCATGTTTATGTATTCAAGTTGTAGTTTTCAAGTTATGAATTGCCATACTCATAAGTTCAAGAGAATAATAATATACTTAATCCTGTCAAAAAAAACGAACTATAGTATTCCCTTCCTTTCTTTTCTTCGCTGAAATCCTAAAATGAGTAAATTATTACTTAGAAGAACACATAGAAACCAAAAATGAAGAAAACACAATTTGACCATAGGAGGATGTTTTCGTTATGATATAGGTGGCATAAAGTGTTCTTGAGATTCACAAGCCATTTGGTTGAAAATGAAAAAAATATTGGTGAGGTTTAAACTAGGGATAGCCAGAACCGGTTCCTGGTGGAACCGGTTTTCGGGTCAGAACGCATCCGGTTCTAGAAGATCCGGTTCCGGAACCGGTTTTTCGGATCCAGGTCTAGAACCGGTTCTTCGGATCCAGGTCTGGAACCGGTTCCGGAACCGGTTCTGAAAATCGGATCTTCAAGAACCATTTCCTCGCGAAACCGGTTCTGCTGGAACCGAAAATTTGTGACCATCCCTACGCTAAACCCAAGCAGCTGGCAGGCTGTAAACAGTGTGCTAGATGAAATGGTGGAATCGACAGGCAGGCGCCCAGGCGGCGGCCGCTTGTCTTATTTGGCTAAATAAACTGGGTAACTGGCAAACTCATTGGCTAAACAGGCAAACTGGCCAACTTATTTGGCTAAACACCCACTGGTGGACCAAAATTTTTTCTGGAGGCACAAGCCGGTCTGGGCGGGGCGGGCACAAGCGCATGGTCCTCTTTGCAGTGTCTTGAAGGTGAACTTTGTGCCTCCTTTACCTTTCTTTGGGGGCTTTCGGATCAAGGTCTGGAACCGGTTCCTAAGATCCGGTTTTGGAACAGGGTTTTCAGATCCAGATCTGAAACCGGTTCCTAAGATCTGGTTCTGGAACCGGATCTTCGAGAATCGGTTCCTCGCGGAACCGGTTCCGCTGGAACCGGAACTTTATGGCCATCCCTAGTTTAAACCTCATACACTTGAGGTATTAACACAGCATATAAAGCCTCGTGTATTATTGTTCTTTAGGATAAACCTCACATACTTAGGGTATGAGAAGAAATGTAATACTGACTGTTTCCACTTCAAGCCTAGATTCGTTCATAAGTGTAAATTTCGTGTAACCCTCTTTATATTGTGTTTGCCAGAGTTCATTAGTTTAAACATTCACTGCAAAAGTCTAACCTGCCTGGAGCATGTTTCTTAGGTAAACGAAATCCCGGGTTCAATTTCGGACAGCATTCGAATGCATTATATTACATCATATCTTACTTGAAACGATAGATTTCGTTCTATATGGAATAATTGCTGACGAAGGATGTCAATAGAGGATGTTGTTCCATGATTTGAAATTGGCACCATTTGTGCGGTAAGATATTGCGAACGAAAAAACATAAGACAGCGTAATAGCTAACAGTTCAGGGTCACTAAAAATGGAGCTCAATCCAAAAGAACAACTTGTTTTGATTGTTGAGTAATGTTTTAAAAATAATAAAATTTGACAGCTAACGTTCGCAATTTTCGTGCAAAATATGATGAGAATAGTGATTTAACTTCATCTAGTCTAAAGAAATTAATTCTTAAAAATCGGGAGATTGGATTAATTTGTGATCTTAACTCTCTGACCGGACAGGGGCCTACAAAGCGTATATCACTTCGGGCCCTGGCCGGGCTCGGGCCGTAAATTTGTACATACACAACTATTTTTCTCGGGTTTTTTCGGGGCTAATTTTGTAAATGTACTGCACAACGATACATCACCGTTCTTTCTGGACCGTTCTTTCTAGAGAACATTTAAAGCATAACTGCAAAATTAAATCGCTAAGTGCTGTAAATAAAAATATAATTTTGCGTTAATTATTAAGTTTCTGTAATTTGGGCTTATTTCGGGCTCATTTGATTATCAAACGAGCTCGGGTCGGACTCGGGCCTAAATTCTAAAACATATTTCGGACTTGGGTAGGGCCTCACATTATAAATTCACGGGCCGGGCCTAGCCTGGACTAAAAATTCTGACCCGTTCAGACCTCTACTGACCGCCCTTCAGAAACTCGTTCAACACAAAACATCGAAGGAATTCGTGACAGTATCGCGTATCCTCACGAAAAGTTTGCATCTTAATGCTTGCAAAGTTCAATTGACTGAAGAATTGAAGCCTAATGACCAGGCAGTCAATACTGCAACTGTAACTGAAGCCCACTGAAGACGGTGCAACGTGCCCTACAGCCCGAGAAACAATTCAATTACTGCACAAGTCATTTCCTGGTCATGTAATTTCACGTTTTGGTGATCAGTATTTTTCGAATTACTCCCAGAAGCGACAGTCCTATTAGCGACAGGAACTGTTATCTGTCCTATGAGCGACCGATTCATTTACATTGAGATGATGGAAGATGATATGATTCCATCTCGTAAAATATGTTTGCCTCTGGCGTTATTAGCGCCCGAACAACCTTGGTATGAAATATGTACGTTCCAGTGATACTGTTCGTCAAATATATTTTTCCTCTACTGTGAGTGCAAATAAAACTTATTTTAATTTTGAGTTAGATTTGACATAAAACATATCAAATAACTTAACGAGACAACAGGGATATTTCCATGAAAAGTATATGCCTATGTAATTATTGAAAATCCAGTTGTAATATCCCCTTTCTTAAAAAGCTCTGTTTTCTGTACTTAATTTGATTCAAATCTAATTACTCACTAAGCACAGTAATATATTTTATTTTGAAAAAATTAAACGTGTAACAGTTTCGCCAACTATCTACTTTTTAGACTTCCAAAGACACTGAATAAAATTTTAAAAAAAATGGCAATGATAAAAGACAGCTTTTGAGATTCCTTACATCTGATTGGCTATTGTCAACCAATCCCACCAATTACAATACAGTTCACTCTAAACAATCAAAAAGGTAAACAAACTCTTTAAACTACCTCTCCTCCTATTGTAAGCTACTAAAACGTAAACTAATTGCTTAATTTGCCTTCCTCCCTTGTTTTGACTTATACATAAAAGCTTGTCGTGTAGCAATCTGAAATAATTCCTTATAGGTAGACGAGCTGTTAAGTCCTGCGAGAGATTTGTAACTTGTGTAATAAATTCTTCGAATACACCGTGTTTTTAGATTTCTTTGATATCCTCAAATGGTGAATACCTTTTTTCCATAGGCTCCCCATGGGAAGGCAGGGGTCGCTCCCCTGACTCACAAAAATGTATACGTAATATAGCAAACCACGTATATTAAATACCAGATATATTAAACGTGATACAGCAACCATGGAGATGTCCCTCTCTAGAAAAAAATTTTTTTCGGGCGCCCCTATCTCTTTCTGATTTATTTCTTATGCCATAAACATATTCAATCTAAACTTATGCTCCGTATCATTTTAACATGAAATTTTTAATTATATTAGAATCATAGACAAAGGCGGAGCTACTCTAAATATTTAATTAGTTTTCCCCTTGATAGAGTCAATGTATTCATGGAAATTAATTCAAAAATATAATATTAGGAAAAACGTATAAAAGATTGTTAATGTAATGAGAGCATTCTCACGTATTAAATTCAGGTAAATTTTTCATAGTACATTTTGTTAGGTTCTAAATCACATTAGCATGAAACAAGTTAAAGAAGAGAGAACCTTATCTTCTTCCATTATCTTAGTATGAACGAATCGGTGACTCAAGGACAATTAACAGATCGAATCGGTCGCTCATAGGACAGTTAACAGTTCCTGTCGCTAATAGGAGTGTCGCAAGTGGGAAGACACCGTATTTTTCCGCCCAGATCATGCGATTTAATGCCGTTGGACGTTTTTCTTTGTTTTTTTTAAGTCAACACTGAGAAAAACCCGTTCTTCGGATAGCGTATATTGTACAAATATACGGAATCCTCTTGCTTATTACAGAAATCAGTATGGAGCATACGTTATCCACCTTTAGATGTTACATCATGCCGTTGGAGGATGTCTGATATGTATCAGTCTTCCTTATATTACATACATATATGTACGTTACCTTCGTCAGCTATACGTTACATATATCCACTTGTATGTGAGATCCTGACTGCCTATATTGTTTCATATTGAGAGTACGTAAAGATGGAATACTTATACAAAAAGTATTATAAAACATGGCTTTTCAGTTATACGTTTGCTGTATGTTAAATTCAGAAACTACAGGATTTACACATGTAACATACTTTTTACGTACGCCACATACGATTTTTTTCAGTGCACACATTTCCATGTATGAGATATGGATAGACAGCGTTAGTCACCGTTATTTGTTAAGGGATTGAATCTATTAATGTACTCAATAGAGATAATCGGTCTATCTTATCTGTTCCAGATAAACTGAAATCAAAACTTACATGTATCGGATATGGAATATGCAGAGGTTGTTCAGCCTACATTTGGCCGATTTCGTTTCTTCCCCTCTCCCGGGCAGAATGGACTCACCCGACGTGGCTCGTGGCGTCCTGCAGTGTTGTGCAGTGGCTTCCTGGGAACGGAGTTGTTTTTCCGCGCGGACGAAAATAATGCACAAAACAGGACCATTGTTATGAGTATTGTGTTAAATTTGTTTCCAGGTGTGTGGGTGTCCGCTCTGTTACCAAAATGCCACCCAAATTAAGCCGGTTTTGGGAAGGCTATGTTGCGGCTCTTTATGACGCCCACTTTGGTGTTTCTGTCATTAGAAAACAGTGCAAGAAGAATGGTTGTAACATCAGTTTAAGTGGAATAAAAAATGTTATTAAAAAGTACATGGGCAACAAAGCTCCACCATTTGGATCACCAACGAAGTTGCCTAGGAAGGGGGAATGCACCAAGGCCACCTCCACCATGCAGAGGAAACTTCGCAAAATGGCAATGCAAGAAAATCCACCAACACAAAGGTGTATGACTAATAGTCTTGACGTGTCTTTGGGGACTGTGAGCCGGACGTTACACCATCAACTCAAGCTAAAAAAAAAAAAAGTCGTGAAAGCTCGCGGCCATCTTCTCACGGATGCCCACCAAAAGGAACGAAAGTGTAACGCTCGGAAGCTGTACGAACGGCATCTGGAAAAACAAAGGTGGATGTACGTCGTAACCTCAATGAAGCATGGATTTACCTTCCCGACTGCGGCAAACCGAGAGCCATCATGTAACGAGAGAAAGGCGCCAAGAACTTCAGAAGGTGGGTCTGTGTCTGTAAAGAATCCTTCCCAAAAGGGTTCATGGTCGTTACTGGCTACTGTTACCGAGGTAAAATGAAGATTCGTAGGGTGGCGAAGAACTGCAAAATAAATTCGCAGTATTTTGAGGAGCAGATCATGCGGCCGATCTACAAGCATGAGATTTCAACAATGTACGGAAATGACGCCAATCTGGTGGGCATTCACATGGACAAGGCCTCATCACATACCTCACGATCGTCCCTCGCATTCTACAGGGATATGGAGTAGGCAAGTGGTATACAGGTGTTACCTTTCAATGAGGTACCTGTTAAATCTCCAGATGCAAGTCCCATGGACTATTGTGGATTTGGATTGCTGAAGCGGGCTTTGGGAAAACGGCGTGTGACAACTGTGGAAGGATTTTGGAAAGCTATGCAAAGGGAGTAAGACAAGATTCCCCTCCCAGTTCTTCAGAGAAGCCTATTATACTGGAAATTACGCTGTCGGGCTATTGTTAGGAACCAAGGGAAACACATCGAGCACTTACGGGCCTGGCGCCATGGATTCTTCTAAATTCTTAGGTAAGTCGAAATTGACCAAATATAGACGGAACAAACAACCTCTGTAGATAGCGAACGTTATCCGTAATACAATAACGGATTGACTCCAACAATGAACCTGATCGAGGTAATTATTCTAGCTAAATATATTTCAAACATTCGTTAATGTATATGGGATACGAACTACACGATAGTCGTCGTTAAATTTGCCGTTATGCGTTACTACGTTTACGGATTTACTCCATTAACGAACTCGGCCAAATAATCGCTTTAACCATCCATTGCTAACTAACTAACTAACTAACTAACTCTATGGCCTATGGAACTCGAAGGTTCAATGTCGCGTTCGCAAACGATCTCCACTGACTTCTATCCTTAGACAACTAGATCGAGTTTCAATTTTGTATTCCTATTTCTGCGAGATCCACCTTAATATTGTCTTCCCATCTGCAACTAGGTCTTCCTAATGGTCATTTCCCGGCTAATCTTCCAGTTAAGACTTTGAAAGCATTTCTACTTTCTTCCATTCTCGCTACATTACCTGCCCATCTGAGCCTCTTAAACTTGATGATCATAGCAATTGGAGTAAACCGTATAAATTATGTAGTTCCTCGTTATGAAGTTTCCGCCATTCCCCATTCCCGGTTCTCTTGGGTCCGAATACTCATCTCAGAATCTTGTTCTCAAATACTTTCCGTCTATGTTCTTCTTTCCGAGTAAGCGACCATGTTTCGCATCCATACAGAACAACAGGCATGATTATCGTTTTATATATTTTAAGCTTCAAATTACTCGACTGAATTCGCGACGACAAGAGATTTTGAACTGAATAATAACACGAATTCCCTGTTTTTAGTCGACATTTAATTTCTTCGTGAATATGGTTTTCGTCTGTTAATATTGACCCTAAATATTTGAAAGTATCCACTTTGTCGAAAGTATTATTCGATACAATATTTTAACGCATCCACAATTTGCCGTATTACGATCTTGGTAAACTTCCATGTATTTAGTTTTCTCTGCATTTACTTCTAAACCCATGTCCCTGCAAGCGTTTAATAAGATCTCTGCATTTCTTTCTATTGTTCTCCTATCATCCCCTATTAAATTTACATCATCAGCATATGCCATAACCTGGTGAACCTCATTGAACTCTAGGCCCTGGTTGCTATCTTTGCATTTCCTTATAGCGTATTCAAGAACAAAGTTGAATAATAATGGCAACAATGCATCTCCTTGTTTCAGGCCATTCTCGATGTGAAAGGTCGTGGACAAATATTTTCCTATCCATACTTTAGTTTGGGATTCATTTAAACATATCTTATTTAAGTAATTAGCTTTTTCGGTATTCCAAATTCTGTAAGAATGTTGTATATACAATGCTTCTGTCTTAACCGAGTCGTAAGCCTTTCTAAAATCGATAAATAGTTGATGTACCGGGGTATTATATTTCCATTTCTTTTCAAGTATTTGTCGAATGGTAAATATTTGGTCGACAGTTGATCGATTTTGTCTAAAACCGCATTCATAATCTCCAATAACTATCCACTGCAAGAAACAGAATTACAAAATTCACGTTCATTGAAAAGTTATCGTGCGGACGGACTATACGTGCAGACTGAGACGTTCTTGTACTATAAGAACTGTACATTCATCTTGGTAATGTCATAATAAAAAGCTTAAGAGTTTTCATCCCGGCGAAATTAAAATACCGCTAATTTTACAGTAATTATGTGATATCTTCAAATAGATAAAAGATAATTGAAATATGGAACAAGAGCGCCCTAGACAATATTGTTTTGTGTGAGGTACTGTTATCACAAGTCACCTAGGGGCTTTATGTCTTCAGCTGTTTAGAAACGCGAAAATAAATGCCGATTTTCAAAATGGCTCGAAATCGAAAGCAGATAAGTGAGTCGTGATAACGGTTTCTCATGTAAAATGATATTGTCTAGGGCGCTCTTGTTGCACATTTCGATTATCTTTTATCTATTTGAAGATATCACATAATTAATGTAAAATTAGCGGTATTTTAATTTCGCCGGGATGAAGACTCTTAATGGCAGTATCATCAGAGTATCATCATCTACATAGATTTACGTGGTTATGGTACAACAACAAATTCTAGGTTTACAAAATAATAAGATTTTCCTTGGTTTTCTTTAACACTTGGCATGAGAATTTATACCCATCCACATCATTTTGTTCAGATGAATGATATCTATGGATTGGTATTTTTAAATTTGTTTTGTTGTTGATTGTTAATGAACGGTTAATAATAATGACTTTTCTTATCAAAAGTATTAGTGCAGAGGACAGTTTTCATATATCGTATAAAATTATTCCACTTATTGTATTAAACCATTTTCTTAATTTGACATTTTAAAAAGGAGTTTTGGCTTATCAAAATGCGTTTCAATTTTTACTCTGTCTGTTCATCTTTCCGTCCGAGAGATACAAAATCTCAATAATTACTTCGAGGTTCACAATAAATTTCCAGGCCACGATGTAAAAGATTATAAAGTTAGGAATGAAAGTCATACTAAAACCGGAAGTGAAAGAAATAAGCCACTTTTGATTTGAACGTTGATCAGTATAGAATAGAAAACGGTAATGGATAGCTACAAGCGGCTTTTTCTTCGATTAATGATGCGTAATATATTTCATTTCCATTCTGATTGCATTATTAAGACCAGAAGTGGTAGAAATCGCGAACTTCTAGTTTAAATATCGAGAAAATATCACGCCATATAAACCAAACTTCTTCACGTGGTGCACACATGACACTATTATTATTATTATTATTATTATTATTATTATTATTATTATTATTATTATTATTATTATTATTATTATTATTATTATTATTACAAATTGATGTGCACATACTAATGGAATCTAAGCAGATCAGTTCATATTTACGAGGGGCATACTGAAAGTCTTGAGCAACATGTTTTCACAACCGTAATCTTTAGTTGTAAGTGAAACCAAGTATTTCATCTCAATCTACAGACCTTTCTTTCTTTCTTCTTTTTTTTTCAGACGTTAACACTGTTGCTAGCACGTGTTGACCACAGGCAAGATTTCCAAAATGGCGGGCAGCGATGTTTCTTTTCGACAGCGTGCTGTTATTGAATTTCTTGTTAAAGATGACCAATCTGCTTCTGAAATTCACCACAGACTGCAGCGTGCCTATGGAGATGTGTGTATGGGTGCCAGCAGTGTTAGGAGGTGGGTGAAACATTTTAAGGATGGAAACACGAATATTGAACATGAGTCTCGCAGCGGGCGCCCTCGAACTGCCTCCACTGAACGCAACAAGGTATGGGTTGGAGAACTGATTAGAGAAGATAGGCATATCATTGTGAATTAGTGATGAGCAAATGCAAGACCAAGACGAAGACCAAGACTGGTCTTGGTCTTGCATGCCCAGTCTTGGTCTTGCTTGCAAGAGTCTTGCAAGTCTTGCTTTTTAGAAATCTTATGATTTTCATAGGTAAATTTTACTCTGGATATGAGGGTTAATAAACTCTAGAATTTACCAATAGTAACGGAAATACAATGTATGTTTCTAAATGTAAAATAGTTTACTTTTGTGTAAGTATGATGATAGTGTACAACACAGGCGATGACCTTTTTTTATTCAGTGGGTGACCACGCTTCACTACTTACAAAATAAATTACAACGTTTCGTAATATTTCATACTCTTTAACAGATCCAATACTCCACTGGTTCATAAACTGAGGAGGTTATCCCTGAGACGCGTGAAAGAGAATCCTGTCGGTACAGATTACTGAAATACCATGAATTGCAAAATTACTTTTACACTCTAATGGCGTCAGATATTTTTCTTTTCAACCACGATTAGTTAATCTATGTATTGAACAAACTTCGAACTAAACATTGGGATTTTGTTTTACTGATTCTAATATGTATTCTATGGGGTAGATAGAGGCTGCGTTGACTCAATGGTAGAGCCTTCACCTCTGGTGCCTGGGGTCCCGGGTTCGATTCCAGCTCCCGCCAAGGAAACTTTGTGGTGGACAAACACCGTGTGCGTGAGATTCCTCGGGGTTCTCCCGTTTCCTCCCACTTTCTTCGTCCCACCATTGCCTTCATATCTCATCATCACCATCTCCCACCATAACCGTGGGACGTAAAATTCAAAGATTTTTTATGGGGCAGAAACATGGACATTACGCAAAAACAATTTAAAAATTGGAGGCTTTCGATACGTAGGCATGGAGAAAAAAGTTGAACGGAAAACGAATGAGAAAGTGTTAGGAATAATAGTAGTAGGGGGGAAAAGAAGAATTTTAGATGTAATTAAGAGGAGGGAGAGGCACTGGTTGGGACATTGGCTGAGGAGAAACTCTATTATGCAGGACGTGCTAGAGTGTATGGTTGAAGGAAAAAGAGGGAGGTGCAAAGGAGACTGTAGTTAAAGGAAGATATTAACCCTTTAATTGGCAAGCATTGATAGCATTACATTTAAAATATTTAGTTTACTTTTATGGTTGAACCATGTCTTCCTGATCATACTTTCGTAATTTTTAAAGTATTTTTGTACTTCGGTTACAAAATACAGGATGTTTATTTCAAACCAATATTGCCATAAAATAGGTCTTATGTGTAGCTATTGAACAGCATTGTCCTATTATGGTGAAATATCATAAGAATACTCTCAGTAATTAGCAACAGTTTCGTTGATATATTTTCCCACAGAGCAAGAAACCACACATAAAATAATAATAATAAACTTTCGCGGAACGTAGGAGATAAAGCTTCTACAATACTAAATTTGACTGTCCCCTGTTGACGAAAATTAGAAGTACCTAAAGAAGAGAGTCGCAAATCTTGTATATGAACAGGCCCGTATCCACGGAAGGGGGGGGGCGCAAGTGAGGGCCGGGTCCCCCCTAAATTTTAGCTGGTCCCCGTAAAATTTCACGGTAGGCTTGCAAATGAACTATAATATGGTGATGAAGTATAATATGATTGGGTCGGTCCCCCCTAACTTCTACCGGGCCCCCCTTAAATTTTGGGGCTTGCTAAGGGCCTGTATATGAATATTGTATGAAAGCAATAATGCCAATTAATTGACCACTGAAGTTATAATTCGTGCCGATAACGCAATAGAACGAGATGTTGCTTGAAAGCAACAGTGCCAAATAAACGTTTAAAACAAAATTTCTGCGTTGAAACGGAGAGACTAGCTGAGGACTACCGTACATCGAAGCTTCTCAGTTGCACCAAGTGACCTGCCAGTAATAGCAGAAAAGCTATGATGATGATGATGATGATGATGATATGTTTAGCAATATTGGTCAAAAAAAAGAGAGAGAAAATTAAAATAATAATGATTATAATCAAAACTGTAATATTTTAGAATAACTTGAGTGAAAACTGAAAAAAGCTCAAGTGTATAAGTCTTCATAATAGAAAATAACTGCATCAAACTTATCACTCTTACTTGTGAATATGAATTATTTATTGTTGTATAAAGTTATATCGCTCAATCCTCGATGTGCTGTATACCCAAGGAGGCTAAAAGTTATATTGATAAACAATTATTCAACGTATAAGCATCTTCCCATAAAATCAAGCTTGCGGTCACATGCACTAGTTTTTGTCAATGTCATGAAAAAGTTATTTTGATATTAATTTTATTAACACACATTAAAAATTTCCCACGGATGCTTGAGCCTCGGAACCAAGGCCATACCAATGTAGTCGGCACCTATGGTGTACGGAATTACGGATGTTCAATACTACATTTCTGTTTAGTTTTGGAAGAAGAACAGTACTAATATGCTTTGAAATGAAATGAAATATCTAGTTTACCGTCCCACGTTTATGCACCGAGGCTAAGGGAGACGGTGATGATGAGAAATGAATGAAATGCTGCAGTTAACAAAGTAGGACGAAATGGGAAAACTACGGTGTTTGTCCAGCAAAAAACGTTCATATGGCGCAAGCTTGAATCGAACCAGGAACCCTTTACACCAGAGGTGAACAATCTACTACTGAGCGACCGCGGCCATAACATGTTTCAGTTTACTTTTCGCTTATCCGCTTCTTATGAACACAACTACTCTTCGTATGATTTCCCAGATCCAATCATGGGCCGTCGTAAATTAATCAAATGTTGACCAAAGTAAATCAGATACTGAAGTTCTTATACCTTGTAACAATGCATAGAATTATGCTCTCGGTCGTCTCGCGAACAACCGATTCAGAAAAACGACATCTGTAGCTATATGCTACAGAGACAAATCGACTCACACGGATTGCATAAACTACTGGGAATACATTCATTCAAGCGGCCAAGACATTCGAGTGAAAGATAGAATGATTTTTTCCCCTTCCTTTTTACATTCTTAGAAAATCAAGTAGTGCAGGTACTTGTGCAAGACTCTTGGTCTTGGTCTTGGTCTTGCAGGTACGGTCTTGGTCTTGGTCTTGGTTTTGCATCGGGATTCCTGGTTTTGGTCTTGTTCTTGGTCTTGATCTTGGTTTTGCATCGGAATTCCTGGTCTTGTCCTTGTTCTTGATCTTGCATGCAAGACTCTTGCAAAAACTGCAAAACCAAGACCCTTGCGCTCATCACTACTGTGAATGAAATCGCTGCAAAACTTGGTGTTGGACATAGTGCGGTGCAAGAAGTGATTCACAGATTAGGTTATCGGAAGGTTTATGCCCTTTGTGTCCCTCGTTTATTAACCGAGGATCACAAACGTCAGAGACTAACCATTGCTTAAACCCTTCTTCAGAGATTTCGACATGAAGGTGATGAATTTTTGACGGGTATTGTGACTGGAGATGAACTCTGATTCCATCATTATGAATCTGTAACAAAACGACAGAGTATGGAAGGTCATCACTTGAATTTGTCACCGAAGGGGAAAGCAAAGACAGTGCAATCGTTAGGGAAAGTTACGGGGAGCGTCTTCTGGAATGCAGAGGGTTGCATTTGGTTTGACTTTCTTGAGCTTGGACAAACCATAAATTCTGACCGCTACATCCAGACACTTTTGAAACTCCGTCGTGCCTTGCGTGATAAAAGTCCTGGAAAGAAGATCAGCCTTCAACAGGATAATGCGCGTTCGCATACTGCACATGTCACTATGGTGCAGATCAGGAGGTTTGAGTGGGAAACACTTCCACGTCCTCCTTACAGCCCCGACATGGCACCCTCCGACTACCATCTTTTCGGTTTTGTGAAGGAACAGATGCGAAACCATCGCTACGAGACACTGGAGGATATTCAGCAAGCAGTGCGTCAGTGTTTACGAGTAGCTGGAACGCAGTTCTATCGTAAGGGTATTTTCAAACTTGCAGATGGGCAAAATATGTGCAAAACACGAAGACTATGTGGAAAAGTGAAAGAAATGTCTGATTATAATGATATATTTGGTTCCACATACAAATAAAGATTACGGTTGTAAAAAAAAATGTTGCTCACGACTTTCAGTATACCGCTCGTATTTTCCGGAACATCTTATCCGTTGCTCATTATCCAGGTCACGTGACTTTATGGTGGACAACATCGTGTCCGCACGTTTTCTCGGGGTTCTCCCATTTCCTCCCACATTCTCATTACACTAATGCTTCCATCATCATTCATTTGCGTTAATTATAATCGTCTCCCTTAGCCTAACGGACATAATTGTTGGACGTTAAACTAAAAGAAAGATTATACTTTAGAATGTTCTTCATAAAAACCTGAAATAAATCTGTATTAAAATCTGAAATTTGTTTATTTCAATTGGGTCACATGTTAAGAAGATTAAGGACAAGGACATTGAAAATAACAATATTCCTATTAATTATATAAGAACTGTTATTTAAGACCTTGGTATAGTTTCTGGAAGTCCAATTATCTTTTCCCTTAAATCTTTTATTCTTTTCACTTAGATATGAAAAGAGTAAACTTCAATTCTTTTATTGTCCTTGGACATGACTTTTAAAATCTATTTCATTAGAGAAAGTAATAGGAATAGAAAATAACATGTAATAGGCATTTGACGTAATATCTATTTAAAACGTTTTTTGTTGCATTTGTAATTAGAATGCAGCTGCAACTGGTAGATACGGGGTCAAAGTTGCAGAAAAAGAAAGGAAAGAAGAAGGGGGAGGAGGATTATGTTCGTTATTGATGAATCATTTAAAGGAGATTAAACTTGAATGAAAGTTAAGTAAGTAGTCTGAAGTTTGAGCGGTGTTTTTTATGATCTTATTTCCTATTTGTCTTTTTTCTTTTCTCGGATTTAGTACCAATCAGTGTTGCAAGGTGCTAGGAAAATATCGCCATCAGTATACATTTTTTACAGGTCACGTGTTACATATTTAGGAGCTTCACCTCAACCGTGTTCAATACCAGAGCAGCTACTTTGTTTTTTTTTTCTGTTGTTTTTCCTAGCCCACTAATTTATATGAGAAATTGTTTTACCATTTGCTATGAAACGAAATGGGATTTTAATAATTTGACTTTACTGATTTCCTCTTCGGATCTATGTAAATGTTCCTTACTTTCTGAAAATTAAATTTTATTGTAACTAATCAACTCTGTTATCTATGGAACCCGAAGGTTCAATACCGCGTTCACAAAAGCTCTCCTTTGAGTTTTGTCCTTAGCCAAATGAATCCAGTTTCTACTTTGTATTCCTATTTCTGCGAGATCTCTCTTAATATTGTCCTCCTATCTATACCTAGGTCTTACTAATGACAGTTTTACAATTGATAACCTCTGTGCAAGAAGGGGATAGCTCTAATTTTACATTTGGTTCAGAATTGAAACGAAATATTGTTAAATAACATTTTTTTGTACACTAGCCTCAAACAATTTGTAAAGAAAGGTACCTACTATTATAGGGGAAAAACCTTTCTTCATAAAAAAAAAAAATGGTAAAGTACAATAAATTCATTTTTAGTAATGTTTTCTTTCAATCCTGAACTAAATGTAAAATTCGAGCTGTCTCCTTCATGCACCGAGGTCTTCAATATTGTAAAACTGTCATTAGCAAGATATAGGGGCAGATAGGAGGACAATATTAAGATACATCCCGCCTGGAACCTGCAGTTCTCTTTCTGAACGAACCGCGTAGGTGTCATGGGACCTACATATCTACTCTCTTCCGTTCCTTTCTTAGGACGTCGGTTGGTTTGATCTTTGTGAGACTTTCCCATTAAAAGGGATCGACATGGTCCTTTCGAAAGGTTTTGTGCTACCAGTCCAGTAATATTGTATATTCTTTTTTTGTTTTTTCTTTATAACATTATTATAGCGGTCCCAAAATCAGAAAGTTCACCACGGTACTAAAGATATTAATATCTGTTGTATATAATTTTCAATCAAATTTTATGTGTGTGTAATATTTCTTCATCTTAAATTTTAAGCATTTGATATTTCAATAATACTAAAAATAAAAATTATATGTGCTACTAATTTTTAAGTTCAAGCTACTGTCCTTAATTATTCCCCATCCTAGTAATAATAATAATAATAATAATAATAATAATAATAATAATAATAATAATAATAATAATAATAATAATAATTCCGAGTTTCCCTAAAAACTGTCTGGATCATTTTTAGGCCTCGAATAAGATTACATGTTCAGATAAAATATGATGCCTGGTAACCCTATACAACTGGCTACTCAACTCCTGTATTTTTTAAGCTACTGGTTCTATTTATCTAAATTAAGTGAATGAGTTAGAACTTTTGTTACAGAAAAGATTAAAAAGAAGCACTCAAACATGACAAGTGAAATTAAATAGCATGCAACAATTATAGTAGTATATATGGTTACTTTGTATTTGTTACATATATAAATGCATTACCTTGGAGATTCACTATTATAGCTTTAGAAGATTTACTTGGATAGGATATTTACAATAAGTGATTACAAATTATTAAATGTCAATATATGATGTTTTATTCGACTTCACAGATTTTGAAAGAAAGTCTTATTGATGAGCATTGTTTTTTTTTTTTTTTTTTTTTTTTAATTTCTGCGAGCATTGCTTTAGTTGCTTTATTTCATCTTTTCGCAAAAGCAGAGTATATAGACTCCACGTGGATTAACACCTCCAACTTGCCTTGATACTCCGTAATCTTCCTTATCCAGAAGATTTTGCTCTTCCCTCACTTCAATTGGATTTGGTATGTTTGGTTCTGTTTGTCTATGCCTTCTTCTACACTGTAAACAATTTCATAGGTAAATTTACAAAAAACGGTGGCAATCTGTTTGCCACTCCTCTATGTAAATCAATTTACACATATAAAATAAAATTACTAATATGAAATGATGTAAAATTACATTTTTATCAATAAAAATATCATACTTTCTTATAAATTTACAACAAATTTGTAAAATAACCCATCAAATTTAGTAATTTAATCTAAGGAAATGTATATCAACTTACAAAATAAAGGGTAAATGATTTTACATTGATGTTTGGCAATTTAGCTACAGAATTCTTTTTTCAGTGTATGTAGTAATGGAGCAAAGCTCTCTTCTCAAACAGAGATTATCTTTTAAGCCTTTTAGATTTACAATAGTATCTGCCACAAGACCCACCGATCTGCACACAAACCTTGGGAATACTCTCCTTCTAGTTATCTTTCTCGCAAGTCTATAATGAATTCCAAAACAGATAAATATGTTGTCCATCCAAGGCTTCTTTTCAGTCATTCGTCTTTAAAATGAACACATGGTTTCTGAATGTTGCAACAAGTGCTAAATAACGACGGCAATCAAGTGGCAATGAACAGTAGGTTTCTAAAATTTTCAGAAAAGAAACACGTTCCGTCAGTTCTTCAAGAATATTCACAATTTACATAGTTTTCTCGAGGTTGTGAAAAAGAGAACTGATTATGCACAAAAACGATGCATTCATGTGAAGCAGCCTGGTGAACTCGGGTAAACAAAAATGTTGTTCACTTGAGAGAAAAATCTAATCGATTCAGTTAAGTCCAAATACAACGAAGGCAATTCATTGGTCTGTTCACATGATGAATGGTTTCGTAAGGCATCGTTTTCCATGCAATAGTTACCACCGACTGTGTCAATGAGTGGATGAAGAGTCAAATATGTTTCACAAAGCTCTACTATAATGTCTAAAGAAGATCGAGGTGAAGAAGCAATGCATGACCATCTGACTAGCATATTCGTCTTCCAGCATCGTAGTCAACCCAATAGCCAATCATAATCCAGTTCCCCCGCTAACAAAATGAATCAGCTGAAACCCTTGTAAATTATCACATTTTTCCATGTTCTGGCACACTATACTCAGCGGGCATGACAACATGTACATCGTAAAATTGCATCCTTTTAACTACACGTTGCAAGAACTTTCGAAATTAAAGCAAATATGAACTTTTTACTTGTCCATTCACAGAACAGTTTCAAGTTTAAGACCGAATTAGTAATCACACGACTGTGAAAACCTGTTTGCATTGACTGCCATTTGTTTCATTGGGAAGTTACCAACTAAGACAAGTGGCCAGTTACTAGAAAAAGTTTATTTTTGTACGATTTCCAGTCAATAGCTAATTATACCTGTACACTACTTTTCATTCTCCAATAATATTTGTACTGAAAATTAGTTTTGTATTATTATTAAAAGAAAATTGTATGTAATAAATATTTTACTAACTAAAATGTTCGTTCTCTGCACAGGGAGAATAGATTTGTCGAGAAATATTTGATATAAATAAGTTTTTGTGATAAAATTTCAACTCCCGCTTACTATACGCATTTGCTTTTAAATGAAAGTGACATGATAAAGCCCAATTCGATGTAGGTAGTAACTATGTTCAAGAACTCATGTCAATTGGTTCAGGGGTTTGGCCGTGATGCCATCATAAATAAGATTACATTACTTTTTAAATAGTTTGGTTTACCAAAACTTCTGTTCTGTCCTCCGTTTGTTCTCAAGAACTATCTGATGGATTGCCATCAATTTTTTTGACCGAGAAGTAGAGAGTTAAAAGTTAAGAATTGAGTTTCGTTGATCAAAGTGATGTATCCGAAGAAAAGTGGCAGAGATCAGCCATTTCTGGTTTTAACGTTGATCACTATAGAGGAAGAACGGTTGTAAATAGCAAAAAGCAGTTTGATGCAATCGATTATACTTTCCCATATATCATTTCATTTTCATCCTTAATACCATTAAACCTAAAGTGATACAATTTTTCGGTTTTAATATTGATCTACATACAGTAAAAATGACAAGAGTAGTTTTTAGGCAGCGATTTAACGCTTCAAAAAAGAAACCATTCTTTCTCCTAACACTCTATTCCAACCTGCATCAACCACTCCCAATTTTAACAGAGTTGATTGTTACATAGTACAAACGGTAATTTCTTTACTAAAACAGGAAGTGGTAACAATGGATTTCTACCACTTCCGGTGGCAGAAACAGTAGATTTCTACTGCTTACGACTTCAATATCAATTGAGGGAAATATAACGCCACACAAACCAAACTCCTTCACGAGGTGTACCACATGACATTGTTACTTGTTAATAATATGTAGGGCTATGTATATGAATAAAGTTTTCAAATATATTGGTAACTTGATTTGTAATAAACTTGATTAGCCAGAGTGAACTGTTTACGAGCTTTCAAATTGATGTACCGAATAGAAAAAAAGAGTATTCTTTGAAAATTATAATTTATTTAATTGTACAAAAGCACGAACGAACGTGTTAAGTACGAAGTCATTTAAGTGAAGAATAAACCCAATCTACGACAGATTCATAAAAAAGGAGTAGTAACGTGTTTATCCTGATTGCCTTATAAGGTTTAAAAGTAAAACCGTAAGCATATTGCATCATTTGCATTGTGATGCGTTCTAACAGCTGCTTTGTTCTATTTCAATATATAAATCATTAATATATGGTACATAAGTCCCCTGTCGCAGCATTCTTTCCATCAATGTACTCCAAGTTGTGTTCTAGTGGGGCAATTCAATTCCGATTGAGAAATACGGAAGAAGTTAAATTAGTGCAAGTAATTGTTCATTAAACAAATGACAGGAAAATCCAAGAATGAACTTTATGCACGGATCGTCACGTGTCATATAATGTGACTGATCTATTAATATTATGGTTTAAATTGGCTCACATTAGAAAAAAATAAAATAACACTCCAAATATTAGCTGAATGTATACGTTCGAATTTGAGACCTCACGTTCAACAACCTATTGCCTAGATAGTAACCTAACCTACTCCAAATTCTGGTATTATTGGCTAACTCGTACTGTTAACCAGTTTTTTGTATATATATAGATATACATATATTATACATTAACAGTAATGTGCATTGCGCAAGCATATAGAACGTAGCCTCTAACTCTTTACGATCGTCTTGCGCTCAAATCGCAAGGAGAAAAAATTAAGGTGCCTTTCTGATCGACTCAAGTACTTGCAAAAAGAAGCTTTTGTTAGAGTATGTTATACGAAAAGTTTTAATATGTTTCTGTTTCTGTTTATAAATTCAAGAACGGTTGTGGTTTCTTTTTTTTTAATTACCACACAGTTTAGTTGTTTTCAAATTCATAAATAGATGTTATTTTACTGTTTTCAATGTGACAAAATATTTCTTCAGCATTATGCTTACGGTTGTTAAGAGTCTTCATCCCGGCGAAATTAAAATACCGCTAATTTTACAGTAATCATGTGATATCTTCAAATAGATAAAAGATAATCGAAATGTGGAACAAGAGCGCCCTAGACAATATTATTTTACATAAGAAACCGTTATCACGACTCACTTATCTGCTTTCGATTTCGAGCCATTTTGAAAATCGGCATTTATTTTCGCGTTTCTAAACAGCTGAAAACGGAAAGCCACTAGTGACTTATGATAACGGTACCTCACGCAAAATAATATTGTCTAGGGCGCTCTTGTTCCATATTTCAATTATCTTTTATCTATTTAAAGATATCACATAATTACTGTAAAATTAGCGGTATTTTAATTTCGCCGGGATGAAGAGTCTTAAGTTTGTCGAGTTAGAAGGGAACTCTTCCAAAGAAGAAAAATTTGAAATCAAATCTTTTAGTTCAACGTCCCACGATTATGCCTTTTAGGGTAAGGAAAATGTGTGATTAAGGCAAATGAATGACGAGAAAAGAATTGGTGGAATGAGAGTGTTGGACAAAACAGGAGTAACCCGAGAAAACCCATGGATACTATGTTGTCCATCGCAAATTTATTTGGCTGGGATCGAACTACAGCCCCCTTTCCCTGCACCAGAAGTAGGCGGTGTATCACTGAACCACTATGCCCCTTCTCAAAAACAAGAAACTTAATAAACGATAGATGCATACTGTAGTATTCTAACCCTTTATACAAATAAACATGGCTATGGAACGTAAATTTTGAATTGCCAGTTTTAAATCTGTTACTTAGAACAAGTAACAGCGTCACGTGTACACCACGTGAAAGAGTTTGGTTTGTATGGTGTGATTAAAATTGAAACCGGAAGTGATAATATATTTTTATCGCTTCCGGTTTTAGTAGAGAGGTTAAACTGGAGATACTCCTAAGATGCTTGAATGATTGAAAAAAAAAACTTTTTGCCATCTATTATACTGTAGTTTCTACTGTATAGAGATCAACGTTTAAAACCGGAAGTGGTTGATTTCTGCCACTTCTGGTTTTAGATTAGAATGCATATGGACTATGTTCTCGGAACGCTTAATTGATTGCAGAAAGCCGCTTCTCCCTATGTAGCAACGTTTTTTAGTCTATAGTGATCAACATTGAAACCGAAAGTTGTTAATCTATGCCATTTTTCTGTTTGAATAGAAGATTAAGAGAGGCAATGATACCTATTATTCGCAGAACGCTAAATTGATTTTTAAGAAAACGCTTCTAGCTAACTATTACCGTTATTGTTATATAGTAATCAACGTTTAAATTGGACATGATAGGTTACTATCACTTCCGGTTAGAATATATCACGTCCATCGAGGAACTTGATTCCAAACTTTTAACTCTTTACATCCTAACCAGAGTTGATGGTGATCCACGCACTATTTCTTAAGATTCTTTCTCTCCCGGACGAATGAACAGATATGGAGAGAGTAGATACAGGGTCGCTTGGAGCCCACTAACACATTCAAAGTTCAATATTATATAGGCGCGATAGTTTGGAGCGGGTTGCAATTGGAGGACGGAAAGTAGATAGTATGGCATTTCATAACAACACTGCAACAGTTATAAAGGACCTTTAGCATAATGTCAGGTAACAATGACATGTCTGAACAACCACTGCAATGTAATGACTGACTTCGTTTCGTAATAAGTACGAACACAGAAAACACATCGTTCAACACTCCAGCGTTGTCCATGGTAACTGTTATGGTATTCCTATAAAATGGCATCCTAGTCTCTTCCAATCTCCCACCCGTGACCTACTCCAGGCTATCACGCCTGCGGAATATTTGAATTGTGTCACTCGTCTCCGTGCCATCCTATACAAACTGAAGTAACACGATGTTCTGTGCTGCAATGTTTCATTGCGACTAACCGTATAACGTGGTGTTCTTTCTTATTTTGGTTCTCAACCTGCCAACCAATATAAGTTGTCACACCTGCGCAATTTCCAGGTCGGTTCGTTGCCACCCTGTATATGAATGATCTTTCTTTTAGAAAAAAAAAAACAAAAAAGTAAAATAAAATAAAGTACGGCAAATAAAAAACACGGAAAATTATTTAAAAGATAATAATCAGTGAATTAACAAGAGCACTGAGACAATATTGAATGGGACCTACTGTTTAAAGTGGAATTCGAACACTTACATTTTGGATTTGAATCGGAGGGAAGTACCACATAAGGTGTTGAACCTAATACCATGCTCAGAGGACCACATGAGCTCATAAGGAGATCATTTTAACCGTTTGTATTATTTTTTTTTATTTTAGGAAGTGATACTTCCGTGTAATAGTGTGCGTGATCTCGGATTCGTTTCCCAAAGAACAAAATTTTCCGTTTTGACCCAATGTTATAAGAAAATTTTGAGGTTTCTTGAATTTTAAGTTAACCTAGTCCAGTCTTACTTCGTACTAGCGTAAGTACTCATAATTGATAGGTAATACAGAAACTGGACAAAAAGGAGGGAAAGAAGACTGTGCCCACTAGCATTCCATTCCTCGGGTAATGTATTATTTGCTGTTATATAAGCCCGCCTAACAACGAGGTCATGCGGGTTGTATATATGTAAGGCGTTTACAGAACCAGAGAAGGATCAATAATTCTTGAAATTACTTAGCATCTACAGCAGCGTTTCCCAACCTTTTTCAACTTGCGACACACTACGGGTGTTACTTGGATTCTCGCGGCACACTTATAGATATTATTTGTAAATATAAAACACAGTGGTATTTTTTCTGTGATTATTGATCTCCTTCTCACGGAGAAGAAAGCTCGAACACTGGTTTTTCCCCGTAGCAAATCATTATGATTATTTTTCATTCTAATTTAAAAATAGAAAACAATTGCAATGAAATATTGGACTCAAGTTTTTAAAAATACGCTTTCTTTTTAAAAACTGTATCCAGCCTTTTACTAAGAAGGAAGATCACTAAATAACGAACGAACAAACCAATCTCTTTTACTTTTAAAACACAAATGTAGGTAATTTGTCGAAAGGATTGAATGATATTTAAATTTTCAAGTTGCGAAATAGTCTGCCACAATAAAGAAGGAATAATGATCATCACAATGACAACAAATACTTTTTTCAACATTAGAAATGTACCGAACAGTAACACGGTACGAAACTTAAAATTGTAGATTCATAGTAGAGGTTCATAGTAATGTGAAATACAAATATACATTTTTCCCTACGTTTTACAATTTGATTGCTATAAAATTAATAATTTGTTTCGATTCCTCGCGGCACACCAGCGGTCCATTCACGGCACACCAGTGTGCCGCGGCACACCGGTTGGGAAACGCTGATCTACAGTAACGGAAAACTTAGTTTCTAGATTGCCTTACGTCATCATATATCCTGACAACTCCTCTTTATCAATACACAAAAGTGGTATAGCGGGTTTTTATGAAGGTAGGAAAATATTCTCTCTCTCTCTCTCTTCAACTTGAACAAAAGAAATGAAGTTTCTAATTTTTCATCCACCGCCTATTTCTTTTAGGCTAACGAAAAGGAATGAATAACACAAGTAAATGATTATGAAATAATTGCTGGAGTTAGCAAGTGGGAGATAACTGTAGAACCCTTTGCCCTGGGATCGAACCAGGGATTCCTCTATACCAGAGCTAAGTGCCCTAAATCTAAGGCATCTTACCCCTAGTTTCACCTTCAAGATCAGATGTATATTATCAATTGTAGAACTGAGTTTCTACGTGAATAAGAGGTTAGCGTACGTACTTTTGGCGTGGGAGACCCGGGTTTGATTCCTAGCGAAAGCTCATGTGGTTCGGATTCCACGTTAATCAGTGTCCCGTCTCATATAGCCTCGCTGCTGAAAGAGACATTAAACTGAAAATCAACTCAACTCAATTATAGAATTAACAAATAATAATTAAAAATAGATCAGATTATTTTATAGAACTGTGTTATCTTTTTAAAACAGAAATTTATCAATTTTGCTTTAAAAGTTCAACTACGATTGGTCCTAATTTGACAGTTGTATTTATTTATTTCGTAATAGGGTTGCCTAATTTTACAACATTATCTTCTTTCTTATTGATTTTGCGTTATACAGTTAGTTATTAAGAGTAAATGATTCACCTTGAGTTCGAAAGATGTCAGATGCCTTGGTTGGCAAACAGTCAGATGGCGACCATAAAGCCGTGCTGTTACTTGCGGTGTTAGGGCCAACTACATACTCGTACTACGTGAGGAGTAGCAGAACGGCACTGTGAAGTAAGCTAAGCAATAGTAGTGGTGTCAAAATGAACGATTTCTCTGATTTCGAAAATGTGCAAAGTGTTGGCGCTTGTCCATTTGGTGTGAGTGTGACGAAAGTGTGGCGAGTGTGTTGGCTGTGTTGGGAGAGACAGTGTCCATATGGGTTTTATCTTACGAAACTCACAGAAAAACCAGATTGGAAAAGATGAACGTAGTTGGAAGAAAATCCTCAGTTACAGGTCTCGTGGAAAATTAAAGTGAATTGTCACGCAGAACATCAACAAGCACTTCCCACAGCCTGTGCCAAGAATCTAAGTCCGCCGTAAGTTCCGTAAATGGACATACGGGTTCAGATTGCATGGACGAAGTCGGTGATAGGGGACCATAACTCTTTAGCATGACAACAATGGTTCCGAGTATATGCAACATGAACCACTGGTAACTAGTAACGTGTGATATGGTCGAATAAGTCAGCCTTCACCTTATTTCAAACCGTGGGTCCTGTTTATGTATACCGGATGTTCAAAGAAGCGTATAATTCGCAGTGAAATATGTTGAAGGCTTTGTGTTACTGTAGGACGAGAAATATTGGTTTTAATGAGTCCTGTGGTCACGCATTTCGGTCACGTAACTGACCTTGATTACATCGCCATTTTATAGGACCATGTTAATCCTTTAGTCCAAATATTGTTTCCAGGAAATAATACCAAATTTCCAGGATGATAGAGAGTACATTCACAGGGCTAGATGTGTTGTGGAGTGGTTGTTGGTACATCGGGATGAAGTTGAAGAGTTTGTCTCTGGCTTGTCCAATCCCCTGGCCTAAACATAAATGGACATCTGTGGTCTGTTTTGAAGACACGAATAAGGCGAATACTTTCTACTCCATCTTCTCTAACGAAACTGATTGATGAATTGCACACGAAATGGCGTAATATTCCATTGTTGCTACTTGTGACCTCTGTGACATTTCACGTTGCATCAGAACTGTCCTGAGGGCAAAAGCTAGTTCAAATCATAATAACCTGGTAAATTGCACTATTTAAATGTGTTTTAAGTAAATTAATAGCTTCAGAAGTTTGTATTATTTCGTTTTATGAGATATTGCGAAATTGGGAATAATGCAAAATTAAGTATATTTTATATATATAATTGTTGGTGTTAATACTGTTGCACTTTTCAATTTCCAAGGAAATGCAACACATTCACCTCTACACACAAGAAAAGAAACTAACTTACTATTTGCGTAATCGGTATTGTATAAATTAAATTATAATGTTCTCGCTATACCAGTAAGAGATTTTTAAAAGTTGAGTTGATTTTGGGTTTAACGGTCCTTTCAGCGGAATCAAACCCGGGTCTCATGTCGAAAATCAAACCTGGGTCTCCCAACCCGCTAACCGCTTAGAAACAAGAGAGCTCTGAGATTTTTAAGAAATTAAAAAAAATGTGAGTCTGTCATATGGTAACCATAGTTCCGGAGGAACTTCCTGCATATTTCTGGGTTTCATGAAAGTTAACGTACTTCAAGGTGGATCTCAAATTTGAAAAAAGTTCAGAAACACTGATTTTTAGAAGATATTTTATTATATCAAAAAACAGATGAGTGTATCTGGCAACACTTGATCCACCTTGAAATCAACATAGGAAGGAAGGTTTCTTTTTTTTATCCTGTCCTCTGCTACTTTAATGGAAAATGTTTCAAGGTAAACATGAGGTAATATTTTCCTCATTTCTCCGTTCAAATGTAACATTATCCTCAACTTACCACCTGAATGAATACTCCTTTTTCTGGATGACTTAATAATAAAATAAAAATCATTCAATCTTTGATCACATGACTGTCCATATGACTAAAACCTTATATTGCTGATATTTTTAAGAAAAAAAAAACCGGGGAAAGAAAGTTGATTTAAAATTAGCGCGATTTCCTAACAACTTTATATGTATTTTTTCACTCAGGAGTTTCTGAGATTTTTTTAAATATACATTTAAGTTTAACCTTGGACAAGGTAATTGCCGCCTTCGCCTCCAACCTTAGGAAATTAAAAAAAAAAAAAAGCTTCTTTTTCTAAGCCTTTGCATCTCCTATACGTAATGTATTAAGCATAGCGTTTTAGAGCTGTTAGTGTGGTCTTGTTTTTCCGGCGGCCATTTCCTGCCGGCCTTTCTTGTCCGACGCAGCGGGGCGGGAGGAGAAAAACTTCCAGTGGTTTGAGAAAAACTTCTACAAACAGATTATGTTTTCATTGTCATAAAGAGTGGCATCACGCTGGATACTGCAGTCATTCTGCAATCAGCAACTGTTACGTGCGTAACACACGCCGGTGCTATACCAAGGAAATTGATTGAAACATGTTACGGAACTTGCTCTGTAGTTCAGTAATTGTTTTCCTGCTGGAAGCTGCGTCTTTAGGTTTTGCAGTAAAACCTCGTAAGTTGAATATTATTATATTTCTGATATTTATACATAGTTGTTGCAGTGAGACAGTATACACCAACAATATATCAGTATATCGGATCGACAATATTTTTTTAGAATTCAAAGCATAGGAATACGAGAAAAACCAGTGAAGTCGTGATATCGTTTTTACATCCTTATGTAATACAAGAACTCTGATGTTGAAGTGAGTTTCGAACCGGTGGCCGCGCTCGTTGTTTGTTTGTTTACTGACAAGGAACGGACATGAACCTGTCATCCGGACAACCGAATCAAACCAAGTCCATTCGATAAACATAACAAACATATGTTCAGGCACAAAACATTAGGTGCCATGGACAACGGAGTAAGTCCCTGGAGCCCATTAACTCTGTTAGTATAAAGAAAATCATAGACTCGCAGTGAAATAGCTATTACATCAACACTGTTCATTGGAAAGTCATGGTTTATAATTCATTCTCTTCAGCCTGAAACAAGCTTTCCAAAGGTGCTATGTATTGGGGCCCATAACGTACTTGAACCGCGAAAATTTGGAGAATTTCTGGAAAATTCCCTCTAGAAATCCCTTCCATCAACTTTGGACCCCCTCTGAAGTGGCCCTGGGTAAAAGCACACAATCCAAATGAATCTCGAGAAATACTAATGGAGATTTTCAAACCGGAAATCTTAGAAATCAACTATTTCTGGTTTTAAAGTTGAATAGTATAAAGAAAAAGCGGTAATAAGTAGAAAGAAGCGGTTTGCTGCAATCGCTTAAGCGTCCCAAGAATACATATCGATGGTTGAGAGCCAAAGGGGCGTAACTGCCGAATTTTGATATTCTGAGTTTAATGCTACGACGACATGTATCATGGCTTGAATTTGGTTGTGACAGAACTAAACTTGAATTGTAGCTTAAATATCAATTTGAGAGGACAACACATTGAGAAAACATTGTGAAAATCAAAATCTCCACATTTTAAAACTTGTTTTTCTCAAAAGTAATAAAACAGCAGTTTGCGCCCCCTTTGGCGCTCAATCATCGATTTTATTTCCATCCTTAAGTTTCTACTAAAACCGGAAGTGATTCACTACAACTTCCGGTTTCAATATTGATCCACATAAAGCAAGAACGATAAGAGATAGCAGGAAGCGTATTTTTGGGGAATGGAGAATCGATTTAGCTTTCTAAGAATAGGTACCATCTTCTCTTTTAATTCTATTTAAACCGAAAGCAGCAAAAAAAAAAAAAAAAAGACACTTCCAATTTTAACGTTGATTGCTATAGAGTAAAAACGGTAATAAGTAGCGAAAAGTAGCAAAAGAACAACCACTTCCAGTTTTAACGTTGATTACTAAAGAGTAAAAACGGCAATAGGTAGCGAAAATTAGCATATAAACAACCACTTCCAGTTTTAACGTTGATTATGATATAGAGTAAAAACGGTAATAGGTAGCGAAAAGTAGCAAAAGAACAACCACTTCCAGTTTTAACGTTGATTGCTATAGAGTAAAAACGGTAATATATAGCGAAAAGTAGGAAACAGCCACTTCCAGTTTTAACGTTGATTGTTACAAAGTAAAAACGGTAATATGTAGCGAAAAGTAGCAAAAAACAACCACTTCCAGTTTTAACGTTGATTGTTATAAAGTGAAAACGGTAATAGGTAGCGAAAAGTAGCAAAAACTTCCAGTTTTAACGTTGGTTGCTATAGAGTAAAAACGGTAATAGGTAGCGAAAAGTGGATGACTAGAAAATAATTAATTAATATTGTCAAGCAATGTACTCCATCATCTCCAACATAATCTCTCTAATAAAATCAAAATTGATAGAAGTTTACTACAATTTCCGGATTCAATATAAATTGAGAGATATTCCACCATATAAATCAAACTCCTTCACACGGTGTTCACCTGACACTGCTACTTTTTGTATTGTATTGTGTATCCAGAGATAAACGTCGGTGAGATATTTAAAGTATGTGTTTGGTCAGAAAGTGTCGATCAAGTTTAGAAACCATTTGACCGGCCATATCCCATTTTGGGCTTAGGTCCAGGACGTTTACATGACTTACCTTTGATTCGGCAGTCCTTGACTACTAACCGAAAAGTCAACGGATGTAACGTTCAGTGCTACCAACTTAGTAGAACAGAAATAGCGGGTATTTCAAAAGTTGCGTATGGGACATCCTTTACAAAAATTTACGAAGAAAAGACTTATCATCAGATCTCATTGCATAACATTAGTCCTTACAGGACGTATATGCTCCTAGCAGTGGTACATCTATTTCTGACAGAAATGCGCATAACCCTTACTGTCATACACATATTACTTGTAATAGGCTATACAGTAAAGCCACGATTATATGCGAGATGATGATCCCCTCGTGCCACACAACACAAACACACACACACACACACACACACAAACTGCTTCAGTAGCGTTCAATTACTTTTCATAAGTAGTCGCTGCAGACTGACATCCCGCATACAAAGTACTGTACGTTCTAAAACAAAAATAAATTTCTTTGTAAAAATCAATATTTCCAACAATAGTGAATTTTTTCAAATTGCAACTTTACTCTCATAAGCAGAAGGCATTTAGTTGTAAGGTATGAAAAATGGGAATTGGAGAAAGTGATTTGCTTGGTATAGATATACCACATTAACTTTACACCTAGTTTTTCATTTCAAGCGCTGCTATCGGTTGAAGGAATTCCACTCCCTTTCGCCATCCGCTCTCTCGCTTAGCAACAGCTGAACCGTTATTGGCTCAACGCGTGGGCGTGAGCTTTACTTCGCATTTTTGCTACGGATCAAGACATTTTGGCAGCACTATAGTAAATTATATTCATTATTTACTGCGGAGTAAGTAGACGGCTAATTGAAGCGTTCTCAAAGTGTTTTTTATTGCTCATGCGTACGTTTGGAATACGCTGACCATGTATTTAAATTTGGATGGCTAATCACAACGCTCTGCGAACGCGAAAGCACTAAAAAACACGGAGAAAACGTCAGCTCGAGCGTATTTGGTGCGTTTCGGAACAATACACGGCCTGCAGTTTAAAAGATGTCTAAAGAAAGGGAAAAAAGGAAAAGCGTGTTGCCAGGCAAGGAGATTTTAGCAAGAAACAGTATTGGAATTCTGCTATTATAGACCTTGATGTGGCAAACCGTGGAAACCGTGACTGGCTCACAATATGATTTATAACTCTGACCGATTTATAAAATTACCGAAGAGCCACCTAGGTTGCGTTGGCACTGGAGGGTTAATCGGGAGTGGCCACTGGAGGGTTAATCGAGAAAATACAATAGACCAACAGAGCGAAGGTCGAAAATTCCTGACAGGTTTATCGTGTATCGTAATCCTATAGGTCTTCTCGGAATTTGTGAATGAGTGGTATTCTGTTGCTCTTTTGGTTTGGTCATGGCTTTCACATTCTTTGATCGCTGACCTTGGTGACAAACCAATACAAACAATAAAATATAATTTTTATGCTGAAATACTGTTTGTAACTCATTTTTAGTCTTTTTTTTTTCATGTTATCCGCGATTTTTGCTACCCTAGTGCCTTTGCCACCCAATTCCACGCATAATCGGGGCTTTACTGTACTTGATGTTCATACATAACAATACTTGGTACACACACACATGCTTGTGAACATTATATTTATAAAATTCTCAAGCTACTGTGTTTTACTTCTGGAGAATAATTTCTTCCCACAAGCGTCTTAATTACTTTCTAAAAAAAAAAAAATGTATGTATAACACGTGAAGCCAACCATTATGCGTTAATGGGCGTCAAATGAAAGATTTACACAAGGACGTCTCCTTCGTTAAGTTCATAAAAATACCGTCTTCAGTACATATTTGAATTCAAGCTTTTTTTTCCCAGCAAGGTTAGCGTAAAAATCTCATTGAAAACTGTAAAAGACGTAGTGTAACACGTAGAATCAAAAGTCATTACTAGAGCGATGGAGTTCGTGAAAAATCAATTAAGACCCTTTTTTGTATATAAACATCCTTGGTAATGTCATTGAATTACCCCTGTATTACTTACTGGTTCCTCTAAATTCTTACTGTTGTAACGGTTGAGATTAAAGCTAAAAAAGAAATATAGAAGTAGTCTGCTTGATCTTAGACCACTAAAATTATTCTACTAGTATTTATTAGGAACATGCACTAAATAGTACTGTTAGTTCTTATGCACGTTCATTACTGTAGTGCACATCTTGTACGAGAGCAAATTATTGAATTCTTCTTTTCTTTATTGCAATAGGTAGCTAGATCGAGTTTGTTAAAGTAATTGATAGCTTATTTTCAATGGTAGCAATCACTTTAATGTACTGTATCGTTTAAAATCCATGATATTCCTTAGCTTCTATGCAACCTGTACGGCATCTAAGTATGATTCATTGCCATGATAAAAAGGATATGTAGCTTTTCTTACTGTAAAATGTTCATCAACCATCAGATTCGAGTAATCAATCCTCTGTGCTGTCCTTGTCAGAGTTTAATTATTATATTTATTTTTAACGATTTTCCAGATACTCATTTCGAGGTAATTTTTTTCTGGAATCATTACTGTACACATTTCGAACTTTTTCTTTAAACTGGAATCTTTACCATACACATTTCAAGGCAATTTTTTACTGAGATCAATTCCATACATATTTCAAGGTAATTTTCCTGGAATCATTACTATACACATTTCGAGGTAATTTTACTGGAATAATTACTATACACATTTCGAGGTAGTTTTTACAGGAATCATTGCCATACATATTTCGAGGTATTTTTTACTGGGATTATTGCCAAATACATTTCGTGGTAATTGTTACTGGGATCATTACCATAGACATTTTGAGGTAATTATTACTGGTATTGTTAGCAATTAATAATAACAGCAGCAACAAAGGGTTGAGTTTAAGCTTTTGCATTTTACATGTTTATGCAATACTCAGGTTATGAAAGACTGGAGCTACTGTTAACTTGAAATCCACAAGTAGGAGTTGCCTCAAATGCAGCTTTTGGATGCGAAAAAAAATGGTCCTTCAAGATCTACCCTTAAAGTATTATTCCCCATCATATTACTCGCCTTCCCCACTATACAACTCGCCTTTAAGTTAGAACAGCAACAAAAAAAAGTCCTTCTGGTAGAATAGAGCAAAAACTCTGGGACAACTCAACTCATCATTGATACGAACTTCGGACCTCCTGATTGCAAAACAAGAACTCAAAATATTGGCCTATGCCTGCTCAACCTATATCTTTATCAAAACATAATTTCGACCTCTGCAGAACTTGGTACATAATTTGCAAGCTAAAGATTCTACTACAGACATCGGCACTTTCCTAAACATAGGGCACTGTCTTCCGAAGTTTATGTGTGGTATAAACGAACGCTGTGGCCCCAATCGAATACCCTTCTGAATTACTTCTTTTTGGAAACATGCGATAGTTGTGATCTATGAACCATTGTTTACTATTGTGTGCCGTTAATTTATTTCACAGTTGGACGCCTTGTCTTTCGAAAACGAAGCAGAATCTGTCCCATGTTTAGGAACGTTTTGATGTCAGCAATAATATGCTTACGTGTGGACGTCGAGTGCTATTTGAAAACATAACGCTTTGCACCAGGTTGGCAACACTAACAACCCAATAACTCAAATGTTGATTAGTGTCATTCTCTATGTTAGTATAAATGTATTTGCCCAGGCATAATTGCACTTGATTGTATTATTCCTGTAATATTGAACATTTCCATTCACTTTAGCATAGTGATCCATTGGAGGGACTCCACATTTGAACACACTGTATCTCGGAAACGAAGCGGCATCGGACCCATGTTTATAGGAACAGGGTATGTCCGCAATCACCTCGTTACGTTTGGTCATGCATTTATGTCATACCCTGTATATCAATCAAAAATTTCCTTGTACGCTTTATATCTGGAGAACTACATATAGAGTAGCTAAATCCAAACTATCACTTAACTCAGTACGATGTGCTTATTCCAAAGAAGATACGAAAACTCGATTTAGGGGCCCTTCAAAAATGTTGTAGGCCCTGATCTAAAAACTAATTATTGGCCAAGATCGCAATCTTTTAATCCATTTTTTTGGATTATTCCTAACATTCTTGTCAAGATCGCAATCTTATGATCCATTTTTCTGGATCACTCCTATTTGGATTTAGAAAGAAATTGAGTTTTCTCAATTTTCTCCAGAGCTATGCATAAGTTTTTATACTAATACATATTATTTTCTGGAGCTGCTTAAAGCCTATCGAATCATACAATATCAGGCGCGCACGCATATTTTTTTCTTGGGAGTGGTCCTAAGTTTGGAGCAGTTCAATATTATAAGGAACTATGGTTATGTTTGGTACACAATCGCTCAGTGGTGTACCACTTGCTTACCTCTAGTGGTTGAGGTTCCCCATTCGATCCCCCGCCAAATAAGTTTGTGGTGGACAACATCGTTTCCATGGGGTTTCCGTTTCCTTCCACTTTTCATTCCACCAATTCTTCTGTCAGCATTCACTTGCCTAAATCATCCGTCTCCTTTATCCTAAGTGGCATACTCGTGGGACGTTAAACTGGAAGATTTCATTTCATTTTCAATCACTACGTTTATGTAGTATTAAACGCGTGTTATTCTATACCCGAAAATAAAAAGGATAAATAATTGTTTAAGTGTTGCCACTTATATTCTCAGCAAAAATGATAGCATTAGATTGTTTTGAAAGAAATGAAAGAGTACAAATTAAAATCAAAATCAAAATAAAATCAAAATATTCACGTTACATCAATCATTTCGCTTGTAAACAAGCATAGTTTTATTAAGAAAGTGTAGGGGAAACCGTTGTACCTGTGAACACTTTTAGAGTCTTCGAAATTTTGGTGCTAATATTCAGCACTTTTTCCCCATTTTTTTTTCCGGACATTTGAAGTGTCATCTCTTTGCTATCAGATAGGATGAGATTTTTAAACGTGTTACATAATTACAATAGCTTTTATAAGATAAAATAAGAACAAATCCGTTTTGTTCACAGGTACATAATGGTCTTGTACCAAAAATAGACCCTCTTGTACCTTTGAACAAAGTGATAATTACAATGTTTCTGCGGCAATAATATAAAAAGAAGCTACAAATATTAACATTGAAGTTATAAATTGCAATAAAAGGTTTAGCTATAAAAAGCTCACCAAAATTAAAATTTTATCAATTAAATTAAAAATTGAAGAGAAGTTCTAACAAAAACTTGTGAACAATAAAGTTGAGCATATACAACTCTTAACATTATGTTATATAATAAACGAATATATAGAAACTACTTAAAATTATAATTAATAACTTTATATCCTAAGCTAACCTATATAAATTATATCAATTGTTTTAACTACTTACATTGTGTAGCTTTAAACAGTATTATTTATCGTTCAAAGGTACACGATGCATTAATGTTCATAGGTACAGTACAAGAGGGTCACCATTACGAAAAAAAGTTCTCCACTAGCTTAAATATTGAACAGAAGTTAAAACTAAAAATATTACTGTATTCACCAATGATTCTAACCCAAGTTTGGGCAAATAAATATCACAAGTTGCGAAAACCGAAGAGCACAAAACTCAAAAGGTAACTATAAAAAATCTTCGTTTTGGGGGGTGAAAAAACTAAAAGGAACATTACTCGACACAGCACTCAGTAAACAACAGCCAAATGCGTTTGTAGTGCTTTTTTTCATTTAATCTTTCAAATGAATTTTAATCACTGCACCTAGATACCTCTGAATTCGAGAAAAGCACAGGTGTTCAAAGGTCCATTGTTTCAAAGGTACAACGCCTTCCCCTACAAATATATGTCGAGATACCAAGTTTTTATTTTTTTAGGAGGCGAAGGGAACTCCGGATCAGGTGCTTCCCCCACGTTGGTACGCCTCTATACAGTGCCCATGTCATCTATGGACATTTATTTTCATTAAATATTAATAATATTGTGGAATTTCAATTAAACATTGCCCAGTAATTTCGTCCTCAATTGTAGCTGCGGTGGCTCAGTGGTAGAGCGTTCACCTCTGGTGCTTGGGGTTTCGTGTTCGATCCCACCCCAGCCCACCAAGTGAACTTTGTGGTGGACAAACACCGTGTGCGTGGGTTTCCTCGGAGTTCTCCCGTTTCCTCCTACTTTCTTCATTCATTGATTTCTCATAATCACCGTCTCCTTTAGCCTAGTCGGCATAACCGTGCGACATAAAACTCAAAGATTTCATTTCATTTTTTTCGTCCTGAATTAACCGTCTTCTTTATCAGTTCAGAATAACCTTAGACATAACTGCATCATCTTCGAAAGAGATTGGATGCATTTGGACGAGAGCAGGAGACAATAAATCAAATTCCAACTGAGAATCAGGGCACATCCACAAATTTTTGTTGGGAGAGGTCCAAGGTTTGGGAAGTCCATTACTACAAGCTGTAGTATTGAACGGGTATTATTCCCCAACCGAATAGACGATAAGTACTTGTAATTGTAAAGTATTTCCACATATATATGCAGAGAAAAATGATAGAATTAGGTTGTTTTTTGTAAGAAGAGAAAGAGCACAGGTGAAATGTAAGATCAAATCATGTTATATCAACAATTTCTTTGCTAAGCAAGTATGGTTTTATTAGGAAAGTGCAAATATATGTTGAGTTAGAAAGCTTTCGGGAGTCCGGACACGGTGGAACCCCGCGTGGGTACGCTACTGCCGACAATCATATAAGCACCTCATTGACTCAACATTATGTGTCTAAAAATTAGGGATGCGCACGAGACGAGTCGAGACAGGATTCCCCTGACAAAATTCGAGTCGAGACACTGCTCTTCCACTAGAAAAATATACATTTTTTCGAGTCGAGACATCAGTTTCAGAGTACATTTTCGAGACGAGACAGCCGCAAATCTTGTCTCGTGCGCATCCCTACTAAAAATAGTTTTCTGCTTGTTGTCTGGCGTGAGTTGATCCCAGATTTGAAACACAACATCTTGCGGGGCATTACTGAACTGATTGGATAGGAAATGAATCCCAAAAATGACAACCAGATGAAAGCTAAGACAATGGCATTGAGATTCGATTTGCTGACCTTTCTCAGATTCAATGTGCTCCTTCTCGTTGGCAATTTCCTTCATTCCGTGAAGAAGCAACATTTGATTCTATAAATTATTATTTTTCAGTGACAAGTTTTTAACCTAGGACAACATAATAAGGCGACCATCAACATATCCTTGATAATATTTATCCTTCGTGTTATTACACGTAATAAGGAATCAACCATGAAAAAGTTGTGATATTGTACGATGGAAAACACGACTCTTAAGGTTATCCTGACGCCATAATAGCATTAATTCCTATACGTACTAAATAGAAAGGGTTGCGATTAGATGACCATCATAGTTTGCATGTCATTCTTCAGACTTGAACAATTAATTGAATATGAAGACAACAACCTTACCTCCCAGTGTCAGATATTTATTATGCCCTTGTAGAAGGTGATAGGACACTTTGTCGCGAAGGAGCAGAATTATACGTACTAACATGTGAATTCCTGCTAGTTTGTGATTAGTATCTTTTTATTGAAGCTCCCTCTGTAACTTACAATGGAACATCAAGAAAAGCCTTTACAATACGGATCTTAAGTTCCTTCTCACGATAAGTTTCCCGTTTCTGTTCAAGGTAAACAAAATACAAAAACAAACAAGCAATTAAAGTGTAATTTCTCAGGAAAATAGTTGTAAAATTTATTTCTTTTTTCTTTTCTTTCTTTCTTTCTTTCTTTTCTTTCTTTTTTCTTTTCTTTTTTTTTTTTTTTTTTTTTTTTTTTGACTTGCTAAGTCCGGGTTCGATCTTTACATATCGTACTGTACACAACATTAAGATTAGCGAGAAATTAATTTAATTGACGTTTGAAATGTATCATTTTCAACAAACTTAAAAAGTTCGTTACTGAATTCTCTATGTCTGTCTGTTTGTCCATCTGTCTGTTATTTGCGATTTTTTTCAATTTTGAACCATGCATTCGATACAACATCAAAAACTTTCTGAGAAAGTGATTAAATTTTTCGCGTCACTCTTACCGTTCCCGAGATATTGGTCAAAAAATGGCCGACTTCCAGAGATTAAGGAGCCATATCTCGGGAACCATAAGTCATAGAGAGATAACGTTGGTGTCAATCAATACCTAAGAGGATGCTAAATATTTTGATACCAAATAATAACCGGTGACCACTGTCCTACTGGCCACTGGTTTGGGCCAAAAAGGTTCGAATTTTGGGAGATTTCTGGAGGCATATTTCGAGAACTGTAAGTCATAGAGAAATGATATTTTGCTAATTTTTGCGGATAGAAAGCTTTACTTTTCCGTGTAGGAATAATCCCAGTTATCCTTTCCACTCCATATCTCCATTCTTTTTAAGTTCGTTATGGCAATGCTCTTGGAGCATTCTCAACTGGTTATTATTGTAAATTGGGTTATTTGGTATAAAATGCCATGTTTTCTTACAAACATATGGTAATATTTGAAATTGGAAGAAAAGTACTTAACTATTATTATAATTGTTACTCTTAGCTGCCTCGAAGCCACTAAATCTGTTAAGCTAAAGTTAGTTTTCTTTCTTTCATTCGTATCTAACTTGGGATGACTCCAAAGTATAACCTTGAATCTGGGGATAACGTATATATTTCCTGATTGTCGAACAAGTTCCAAACTGATTTCAATTTCTTTTCTGGAAGTGACCCCACCCCTTCAGGGTTGGAAATATATAGATCAACTTGACCTATATATCAAGTGCTCCGCATGACTAGTAGATTAAGAATATAACATGCACTATCCAATTATATCCTATATCAAGGTAATAAACCTCCCAAAATGATTATTTCATTATAAATATCCTATATTAATGAACCTCACTGTCACGGCGTAGAGTGATCATGAGACAGTGTAAGATGCATGACCTTCACACTTTAAAAGCAAAGGTCAAATCCAGGCAGCACTATTATGCCAGGGATCATGTCGTGTGTTACATGACTCTCACGCATAGCCAATTACTAGAGCCAAGCTCCGGCAAAGAACATCCAGCCGGAGCCTTCTTCCTTCTCATTACCCGAGTCTTTTTGTGGCTAGAAGGCTTAAACCCTGAAAGATGACCAATTGAGTTTATATAGCTACAAAGAAAGAGCTGTTCGAATCGAGTAAATGAGTTTAAATTACTACCATGACTAGCTTCCTCTAATTAGTAACTCAAAATCTATCTAATGTTTTCGTACCGTGTGACCCATCAAACAACTCGTCTAGATGAGCAGTTGACGAATATATAATGGAAGTACTGATCGGACAACGTATATAGGTGAAATCGTAGAAAATGTAGAAATTGAAATACTTACACCGAATGTGTCAAATCTAGCCATAACAATGAGTCACATTACTTGTGATACCAAATGATTTACTGTTGACTAGATATTATGGATATGCTTTTCTCAACTTTATAGGTCCACCAATATTGGATATTTATAGTGAAATAATCATGCTTTTTTTAGTTTTATTCATTACTATGGGATATAATTGAGTAGTGCATATTAGATTCTTAACCTACTAGTCTTGCAGATCACTTTGATATATAGGACATATACGTCAAGTTGTTCTATATTTTTCCAATCCTGAACTGATGGGGTCACTTCTGGGCAAGGAATTGAAACTTGTTTTGGAACTTACACGACAAACCCTATCAGAAAATATATAGGTTACCCCCAGATTCAAAGTTCAACTTTAGAATCATCTCAGGAAGCTTAATGAATCCGTGGAAGCTTATGAATCTTTTATGACCATTAACTTTAGAAATTACTGAACCGGTGTAGCTACTGGTCACCGTTCTCGCTTCCTAAGTAAGTTCTTATCTTTGCATACAGGTGACCGGGGTACCTTGACTGAGATTTCCTCAATTTTATCAGACAAATACCGACTTTCTCTTCCATTGCTATTATTACTAATGTTTAAATAATTAGTAATTGTTACTAATTCGAGTGTAAATTGCTCTCGGAGATGGTAAGAGTTGATTAAATAACTAAATAACGACTCCTAGGGAATAGCAACTAGCAACTAAACGACCAGGGTTCGATAACCATTGAAGGCGTGTGTTCAATCCTTGTTCCAATGTGCCTCAAGGGTTCATCCAGTCTTTGTAAAATGGATACCTAAAGGAAGCCTGCGGTGGAAAGGAAACACTGTGGGAGAGCTGTGCTATCTACATTACCTAACGTACGTACCAAAGTCTAGAAAATGTGGAGTCTTACATCCATCCAAACTTTGTGTCTCTTATTGCTTGTCCCGAGTGGGGTTACCCTTCAGTTTCTTTTTTCATATTACGGATAAGATGAACGCCGATCTCCACACAGAACCAGGGGTGAAAGTGGATCTGAAAAGGTAGGGGGACGGTAGGTAGCGGCATGACGTAACGAAGTCCCCCTGCATATCTTTGCCCATTGTAATTTCTTAGGAACTGGGGGATGCCGTACATATTTTTTGAAGGTGATGGGACGGCGTCTCCCTCGACAGAACGAAACATAATTTTACATTTATGCGAATATTATCTTTGAAAATCATGTTACAGGTTGTGTAACGTAATGTTAGGGTTACTGACTGGCTTCCCTATTAGAAGTATGTGTGGCACTGTTAAGACAGAAACAGCATCATATGTAATGTATTACTTACCAGTATACATTTTACATACAGTATATAAATACGTATATAATCAGTTCAAGCAAAATAAAAGCTTTAAATTAATAATGGTAGCCAATGACATACTTTTATAATGTTCTAGATGCGTGAAGTCTAGTAATTTATATACAGGTGTACTATATCTGTTATGTGTTAACAACATTCTAGAGTTTGTGTCTTAATACACCGATCTACTTCTGACAATGTATTCATTTTGAATGACCTACGTTAACTCCCTAGAGGCTATTAATAAAGAAAGCCGTATTGCAATTACTGCTCACGTAAAACAAATTGACCGACATCTACCACAAAATAATTTCGCAAACATTAAAAAAAAATTAAAATATTAAGATTATAAGCAGCAATTTATGCGTAGAAGCAGCCTGTAAAGACTTGAACTTTATTAGATCAAGAGATCCAATATATTACAGGCAAAAATTTTCTTGTAATCCTTATATCTGGAGAACTACATATACTGTAGCCAAACCTAAACTATCACTTAATTCAGTGCTTATTACGTAAAAAATACGAAAACTTGATATAGGGGCCATTCAAAAAAATTTGTGGCGCCTGATCCAAAAAAATCCCATATATTTCATTCAATCAAAAATGTTCTTGTAGACCTTATATTTGGAGAACTACATATAGTGTAGTCAAACCCAAACTATCACTTAACTCAGTATGATATGTGCTTATTCCGTAAAACATACAAACACTTGATTTAAGGGCCGTTCAAAAATTTTGTGCCCCTGATCCACAAACTAATTATTGGCCAAGATTGCAATCTTTTGATTTTTTTTTTGATCATTCCTAAAATTCTTGTTTTGAAGAATATGTGTTCCTTGGTTTCAATTTCCATTCAAGTGTAGGAAGTACTATAACGTTAAAAAGAAATTGAATATTCACATTTCTTTTAACAATTTCATTTAGCACCATTCGTAGAAAACCTTTGTCTTTGCAAGCTACTTGCAGTGAGGCTCTATGATTTGGTTTGGGAACACATACACATGCTTATGCAGCCCATATGGGAGAAGGGGCAACCCGATAAATGTCGGAGGACCCAGATATTTTGCAAGTGCTCGAAAAAGTTATCTTTATATAAGTTTTCCCTATTCAGTTGTGATTTATTTTTCAAGTTTGAGGGCCTTCATTTTTTTTTTTTTCTAGGGAGGCATGAAATGTTTTGGCGGTCTTGTATACTTATACTTTTCGCAATTCTTTTTTTCAAAGTATCTGTTTTCTTACTTTAGACCGGACATTATTGTAAGCACACACCCGAAGGTACTTAACGTATTATAGTGTACTAGCCACTTAACCTGTTAATAAATGGAAATCTGTCTATTACTACAAAGCCCTATCTCAATGTTCACATAGACATTTTAATAATTTTAGTGTATTTAAAATGTCTTACTCACTTTTCTTGTGTGTCAAATTTGAAGTGATGGCCTGGTTCTATCATACAGCTTTCTTGGAAGAGGCATAGTTTAGTGGAGAACGGCTCATACTGTACCCTTTGAATGATGCTCTGGGTACCCTTTAACTGCATAGAAAACAAATGGTTCCGAGCCATAGTTAACAGTAGGTGCTGCCCTCGCTAACCACAGTGTCACCAAAGGAAGTAAAGCAAAAAAACTCTTTATTTTGTGAACTTAGCTTAAACGTACCAAGCTTGCATAGAATAGTGGTTAGCATTATCATTTCGGAAACACCTCCTTCAGCCTTGTGATCGACTATACCAATTGGAACTTTCCCTCTATTCCACCAGATGAGTGATGGAAGGATACCTTTATTTATATTCCATGGCTGACTATCTTCAACGTCTTTTTTTTTCTTACTCTAAAATTCCAAAGTAAATTGGTCTCGTAGGTCGCACGTGGAGCTACGTTAGATTAATACATGCGGCAATTCTTAAACCTTCGCATTAAAGCAAACATAGTCGAAAACCAGTTTTAAGATTTTCCTGAATACAAGGTGTCCGGATTGAGACTGACAGTTAAAAAAAAAAAAAAAAAAGTATGTTATTTTAATATGGTAAGAACTAGTTAGAAACGAGAAATATGCATTTTTAAAGCAAACTCACCAAGTTTTAAGTTTTATTGGCACCAATTAGCTTTTCTGTAGCCTATAGCTGCATATGAATTCCGTTCGCTGCACAAAGAACGTTCAATCTATATTCAATCTTCTGTCCTCACGTTCTGGAACATCTGAAGGGTTGCAGAACCGTAATCGATAATATGAGGTCTTTCCAGATTTGTTATTGAAAGAATCATCAGTTTCTCTAATAATCAATCGTTATTGATTGAGCCACTTGTTTCCAAATGCGTATTTAACTATCCAATCTTTTCGGAAAGTAAAAAAAAAAAAAAAAAAAAAAAAAAAAAAAAAAAAAAAAAAGTTCTATATCAGAACAACAACAAAATCACTAAACTCCCAACGTTACAGTCCACAAAGAAAAAATGCGTGTTTCAGAATCCTGAGGTGCTTCCACAACACTTTTTATAGGGATAGTTTGACTATGGGCCTCTGATATAAATTACTCTCCAATTACCAAACTTTTTTGTTTGTTTTATTTCCAGGAATCACTCCTCTGCTTTTGTACAACGAATTTAGTGCCATATATATATAGCTTAAAACTAAGGGAAAATACCTATGTTCTAACTCTTACGTTGAAAAATTAGTACATTACATGGGTTTACTTTTCTTAATTTGAAGTGATAAATCTTTAATTGTGACTACCCTGAAGAACCGTTATTATTTAGATCCATGAAAATACATTACTAGATATTAAATGGAACTTAAAGTGTTAAATTGATATACGTATTTTGTTGTTGCTGTACGACGTGCTTTATTTTTCATTCCCAAAAATCTAAAATGACATTTTCTTTTTCCTTATATTTTCAGCTTCCTACTTCCAGCTATGTAGTCGATCAGATCCTAATGTTAATGATTGCATCCAGGAATCAATCAACAAGTTGAAGCCATATTTTGTGAAAGGTTAGTGTTTGCACTTAAAAATAAATAAATAAATAAATAAATACACAGACACGTTCTATTGAAGTTCTGTAATGAGTTAATTGACAGAGTGACTAATAGAATTCAAATTCAACTATTATCTTCGACAAAAAAAAAAAAAAAAAAAAAAGAGCGTCCATTTAGAAATATTTAATAAACAGATTATTTACTAACATACGTAATTAAATGTATTGAGGGTTAGCAGTATGGACTATCGACATACAGTATATATATATATATATATATACGGAATTGAACTACCAGAAACTATCATCAGTAGCGATAATTATTGTATAAATCTTACATACCAAACTTTGCATTGATGAATAGAAATAATATAAGGGTAACTTAAAGGTAACTAACACTCGGTCAAAAAAGTGTAACAGCTTTTTTTCAGGCTAATCATGAGTGAGGGTTTTCTTGCATTTTGCTCATTCACACCAGGTAAATGCCGGGATGGTACCTAACACAATAGTCCCAGGTCTCTTCCTTCCTTTCTCATTCCTCTCTTTCTACCCAATTCCTCAGGTAATGTGATCGCAGAGAGACGTCATCTCTCATAGGTATGACGGGCTAACATGGACATAAAGCCGAAAGCGGGAAATCTAATTCCTAATCCTAATCCTAAAGGTAACTAGTCTAGCTTCTATGCTTCAGTCTTACAATGTCTCCTGTTTTACTCAATTACCTCAAATGATAGTGGAATATACTTCCATTAAACAGCCTTCAGAAAAAAGAAATACTCATTAAATGACTGCGGTTATTGTTGGTCCCCGGAAGTTTCTAGTTTCACCCCAGGAGTATGTCGGTAATTACCGGCCAGATCTAATCCTTTGGTGAACAAGTACTCCATCGTCCAAGCCAGTTATTTCCAATTTTTGAAAACATGACGTAGGAGCTGCCTTTCACGATCAGAGGCAGGAGAAAAGGAAAAGATTTAGAATTTAGATTTCTGGGCTTTCGGCATCTAGAACGTCACGATTTGAGGGATTACGTCCCTTGGCTAGCACACAATCTGGGGAAAGAAAAGGAAGGAAGCGGCCTGGTATCTATAAGTTAGGAAAACCTCATTCAGGGTAGCTGGCCTGAAAAAGCGTGTTACACTCTTTCGACCGAGTGACCCCCCGGCAGGGTTGGGTAATTACGCGTAAAAAAAGGTTTTCTACGTGACGCGTAAAATACGCGTAAAAACGCGTAATTTACGTAAAATACGTAAAGTACGTAAAAAATTAGAAACAGGTCTATAAATTAAAAGAAAACGTTCTACGCGCTGAGCTTTAAAAAAATTCTTCCTAAAATTGTATGGAATCTAGCTGGATTTTGCAAAACTTAATCCGTAAGTATAAACTGGGAATTTTGTATTGGCTTTGTAAAGTAGCATTGTTTAATACGGTTTGCACGCATGACTGTTCAAAACCCATTTCATCATGTTTCATGTTTTAAACCCTCTGTAATGGAGAAAAGTTTTATGCCAGAGAAGCCGTGGGAGAAACTATTGTACAATCCGCGGCAAAAAACCTGCAACATGAGCATATAAGTTTATTGTGAAATGACGAAGTCTTTTGCTCCAAAATAAGTGTGCACGGGAGGAGGCCGAGGTTTATCCTGGCATGATTCGTTCCACTTAGACGTTATGTTCATTCCCTGTGCTGTTAGGCGTAGTTTCACAATAAACTTACATCCTCATGTTGCAGGTTTTTTGCCGCGCATTGTACAATACAACAACAATGGTAAGCCTTCGTGGTCTCCATTTGTGTCGACTTTCTGCAATGTCTGAGAAAAGCATCACGAACAAGTAGAGGAGTTTCTGTTGGAAAACTTCGGCCCTTCAGAGGTTCTAGCTATCAGCAATATCGGGGAAAATGTGGAAAATTTGAAGAACTTATGAAGAAGGGAATTACAACACCACGCACATTCTGGTATTTCGCTACTCGGCAACATAAGGAGTTGCCGGAATTTGCTATGAAGTTACTGAACATCCTAGCATCTTGAACGCAAATTGAAAGACTTTTCTCAAATTGGTCCTTTGTCCATAACGTCACAAGGAACCGGCTCAACTTCGAACGTTCGAAGAAACTACTTCAAATATACTACACCTCAAATTACAAGACCACTCAAGTTATGAATATTAGTGTGATTAAGAGTATTGTGTTCGAATTGTACTAAACTATAATGGAAATGATATGTAACATTTTTTTTTTAGAATTAAAATAATGGCTAAGTTTTAAATGAAATGATATACTCAGTGTTATTGGAACCAAGTGAAATATATTCAGTATTCGAACTAGGAAGAAAGACAAATTGTTTCTTTCCAAAAACACGAAGAAACAAGAAGTTCAATATTCTGTTGAGTATTTTCTTCAGTTTTGTCTATTCATTATGAGCATGAAAAATTTCTACATTAAAAGTTCAAATGATAGTCAAGTGCTAAGAGAAGTAATATATTTAGTGTTGTTGTTGGACTTGGAAGAAAAGAGCAAAATAAATTAGTTCATTCCGAAAAATGTAGTATAATGTTCTGTTGGGTGCTTTCATAATTTTTCAGATGTGTGTGTTTAAAATGAGAATCTAATAACTTTTACATCGAAAATTCAAAATGTCCCAGTTCTAAGTGAAGTGGTATATATAGTATCGTTGAGATGTGGAAGAAAAGCAAATCAGTTTATTCTAAAATTTCATTATTTCAATATTCTGTTCAGTATTTTTCGTATCAGTTATGTGTGTGTGTTAGTGTGTAATATGAAGGTGAAATGAGCCTAACAGTCAATCTCCTTTTCTTTTCTAATAGAAGTTTCAAAGTATACTGAAATGTTTCGAGTTTTATATTAAAAGCTGCAAAGTTATAACAATAAATTGTTATAATCAAAAGGTTACTTGATACTTTCAAACATATCCGAACCAATACATATTTTTAATGTGTGTGCTTATATGTTGGGTGGTTGTGCTTGTGCGCGCATTAATAGGTGGATAGTAGTAGTGGGCCGGCGAGGGGCTATCCAAAATTATCTTTTATTACTATGATTTGGCATGAAATCATTACTTTTAAATATAATGTTTAGAAAATAATAATGTTTTCATGCTTAAATAAGAAAACTAAGCTTACAATATAACCGACTATTCAAAATGATCTTAGTTTTAATAAAAGAAATATAGTTTTCTACGTCTGCGTAAAAAACTGGTTTTCTACATGATGTATATTACTAGTAAATTACGCATAATTTATGTAAAATATGTAACAAGTAAATAACCTTGCCAACCCTGCCCCCCGGGACCGCTCGCACCGAAGGCGAGAGCGCTTGCGACTATGCTACGCGGGGCCACGAGAAAGGGAAAAGACTGATAGATAAAAGGGGCCTTATTGATGTAGATGGAATGGAATGAAACAAGACTGGCAGTGTTTGATTAGTCGTGAATCCAAGATTGGTGTTCCTACAAAACAATCAATCACACCCTGTTTGTCTGACACCATTAGCAACCATAGATTTGCTGCCTTCTCCTAGCCCTGTTTTAAGGACCTACTGAGAAACCGAACAGCAAAGTGTGACGTCATGGACCATCCAGTTGGAAATTATTAGTCTAACGAATAAAGATAGCTACATTTAGTGGCCGAGTTCTGCCAAGAATAGGCTCAGTTTGTCTTGTGCGTGATTCCGAGCATGGTTAGGAAGAGGCTCGGTTCCCCTTGTATGTGGCACTTCATTTCCCCTTAACTAGTGGCCGAATTTGAACGAAATTTGATGATTGAAATTTAACCTATCGTCTAAGGAACTGAGATCGTTATTTGGTGGCGGAGCTCGAATCGACTCGCCTTGTATAGGGGTACTTTATTTGCACTTTCTATGGGAATTGTTGTTTAAATGAGTATAAGAAGCAACAGAAGCTGTGTTCCACAGTTTTGCACGCCGGAAGGTTCTTTGGCTTCCCCGACTGTGTTACAGTTTACCTATAGAAACTCACAACGTTTTCAAGAAAACCCATCTTTTTCTGATGTTATATAGGTAGCAAAAATTTACACTAGTTTCAACTCAAATTGTGAATTTCTGTTCTATTCTATTACCAATAATACAACAAAATAATTTAGAATGTAATACGTGATTTTCTTCTGTACGAGTGATCGAGGTTCGATTCCCGCTGAGCGCACTTGCTTTGGATATAAATACAAGTTATTGTTTGGATTCCACTTTAAACAGTAAATTCCGTTTTACATAGGTGATGTTGAGAGCGAACGTTAAATCTCAATCAACATACAAAAAACGTCATCTTCTACCTTCAAAATTTATGTGAAGCATCATTCTCGGCACCAGGACGTAGAAATAAAGTTCAATATGGGATACAAACATTATTAACTTCAACCAAGGATCATATCATGATCTTACGCGGGGAAAAAAGACTGGCTTGTAAGCTATTTATCCACGACAGAGCCCTAGCATGCATGTACTAAGAAAAACAGTAAATTATAGTCTTACATAAGGAGTAATTTTAGAGTAATTATGAATATTTTCTTTTGTGACGATGCTGTTTTGTTTTACGCATGGGAATAATTTTCAAAGACTATTTCTGTTTTAAAAGAAACTTAAGCCATTGTTAGAATCATATATATGTTTTTATATTTTACCTTTCGTGGAAACTCTCTTGGGGAAAATAAATTTTGATTTAAAAAAAAAAAAAAAACTATTACTTAAAACTAGGGAAGGTAACTTACTTTACGTTACAAATTCTTATATCCAAGAAATAGAATAGAACATTTGGTAAGTTCCCATCCTCCAGTTTGAAACCATAAGAAACTAATTTTTACCGGTGTTACCTTCCCCAGTGTAATTTCCGGTGTAAGGAGACATAAAAATACAGGTGGATGATTAAGACTGGATTAGCTCAAAACACCCCATCTTAATGACGGGAGAATTGGTTATTGGAAAGTATTTGAACCCCTCTTCCACCCGTAGGAAAACCAAAAAAAAAAAAAAAAAAAATGGAATTTTCAGTTGTACACCCCATTATGCCCGCTAGGCTAGAGCAGATGATGATAATAAATTAATGAATAAAGTGGGAGGAAACGGAAGAACTCCAAGAAACCCACGCACAATGTTTATCCACCACAAAGTCTACTTAGCGCGAGCTGCGATCCAACCAGGGGCCCCACGCACCAGAAGTAAACGCTCTAACCCATCGCCGCTGCCCCAGAGTCCCCCGCTGTGGCCCCCTAAGAAACGCATTACAATAGAAGTGTAATGATAAAAATACTAGGTAATGTCACCTTATTTCTCCTCCCCAATCTGTGCTCTTCATGCCGATAATGGATGAATTTAGTCTTAAACGACATCGGAAGCGTTACTGTTCATCTTAGCTACCCCGAAATCTAGGGACTGGGCACTAATATCGATCTTTTTGATTATTTTTACATATCACCTTGTTTCACCTCCACCCTTCATCCTCATGACGATGGAAGTGAGTTTGTTCTGAAACGCCATCTGTAGTGCCACTATTCATCTCAGCGACACTGAAAAATTGTAGGCTGGACACTAATATCGTTATTTCGATAATTGTTACATGTAAACCCTTCTTCCGTCTAACTCTCTCCCCTTATGACTGCTGAATAGCATTTATATGACATCGAAAGTGTCACTATTCATCTCTTCGAGCCCGAAAACTATGGATTGGATTCTAATATCTATCGTTTTTGATTATTTTCACATGTCACTACTCGTTTTTTCGCAAAAAATTATGAAATAAAAAATCATAAAATGCCCTTTGTTATTAATTTTCACAAAACGAAATCAAAGTTCGTTATTCTGTATTTCTATATGTCCAATGAAGTACACTTGATAAGTCACTTGACTACACCAGGCAATCCTGCAAGGATCAGTATACGTAAATAATTTATAATATAAGCCTATTATTTGTTGCTAGTCAAATTTAATTAATCATTGTTCTCCTGATAATGTTTGTAAAAAAATATATTGTAGCGGCATTTTCTGTGTGTTCTTATTGTGCTCAATGTAAAAGTGTGCTTTAAATATGTCCTGCCGGATGCTGTTTCGATTTGCAACACTCGTTTGAGATAGTATTAATAGCTTTTGTTCACAGTTTTACAAATTTTACCCAGAGAAATTGCAATAAAAGTGTACAACGATTTTTTTTTTGCAGTAATAAATAAAAACGAGACATTTGGTTAATCACAAAAATATTACTAAATGTTATTAAATAGTTTAATATATCTTTAAATGTAATATATTAACAGTATAGAGTTCATATTTTCAATTAACTCTTTGAGGTTAAGAAATCTTATTTCAGTAAAATTAGTGAAGTATTTTCGCGGAGAGAAAATGATGGAAAGAGTCAGAGAGGCCAAATATTAAACGAACCTGTGTACACTTGGCTAAAATAATGAAGCTGTTTCCGTCAGTCTCATTTCATATTCCCAATGATATCAAGAGTAATATATCTTGAGGGCTGATCTTGTACGATGACCTGTACTCCCGCCAACTGCAAACTATACGAAGTTCCAGTAGTAATTAGGAGCCCATGTTAATAGTAGGTTTTTGTCCTTCATAACCTCCTGTTGCATAAGGGCGCAAAACCCAAAAAGCTCAAAACCTTTTAAGAGGCGAACTCACTTTTATCCCTTTTGATGTCTACCCAAGAGTCTGATCATCATCATCATAGGTTTTCTGCCTTATTGGTAGGTTACTCGCCGCAACTGAGACGCTTCCATGCTCCACGGTCTTCCGGTAACCTCTTCGTTTTCACGTAGGATTTTTCTATTTTAATATCGTCCATTAATTGTAGTCTCCTTCACCCCTCCCTCTCTTTCCTGCCACCATACCCTCTAACACGTCCCTCATGATACTGTTCCTCCTTAGCCAATGTACCACACAGTTTCTCTTTCTCTTCTCGATAATATCTAAAATCGTTATTTTGTCTCTCTCTTCATTCCTAACACCCTCTCATTCGTTTTCAGTTCGACTCAGCTAATTCTATCCATTCTTTTCCACACCCACATTTCAAAAGCTTCTACTTTTGCGCACTGTCCATGTTTCTGTCCCATACAGTACAATACTACACACGAAGCATTTTATTAGTCTTTTACTCAACTCTTTATTGAAGGTCCCACAAAATAAACTTGTCTTCCTCCCAAAGGCTTCTTTCGTCACTCTTATCCTTGCCTTTTATAGGCAGTACATATTTCCAAGGATGAAGAATTCCAATTGCTCACTACACAAAATGAAGCAGAGCTCTTTCCTTAGAAACAGACACACTTTCCGAGTCAAGGCATTAATACATATTTTCGAAACGATACAGCCTCAACTCTGGTGTCATGTCATGTGCAACCTAATCCCAGTTGATCGGACAAATTTTACAATTTTATACCGTCCTAAGCATCTAGCCTTGTAGAATCTAATAGTTATCTGTTTCCTGTAAGATTACTGTCTTCATTTTACATCGATTGGCCATTAGTATTCTATGAAAATAGACAATGTTAAGAAATGGAACGCGAAGTCATGATACATGTTTTTTTTTTTTTTTTTAATCATTGTGAAGTAGCTAACAACTAAATGTAGGCAGCCTTGACCACTTGTGCGGTCACTAGCTATTCTTCCTTCTCTATTATATAACATCTTTGAACTTTTAGCTTCTTGTACTTGATTATTTCTTTTCGCTGGGAGAACTTTCACACACTGGACCTCCTTTCATCGCGTCCTTCACCGGATTTCTATTTGAATGTAGAAAATCAATATGATTTGTAACATGAGAGGTTGTGTTCCTGTATATGCTCTAGTTCCTGCTTCTTTTATACTATTCATCATTTCATGAACGAAGGACATTTGAGTAACTTATGCAACTAAGAAAACAAGTTTTATCAGAAGGTCATGAACTTGATACTCTGTTGTAAAATTTTCAAAGTAGCTAGCTTCTTATGCTATTGGGGATTTCATTCTAATGTTCAGCAGACGCTACATGGATATCTGTATCATCTGGGGGAAATTAACAGTTTCTATTATAAGGGTTGTTAACAACTATGTCTCTAAAACGGGTAATGTTTCTTAAACTCATTCACTATCAACCTTCCACTCTTTTATTGCTAATACTCAAATTCTCAACTGTTTATTATACAGTATATGTTAACCACCTTGTTTCAGCTTTCAATTTCTTATCATGCTTTGTCTACCTCTTTAGATACCTGTAGTACGTTGGCCAGTTTTTAGTTTCTCGCATACTTCCTATCCATTAACCATCTAAGAAACGTATTATATGGTATCTAGCTTTCCCTTTCTTTTCAGATACCTGCAATGCATTCTTACATACTTATCACTCGGTAATTAGATTTTTCTTTATCTCCAGATATCTGAAATATGCTCACCCCCATCTTAATCTTCAGATACCTGTTACATGCTAACCAAGCTTGTTTTCTCCATCAAGTAGGTGTTTATCACATGGTACTAAGCCTCTCCTTCACCCGCAGATACATCTCGTACTTTAAACATTTTGTCATCTTTGGTGAGTGAGGCCCCTAATTTTATCCCACCTCGCGCCAAGTGAACTTTGTGGTGAACAAACACCGTGTGCCTAGGTTTTTTTCTCGAGGTTCTTTCTACTTTCTTCATTCCACCACTTTATTATCATCATTATCTCCCTCCTCTGTGCATAATCGTCGGACGTTGAACTAGAACTTTCATTTCATTTAAACATCTTACCTTGTCTCTCAAATTTTTACTATACTTTAACCAGCGATTACTTCTCTCACTCATTTGCCTATGACACCTCACCTTTTCTTTGTTCTTAAGTATTTGTCATATATGCTAATCAGACTTGTTATTTCTCTCTAGGACAAATATCGTGGTAACCAGACTTGTTTTATTCTTTTCGTATTTGTCGCTCGTTGACAGCCTTTTCTCCCTTCTCAAGTATCCCTCGTACTTTAAACATCTTGCTTGACCTTTCAAGACCAAATGTTTCCTATTCTGAGACACTAGCCTTATTTTCCTTTTGATTCCTACATTTTCTATATACGACAACAGATCCTTTTTATGTCTCAAATATTTATCGCACGTTAACAAAACAACTAACTAACTCTGTGGCATATCGAACCCGGAGGTTCAATGCCGCGTTCACAAAAGCTCTCCATTGATTTCTATCCTTAGCCAACTTGATTCAGTTTCTATTTTGTATTCCTATTTCTGAGAGACCCATCTTAATATTGCCCTCTCATCTGCGCCTAAGTCTTCCTAATGGTCGTTTTTCGATTGGATTTTCAGTTAAAACTTTGAAAGTGTTCCTACTTTCTTCTATTCTTGTTACATGATCTGCCCACTTGAGCCCTAACAATGTTTGGTAAACGATATGATTTATCTAGTTTCTTGTTATGAAGTTCCCACCATTCACCATTCCCGTTCCTCTTGGGTTCGAATATTCGTCTCAGGATCTTATCTTCAAATACTTTGACCGCGTTCTTCCCTCGGAGTTAGAGACTATGTTTCCCAACTCATGTTACCAGCCTTATCTTCTTCCTCAGATGTCTCTCGCACCCTTAACATCTTGCCTTGTCTTTCAAATATTTATCATAGAGCTAGTATTTCGTTCTGATAACACTTCTCTACGTTAGCTATTCTTATCTTCCTTCTTAAATATTGTCATAATTCTCACCAACCTTGTGCCCCCCTTCCTCAAATAGTTATCACATGCTAATCAACCTTCTTCATGCTCCCAGCCTAGTTTTTAACCGCAGATATTTCCCATACTAACAATCTATCCTGTTTCACATATTTGTAGAACGAAATAATTGCAATAGGTTTCTCATGCCATTGTGAAAAATGTGAATAAATCTCTAAGTAATATGATAAAAATGTGCACATATTATATAAACTTTGTTCTGTTATTTTACATATATTATTTACACTAATTACTTCTATTATAGGAATTCCAGAATTACAAATTCCAAGTATAAAGCCACTAGTAATAAAAGAAATAGTCATCCAACAAGGAGAAGGGCCAGTATCCTTAAAGCTTGTCAGTAGAAATCTAAATTTGTTTGGATTGGAAGAATACACGATTACAGATGTAAAGTAAGTATATAGTTTTCTGTCACTATCTGTATTAGAGTTCATGTAAAATATCATCTATAAATGAATCGTTAAGTTCGAAAACCGATCATCTCCATCGAAGCTAATTTGAGAGGAATGACAAACAAAACTAAATTAGTCAATATACATCTGACACATAGGGGCTCTTTTCATTTTCGGACCGTAGAACTGACATTTTTCTACTTTCCAAAACTGAAAATAATTCTATATATAACAGCAATCCTGCAGCGAAGATCACCAAATTATATAATAATGAAATCCCACAGTTCATATAAATTTATATAGCAATTACTAGGCTACTAATCATCTAAAACCATTTCGTACACTGCATCTAGATATTACCTTTTATTATATCGCGCAACAAATTAAACATTTATACACCTTAAAAGTTGTACATGTAGTTTACACAAGATGGTTCTGGAATTATATTATATTTATATTTCGTTGTTATGACAACGAATCTCTATTTTAACATAAAACATCAACGTATATCAACAGCAAAACAATTACATTTATATATCCTTTTCTTTCCATATATTTCCTCTTCTTAGATAGCTTGTGCATCAATTTGAAGTATATTCTGCCCAAAGATGTTGAAATACAAGTAAAAAAATACACGTATCGTTATAAATATGTCAGATACATATTGAATTAGTTAGTTTTGTTTTCGAACTGAACGATTCAATTGAAGATAAAGTCTAATTATGCTTTGTGAATAATTTCTAGATTAGTAAAGTGTGTTTCTGGAGGCCAATGAGATTTAGTTACAATTGTTTTCTATGTTTATTATGTCTATCGTTTTTTTCCTTTCTATAAATTCCTTTGATATATACACCCTCCATTCCAAAAGAAACCGAACGTTTTAAAAAAACCAAAAAGCAATGTACATTTTGGAACAAATCATTTTTATTAATCAATGTATTCCCCTTCTGCATCGATACACATATTTGCACGATCCAACAAGTTGTCAAACGACTTCTCCATGTCCTTTATTGGAATGGTCTTTAGGACGGCGGTCGTCGCCTTCTCAATGGCATCAATCGATGCGTGCCACTTTCCTTTCATCGCCAAATGCAGTTTCGGGAACAGCTAGAAATCGCACGGAGCGAGATTTGGTGAATAGGGCGGATGATGCAACCGAATAATGTGATTTTTGACCAAAAATTCAGTTACAAGTCGCGAACGATGTGATGGTGCATTATCGTCCAAAAGAGTCCAACTGCCGATTTCGCGATATTCGGGCCGATTACGACGAATTCTTGCCAGCAAACGCTTCATGACGCCCAAGTAAAACTCTCCAGTGACTGTCTGGCCGGGCTGAACAAATTCTTTGTGGATAATTCCTTTTGAATCGTAAAAACAAATCAGCATCACCTTAACTTTTGACTTCACCAAGCGACTTTTTTTGGGTGTTCCTTCATCCGGCGCTCTCCATTCAGCACTTTGCCGCTTTGTTTCGGGCTCATATTCAAAACACCACGTCTCGTCACCAGTTACAATCGATTTCAAGAAGTTTCGATCCTGCCGAGCACTTTTAACGATGTCTTTGCAATGCGCAAGTCGATCAACTTTTTGGTCTTCGGTGAGTTTGTGTGGTACAAACCGCGAATTAACCTTCTTAAGGCCCAAAACTTCGGTCAAAATGCGGTATGCGGTTGTTTGAGGAATGCCTAATTCCATTTCAATAACTTTCACCGACGATTTTTTGTTATGTTTGATGAATTCACGCACTTTTTCGATGTTTTCTTCCGATAATCCGGTTCTGGGACGGCCTGATCTTTCGTCATCATCCAGCGTCTCTCTACCCGATTTGAATCGCCTGAACCACTCGTAAACTTCCGTACGGGATAGACACTCATCACCATATGCAGTTTGTAGCATTTGTTGCGTTTCACTAAAAGTTTTACCCAGTTTAACACAAAACTCAATTGCAGCTCGTTGTTTGAAACTCATTTTCCGACCGATGTACACAACACACTGATAGTTGAAACGCAATAACTTTGTTTCCGTGCATCCAAATGTCATGACATTTATACCAGTTGTCAACGAGGGACTACGCCATCTACCGGTAAAATATTACAACAGATGGCACTAGTGGTACTATTTGTTTTCAAAAGTTCGGTTTCTTTTGGAATGGAGGGTGTATATCCTTTTATAAATTTCAACAAAATATAGTGCTATAATTGAACAGTTCACAGTAAACAGTCAATCATGTTTGCCATTTATCAAACTAACCAAGTCTTTGGCTCGCTGTAAACGATAGGATAAAACTATCTTAAATTAAAAATTGTAATTGTTCACATTTAGGAGCAAATAATAATTATAATAATATTATTATTAATCGTAATTAATATTCCAAACTATAGTTAGATGCGCTAAAATATCAAATAATATTTTCGACAAAGTGGATACTTTCAAATATCTAGGATTAATATTAAGAGATCAAAACCATAACCACAAAGAAATTAAATGTAATGCATTCCATACTTCAAGTATGCACTCAATTTTTACAGTTTCCGATTCTCTAAAGGATCTAATACTTCAACCAATACAAAGCCAGAAATTCCACTTTTTTGCCAAAAGTATACTATACACTCATTTTTAATGGTCATCGGTTCTCTAAAAATGTAGTATCATTGAAAGTAAAAATCATTGAAAGTAAAGTTACAAGTCCAATACTTCAAATATTTCCTCTTAAAGTTAGGAATTTTAACAGTTCGCTGTTTCCTAAAGAATTCAATTTTTGAATGAATGCGAAGTTCCAAACCCCAAACTTCAGGTATGCACACAATTTTAACAGACGCCGATTCTCTAAAGGATTAAATTCTTCAATGACATGTAAAATAACAAATCCCATATTCTAACTATGCACTTACATTGTTCAACAGGAAAGATATGAAAAAAAAAGGCTGGTCTCCTTTCTTTTTCTTCTCTCAAAATGAGTTAACTAATAAAAAATTTGATTATAAAATACGTCAAAATTAAATATAAGAAAGCTTGACTGTCTGTGCCAAGCCAAACAAATTATGTAAAAATCGTGTTTTACTCCATCTCCTAGAGACCTCTTTCGTTTCAGCTTCAAAACGAGAATTTCCACAGTTTGCATTCAATTTTAACATTACTCGATTCTCTAAATAATATAATTCTTCAACGAATGCAAAACTACGAATCCCATACTTTAAGTATGCATTCAATTTTAATAACCTCAGATTCTCTGAAGCAGGATGAAGAAACTACGGTAAGCGGGTCAGATGTGTCCCCCAGAAAGATAGTATCCATCCTGAGACATCATTCGAAAACTGATGATATGAAAATAAAGAATATAATTACTTCGAAAGAATAATAATCAAAACAAGCTAACAGACGAGCATTTTGCTTCACTTGTAAAAAACATTGATTTCCAGTTCGAATCAGTTGATGAAAGTTTTTAATCATTAATAGCGATTATATTACAAGTATTTTGTAAAGTGTTATCATTGTTCTTTCTAAATTGTACTGAGCAGCCAAACGTTATACATTTTTTTCTTTGGCCATATCCTACAACAATTTTTTGCCCATCACTACTCTAAATAAGCCAATCCTTCAGTAAGCGTAAAGCTGAAAATCTCGCATTTAAATATGCATTCAATTTTAACAGTCCTCGATTTTCTAAAGAACCTAAGGAATAGAAATCTAATGGACCACGCTTCAAGTATGCACTGAATTTTACCAGTCCCGATTTTAATGCAACTCTTTAATAAACACAAAGCTACAAATCCCACACTTGTAATATGCACTCAATTGTAACATTCTCCGATTCTCCAGAGAATCTAATCCTTCACTGAATGCAAAGCTACAAATCTCACAGTTCAAGTATGCACTCAATTTTAACAGTTCATGATTGTTTAAACAATTCATACCTTCAACAACTACAAAGCTAGGAATTCCATACTTGAAATATGCACTCAATTTTAACAATTATCAATCCTTTAAAAACTCTAAGTCTTTACTGAGTGTAAAGTTACAAGACACACATCTCGACTGTCCCCGAATCTGTAAGAATTGCAATATTTCAATGAGTGCAAAAGCTAAAGATGCCACACTTCAAGTGTCCACTCAAATTTACCAATCCCCGATTGTCTAAAGGATTCAATCCTTCACTTTATCCGAAGCTACAACTCCTACACTTCAACTATATTCTCGGTTTTAACAGTCCCCAATTCTAAAAAGAATCCAACTTTCCAATGAAGCCAAAGCTGTACATCCCACACTTTGAGTATGCACTCAATTTTAACAGTCGTCAATTCTCTAAACAATCTAGTTCTTCAATGGATGCAAAGTCCAAAAAATCCCATACTTCCAGCAGTCCCCGATTCTCTAAAGAATCCAATTCTTCAATGAATGCAAAGCTACAAATCTCACATTTGAAGTTGGTACTCAATTTTAACAGCCCCCATTTCCCTATGGATACAATCCTTCAATAAATGGAAAGTAACTTACTTCAATAAATAGAAGAGTCCTATATTTTAAGTATACTGAATTTAAACAGTCCCTGATTTTCCACAGAAGCCAATCCGTCAATGAATTCAAGGCTATAAATTACACGCATCAAGTATGGGCACAACTTCATTAGTTTCCAAATCTCTAAAAAAATCAGTATCGTGTAGAAGCTTGAGATGGTATTGAAGTTTCAACATCTGTACCTTTTGCATACTACTGATACGACTTTAATACACCAAATTTGAATTGTAAGTTTGGCAGGTAGATTGTCATACTACTATTTCCCGGAAGAAAGGGAACGATTGAGTAACCTAATACCTAGAGTACCAAAACACAAGTTCTCGAAAAATCTTTGGAATCATCAATAAATGAGCAGGACATTATGTTTAGGCCTATATGTATATATCTATATATTTATAGCTATATGTTAGTTAGATCCTATTACCTTTTTTGAAAAAAATATACGAGATATTCAGGATAATATTGTATTTCGAAGCACAGCCATCTTGTTGGAGAACATAGTGACAGAAGACTTCTGAACAGAAGAAAACTTATACATTCGTTATATATGTAAAGAGCCAATTACGATTCTCTGCACGCATACAGGTATTTATAGATCATGTCTCTAGTAAGTTTCGTTGGGTCAAGTAGTACGTTAGGTTAAGTTTGTCAATGACCTGTATTAATACTATATACGATTATTGCATATGACAATATATATAAACAGGTATTGCCTTATAACGGGATATTTCCAATTTCTTATATCAGTAATACTTATATATTAATTATTTGCTTTCTTCCAGGACAGATCTTGACAATTATCGTTTAAACATCTCATTAGCGCTTCCTTATGTCTATATGCAAGGAAAATACGTTGGAGAGGGTAGAATCTTACTGTTGCCTCTCAGAGGAAGCGGAGGAGGAAACACTACAATATGTACGTATAATTAATAATTATAACAGACACATTAGAAATAGTTTTGATGCTGATAAAGTTTAGGCACGCGAAATTATTGGAAATTTTGTTGTTTATATCAACTAAATTCACTTTGAGTCAAAAGATGAATCAACAAGAAACTTTAGAACACTCATTATCAGTGAGACATCATTTGTAGAAAACATTTAAACTGCAAACCATCGTATTTTAACAACCATTCTACTTATATGAAATAATAATAATGATGAGAACAACAGTAAAATAAGAGAACAATGTATGGGAACCATTTGCTCTTCTGCAGTTAGATTATTTGACCAAGGAATATCGTCTCACCTTAAGGGTTCTAATATCAATCTAAACCACTAAACCTACAACGAACATTCAATTAAATTTATATTAGTATTGTACTTTATTGTGATATTATTGTACAGACCGCACCACTGAAAATGATACGAGATTTTGTCACTGAATTTGTTATAACACGTTGTTTTGCAGGTGTATAGGCAACCCAACATACAACCTTGAAAAAGTAATTTCGTCTGGTTTTCCTATCGTCTGGTTTTCCTATCCTTTTGTTCCCCTTATCTTATTTAAAACAGTCTTTGTCAACTCATTGCTGCTGTGACGTAATATATTCGTTCCATTTAGAAAGAAATTCACCTAGAGAGATTTTTGAATTGAAGTTACAAAGTGTTTATCAGATTTATACGTTAATTAAATGTAAAATGATTCTGTCGCGTTTGACAAGCTGTTTCCCAAAAAAGAAAGTTTGTTCTCGAAGACCTAGAGTATAAACTCGAGAAGTAGCGTTAGTCACTACCTACATTACTAAACGTATGTGTCTAATCAAAGTTCGCGGTGGACGACATAAAGAGAGAGAGACAAAACAGGGAAAGATAGAGAGGGAGGAACAAAAAGGAGAGAGAGGGGAAGAAGAAAGATTCAAACACGGGTACAGAAAGGGATACATTCACATATTCAAGGCTAGAATTGGGATAATAAATGACCAGACACTATTCTGAGAAAAATTGTGACTTTGAGTAGCAGAAAATCAAAGTTTCTCAGTCAAACTTGCGATCATCACACTCTAGCTATTAAATGAAGGCGGAGAATTATTTTTGAAGAACAGATGTTTGTGAAAGGAGAGACAGATCTTAAAATTTGGAGAATGAAGAAATAAAAGAATCACGTCTTTCGTAGACAGTTTTCAAACAACCTCTTTGTTATTAAGTCATGACGCTGACCACTAACCCCTGGAGACTGCTACTTAACGATTCATACATATTCTTCTTGTATATCTTAAGAACGCCAACACTTTCCAGGTATGAAATTTGGAGATACACTTTTATTTCTGTTAGAAATAATTATTTATTACAAACACTGAAATACGCGTTGCAATGTGTCGAAGAAAACAAGTTTAAGGTGCGTGGTAGGCAAGGAAGTTCAGCATCTAAAGTACTGTAAAGTATCACAAGTAAACGTTCTCACTCAACAATAGTATACATACGAGAGATTCGTAATGGTATAGATTCGTAAAATACTAACCGAGATTAGTAAAAATACGGCATCTAATCAAAGAGTATAGGAGTTAAGAGGGTGCAAAGCTAACACTGTAGCCTTTGGAAAACCTTATTTGCATGTTAGTTTTAAGTCTTCCTTGCTGGTCTTGTGGTTGGCGAGTGTGCATTCGTCTCTCTTAGCCTAAAGGGCATAATTATAGGACGTTAAACTAAAGACTTTAAAAAAAAAACTTGTACTCTATATGTAATGTTTATATGCAGAATATATAAAATATGTATATATATTCTTTCGAACAATGTTAGTTCTAGGCTCTTCCAAGAACCGCAACAATATATATTCATGATTGTAGAGTGGGAAAGAGTGAGGATCATGAGTTACTGAGAATTTAGCATTGAATGTGAGATCCAACAATTTATAACTAAGGATCATAATGGAAACAAGTCGTTGGCACATACATACACAAAGAAACTACATGATGAAGATAGTGAATTCTTCACTAATTTATCATTTCTCCTTTGGTGTGAAATATAAAATGTTATCCTCCAGTAACGAAATTATGTATGTACAAAATAATCGAACATCCAGCAGAGGGTGTGCGATTATTTTAAGAGCAAGGACAGGAAAGCCCGTTCTGTTTCGTGACGTCACGTGAAGCACCTTCCGTTCAAATACCACAAAGTTTAGCTATCACTTTACTCCTAGTGTGAAAATACCGCATCATGAGGAATTTGTTAAAAATAATGTAATTGCTTTAATTGACCATGAGAGTATAAGTTATAATGAATCAGGCTTAAGATATAGCATTCTCCGTGCAACGACGTTGAGATGATGGAGGCGATGTGATGAAATAGGGACTGTAAGATGTCCAAGAGAAACGGACGACAAAAAGTTTCCTCTGCCAAAGACGACCAGAAGTTAATTGCGCGATGCCGTCAGCAGCCTTTTATGCCCGCCCGACAGTTGAGGGAGGGAACCAATTTCCCAAGCGACTGTCCGACATAAATTAAAGCCATTGGTTTGAGGTCATACAAGATATCTGTTAAGAAGAGGCTAGCAATAGACAGTATTTTTAATCGCCTGACGTTTACGCAAGTAAATATTTCACGTATATTGAACGAAGTCGTCTCCACAGATGAAAAAGTTTTCCAGTGGCTCAGGTCGAATGTGGCATGTAACACAATCCACTGCTGGGCATAGATATACAAGGCTGCAAAGGTTGGTGGAATCTACATAATTCCTGTCCGTCTAAACGCTCACAATTATGCGGAACATCTAGACAAAACACTTCCAGATGTAGAAGCTTATGTAGGTCATAGGATAATTTATTGACAGAATAGTTCATTACACAAATCACATATGGTTCGGACATGGCTACAGTCAACCTAATATCGAGACAATTGACTGAATACCTCGTGGAGCAGATCTGAATCCTATTGAAAATATGTGGGCTGTTGTTGCACGAACATTGCGGGAAGCCTGGATGAATAATCCTCCATGAAAATCTGATGAGTTATGGGAGCATGTACACACGGATCAATGGGAGATGCGGGGTCAATTTGTTGCACACAGTGCTATAATTCTTGCCTGGTGGATTCGATGCCACAGTGAATGGCAGCTGTCATAGAGTCTCAAGGGAACTATACATGTTATTGATATATGCTGACCCACACCACAAGTAGCTCTTTCAAGGACTACTTAGTTCTACCTAGTTATTGCCACTTATAAACAAAGTTGCATCATATTCCATGTGCTACACCAGTGAACATCCGTGTCTCTGTGTATTCTCCGATATGAAACATAACAACATATGGTGGCCGAGCCCTCCGCACTGGTCTAGTCTTCTTTCATCCTTTTCAATTATACTCTTACTTTTAATTTTTCACTCTTATTTTTGTTTGGACACCTACGTCCTCGTTTAGTAACTGTAGATTGTAACTTATGTTTCTTCTTGATTCTCCAGGTAATATTGTATTTTTATGGACAAACCTGCTTTGTTCGGAAACAGCTTTTCAGATGCGAGAAAATCACTACATTCAGTTAACGTGTATATCTGATGAAAGTACTGTAATGCTCGATTCAAAAACTTCTTAAGATGAATTCCTCTCTGAACGGAAGGAGTAAATTACGTCACAGCAGCAATGAGTTGACGAAGGCTGCTTTGGTAAGGCAAGCGAAACGAAAGAAATCGAAAACCAGAATAACTAATCAAATTACTCAAGCATGTAAGTTGGGTTGCCTATGCACTTGCAAAATAACATGTTATAGCAATTTCTGTGACGAAATCTTGTATCACTTTCAGTGGCGCTGCCTGTACAAAATGCACTACTACTAGTCATACTTACGAACAACATTCACCAACATAATGCTAAATGTCGAACCTGGATCATTAATTAGAAACAGTAATAGTTTATCTGCAAACCATATCTCCACAACAATCCGGTATCTAACAGATCAACATATCACAGAACACATAACATTCTCAAGGAACATTTTGTCCTAATATTCAACTATAACAATATTATTAATTATTATATAACAATATTATTTTTATTATTTTAAGTTAAGAATACGTATATGTGGAATAAACTATAAAAATGAGATTTAAAACATGGCGAATTGGGATTTTACTTAAAATAACCTATTTTAATGTCAGACAGCCAAAACTATTATTTAAGCTAATCTACCTAAAGGCTAGCCTAAGCTAAGCAATCCATAACTGATCTAATCTAAAGTAAATTAAACCTATCTTTACTAAACTGAGGTAACGAATAAGAGACTGTTTTTTTTTTTTTCAAAAGCATTGGAAGTAGCAACACTACATTTTTACCTGTAGTTTCTATCTTTGTAGGTATGATCTTAATCTTCATGACGTGTTTCCAAATGTAACATTTATATGACAATTGCAATGAGGTAGCATGCAATATCTTGTTAACACATTTAAACATTCATATTTTATTGTACTTTTTAAAAAAACGTTTTGATAGTTACACCGTCCTTTCGGGTGGAAAATATAGTAGGTACAGAGATATTGTATAGAATCCTAGGTGGTGGGACGAAAGACACACTTTTATTTTCTCTTTCTTTTGAGTTTATCATCAACTCAAGGAAATCTTTTAAAAGCTGACGAAAATTGCATCAACATGTCACATTCAATTTTGAATGTTTTTGTAATGACCTTAAGTCTATGTCAGGTTCAGAAATAGAAAAAAAAATAGCTTGAATTGTTACTAATTCTCATTTAAGGAAATGAAAAGCTGTAGCTGCCTTTATCGACGGTTTTGAGAGAAAGAAAATGTAATTTTCAATGTTTCAAATACAGAGATTACACAGGCCCCTAGTGGAACAGCGCCTTTGTTCGATTTCCGATGAAAGAGCATTAAAAAATTCGAATGCACAACGGTGGGTCGGATTACATCTTAAACTGTAGATTCACTTCTTATATAGCCTTGGTGCTTAAAAGAGAACGCTGAACTTCAACAAACTACACTACCGAGATTAGACATAGCTTAATGAAATTCCTGTTAATAATCTACCTTATCTCACATTACTTTATTTATTACATAAATATAAGCAGATATTGCAATATACTGGTTTCTAATTCTTTCACAATCACTTTAAAGATACGATGAGCGATGCAAAAATTGTTTCTCGCCCTCAAGCTTAAAGAGCAGGCAAATATGAAACACTTGCCACAAGCGTTTTAGGTTACTGTCTGTCACTGAGACCTTTTTCTCAACTTGTATGTTTCACCATTATTGAAGCAACTTACTAACAATTTGAACGGAAGTAGCAAGTAGCAACTAGGAGTTACAATATAAATAAATAGAGAACCCAAACATCAAGCCAAATCCTTGTTCCAATTGCTACCAGTGTGGTATCTCATCCAGCAATGTAGAAGTAAACCATATTGTTTACTATGCTACAGATTTCGGGAAAAAACATCCCTGTAAACATCAACTTAATAACAACTTACAGTTAATGTGACAGTTCAACTGTTCAAACACAAAATCATTTCAAATTCCATGGACAAAATTTGCACATATTATTAAACATCCTCTCCTCCTTGATTCGGGATGCAAATTTAATGATAATGAATATGATGATGTATTACGTGTGTTTGTTGAAGTATATAGTTCATGCCATCTACATTGAGAGTACAATGTAATTACCTTAAGCTTGGATCTGGAAGAGTAATGCTATAATGCATATTACTTAATGTGAAGGATATATTTTAGTCTGAAGGCCTCAAATGGAAAGTTTGTTGTAGTGGCACTTAGAAACAGAAACTAAAAAAAAAGTAATATTCGTGGTTGTTGTACTCTAAAGGAGTAACTAGTCGTTACCATGGTATGGTCTATAAATTTCCATACTGTATGGAGCAATGTAAATGAGTTAATAGATAGAAAAGCAAACACTAACTAATGTCTCCATAGTTGAGTTTCTACTGAATGTTTTGATTCGTGTAGTTCTTTTCCAACCTTACCTCGATCTACATTATTAACCCTCGCACTACATAGGTATTTTTTTGTAATGCAAACTTCCAAGGAAGGGGTATTTTATGCCCACCTGTTAAGATTAAATATATCTTGCAAAAGAGAGAAATTAGAAACCCTCTCAAAACTCTAGAGGGACTACAGAGACTACAGTGAGCAGTACACAAGATGACTAACAGACATTTATTATGCTGCCATCTAGGAGTGGCAATTCTAAATGTCAGTCACATCTCCTACCAACGAGAGGTACTTTGAGTTCACCAACTTAAAATAGCAAATTTATGAGACCCACTAACGTGAAGCTCTCAAAATAAACAGTACCTAACGTATTGAGCAATAACATATTTTCTTACAATTTTAAAGAAACAATTAGAGGAGTTATTTAAAAAAAATACTAAGGTGAGCACAAAGTACCCCCCATCCCGTTGATATTCCGAGGGTTAACATATGTGTAGAAGGAGTACTGCTGTTTACGAATGTTATGAACAGCGCTCCATATACATTGAAAATTTTTTGAGAACATAATTTGGCATCTATTTTCCTATACAAAGATAAAAGTAATAGATTAAGGTTAAGGTGGATCACTAGATGTTCTCGGTGCTATGCTAAACGCTGCTTCAAATAGTGTGGCGTTGCCAGATAGTGTCGAGTGTTTACTGATGCCAGATATTAAAGAAAGTAATCCTGAAATTCTGCTTGAATACTTACTAGTGAAATTAGATTTCGACCCTTACCGCAATTCACAGGTAAGTTCCGGTTCTCGAACTGCAACGCTAGAAACCAGGAATTTTCTTATTGTGACTACCACAGTAAACGTAAAAATTTGGCAACAACGCATTATGGCGTTCTGCACAAATTTTTCCTCAAAATCTATTTCCTTAAATTTAAATTAATATTTAAATAAAATGTAAAACATAACGCGAATAACGGTCAAACAAATTATCTATTTCGTAATAAGAACGTTACTTTAAAATACTTTACACATACAAATAAACATTTCATAAAACTGAGCACTTCTAGTAAGATCTAACAGTAAGTGCCACCTTGTGTGCTCATTGTAAAACAAATCAAATATTTTCTTTTATTTGTTACCTTTCTCGATATCAGACGACACAACGAAATGAATCAGTGTCTTATGTTGTAACGGAAACATAACTCCATCTTATAGTACAATATTTATAATAGGTAACATTTCATTGCGCAATAGTTAAGGGAACAAGCTAAAATACGTACTGACTTCCGGTTGGTGATCCACCTTAAAAGACTATTGATATTTATATGTTAAACTTATGTAAACAAATGTGAAACTAAATCTGAAGTATTTTTCATAAGTAGAAGCTTTGCTTTGTATATACTTAAACAAGTAGTGTCTGATGAAGCCAAAGTATTAGTTGGCGAAACTGTAACAACTATGTAGCTTTTAAATGTGAATATATTGTTTTGCTCAGCAAATAGTGTGTTTGTGTTTAAATCTGAAGAAAATCGAATAAAACTAATATTTTTTTTATTTTTATTTTATTTTATTATTTTTGCAGGGGAAGCTGTTGGACAGGGAATAATCATCGGCCATCCTGAAACTCACTCGGATGGAAAAATTTATATGCATGTCGATAAATTTGATATCAAGATCGTAAAACTTAGGGATGTCAAATTGTATTTTGAGAACCTTCTTGGCGGAAAACGAACAGAAATTGGTAGGTTTTATAATTATAATAACATTAATAGCAATAAAACCACCTTGGTATTTAAATGAGTACATTTAAAACAGTACAGCTGCAGAGTTTCAGAACACCCACATTTGGCACGAAAACTTTGCTGCCGTGGAAGATGAATAACGACCCTTTCAAGGCTATTTAAGTTCACGCTTAGTCCTCGTCAGCACGATAGATAAGAATGAATGATAAATAAAATATCCAAAAAGACCAAGAATAGTGTCAAATCCATAGTTTCCAGGGTCGGAAAAATGACTGACTGGTTTGAAGTAAGTTTTGGGACACAATAATAATATAACTTCGATAATATAATATAATATAATATAATATAATATAATATATTATTTTTATAATATAACTTCGATTAAAGTTTGTATTCTATGGGGATAGGATGTTTCAAAATTTATACCAAAAAGTAGGTATATTATGGATTATCATCATTAATGTGTATCTTAAGGGGGAAAGGGATCCAAATATCTCCCATATGCGTATTCTCTCAGTGCGAAGAACGGGCATCTCAGCTAGTAAAAATCTATAAAAATGACTATATCTATATATCTATATATCTATATATATATATATATATATATATATATATATATATATATATATATATATATATATATGACTGTCTGACAATATTTAAAAATGAAACATATGATGGAAGATGAGCACTGCAATAGGGTATAACACCTATTGTGTCCTGTTTCAATAAATGAACAAATAAATTGAAAACAAAACTTGTAATAATATAATTAGAAATTATATTAATGAGTTGAATCTTCTGGAAAACTCTCGTTGATTTTTTTATTAAATAATTTCTTGTTTCACACTAAGTAACTCATTGTTTTTGAAGGTGTTTAAAATACACTGAAATCATACAAATGGTTTTAAAAAAATCAAACTTGTAACAAGTCAAAATGTACATATCCAGCAGTGATAAAATTCTTTACTATATGTTCACATTTTTGAAACTCGGTAATCACAGCGTCTGGGCAAAGCACGATGTTTGCTTAATTAAAATATTGATGTGTAGAAGTTTCGCCAATTAACAAATCAGTGATTTCGTCAGACACAGAGATAATTTGTTTGATGAAAAAAAAAAGGTTTAGTTAGTTGGCAAAATTGTTAGACATCGATATTTTAATTTGAAAATTATTGTGCTTTGCTCAGAGTATGTTATTCCTATTTTGAATTACTAAAGCAAAGGTAATATGAATCAGATAGTTATCGGTAATCATGTTTGAAAAAAAAAAATGCACTGTATTTTCTTACTTTGTTTCTCTTGTATTACAGAGAATACTTTGAACGACTTCATCAATGACAACTTTGACGTCATCTGGGATGAGGTCAAGGGAACCGTGGAGCAGGCCATCAGCGAGCTTTTCTTCCAAATGTCCAGACGAGTCTTCCACAAAATTCCGTTTGATGAACTTTTCCTGCCATAACTTATTTACTCATCTTATCCATCAACGCCATCTTAGTCAGAATCAACATAAATACATATCAAGAGAATCATATTTACATTAAATATGCGCTACATACTGTATATATAATTTTCCACAAGTAGAAGCTTTGCTTTGTTATAATTAAATATAAACTAATTATTTGCTGAGCAAAACTATATATTTTCATTTAAATTCAACACGTGTTACAGTTTCGCCAACTAACTCTTTGACTTCATCAGACACTGTGATGTTATACTGTATCACGTAGTGTCTGATGAAGCCAAAGAATTAGTTGGCGAAACTGTAACACGTGTTGAATTTTAATGAAAATATATAGTTTTGCTCAGCAAATAATTAGTTTATATTTAATATATATATAAATTTGTAATACATAAACGTAACGTGCGTTATTTGACAGTATTACCGAAAGCTAGCCATATGCACTTTTTTTAAAAAAATATACCCCGCGCCTTACTTTCATGCTTTGAAAAAGTTCTGCAAGAGAAATATGTCATTCTTGTAATATTTCAGCATTGAAACGCACACTGTTCTTGAAGGGAGAATAATTTGAAAAAGTCACTGTAGCGGGCGGTAGTTAATGGTTATAAGAATTATGAGTTTCTATTGCATCAATAATCTTTGTTTTTAGTCGAAAGTACACTTTGCTGTTGTAAAACTATCATACATAACTTACTCGATTGAATATTGAATATTCAATATAAAGTCTGGTCGAACATACATGTTTTTATCCCGTAAGAAATCATTTTCTGTCAAACCAAGTGAAAAATCGTCTACATCAGGAATGACTATGCCCGTACGTGTCTTCTGTTAAACGAAACTTTTCGCACATTTACGTGCAGAATCTAACAGTAACTTGTTTTTACTTCGTCTAAATAAAATTGCCTTTCTCTATATCATTCTCTCTTGTGAAATACTCCAGATGTTCCGCGTATCACAGTTTTTAAAGCATAAAGGTAGTGGTGTCCCTTGTATTTTTCTTTAAGGGGTAATTATCTTCAGACGAAGTTTTTATTAAATGCCTATCATAACTTCGTCCATATTTCCTAAATATATGTTTCTGTAATAACTTTCGCATGACATGACTTAAATTAAAGAAATAGGAGCAAGAAAGTTTAGTGCGGTGGCCCATACTATTTATTGGTTTCAAAAGGACACATTTTATATGTTCTCAAAATATTATACGAATACATGTTACCTTTGGAACGTTAACCTCCCAATGTCTTCAATTGCATAGCCTTGTAAAGCCAAGCTGATTAAAAGTTTTGAGATCTCACAAGCTCAGTAAGGATACCAAATAAACACAGAGCTTATATTCGTACCACAATTTATGTTCTTAATTATAAAAACAGATTTATAAACTTTATTTTTAAAAATGTGATGATTTAAATTAGTTATTGTAATTATTATAGTGTCTTATCGTCATCTCATGTTTATTTGTATTTGTATCTTAAGTGTAAATGTAACGTTTGATTCCATGCGAATATACTATTAAGTTCCTCAGTATTTAATATGCTGTATATAGTATTAGAGGTGCCTGTTTGCTGCATAGTCCATCACACAATTTCAACTCACCCGCCTGGCAGATATTACTCCAAGAAAAAAAAGCTCTTCCCTGCTGATCCAGTGACCTTAGGTGCACGGGATCCCGGGGTTCGATTTCCGGTAGCAGATCCTTTAAATTTGAACACATTATGGTGGTTCAGAATTAATCTTAAATTGTAGGTCCACTTCGTATAAAGCCTTAGTGCTAAAAAGGGACGATAAACTCCAAGACACAAATTTGAAAAAGAATTATTACTTTTAAATACACTCAATTGTTGAGACCTCTAATGTTCCGTTGTTCAGAACCTCCAATATTCCGTCTCTCCCTATGAGTATCATAGTTATAGTTAAGACGCACTTTTCTTGTATAAAAATTAGATAATTTAGTTTTATACAGAATTTTAGTGTTTTCCTAGACTTTAATCACATACTTAGCGTCACAACTCTTTATGTGGGCACCTCTAATACTACATATTCCCATTAGTCCAGTAATCATAAACTTCATAGGAATAATCAAGAGATTTTTCTGTAAAGTTTGAGTGTTATGTTTTCTCTGAGAGTAGTTGGTACAGAAAAATATAGCGATATTTATTTTTCTGTGCGCGCGTTTTACATGTATCATTTTTTTTATATAAATGTGTGTTGTATGTATATATGTTATGTATAGTGCGGTTGTATCATATATTAATTAACAATAAAATTAGAATGTATTGTCTTGTTTTTGTGTTATACAGTATATTTCTTGAGTGCTATTTTCTCTAGGAAATCCAAGGGGTGATCTTCGAACCCACACCACAAGGTACTTTTTGTTTAAAAATTCCATCAAAATATTATTGGCCAGTTGTACCTTTTTAATTTATTAGTTGTGGTTACTTAGACAATCTGTCACAGTGATAGAAAAAATAGTTCATAAGCATCTCAGAAAATAAGGTAGTGGATCCGTGTAGCTTCCTTAGGATTACCTTAAACCATTTTATGTCATTATCAGAACAAATGTAGCATAAGTACCATACTATTATCTGGCCAGAATATCGAAAGTAATTTTATCTCCCATATCTATGAATTTAATAAAGCATATATATCTGGCCATATTGGCCAACCAGACAAAAGGTTTGTGCTATTAGCGATAGGTGAGTATGTTTCTTATGATTCCTAGAAGTTAACAAAGAATACTCTAGCTTCCTACAAAGAGGAAAGAAAGCAAATCCTTTTTTTTTTTTTTTTTTTTTGTATGAGGGTCATGTACGTTTATAGGTGAAGAAAATTTAAAACAAGCCCTTTAGCTTAAATTATATCGAAATGTTGCTAAGAAAGTTCCAGATGTTCCCTTATTAAGTAAAATAACGAGATTTCCAGATTTCAGTAGATATCAACTGTGTTATTAAATGATATATGGTGATGCGGTGACTTAATAGCGGGAGCACATACACGCAGGGAGTCAAGTAGGTCTAGGTTTCTCAAATTTACTGCACTTTTATATATGTTTGCGAGAGTTTTGAGTATCCAACCTAATTCCTCCCTCCCCAAAAACTATGCACACTTTAACAAAATAAAATGCTGTGTGTTAGTGCTAAACTTAATTATATCACCAAAGTTTACAATAAAGCACAATACAAGTTTCCTGCATCTATACAGTTACTTAGGATTGCAAACGTTTCGAAAACCATAGTTAATGAAAGAATTTGAGCTGCACGTAGTCTTTAGGATCTTCCTTGTACACATCACAAGTAGTACCATGCATCTCAAAGTTATCATTAGAGCAAGAAATCTTAGGTCCTGTACCTTAATTACTTTGCTAATAAGATGTCCAAATTAGCTTGTCTTTTAAACAAAGTATTAAATAAACAACTTTAAGTGTGTTTTGGCTGCACCTTTTTGCACTTTGTTTAATGCAAACATCTTTACCGAATGTTATAATCTTTTTTCACTTTGTAAAACTTTTCGATGTTTTTCCAGCATATTATTCCTATCCTACACATAATTAAAAAAAAAAAAAAAACATTTCTATTTAAGAGTTATTCACTGCGTAAACAACTAGGCGAAATATTTAGATATTGTTAATGAACGAAACGAAGGCTTAGGGAACAAGGAACATCGAACGTGTGCAGCATCACATTATTTACTCTTCAGCACAGTTCCTATATGCGAAAGCTATGGAATATGAAGGAAACGGAGATGACAACATCACAGTATCCAATCACAACTATCACCAAACACTATTGTTGAGTGCATTCTACATACCAGCCGAGATATAGCCTCACTGAAAGAAAAAATGAAATGTTAGATATTATATGTTCTTAACAGTTTTCCGGACTTATGAATTTAATTAAGGTAGTATTTATTTTAACGGTTATCTGAACTTGTAACTTTTAAACATTGTGTTCTGGAACTTGTTTTTGACAAACATTTTAACACATGAGTGAATCTTGAATCATTATATATTATGTAATTAGTTTCAGTACAGTATTTATTAATATTTACATCTGCAATCTGCTATACTTTTTTTTTTACGAAAATTTTGCACCTAAAATTCCTAGCTCTGGTTATCACAAAGCCGTATAATTGTCTTCAAAATTTATCCGATTTTTAACTGTTTGATTAAAAGAATCTTCGACTAATAATTTTAAAACAAAATTTTAAAATTAAATTTCAATTACAATTCTAAAGCAAAAGTTTCATTGATTTAAAAACAATTGAAACTAAAAATCAAAAACCTTCATTTCAAATTAACAAATTTAAAATGAAAGATTATTTAATAAGATCTCAAAGAGTAATTAAAAAAATTCCAACTAAAATCTTCAAAAAAATTTAAAATCTTTTCAAAAAACTTTTAAAAATCAAACTAAAATTTATCAAAAACATTTTTAAACAACTTGAAATTAAAAACATAAAACAAGAATTTTCAGTTATCGAAAACAAATTTCAAAAATTGAAAATAAAATTTTAAAACTTTTTAAAAAACAAAACAATTTCAAATCAAATTTTTAAAATAAAATTTCGGTGATTCAAATTTAAAATTTAAAACAAAATTTTTCAGATAAAACATCTAAAAACTCAATGTGAAACTTAAAAATTCAAGTCAAAACCTACAGTTCATAAACGTGCACTTGTTTTTACATATACCATTAGTTTTAATTATCATCTAGCAGGTGTCAATTTCGAAATTTAGAAGTTTTGCTTTGAAAACATAAAATATCTGAATGAGACGTCAGTACACAAAAATCAAATTACAAAAATGTAGCAATGCTCTGTTTCATGTTTAAGACCTTCAAAGAACAGTTTAAGTTAATAACTTTGTCAGTTTTACTTTGAAGACAAGAAATATCCGTATATGACGTCAGAATATTTTCTTGTTAAACAATGATAGTATACTGTCAACGTATTATTATTATTATTAATTTTATTATTATTATTATTATTATTATTATTATTATTATTATTATTATCAATCAATACTAAATATTAAAATCACTAATCACAAGTTTAGTTTCTAAATTTTGATGAGCAATTCCTTAGACTAGGATCCAGACCTAATGTACATCCCTAAGATAATTTACACTTGGAAAAAATGTTTTCTACATCATCTGGTGATTTTGAGATTTTGAGAGGATACTTTGAACCAGGTAACACCGAAGGTTAAGTATTCCTATTTACGGCATAAAACTTCATCTAAGATTCTTAAAATTAATAAGAGTACTTCTTAAATTCATATCTACATTTTTCTCAAAAATTTGTAAAAAGAACCTCGGACCAAGTACGTGAGAAACACTTAACACTTCTAATGCATAGGGGTACTTCATAACATTTCATCTAAGACGTTTCAAACCAAGAAAAGAAACTACCAAATTCATATTTACATATATGGTTCCTACATTTAAAGAAGTACTTGGTCTATATATGTATGCTTATGAATATTTTTGGAATTTCTTCTTTATCCATGGAAGGGTGCGAAATTAACCAAATTTACAGAGGTGTGGTTTATGTCCTAGAGAAAAATTACCTTTTTTAAAATTTTTAACAATTCCTAAATATAAGGGATGGTCCCATGTACCGTCCTGAAATTTGAGAGAGAGTGTTTCATTATACCTGTATCCTATTCAAAAGAATGAGTCCCTAATTTCATCATACAACTATAAGCCTTATCAAAATGGATAAATTAGATCAGTAACAGACCACTTGGTAAAATATATTGATTATGTACTTTTTTTTCGCATTTTTACCCATAAAAAGAGAAGAAGCAGGACCAATTAAATCTACAGAAGTTGATATTTGAGTCCTAGAGAATATTTAGCAAATTTTACTTTTTGGCAATTACCAAATTTGCGAGTGGTTTCCCCAGAAATTTGAGTGAGGAGCATCAATATAGTCATATTTTATGAAAGAGAATAAACTAAACCATGTATTATCAAGGGGATAAAGTAAGTCAGAAACCTTCAAAGTTTCAATTTGAACAATTTTTAACTCATAGACCGTCTCCTTTAGCCTAACCGGCATAACCGTAGGACATAAAACTCAAAGATTTCATTTCAAAGATTTTAACTCATAGAAAGGAATGAGATGGACCACAGAACCTCACAGAAGTACATACTCTGGTCCTGTATTACCATACCAAATTTTTAGTTTCAATAATTTGCAAAGTTTAAAAGAATGGCCTAAATCCACCTCTACCAAAATTCGAGTGGGATGAAGGTACTCCTTATAAAATCAAGAGGACGTTGACCACAATGACGTCAAACTACGTAATCAGGCAGAACCGAGTGTCCTAAAGTGGCATATACGCAGTGGCGTATTTATAATTTTGTTTCAGGGGGGCTTTGATAACTTTATTCCTGGAATTGTAAAAATTGTGCAATATATTTAATTTACTTTAAAACAGTAAATAAAATTTCGGGGAAGCTTAAGCCCGGAAGCCTCCCTTAAAGACGCCACTGCATATACATATACTATTGGTACAATGCACTCTGTGTCATTCCTGAGATTAGAACAAATACAAGTATATTGACTCTTAGGTCATCAAATTCTGTCAAGCCGTTAAGTTGTACTTGAAGAAATTTGCAAATTTTCGCAGATACAAAAAAAAAAAAATCCTTCCTTTTAGCTTCACTGAAATAGGACGAAACAGTTAGGAATTGACACAGAACTCTTCTCTATTTTTTAAAAAAAATTATCCACAAATTGGGGAAAGAAACGACGAAAACTTGTAACGTTAAAAGAAAAAAACATAAAGTTCGTGTTCAGAGATACAATTTCGTGGATATCAAAGATTTCTTGAATATACAAATACCTTGAATACAGGTGAAAATTACTTGTATCTATAGTACGTTTCCACGCTGACGAAATTTTCGATATTTCATCCACGATAGAAAAGGGGAAATTATTATTATTATTATTATTATTATTATTATTATATGCAATGAAATTGATCACCATTGCAATATGGAGCTCCATTGTTGCCAAGCTGTTAGCGTGCGCGCCCTTAGTATGGGAGACCCAGGTTCGATTCCTGTGGAAGCTAATGTGGTTTGGATCGAGGTCCACGTCTCATATAGCCTCGCTGCTGAAAGAGACATTAAAATTACATCAAATCAAACCATTGCGATATGTGGACTTCGTTTTCCTTTCTGAAAGTTAACTATATTTCCAATTTATAGGATACAATATTCTAAACGAAATTAGTTCCAGTTTCAACAGGCGGTTAAAGTGAGAAAAACCTTTGCTTGGAAAAGTCTACACTAAGTCTATATCGAAATAAGTAGCAGTGTCACGTATACACTATATAAAGAAGTATATACGGTGTGATATTTACTCAATTATTATTGAATCCGGAAATGGTAGTAGATTTCTAGCAATTCCGGTTTTAGTGGAGAGATTAGACTGAAGATGGATGCATAACTGATTCTAGAAAACTGCTTTCAAGTGTCTTGCTTTTGCTTTATTTTGATCAACGTTAAAACCGGAAATGGTTAATTTCTACCACTTCCTGTGTGAACATAACCTCCATCAATGTATAGTCTAGCGTTCACCTCTCGTGCATGGAGTTCTGGGTACAAACCCTGCTCCCGCCAAGTGAACTTTGTGATGGACAAATACCATGTGCGTGGGTTTCCTCGGGGTTCTCCCGTTTCCTCCCACTTTCTTCATCCCACCATTTAATTCATTTCTCATCACCACCGTCTCCTTTAGAATACTAGCCGGCATAATCATGGGACGTAAAACTCAAAAATTTCATTTCATTTCAATTCATCAATGTACACTGCGTTCACTCAATCGAAGTGGAGTTCTGGAATTTTTTTACAAGTTCCCATGCTGATTTTTACAATAGCATCCTTTACTTTCTCCATCCGTCTTTTGACGGCATTTGCGGAGTTGCAACGTCTAAACACCCACCGTATTCTGTTCTTTCTTCCTAATACTATGACTAATATGAAACAGAGGTCAAGCAACGTAAGAACAAGAAAGTTAGTCTTGGAAACAGGGAATCGAGCACTCAGAGCAAGACATTATTCGGAACTGTGGCAACAAAGACTCCACGTGGAGTTGACAAGCAACTGTCAATCGTTTGAAATGACGGTTCTGGTTGGCCATTCAGTTACCGGGAATGTTTCCCGCAAGGTCCCTTGGACGATGAGTTGTTTATAGCACGAGCCACCACAGAAGGCGGCATTCTTTATATACAAACTGCACTTCAGTTGTAGAAACGAACAATACTCGATTTCTACTTTTGATCTTCTGCATCCTGGTCAAAATTGATAGTCATCCATGAAATAGTTCTTGAGACTTTTTGTCTCCCGGACGGACACACGGACAGAGAGGATAAATACGTACAGGATCTTTAAACCAAAGTTATTGAAAGCAATTTTCCTTTACCTCCTACCGTGTTTGCTCTATGAAATTCCAATAGTAGAATCGGAAACAAAATTTTCTACAACTTCCAGTTTCAATAGAGCAATCAAAGACAATATTGAATCTTTACTTAGGAAACTAAATCCGTTACAAAAAAAAGAAGGTGGCACGGTAACTCAGTGGTAAAGTGTTTACTTCTTGTGCAAGAAGTTCCTAATTCGATTCCAGGCTATGTGGGATTGTGGTGGACACTATGTACTTGGGTTTTTCCATGGTTTACTCTTACTTACTTTATGCTACCATTATCATCTATCTTAGCCTTTGATGTTAAACTAAAAAAAACGAATCTTCCACATTCCCATTCCACCAATCATTTCACTTTCATTTATCATCCGTCTCCTCCAGCGTAAAGGTGATAATAGTGAGACGTTAAACTAGAGATTTCATTTCATTTCTCGTGTTCTAATACAGATTTTGCTGTATGGGATAAATATTAAAACGGAAAATATAGCTAATTCTGGTTTTAAAAAAAGGAACTAGAGCTAAAATGGAATCTAATCTTGTATAGCTAAACGTATATCAACACATAGTTTCTTGCTCTCAATTACCACTTTTCCTCTTTTGACGATCTTTGCAAGAATAATGATTGACATTTTTCACCATTTTAGGTTTCAGTAACGGATCGAACACATTCTTCGAAAATCTTTTCTCGCTGTTTGTTACCACTTACCAATTAATTTTGAAAACAGATATAGCAGATACCACTTGAGGTTGGAAAAAGATAAGGAAGGATATAATCTGTTCTTGGGACGCTAAGTTCATATCAGAAAGTCTTTTCTTACTGTTCCTTATCGTCTTTCTCTACAGCGATCAATTTTGAAAATGGATACGATAGACATTTCTCTGTAATTTTTTTTTTGGGGGGCATTCATAAAAATGTATATAACAATAAAAAATACAAGTAAAATATACATATTCATAAAAAAACATGGGGCTCACATGAGCTTGGGGGCCAGGACCCCCCGGACCCCCAGGATCGGCGCCCTTGACGACAGATGCTACTTCCAGTAGGAATAGAAGGATAAGGACAGAGGAATAATCTATTCTTAGGACGGGTGAATTCAGATCAAAAAATTGTTTTTCGTCATCTTTTATCTCGGTGTTGTTATGATATGTGTGTCAACAGACAGATGGCCGGGCACATATATCACGTACCTTCATGTATATATTTAGCATGAGTTATCAGAATATCCGTTCTGGGGAGAATACGTTTCATTTTGGTCATAAAGAATTCTGATTTAAACGGCATCGGAAGTGTCACTGTTCGTTTCAGCCATCCCGAGAGCTATGGATTCGTCAGTAATATCGGTCATTTTCGATCATTTTTATAAACATATTCCCCCCTCCCCTGCTCTTCCTCTAAGATGCACCGTCAAAGTGAAACGATAAAAATCATTGCATGCCCGAACCTCATCTATGTTGAAAATTTGATCGAGATTGGTCGGGTGATTCAGGAGGTATGAAGTCACAAACATAGTGACTTACTGTATATAGATTCAGGATCGAAAGAGTAGGTTCTTCCTGCACTCTTAAATAGGGCAGATCTACTAAAACCATATCTATAAATAGGGCATATCTATAAATATTAATGTTCGTTAAAGATAGCAATATATGGTTTTATGATATAAATTCAACGTCCTAAGAATAAACCCAATTTCTACCAAACTAGAAGTGTTGCAGAAACATATCATTTCCAGCTTCAACCTACATAGCATGTATAGTATTTTTGGATTCTAATTAAAAGTATAGGTTCTAAATCCACCTTTAGGTTTCTATTACAATAAGTGAGTTTCACCTCACAGTTGTTAAACTATGGTAGATTTCTAAAGTTTGCGAATTCAATATTGAAACAAATCTATAACTTCTGGTTGCAATTGAAGAATAATGTGAGCGATGGAACCTGTCGCTGAATCCTGTATCAAAAACAGTTTTTTTCCTATCTTTTACAATAACTAGTGTACAGAAATTAATGCTTGAAACCGGAAGTTTTACTATATTTTGCTGATTCCTGTTTTAATAGACGGATAAAACTGAGATGAAAAACATTTTTTTGATATTGAATGCATATCAAAATATTGTTTGTCGCCTATTACTATATTCGCTCTACTTAAAATGAATATAAGAACCGGGGATTTCTATCATTTCAGGTTCAATAGGCGAGTGAAGCCAGAAGCGGAACCTCTATGAATAAGAGCTTCTTTATGTCTATTATCGTTCTGAACTATTGTGATCAGCGTTGAAGTGGAAATTGTAGACTTTCACCACTTTTCGATGATAAATGACAGTCATTCTTCTGATCCTCATCATCGATTTCAAAAATCTGCTTCTTGATACGACTGATCATTTACGCTTTATAGTGATCAACATTGAAAACGGATGGAATGCTTCGGAGTAAATATGAGACAAAAAAAAATATCAAATTTTGATGTATCCCAAAAACTACTGAGCGGAACCTCACAAAACTTGGACAGTTTAACTCTCCCAGTAATTAATGAAGATAGCTATAGTGAAATTTGTGTATATCACAAGTTTCTAGAGAAAATTAGAAAAATCAAGTCTCAAAATTACCCCGGTTCGGGACAATTTTAAGACACCCCGGGTTAATTATGAGACACACGATTTTTTCAGTTTGTAAAGCATTTATGAGAATGAAACAAGGTGTTATTATGTGACAAGGGTTTCTACTTTCTGCTAGATATACAAAGTCTGTAAATATTGTTTTATTACAAGCACTTGTAGGCAATTAGCAGTTATTTTTACGGAAAATAGGGTGAACATTCTTAATTTACTATGAACAAAGAAATTGCAGAAAATATTTGGTCTAGGAATTAATTCGTGCGGTTGGTACGCACACATTGAAGCTGTAGTACAAACACAAAATACATAAATACCTTAAGAAAAATATTGTCCATCGCTAGCCACCACTTTCGCCCATCTGTCAGGCAATTTACGGATTCCGTGGCGAAAGAAGTCCTCATCCTTGGAAGCGATCCAGTCAGAAACCCATGTTTCGATATCTTCTGAAGAAGTAAACCGCTGTCCAATCAAATCGTTGTTCATGCAATCGAACAAGTAGTAGTCCGAAGGAGCAACGTCTGGTGAATACGGCGGGTGGGGTAAAACTTTCCATCCGACATTTTCTAAATAGGTTTTGACAGGTTTTGCGACATGTGGGCGAGCGTTATCATGTTGAACAATAAGTTTATCATGTCTGTTCTCCCATTCTGGTCGTGTTCTGGCCAGAGCTTGCTTCAAACGCATTAATTGTCGTCGATAACGTTCTCCATTCATAGTTTCACCCGTTTGCAGCAGCTCATAGTACACCACACCTTTCATATCCCACCATATGCACAGCATAACCTTTGCACAGTGAATATCTCGTTTTGGTTGTGATGGACCTGGTTCACCTGGTTTCACCCAGGCCTTTTTTCGTTTAGGGTTCTCGTAATGGATCCACTTCTCATCACCCGTAATAATTCGATACAGAAACCCCTTTCTGCTCTGTCGTTGAAGCAGCAATTCGCAAATGGTTTTTCGTCTTTCAACGTCTCTGTCTTTCAATTCATGTGGAACCCAATTTGACAATTTTTGAATCATTCCCATGGCTTTTAAGCGTTTGGAGACTGTTGTTTGATCAACGCCTAATGCTGCTGCAAGTTGTTCCTGCGTTTGACTCGAATCCTGCTCGAGCAATGCTGTCAATTCTTCGTCTTGAAATTTTTTTGGCTGTCCAGCTCGCTCTTGGTCTGCCAAGTCGAAATCACCACTTCTAAACCGTGCAAACCACTTCTGACACGTTCGCTCAGCTAGAGCATGGTCTCCATACACTTCCACCAAAATACGATGACTTTCAGTCGCACTTTTCTGCATGTTAAAGTAATGCAGCAGGACACCCCGCAAAAACACTTTATCAGGCACAAATTGCGCCATGTTCACTTAACTACAAACTGGTGTTGTTGACGCTTTAATCCACTGTCCTATACTACGAACGATACGCGATGACAGGGGTTTGCAACACATGTGTGGATACACGGAACAGTGGGACGCTCCGTTCGTTGCGCCATCTCTTGTCCAACCGCACGAATTAATTCCTAGACCAAATATTAAATATCAGCAGTTAGATTGGCATTTTCTGATAATGGTCTGAAAAGGGCCAGTTAATTAACGTTAGTTTTACCCACAAAAAATAAAAATAAAACAAACCCAACCATTTTTTTGGGTTCACCAGTTCACCGGTTCACCATTTTTATTTATTTATTTATTTATTATTATTATTTATTTATTTTTTTTTGTACAATGACAAAACTGACAGTACGGAAAACCAAAAATATTAACATTGGAAATGGACACCCACACACATATAACAAAACAAAGTACAGTAAATTTACATACTTTGTTTAAGTCTGCAACTATTGTAATATTAGGCTATAATAAGAAAAACTAAATAAATAGGACCAAACGTTTAAAGGAAATTGCAATCTAAATATCCTACTCCTAACATAAGAAAGAAAACAATGAAATGTTAAACTCTTTTAATTACCCCAGAAATTCAAAAATTGATTTCAAATTTCTAAGGTCACAAACACAGTTTGTATTGGTAAAAAAAAAAAAAAAAAACGTATAAGTTAATACCTGTTGTTTTTCGCTACATTCTAATACCTCTAAATTGGCAATATTTCCCTTCTTCAAAGACCTACACAAAAGTTTGCAGTGGTATGTCAAAAGTTGAAACTCTTTTTTCAGCTTCTTTAAGAGAGACTTGACATCATATGTTTCTAAGATGTAAAGGAGCAAATCGTGCTACATAGATAGAAAAAGGATTGTTCTCAATAGCTAAAGCCAACAATACCACTTCTGGGAAAAATTGCCCAAACTGGGAAGGTGTTTCAAAATTACCTCGAAAATCACTGTCTCATAATTACCCCGAGGCACCCTAGTAAATTTCTACCGCTTCCGGTCTTAGAAGAGAAATACGGGTAGAGATCATGTATTCTATTTTCTTGAGATTCTGAACCGATTCCAAAATACCGCTTACTGCTACGTATTACCGCTTTTGTTTTATGTCACTCAACGTTCAAACTGGAAATGGTTAATGCCTACCACTTCCGGTTTAAGCAGAAGGTTAACGGATCAGATGGGAAGTACTCTTGGAAAGTTGAATTAATTCCTTAAAAAAAAATCACTTCTCGATATCTCTTACCGTTTTTTTTTTTTTTTCCCTCATACTTATCCACAGACAGACTGACATAGACGTTCTATAAGATTTCGGATGCATATGCATAGTATAGTTTGCGAGTCTTCCTCAGTAGTCCAGTAAAGATAGGATTGAGAAAGGAACAAATTAGTAACAAGCTGAAAATTGGTATGGAAGTAGGGGGATGTGTCAGGAATAACATACTAAAAGTCCCCTAAAATCCCACTGTAGCTTTTCCCGCAATTCTGAAAAATGTCCGCCATCTTTAGATGACGACAAGCAATTTATAGAAATCGTCACCCTTTATGTTTATTCTTCTAGCCACCGTTCTAATTATCACAAAGCCATGAATCATATATGGTTGGAAAGCTTGAAAGACAGAGAATCTAAGTAAATAACATATTTGCCCACCGTGCTAAATTTCTAGAAGAAAAGGAAAAAGAAAACAGCCTTTTTATTTAAAAAAAGATATTTTCAGAAATCATGAGAAGTTCGCAACACTGACAGTTATTGCACACCAACGAAACACCACCAAAAGATAGCCTTGATATTTATCTCAATCATAGCCGACAATGACACAAATCGGTGCAATACAAGCCGAGAAAAATATAACATACGTTACTTTCTGACCTCTTTGTATATACAAAAGTGCATAAGGTGACATACACTTTCACGGTTCTAGTCAGCTTCTTTCATCACATAGGACCAAGAGTTATATATCATTAGAAATCTTAAGAAACTTAAATTCGAACGAGGTAACACTTATACTAATCAACCCCAATTTGTGGAAGAAGTGCAAAACCCAAAATTTCGGGATAAAACGTGTTTTCGCATAAATTCTTTAAAACTTGCAACACTGACAATTATCGTATGTTAACAAAACTCAGCTACCGTTTTCACTATCGTCATTATTAATTTACTTTTAAAATGGCCAACGTTTTTTCCCAATGGAGTAAGCTTTTATGATACATAGTTTTACATCACTTAAATATAGCACAAAAATCATTTATTGACAACATTAGAAAGTAGCAGAAATTGGTAGTCTCCTATTCATAGGAAAATCGTAATTCACACACTTAAAATCACTCTCAACTAGAGTAGTCATTTGAGTGTATTTTTTAAAATGTCTTGTTCATAACTAGAATGCAATTTTCCTCCTAGTATCCTTCAAATCAACTTAGTATTTACATTAGACGTTAAGAACACTTTTGTAACTAGTGCACGCGGCACTTTAGGAACATTTTTGTAACTAGTCCATTCGGACTTATTTTATTAGAAATCAATGAGGTTATCATTATCTCGTTCATCTCCATGGTTTTCAACATTTGATTTTGCATTCACACATCCAATTCCTCGAGAATGACATAAATTAGAGCACACAATTTCTGCTTTCCGACAAGCGTACATACTTTCACAGCCCTTTTTACAGTTACAGGATATTACACGGAGCGGGTTCCTTGGTCATTCTTGCTGGTACGAGGATACCTCCTAATGTTGTCCATTCATATTCAGTCGCTTGCATATCATTGAGCAATACCTGGGTTCAAAAAACGTACACTGTCAAAGAATGAATGGAATATACTACTTCTAACGTACACACGCAAAGGTAATGGCCTTTCGGATTTAATCATTGAAGATGTAAGATACCTTCGTGTTCTGAATATCCAAACTAAAATTCACCTTGTGTACGATGTAACATGGATGATTCTCAAGTGGTTGAAGACACTAACTTGCCCGAATTGGAATGGGTTTATGCAGCTGGTGACAAGCAACAACCATAAGTATCAAACATATTAAGTAGTAATTCAACCTCTCATCAATCTTCAACCAATAAGCATGGATGCTGTATACTCGGCGCTTATGTTTGACAGCAAAAAATGTGCAGGAAATAAGCAAAAAAGCGTGCTTAGTCACGTTGGATCAACCTTTGTACTCTAAAGCATGTGACATTGTAGCAGCATGTAGAAATTCTGGTGAATTACTGTCAGGGGTTGTTAGACTTCGGGTTTTTTCACTCTATAATGTCATTTATGGAAACAGTTGCATATATAATGAAAAGTAGTGGCATTGAAGAACTTTGGTCTTGTGTGTATGCTAGTAACTCCATGCTACAGATAAAGCCAGGCCCTTCTTATTGCTTGTGCTTTGCGAGCTAATTTTTTTTTTTAACACAACACGCCCCTTAGCAGTTGCAATAGGGCCTATATACTGTTTAATTAATGAATCAGACTGCATTGAGGAATTTGTGCGTCAATTGCGAGATGTTTGTATTCCTCTGATGACTGAAGAAGATATCGATACTGATGTAGTTGTTCAACATTCATAGTCAATCAAGATTGCAAATGACCTGAAGTTATTCATTGACGCTGCTGCAGAAACAAGCCGTATCTCTAAGTTATTCGCTCTGTACTTTCAGCTTGTAGAAATTATGCGTCTTTTATTTCGAAAGAACTGGAGACTTGAATCTTCAACTTCACTGCATGTAAGAAATGTTACCATACTTCTATGCAGCTGAGCATCTTTTGTATGCCAAACACGCACATCTATACTTACAAGAAATGTTGCGGTTGGAGAATGAAATGGATCTCCATCTATTTTTAGGAGACGGTTACTTCACTATTCGTAGAAAATATATATTTTGGAGTGGTACATGGTCTGATATGACGATTGAGCAGGTTTTAGCTAGAACAATGAAGAGCAGCGGTGGATTGACCCATGGGAGAGGCATGACTGAAAAGATAATATCTAGATGTGTGTCAAGTGTGCCAGCAGCGTGCCACTTACGAGAATGTCTTGAAAAATTATTAAACAAAGATAGGCATGAACTTCACACTGGTCGGCATGTGGACCTGTACCAAAGCAGTCAATCGCGTGATATATTACATCTAAAGAAGTTCTTGCGTTGGTTTTGCCAGCATTCTCCATTCCCTTCATATTCGGAGCTCGCGTCCCTAAGCACTGGCATGGTAGGTAATGAAATGGTCAACTAATAAATCTAAGGAAATCGGATTGGCTGCTATGGAAGGAATGTTTGGACAGACTTTGGGAAATGAGAAACTTAAAGAAAAAGATAAAATCATTCCACTATCCGTAATGCACAATGTAGTGCGTATCCGTGATGAGCTACTGGCTGTAAACACCATACTTCAACTGAATCATATGAGTAGAAGTCCGAAAAAGAACTCCAGCAGTGTCTTGCTTACGAGCTTGCACCCTATTCACTTCCTCTCTTCACAGAAATGTCTATGAGAAAAACGAAAAAGTCCGCTTTGTACTCACAAACCCAGGAACGAAAGCAACAATTATTTTTTTATGGCTATTGCACTGAAAACTGTAAAAAAAAAAAAAAAAAAAAAAAAAAAAAAAAAAAAAAAAGCCGCTGAGCGGGAGCAAGGTGAGTCAAAGGTCCAATCAGCTTTGGTGTTATTCACAAATGAAACCATATTATTAACAAAAAAGGATAAATTCTTTGGTAATTTCAAAAATAAGGATTGTTTCGCCCGTGAGTTGATGGTTCATTTAACACAAGCAAGGAATTCAAACCCAGCAAGCAAGGAGTGATGCTGACGCACTTATAGCTAAAACTGCTGTAGCCAAGTCTTTAAATCCTTGTCGGCATATCATGCTAACTGGCGAGGATGTTGACATTTTAATCATTTTGCTTGAACAAGGTAATAATCAGTACGACGTCACATTTCGAAATAATCAGTACGACATTGGACGTGTCCAAGAAGTGAGTAAAGAATTTAGTACTAAGAAGTTGTAAGATACATAGACAAATATACTAACTGTTTTGCTCAGTAACCATGCTTTAACTGGATGCGACACATCATGTGATTTGTATCGACTGGGAAAGAAAAAGCCATTGCGATTACTTCAAAAACGGGAAAATTTATGCCGATCACTTGAAGTTTTGAATCTTGATAATGCTAGTGTACAATCTATGAAGCTGGCACATCATTTCTATTAACACACTACGATTCTCCAGCAATAGTAACCTTACTGGATGAATTCCAGTATCATTCATACATCCTTGCAGTAAGTCGCTCCCAATTCAGAAAGAAATACAATTGGCAAAATTGCCACCCACCAGTGATGCTGCGAAACACCATATCATCAGGTTCAATAGTACCGTGGAAATGATTTGCGAGCGACTGAATATGGATAGACAACATTAGGAGGTATCCTCGTACCAGCAAGAATGACCAAGGAACCCGCTCCGTGTAATATCCTGTAACTGTGAAAAGGGCTGTGAAAGTATGTACGGTTGTCGGAAAGCAGAAATTGTGTGCTCTAATTTATGTCATTCTCGAGGAATTGGATGTGTGAATGCAAAATCAAATGTTGAAAACCATGGAGATGAACGAGATAATGATAACCTCATTGATTTCTAATAAAATAAGTCCGAATGGACTAGTTACAAAAATGTTCTTAAAGTGCATACTAACGTCTAATGTAAATACTAAGTTGATTTGAAGGATACTAGGAGGAAAATTGCATTCTAGTTATGAACAAGACATTTTAAAAAATACACTCAAATGACTACTCTAGTTGAGAGTGATTTTAAGTGTGTGAATTACGATTTTCCTATGAATAGGAGACTACCAATTTCTGCTACTTTCTAATGCTGTCAATAAATGATTTTTGTGCTATATTTAAGTGATGTAAAGCTATGTATCATAAAAGCTTACTCCATTGGGAAAAACGTTGGCCATTTTAAAAGTAAATTAATAATGACGATAGTGAAAACGGTAGCTGAGTTTTGTTAACATACGATAATTGTCAGTGTTGCAAGTTTTAAAGAATTTATGCGAAAACACGTTTTATCCTGAAATTTTGGGTTTTGCGCTTCTTCCACAAATTGGGGTTGATTAGTATAAGTGTTACCTCGTTCGAATTTACGTTTCTTAAGATTTCTAATGATATATAACTCTTGGTCCTATGTGATAAAAGAAGCTGACTAGAACCGTGAAAGTGTATGTCACCTTATGCACTTTTGTATATACAAAGAGGTCAGAAAGTAACATATGTTATATTTTTTCTCGGCTTGTATTGCACCGATTTGTGTCATTGTCGGCTATGATTGAGATAAATATCAAGGCTATCTTTTGGTGGTGTTTCGTTGGTGTGCAATAACTGTCAGTGTTGCAAACTTCTCATGATTTCTGAAAATATCTTTTTTTTAAATAAAAAGGCTGTTTTCTTCTTCCTCTTCTTCTAGAAATTTAGCACGGTGGGCAAATATGTTATTTACTTAGATTCTCTGTCTTTCAAGCTTTCCAACCATATATGATTCATGGCTTTGTGATAATTAGAACGGTGGCTAGAAGAATAAACATAAAGGGTGACGATTTCTATAAATTGCTTGTCGTCATCTAAAGATGGCGGACATTTTTCAAAATTGCGGGAAAAGCTACAGTGGGATTTTAGGGGACTTTTAGTATGTTATTCCTGACACATCCCCCTACTTCCATACCAATTTTCAGCTTGTTACTAATTTGTTCCTTTCTTGGCAGAAAAATGGGCTATCTTTACTGGACTACAGAGCCGTAACTTAGTTTTTTTTTTCTGGGGAGGAAGCATTATTACGCGTATTTGGCCCCCCCTAGAAAAGTTGTTTTTCTAATTCTTGGGCCCCCTCTTTCCATCTTTCTCTTACTCTTTATGCCCTCCCGGAACCTGGGGCCTTCCCGCACGGCAAGGACTGTGGGGCCTTTAGTAACGCCTCTGGGCTCGTTCCATACATGACAAATTAATTCATGGGACAATATTGACAAATCTCAAAGTCATAAGAATAATTATTATTCGTAGGATCCCTAATAGTAGACATTTTTACAGAAATGATCCCACGACTCATCTTTGTTTTGTTTATTTTTTGTGTGCCGTTACGTTTATGTAATGTAGTGAAATTCTTTGATGTTTCGTTTATAATTACATGTTCATATTGTATATGGAATAAGAAAACTTTGTCTTAAATTGGTCCCCTCGAAAAGCGGGAGCTTCCCTGAGGGGGCAGTTGCCCCACCTGCCCCCTCCACAAGTTACGACCCTGGTCTTCCTCTCTGAATGACAGAGGTTGTACGACAGTGTCAACGTGATTGGGGTTGCCAATGGACAAGAACGTCAAAGTATCGTGAAATTGACGTCTCGTCCCGTCCCGTGGGGTACCGTAAACGTAATCTGACCCTTTTGTGTTCGACCTAGATAAAATCGACAACAGTGATTAGTGAAGTTCTGATTCTTTCTCTTTTTTTTTTTTATGCTGAAAGTATCATAAACGAAAAAACTGATTCCGAAAAATGTTTCATACTCATACGTTCAGTGGTGTAGTCAGAAACTCATTAAGGAACGGGTTCAGACACATACACATGCAAACATGTGTATATATATCCAATGATGATGGGGATAAAGTCACCACTGCGACTGAAAACACAGGCTTGGCGTCTATAACATGTAAACCTACGTATCAAATTTCATTTACATTACTCTTGCGACTGTTCTCAACTGACACTTAGGACAGAAAAAAATAAGGAGTTTCATAAGCAGTATGTGGCACAGCACTCTTCATACACTGGCCCGTGAAGGACAGAAATATGGTGATGAAAGCCAATACGCTTACCAGCGTCCATTCTTTTCAGCTTTCTTAACTTGAATGGTATTGAAATTACTGATGAACTTTGCTTAAATAGCTAATGTCGGCGAGATGATGCACGCTCAATTGTGTGATGTGTAGATATCGCATTGCCACCTAAGCTACATTAAGTCTGCTTAACACAGTCGCAGAACTGAACTCAGAAGCTTCCATTTAAGCACAATTCTGATAGAAAATTACACATGTCCAAATTCGTAAAGTTAGAAAGCAAAAGTGAATGCCTAGAAATGTCTAGAAGAGGAGCAATGGAAGCTCGTTCATTTTTATAGCGATCTATATTCCTTAGACGATGGATACTTGCCAAACAAATTTAGTTCAGATCCGGCCAGTAGTTACCGAGAAATAAAGTACCTCATACAAGCCGAGTCGATGGTGTTGCTAGCCAAGCTCGACCACCAAGCTGTCGTTTGTTTATGCTAGAAGCTAAAAATGAAGAATGTAGCATATAACTAATTTCTAAAATCAATGTAGCGTTAAATATAGTTTCTGGAAAGTATGTTTTTGAACATAACTTTGCAATTCTTGTATTTTGTGATATACTGTTTAAAGAGTGACGTTAACATTGTGATCACAAATGGAACATGCTGGATGTAAGCAGAATCATTCTTGATAAAACTGCACTAACGGGGTGGGGGCTCGAATCAAGTCAGCTCCCTGGCTACGCACTGCATACATTCAAGGGCACCACCCATCAGGGGGGTGCAAGGTGAGACACTTGCCCCCCCAAGAGGAAATTGTACTTGGGAATATCGAAAACCCAATGGAAGTTTTACATTAGTTACAGGAAAATTTGAAACTATATTTGAAACGTCGCTTATACTTGCCAGCCCCCTTCTTGGAAACCACAACGTGGGCACCCTTGCACACATTAATAGTGAAACGCACTTTTAGAAGTTCATTTTACTAATAGATTCTTCCTACATAATCTTGGTGCTTTGTATCGATGCGAAAAATAAAAATCTCCAGTTAACTCAAACTGTACTGAGTCTGCAACTCTCAATGAAAGGAAGTTCGTAAAATTAACGCTAGGTGGGACAGCAAAGCAGCAGTAACATACTGCCATCTAGGGAGTAAAATTTAAACTATTACTGCATTCTAAAATATATTTTAATCTGAGAAGAAAAGATTTCCAATTCCAACTATAAAATGTAAAATAAAATGAAATCTGACTTTTACGTCCCACGCTTATGCCAGTTAGACGGTGAAGATGAGAAATGAATAACATGGTGGAATGAAGAAAGTGGGAGGAAACGGGAAAACTCCGAGAAAATCCACAAACACGGTGTTTGTCCACCACAAAGTCCAAACGGCGCGAGTTGGGATAGAACCAGGGACCTCAAGAACCGGAGGTGAACGCTCTACCACTGAGCTACTGCGCCCCCTGTGTTTTTGGATCAAAAGCACAATTGTAACTCAAAAATGGTTTATTTGAACCGCTTTCTGTTTTAATGGAGGCTTAATGGAGAAGGCAGAACCTATTCTTAGGAAGCTAAGTCAATTGCAAAAATCCACATCTCGAGACTCTGACCAATTTTGCTCTATTGAAATCAGTATTTCAACGGGAAATAGTAGTAACTTTCAACGACTTCCTGTTTTGGCATAGTGTTAGGGATAATCATGGTATGTTCTCTTGACATCATGAATCGTTCGCAGAAAACCGCTTGTCACTATCTAATACCATTTCGTTCTAGGGCAATACATGTTGAAACCAGAATGCTTTATTTTGATCATTTCTGGTTTGAATATAGGGTTAACGGAAGAGATGGAACCCATTCTTCACACGCTGAATCAATTACAAATCCGGATCTAGACAGGTCTTACCTCTTTTCCTATATAGAAATCAGAATTGAAACCGGATATAGTAGTAAAGTTCAACGACTTCTGGTTTTGATAGAGTGTTCATTATAGTCATGGTACATTGTTTTGAAACGTTGAATTGTTTGCAAAAAGCACTTCTCGCTATCTGTTATCGTTCTCTTATTTTCATTAACGTCAAAACCAGAAATTTCTAATTTTAACAACTTCCGGTTTGGGTAGAAAGTTATCAGAGGAGATGGCACCTATCCTTGAAACGATAAATCGGTTGCAGAGAACCGCATCTCGATAAGTACTACTGTTTTTTTCTCTGATGCCTGTTGACAGACGGATGGATGGACAAAGCCGTCCTATAAGACTTCCGACACTTGTGCATAAAATAGTTTAAGATGTCTAAAATACTTTTTAAGCTAGTTGCGGCCTATACATGCAAACATTTAATCCTGAAATTGCATAAAGAAATTAAATGTGTAACTTACTTATACACGCAAGAGGCTTATAGACGCGTGAGGGCTTATATACACATGAGGATTTACACTAACTTACATAATTTTGTTCAGCCCAATGTGATCTATTATGTCTATATGTATCATCTCTTGACTTCATTTTTCGTCAAAGACAGTGGCGCATGTAGTCTAGTCCCCCTCCAGACAGAAGTAATTTAAGCTATTGCTTACATGTTTTTGATAATTTATAGTAAACTCATCACATGTCTATCATAGTCTGGGGTCTGATTTCCCCCCTCCAGTTTTTACCTTCTAAAATCGCCAGTGGTCAAAGGATAATATTGTAAACTTACAATCTTACATCATTTTATGCGAAGAACTAACCTAGAGGTTTATATAGGGTGTCCCAATGAAACCTCCTGCATTTTAAAGACTAATGAAACAAAAAGTATTGTGAATGGAAACTTGTTAATTCAAAAATATAAGATAGAATTAAAACAGTTATAATTACATTGTACTGATTTGGATTATTTGTTCTGTTGTGTGTTGAAATGAGACAATTGACAACACAATTGTTGTCAATAATACCCAATAAAACCTACCTTTTTGTTCGCCTGTACCATCAGTGAAGTAGCGAGAGGAGCGGGATTGTCGCTTCCGCTTACCACTCTCTTGCTGTTTCCAGTCATCATTATGGCAGGTCCGTATCCACGGGGATCTAGGGGGCGGGTCCCCCTAAAACTTTCACGATAGGCTTGCAAATGAACTATAATATGGTTGGATCAGGTCCCTCTAACTTCTATTGTCTCCCTACATTTTTGGGCTGGCTACGGTCCTGGTCAGGAACTCATTGCACGTACGCAGTCAATTTTTTTAAAGCAGTAGTTCTGTGATTACAGCGCAAACAGCTATTTCAGCTAATGAAAATGATCCTGATCGGACGACTATTCTGAAATGGATCGAGAATTTCCGAAAATAGGTTCAGCGCTGAAAAAAAAAATGAACAAGTTGACATAAAAGTCTGAGAATATTGAGGCTGTGAGACAATCTATTTTTAGACCCTTAAAACGTTTGCAAGGAAGAGCGCTGCATCTTTTTAGGTTTCCTATAGAGAGTGTAAGAAGAATTTTAAAAGGAGACATTCAATAATTACAAACTATTTTCAGTATCACTTTATATTTTACGGAAACAACTTTCTATCTGCAATACTTTTTTTATGTATTAGCTTTTAAAATGTATAAGATTTTATTGGGTCATCCTGCATAACGATTTTAACATCACGTGGCATGGATATCGGACTCACATTTAATCCTCCGGATCTGGCTTCGGTATGTACCAATCCGTCATACCTGAACAACCTTTGGTTTCAAAACGTAGAGGGCATGTTGAAACATGTTTTAACTCTGTAATATAAAATCAAAAGAAAGAAAAAATTAAATCTTTCAGTTGTACGTACCACGTTTATGTCGTAGAGTAAAGACGAAGTGATGATGAGTATGAATGAAATGGTGGAATGAAAAAGTGGGAGAAATAAAAAAATTCCGAGAAAATCCGAGCGCATGATGTGTGTCACTATAAAAGCCGCAATACGAGCTGCAATCAAACAAGGACCCCACGCACCAGAGGTGAACGCTCTAGAGCTAAGCCACCACGGTCCCAGAAAAAGAAAAGTCTATATACCACCCTTTAACGCTGTGGATTCCTTCACATTAGTTTCACAAATTAACACAGAGATCGAGTGAAGATAAGTCAAATCTCATGTGAGCCAATCTGTATAAAAGTCAGAGCTCCCTCGTGGCTAAGCGGTTAGCGTACGCGCCTTTGGCGTGGGAGACCCGGGTTCGATTCCCGGCGGGAGCTTATGTTGTTCGGATTCTACGTTAATTAATAGGTCCACGTCTCATATGGCCACGCTGCTGAAAGGGACGCTAAACTAAAATCAACTCAACTCTGTATAAAAGTCCACCTCTGGCAATGACCTTAGCATTATATTACGATGGATGAATAAAGGTCAACTTTAAAGCCCTTATCAATGGATCAGTAAACTACGTAAGTACTATTGCAATTGTTCTGTATTGTATTTAAACGCTATAATTACTAAGGAAAACAACTCTGACCTTCCAAAGAGCGTTTCATAACAGTCTGGACAATTATTTATGTTGCAAATACAAAGAGTGACGTAATCAATAGAGCCAATGTGAGTGACCGAATGTTATGGTTTCTCCCACTCGCATCCAAGAATGACGTAAGACTGTGACGCAAAAGAGAGGATAACTACGACGATGCTAAATGTAGTAACCTTAAACGTGATTCAATTGTAGATGTCCAGCGACTTGTGTGTTCAATGAACTCTCTGAATGAGCGTCACTATAGCAGGAAAAGAAACGCCAGGTTGGTTGATACTTGAATTAGCAAACTTATTTTGTTTGTTTGTTTGCTTGTTTGTTAAGTATAATGAACTCACATATTATCTCCAAAGCAAGAGCTCCACACTGTTACTGAAAACCATCATGTTACTTCAAATTTCTTAGCAATTTTTAATTGAATATTCTCAAGGACAAGAGAATAAACAAATATCTAATACCTAATTCATTTCGAATCCACTTTTCGCAAAGCCAATTTAGTGTAGAGGAAAAGAGAAAACGCATGGAAAGATGAAAAAAATGAAAATGAAATTAAATATGTCCCACAAATATGCCTTTTAGGTTAACGGAGAGACGAATGATTAAAAAGCTGTGAATAATGACCGAAAAATTGTTGGAATGATGATGTGGGAGGAAACGGGAGTACCCCGAGAGAACCACGGACACGATGTTGTCCATCACAAACTTACTTCGGCGGGGATCGAACCAGATACCCTACGCTCGTCATGTTCAAGTCATGTGCAACACTGAAACCACGCTCACACTCTGCAGCCGACAGTGGGACTGATTTTTTTTTCTGCAACAGCATTTAAATACGGCAAGATCATCAATAGATTTGAGACAGATTTCAAATGTCTTCATTCCATTACAGCTATAGATGGATCTATACCCAATAATTCAGCAGCCTTATAGACATCAGAATGTCCGTACAATGGGCTGTTTTTTGAACTTAAAGTTTCATCAAATACTTTGAAGGAGGAAATCAGTCCATCTGCTGAAAATCTTCTTCGTAGTTCATCTAAAAAAAAAAAAAAAAAAAAAAAAAAAAAAACTTGTAAGATTTGACATCTTACTCGCTCGAATTCGAAATGATGTCGAATCATGTCAACACAATAACGCAGATACTTCTCTTTGCAATTCGTGAGATAAACGTTATCATTTTATTTTATTTCAGTAAGAGTTGCGCACGCAGTATGTAGCTGAGTTTATATTTCTCGATCTAATACTTTTTTTTTTTTTTTTTTGCATTATTGTACTGACCGTAGTTAATACGTATGTAATGTCTAAAAGCAATTCTAACATAAGGATAGTTTGTCTTGAAGAGCTTACGATACAAACCTTCAAATTATGCCACCGTTTGTTCACTTGACTTTTTTCTCACTTCGGCAGAAGACAAATAATCAACTATGAATGGATAGTCTCTATATACGTCTAAGAGCACAACTTTTCCACTGGAAATCCAACAGATTCGAAACAGTTTCTTTTACGTTCAAAACACCTTCTTCGTCAATGACTTTGGCAATGTTTTCGAGGCGAGCAAATGCAGAATTCTTACCTGAGATTTAATAAAGTTCGTTAAAGCAGATTTTCGAAGTGATGTACTGCCTTCACGACTTCAAAAACTTTTTCTGTTACTAAATCAAGCCTATGAGCCATGCAATGAATACTGACTAACTGGGGAGCAAAAATTTTTTCTAACGCGAGCAGTAACTTCATCGTGCTTACCTATGAAAACCGATGCGCCATCTGATAAAAGACCCACAAGCTTTTCTTTAATAATATCAGAATCAATGCTATCCTTTGCGACAGCATCAATGATCTTCATTTCTATTGCTTTTGCGTTTGCTTTCTCGATGCCTACTAGTTTATGAAAACAACTTCGAGCGATATTCCTCTCATCCACGTACGTAATATACAGAATCAAATTCGTTTCAGAGAATCGATCTGTAGACTCATCAACAGATATAGAGAAGCAATCAGTAGACATAAAAAATGTTACCAATTTCTTGTGTAGCTGGTCTGTAATGAACCGTGTTATCAAAGCAGCACTTTTGTCTGTGTGGAGTTGAGTTTCCATGTCTAAATCATTTGAACGTAATTTAATCAGTTCTGGGTGATCCCTGAAACTCCAATCTCGCTTTGCACTAGTATATACAGTACGAAATACTTTTACCGTTACATCCAATTGCTGTTCTTGCTTTTTCAGACACGTTTCTCTTGCTGTTTCTGCACTTTTTTATAGTGCCTTTTTCTGAAGATTAATTTCTGCATCTAAGCAGAACCGATGAACTGAACTTAGTTCATGTCTGTATACGGCATCCAAATTGTTCTTTTTATTTTTCCGAGAAACACCTTTCGATGACCACTATTGGCAGTTTTAATCTTATTGTTTTTGCACACGAAAGCAGAATGCAGTTTACAAACATTACACATCATCACCTCCTGTCCTGCTTTCATTTCGAAAACAAGCCATGATGTATCTCGTTTCCACGAATTCTGAAATCTTTTCACTCCATGGGCGGTTGATTTTCTTCTAACAATGTTACATTTTGATTCAGTTTACTTGACATTGTTTTATCACTTCCATCACACGAACTCTCTGACAAATGTATTTTAGAAACTTCCATCACATTTGCACTAAAACACTTGTTTTCAACTTTACCCGTTTCACCACTACTGCATTCGTCACTGCTTTTGTTCGTGAATAACGACACATTATTACTAACATGCAAATTGTCACTATTTAGTTTGCGAACTTCATTGTCTGACTCAGAATTAACGTTGCAGTATTTTGTAATTACATTATTCGTAGCACTCATCCTACGTTTCATTTTTCTTGCAATCAAGAAGTCAATAACACCGCACTCAGGTATGATCACCTTAATAGTGGAAGGACAAAAAAGAATAGTTACTTCGGATCTCATCTCAATTTTGTTTGCAGAGTTGCCAGATCAAAGCACAGTTTAATCATTCACTGCATTTTTATTTTTGCTTAACGCTAACTGCACTTCGATTATTTTCATTATACTTTTCCTACTGAAATATTTGGAAATACAGGGTTTCAAAAGAACACCGACAACGTTTGGGAAGTGATTCCTGACACCAAGATAAGACAAAAAAGTATAGGCCAACCTGGGTGCACAAATGCTTCCTTTCGGAGTTACAGGTTGCTGTAAACATGAAAAAATTAACTTTAAAGGCCCATAGCTCCAAAACTATGGAGCCTACCGTAGTCGGGTCAAGACTTCACTAAGAAACTAATACGTGCCTTATCCAAAAATCCATGTTTCAGAATCCTAAGGTACACACGCAACAATTTTTATGGAGGGAGTTTGGATACGGGCATATAAATTGAAGTACTCACAAACAACGTCTACAAAATTGTTAGCGTAAGTACCGCAGGATTCTGAAACACGGATATTTGGATAGGGCACATACTAGTACCTAAGTGAGGTCTTGACCCGACTATAGTAGGTCCCGTAGTTTTGAAGCTATGGGTTTTAAAGTTCATTTTTCATGTTTTTGGCAGCTCATAACTTCAAAAGGAAGCATTTGTGCACCCAGGTCGGTATATACTTTTTATCTTATCTTGGTGTCAGGAATCATCTCCTAAACGTTGTCGGTGCTCTTTTGAAACACCCTGTATATTGATAAGGTGTTGAACTTGTATTAATGGGGTACGTGTGCCTTTGAAAGTATTTTGAAGGGAAACTAACACTACATTTTCAAGAAATATGTATGACTTCTGACAAATACCTGCATATTCTCTTCCCCCTAGTAACTCTGCGTTGTGGGGGGATTATTTAAAAAAAAATAAGTGATGGGGAATTCCCGCTCATCCCCCCCAGGATTTCGCACCCTGTTTTTTGCAGCGACCTGATAGGTTCCTGATCGCTTAAGGTGCTGCTGTGCAACAAGGCAACTGTACTGTGAGGTATGCAGTATATCGTAGATGGCAGAGCTTAAAATTCAACAAACGTCTGAATAGAGGGATATTCGAAAATAGTTGAAGAATATTTCTTCATGTTCTCTCTTGGATGGTTAATTAAGTTGGAGTCCAGAATCTTTTACAGCGTTGAGGCTATATAAAGACGTGGACTAACAGCTTAATTGGATTCGAACCGTGTTAGGTCCTCACAGTTTAACATGTTCAAATATTGTCATATTTCCTAGATACGAGCAGTAGTGTACTTACTCTGTGATGATCATTTTATGATTAATATTAGTATTGGGTATACATATACACCGTCCGACAATTAAGTAATGAGACGGTTTTATTGTAACCAAACAAAGATAATGTAATAATTCCTGTTTATTATTCAAAGTAGGCCCTATATTTCTCCTACGTCAATACAGCGAGTGGCACGATCACGCAAGAAGAAGCTCTGTAGCTCAGTTTGTGTATGTTCCATTATGCCCTTGTCATAGCTGGTTGGATCCAATAAATGTCTTCAACATTGTCAAAAAGTCGTCCTTTTCCTGGTAACTTCAGTTTAGGGAACAGAAAATATTCGCAGGGAAACATAACTGGAGAATAGTGGGGTGCTCCAGCACACACATTTGTTTTGGGGCCAAATATTCCTAAACAAATATTGCCTGGCGAGCGGGTGTCATGTCATGAACAAGGAACCAGCTACCTGAGGCTAAATATTAAGGACAAACACGACAAAGTTTCTTCATGAAACGCAGCAAAACACTTAAATGAAACTGGGCATTCACTGCGTCACCTTCCGGTACAAATTCATGATGAATGATACCCTTACTGTCGTAGAAACACAGGAGCATTGGCTTCACTTTTTAAGTTCTGAAGTCGAAATTTTCCGTGTCCCCATATTTCCATACATCAAATCAACAGTTTGTGTCACTTGCAACCAGTTTACCACAGAATTTCGCTGGTAGCGTGAAGAGAGCTTTTCAGTGACTGCTGGTAGTGACGTCGTATTTCCCATCACGCTTTGCGTGCGACAATACAGTGTGGCTAGATTGTAGAAGAGTAGTGATGGGCAAAGTGGTTCATTTCGGAGAATTGATTCATTTAATCTGATTCACTGAAATGATTCGATCATTTAATTCGTTCATATGAATTGGTTGTCAGCGCATTCCCTTCGCGCAAGTGAATTGGTTGGGAATGATTCGCTCATTGAATCAGTTAGGTTTCCGCGCATCTATTTTGCGCAGATGAATTATTCGATCATATGAATTGGTTGGGAATGATTCGCTCATTGAATCAGTTAGGTTTTCGCGCATTTATTTTGCGCACATGAATTATTCGATCATATGAATTGAGTGGGAATTATTCGATCATATGAATCGCTTGGGCTACTGCATTGCTTTTCTGCGCAACTTAATAAATTCCTTGTGAGGAGAGGAAGTACACCAGATGACACGGCCAGCGTTGCATTGGGGTGAGTAGTGGCTCAGTGCTATTATGAAGTTTCAATAATATGGTGTTGCTCTGCTCCCATTGTTGTTATTTTTGCATCTTGTTTTGATATTACGGCTTGAGGCAAAAACTAACACTGTTGCAATCTCCACGTTTTTTCTGCCAATTTCAGTTCTAGAGGAAGTACTTTGTTGAAATATACTCCATAAAATTTTCACGGGATGCTAACAGTTTCAAGAATTTATTTGTAATTTTTTATTGTCGTACATATTAATATGGGGAAAAATATAGAGTCCTAATTGCAATGTATAGGCTACATTCATGTTTTTGGTTTTAAATACAAAAGTACTATGCAATGAGTCCGTAGTAGTATATTCATTTCTGGTGCGTATTATTTCCCTAGGTTATGTGCACTTTGTAAAGTACACATCATGTTAATGAATTTTATTCTGTTGTTACGTCTTACAGTTTTGCACTATAGGCTAAAGAAGAGGCGAATGATTAATTAAAGTAAATTGTTATCTCGTAATCAATCTATTCTATTCTGAGGTCACCGTGGCTCACTGATAAAGCTGTTACCTCCGGTGTGTGGGGTTCTTGGTTTGATCAACTGCTAAATAAGTTTGTGGTGTACATCATGATGTCGGTGGGTTTTGTCGGGAACTCCCGTTTCCTCCCACACTCTCATTCCACTCATTCTTCCATAATCATTTACTTGCCTTAATCATTCGTTTTCCTTAGATTAATGGACATAAACGTGGAATGTTAAACTGCAACATTTCTATTTTATCCTATTACATTCTAAAATATGTTCTATTTTATTCTTGACTGGCAAAAAATAATGATCTTTTTGGATTCTTTTGAGCTAGAGAAGAAAGGGAGTTAACACATCAACATATACTTAATATTATTGTGATCATTTTATAAGGTTTCCCTCTGGGAGACATTGAGTAAACGCGGAATGAAATGAAATGTTAAAAAACTTTTACGTTCCATGGTTATCTTCGTCGAGACTAAAGGAAACGATGATGATGATGAATGAAATGATGAAATGAAGGAAGTGAGCGAAAACGAGAGAACTCACAGAAAACCTACTCATATGGTGTTTGTCCACCATAAAGTCCATTTGGCGTAAATAGGAGAAAATCAGGGACCGCGTCCACCAGAAATGAACGCTTTAAGATTGAGCCAATACAACTTCAATAAGCTAGAGATAAACTTATATTTGCGAAAATACTGGTAACCCCAATTGGACCCAATCTGAGAAATGCCCCAGGGGATAATTCTTAGCCTCGGGGTATTTTTTCCTCGCCTACCCCTGAAATTATCACTGTTCTTCTATATTCTTAAGAGAAAACCATTAGCTAGTTAAATTTGAGTTGAGTTGATTTTGAGCTTAACGTCCCATTCAGCAGCGAGGCCATATGAGACGTGGACCTACTGGTTAACATGGAATCCGTACCACATGAGCTCTTGCCGGGAATCGATCCCACATCCTCGTGTTTACATGGAAGCTCAGAAATCATTTGTATCTCTACGTCCATTTCAACAGTAGTAAAGCGAAAAATATGTGCCACTAAACAAGGGCACCGATTTCTCTGTAACTTCGGGGGGGGGGGGGACATTAAGGTGTGTTTGGTTGCAGACAAGGGTCTAAAGGATTTTAAGACTAATTCAAGTTATGCTAAATATTGAATATTCATAAAAATACATTTAAGCATTCAGGGGTCCGGTCCCCCCAGAATCGGCGCCCTTGCCACTAACTTTTTTGCAGGTGGATAAGTGTTTCTACTGAAAGATGCAATGCATTATCTTCCCAGAAAGAATCTGCGTTCGTCTTTCTATACATGTATATACATTTGTGAAATCCATTATGTACAGTACAAATAGTTTACAGTGCCCTTTTTCTGTGTAAATATTGTATTTAGATTGAATATAATATATTACTTTGAGCTGATTATGAAACATTAAAATTGACCTTTTTGACTAGTGCAGTTGAAAGCGATGGTAATATCTTTATCCAATGTACGTATAGTATCTTGATAAAATAGATAAGCGATTATCAAGAGTATGTTGAAACTAACTACGAAATTGAGCAACATTGTCAGTACTTCACGACGAGAAGCAAGCAACAGAAAAGTTTATTTTGAAAGTAATCTGCTTCTAACAACGCGGCTTCCTCTCTTCGCAAGAAGCAACCCTACCACGCAGGATGAAAAAAAAAAAAAAAAAAAAACGCACGCCATCTACGAAAGCAGGAAGAAAAAACGCGAGTACGATTTTCTTTCTTTTACCATTCCCCGTGAACTGTAAGCGCATTTGCAGAAGCAACCCTACCAATTCTCTCACACAAGCTGGCAGTTTGTGATTCTCAATTCATTTCGATCACGGCAAGTAATTCAGTGGAAAGTACAAATGATTCATTAGAAGAATCGATTCATTTCTAGCAAGAATCATAATTCATTTGATTTACGCCATGATTCGTTCATAATGATCGAATCGTTCATGATCGACGCAACACTATAGAAGAGGAATTACTCTTTCGAACGCACATATTGGTTTACGGATTTCATTCACTGTTTCATCACAATAAAATCAATCTCATTAATTAATTGCCGGACGGTGTAGATACATACATAAGCACATTCTTTTTTTTCTTTAAACAGTATCGACAACGTTTGGAAGATGATTCCAAGATAAGACACCAACATAAGACAAAAAGTATAGACCAGCCTGGGTGTAGAAACGCTTCATTTCGTCGCTATGATCAGGCAAAAAGATCGCCGGAAAAACGAAAAAACAGCGGCCATTATTCCCGAAGGAAACGATGGAGGAAAAAATGAAACATTTAATTGTATGTATCACAGCTATTGTACTTACGCTAAAGGGAACGAGTATTAATGCTACCTAGTTAATACGAAAGAAATGGTGAAATAAAAATCTACGAGCAAACCTGAAAACTTAGAGAAAACCCACGGACAAGATACATCACAAATTCACATGACCTTGAATCAAAGCAGGTTGTTAGAGCCAGTTGGTTTGCTTTTAAATTAATGAACCATCCTTCCTTAAAGCTATAAAATTTAAATATTTTAGTGGTCACATAATTCTTGACCCAGGAAAGTTACATTAGTTGAAGCCAATGTATTGATTTCTTTCAGCATTGCTCTATACATAATTTCTGTTTACTTTTCTGAAAGTAGATATTTGAAAACGAATATAAAAATATGATATTACCGTATTCGAAAAACAATGGAAGACGAGTTCTCAACAAATAAGCATATATTATTGTTCTTTACGTAACCCTGCTATTTCGTAGTTGCTATTCCTATAGTTACAATTAAACAATCAGTTATGTAAGGGTTTTCATTTTGGTACGTATTTAGTACCTATAAAAGGCTTTACTACGTATAAACATCACTCGCTTGTTATTTGTAGGTGAAAGCAGACCAACGGTCCCCTAGTTCCATATAAAAAAAAATAGTGTGGTACCCTTAGTGTTTCGTCGCAGAGCGGAGTCATACTACGGATACCCCAATATTTTTAAGTTACATATAGTGCTCCCCGGATTGGGTTGAAGTACTATGCAGAATTGTAACTTGGCATCTCGTCTTCGGACTGAAATTTTAATAAGAACTACGGGAGTCATCACACATTATCTGCAGTGCACCTTGAATGAGACAACTCTACAAATGACTTCGCTGTTTATGACAAATCTCGACTGTATAAGATGTTAGTGTCGTCATGAAGAACAATTCAAGTCCCATTTGGAACAGGCATTCGATTAAGATGCAATTCAACCACGAGATGGAAATCTTGATATTCTTCCTGTCAATAACTCTTGCTTGTGAACTGTCTAAACAGATCTTAACCAAGATGGACAGATGTTATGTGAAACATGGTCTTTAAGGATTTATTGCGAACCGTCAAGATCCATGGTTACAAGTCTTAAAATTTAGATTTTGTATACAAGCTGTTATAAAGTAATGCTTCTGGATACATTATAGTTATCCTAAGAAACCCAGGAAGTACACCCCATAGTAACGTTCTTTGATTTTATATTAGAGATGCACAAACGTTTCTGAGCTGCTTGGGCTGATCTAAAACCAAAGATGAGTCTTCTAACGCCTTATGAGTGCATGTTTCAATTTTATCCTGAATTGGCAGATTTTTGTTGATGGTTGTACCTGGTTGGCTGGATCTATGATCTTCCGATCTACTGAGCACAAACTACTTGTGAACAGTGAGGTCAAGAATTTCTCTCTATCAAGCTGATTTGTGCATTCTACGATTGAGATTAATCTGCTGTGGCCACAGATTTCCAATGCATTTAGACATGAATCATACAGTGCATGGCAATCTGGACCAAAAAGTTACTAGATTGATATTTTTGTTCAAAATTTGCAGTATTTGTCCTTTAGTGTATGAGTATGTAACTGTTAAGTAATTCCAACAATAAAATTACTAGTATTTTAACTGTTGTTATGTGTCAACAATATGGTAATCGCAGTAGACTTTATTATTAAATTATCTTAGCTACAAAAACTAAATAAAACCTATTTTCCTTGTGAAAATAGTTATTTTACTTGTTTCCTCTTTGAAGAACAGATAAGTAGTAAAAAGAAAAAAAAAATTTAAAAATTGAAAAATATCACTACTAATAAGAATTTATTTGTTCAAGTAATGCAAACTGGTATCTGACAACGCAGACAGTCGTAGCAAATTGAAGTTGTTAGAGTACTATTTTAAGTTTATTTTGCTGTGTTTGTTATATCCTTGGGATAAAATAATTATAATACAATGCGTTACTGAGTTTTCAAAATGTATATGTTTCTCATAGATTTCTGGGGTAACTCATTAATGATGCATGGTTGCTACTCCTGCTGCCTGCACCAAGGAGTGCTCAATCTCTCTTTCGGACTTAGAATGAAAAATTAGAAAGTCAATCTGTTGATTTGGAAAAAGCCCCACTTCGCCGCAGCCACTCTCAGTAATGATTAGTGCGTAAGTTTTTTGTGTAAGCTCCATATTGGTTTTGAAAATGTCCGAAGATGAGTTTCCTGCTTACCGTTGCAGTAATAAGCAAACAGCATGCCCTTACTTCAACTTCCTTACAAACACATGATAGAGGCTTTCTGGATCAATGTAGTCGTGTTGTAGGCCTCACAAAAACTTCAAAGATTCTTTAATAGACTGAACGTAATTTATCCTTGAAGATTTTCCTCATAAACAGATTGTTAGTTTAAGCTTTCTCTGCTAGTTAAGCCGTGGGTTGCACAATAGTCCCTTGTCCCTATATTACTGTGAAAACACAATACATTAACATCTTTGAAACGTGTAAGTGTAATTTCTTCCTAACAAGATTTCTCCAAGTTGAAACTGTCGTGTGTTAACCAGCAATGTCTTACAAAGCATTCTCTTCCCGTTCGTCTAGTGACGATCGCATAGGCCTTTGGCTGGACAGAATCCTGGGTTCGATTCCTCGTAGAGAAGTACTAAAATACAGTCGTTCTTTCAGAAAATATGTTCCCGGGGGCACACTTACTATTCCGGGGGCACTGCTGGTACTATTCTATTTATTATTATATTAAAGACGTATTATTTTAGTCTCCTACGGGGCACTCTAAGGGCTCCGGGGGGGGGGGCAGTGCCTCCCAAAAATGTCTGGAAGAAAGACTGCTAAAATGTGAATGCATTACGGCCGTTTGAATTTCACTTTAAACATATAGATTCACGTATCATATGGCATATGTGCTGAAATTGAATGCTAGAGGCGGTATTCTCAGTCTCGGCAAAAATTTTAATAATACTTGTAGGCAAATATGCATGTAATAGTATCTTATACATGTTGAAAATTATATAAACGCAGATATTCTGCTCTACAGGGTTTGTATAAAAAGTAATGAGACCAAACTCGGGGGGAAACATATATTGAGTATGTTGCTACAAATCATTAAAATGCTCCAAGATTAAAATTCTTGGGCATCGACACACTTCAGCCAACGAGTTTTCCGCGCTTGGAACGAGCCCTGAAATTTATTTTTCAGAATGTCGTTCAAGCAGTGAGTCGAAGCCGCTTTGACCTCTGCTGTGGTTGCATGAAATATCCTGACTTCACTCGGGGAACTCAGAAAATCTGTCGGGGCCAGATTGAAACTGTAGGTGGAGCTGAGGAAGCGTTGCGATGCTGTTTCGGGTCAGGGGTTGGGCATTTCCTATTCCCCCACTAGAAAGTTCCGGAAAGGGATAAATAAAGTGACACTAACACTAGAAGTTTGCAAAATAAACTGGTGCATTCACCGCTTACAGATGCACAAAATCTAAAATATACGGAAGAAATAAGGAGTATTGTTTAGTATCACTTGGTATTGACTCTGGCTCACTTGGCAGTTTTACCATTCGTTATTTTGTAACTGTGATGTGGTCATGAATATAAATGTAGCGTGAACGTATAGCATAGAAACTATGGTGCATAAAACACGACCCAACTTGTGCTAGGTTACTACTTAAAATCACGAATGCCAGCTAACAGAATCAGAACAGGAGCGCAGCAGAGGTGCCCGAGCGTTAGCAACGGGGTGCGTCCGCAGGGAGCTGACGCGTCAACGACGGTGGGTATTCATATAAAAGAGGTAATTAAGAGCAGCTCACTCTAAGTCGATGGATTTGGGGAAGATAATAAATCCCCCCTAAATATGAAGCATATCCGAAATATGAAGCATAATTTTGAAAGAACTTATCATATGGAATTCAAATATGGGCATTCTTACCTGTGAGATCGATATTTTCTGAGAAATATGTTAACAAAAGCTTGGAAATTTACGCTTGGGACACCATTCGAAATAATTATTAAGAAATATCAGTTCCCTAATTTACTTCTTACTGACCCCTAAAAGATTTGGACTGGGCGACATGCAAATATCTCACTTTGTATAGTTAAAATTCAAGGGGGCCATCACAATTCTTTCAGCCCACGAGAGTTTGTGGTGGACATTATCGTGTCCGTGATTTTTCTCGAGGGTCTCCCGTTACCTCACATATTCACATTCCACTATTTTCCTTACAATGATTCCCTCCCATTAATCACCCGTCACCTTTGACATAAAAGGCACAACCATAGTACGTGAAACGAATTATTTTGTGGAAAGGAGCCGCAGTGGTAGAGCGTTCACCTCTAGTGCATGGGGTCCCTGGTTCGCTCCCAGCTCACGTCAAATGAACTTTGTGTTAGACAAACACCGTGTGCGTGGGTTTCCTGGGGGTTATCCCGTTTCCTCCCACCTTCTTCATTCGACCATGCCATTCGTTTCTCATCATCACCGTCTTTCCACTTTTAGCCTCCACGGCATAATCGTGGGACGTACACGTAAACCTGAAAGATTTTATTTCATTTTGAAGAGGCTCCGTTAGGACTTTTCCCGGAGGGGGGGGGATCATTTAATGGAGATGGTTTGAGATAAGCGGAAACGTAATGTTACTGTGAAGCACACGATTGGTGTCTTTTTGCTTTAAAGTTTTCTTGTTTGTACTTTTAAAAAAATGGTTTAAGCCTTAAAAAAGTTATTATGAGATGTGTATTTTCATCCAACCTACACGTAATATTTACACATGTACTAACATTCCATTTGCATGTGGAAGAATTTCTTGTTTTGTTATCATATTTGTTAGAAAAAGGTTCCCATGACTTTTGCGATAACATTATTATTTTCAGTTTAGTATCTAGGCCTATACCAACAGTATTTGGGAGTTTCTACCAAATGTTTTCTTCAAATTCACTAAATGCAAGTTTAGTAGTTACAAACAAATTATTTAGTTCCAAGAACCAAATCTGGATCATTTTAAACAAATTTTTTGTATTTCCAACCAAATCCTACTTATTTGGTCATTATTTGGCCAAAATTACCAAATGCATAGTTGGTACTGGTAATCAAATACTAGGTCCTGTAACCAAATAAATCGTAACCAAATGATTTCGTGCCGGTGACCAAATGTTTGGTTGGTGCTATATTGACCAAACGATTTGGTCACCAGCACCTATGTTTTGGTCAATATGACCAAACCTTTTTTTCAGTGCATGAACGCGCAGCTAACAACATTTTCCCAGTCAAGTATTAAGTAAAAAATTAAAACGAACAAACGACAGGTTATTAGATGATACTAATTGTACACTTTTTTCCCCCCACACAGTTTATTTCAAGACTATCGAGATTTGAACTTCGACACAGATATTGAGATCGGGACAAGCATCTATTGATCGAGTCGAGATGGCGATTCAAGATCGAGGTAGCTACTTGTCGATCGGGACGAGACTGGGACTGTATAAAGTCTCCAGTCGATACCATCCTTACTGTGAAAATTTCAGGATTACAGTGCTAGTGGTAAGACCGGCAGTGACGAATCTACTGTGGGGCCGTGGGGGACTTAGGCCTCCACAGTTTTCTGAGTGACAAAATAATTTAAGCTGTTATTTATATATTTTTGAAAGTTTATAGGAAACATGATATACAGGTGGGTTCTGACTCCCCACCCACCCAGTTTTTACCTTTTAGATCCGCCTCTGAAAGACATGGAAACTTCTCTTGACAGTGATGAGAGAAATAATTATTCTCACTACATTTAAAATGAAGGCTACCCTTCCTACCTTGATATCTTTGGCAAATTATATCTAGGACTGAGATAGACGGAATGGTTTTAATTCCAAGTAAGCTTAAGTGAAAGAGAAGTAATATCAGAAATCTTTATATTCTTGGAAAAATCCATTTGATACACATTACTACAGAGAAAACTGATAAAACGTTGAAATAAAAACAATAAAAAAGGATATTAAATATTATTTTCGTAGAATTTTGTCTTTAAAATGCCAAGGTTAGCTACTCAAGTTATTGCTTCCATTTTCTTTTTCCTTTTTTTTCTTCTAGCATTCAAAATAATAATTTAAGAAAAAAAAAGGTAGGCAACATGTGTTGTGGTGAGGGAACCAACCGGTTATGAATAATGCATTTCTAATACAGAACAAGAATTTGTAATTATCGTCAAGTAGTTTTTATTTGTTTATAGCTGAAGTTTTTTTTTGTCGTTGTTGTTGTTGTTGTTGGGAGGATCCGATCGACAAACACGAGTTTCCTCATTTTTTTTTTCTTTTTCTTCCTAATTCCAATGGGTAAGGAAATACTTTCCATGGTGGGAATCCCTGTGTGTTCATTGATCACAGCTTCCAGTTTGCCTTGAATATGACTGTTTTTGTGAGGAGGATCATGTTATATTTCTTTTCCCGTAGACATGCCTTGGTCCACGTCCTCAACTTTTAATTACCATCAGTAGAGATCAGAAGAATTGGTATGGTTGTTTCTTCGAAATAGGAGATTTGACAGTTTTCCTTATCCAAAAACCTTCAAAATGTAACGGTGTTTCATTTGTTTCCATATTGTCAAAATAATCAAATAAATTAGTCACGTGACTGTGTGTGTTTCCCTGTATTCAATACTCTGACTGAGGAGAACAACATCGTGTCCGTGGATTTTCTCGGGATACTTCCGTTTCCTCCTACATTATCATTTTATCAATTCTTCTATCATCATTCACTTGACCTAATCATCCGTCTCCCTTAACTTAATGGGCATAAACGTGGTACGTTAAACTGAAAGATTGCATTTCATTTTCTGGCTGATGAATCACTTTGCTCATATATATATATATATATATATATATATATATATATATAGGGTGTTTCAAAACAACACCGACGTTTGGGAGTTGATTCCTGACACCAAGATAAAAAATATATAGACCAACCTGGGTGCACAAATGCTTCCTTTCGGAGTTATAGACTGCCAAAAAAAACGTGAAAAAAAAATAAACTTAAAAAGGTCCATAGCTCCAAAACTATGGGATCCACCGTAGTCGGGTAAAGACTTCACTAATACATGCCCTATCCAAAAATCCATGTTTCATAATCCTAAGATACTCACACGACAACTTTTATGGAGGGAGTTTGGCTATTAGAATATAGTTTGAAGTACTTACCAACTACTTCTATAAAACTTGTTGTGGAAGTACCGCAGGATTCTGAAACTTGGATATTTGGACAGGGTATATACTAGTTACTAAGTGAAGTCTTGATCCAATTACGGTAGATCCCAAAGTTTTGGAGCTATTGACCTTTGAAGTTAATTTGTTCGCATTTTCGGCAGCCTATAACTCCGAAAGGAACCATTTGTGTACCCAGGCTGGTCTACAGTTTTTGTTTAATTTTGGTGTCAGGAATCACATCCCAAACGTTGTCGGTGTTGTTTTGAACACCCTATATATATATATTGACTATAAAATTCGTGCTAAGTGCCAAAATCAAATTGTTGACTAAGAAGCCCAGATGTTACTTCAGAACTGGTAGAACATATACCCATGTACATTCTTTTAGCGATTATTTGAACTACTTCTACAGTGAATACTAGATAGCCCGTTCTTCACTGAGCAGTGTTAGGCACATAGGCCACATCATGACATTAAACTGAACTTTTCCATTTTAGACACTTAACACGGATTTTATTTTCAGTCTACATATATTGATATCAATATTGTTCAATTAATTTCGAACATTTCTTCACTCAGCTTGTTGCAGCGTCTAATTTTGCCATTATTACCGGGTCACTATTGTGCTGCCAAAATGTCTTGAGCCGCGGCAAAAATGCGAACTAAAGCTCACACCCCGACACACACATGCGTTGAGCCAATAAGAGTTCATCAGTTGCTAAGCGAGAGAGCCTTAGCGAAAGAGAGTGGAATTCCTTCAGCTGATAGCAGTGCCTGAAACGGAAGACTAGGCGTCAAGTCAATGTGGCATATTTATAGCAGTAACCTAAATTGTGAAAGCACGGGAGGCAACTGATCCTGCTCCATTTAAGCTCTTCGATTTTCGTGGGGGATTTACTTCAAGATAAAGTTTTCTTACTCTTTATTATACGATACAAACATGAATGTATTTAGTATAAATGAAACATCGAGTAGGTTCAACACCCCCCCATAAACCAATAAACCTTATTCTCCGCCTGCGAAGACGGAACATTTCCACTATAAATATACCACATTGACTTGATCCCTAGTCTTTCGTTGTAAGCGCTGCTATCGGCTGAAAGAATTCCATTCGCTTTCTCTCGCTTAGCAACAGCTGAACCCTTATTGGCTCATCGCGTGGGTGTGTGAGGGTGTGAGCTTTAGTTCGCATTTTTGCCACGGCTCAAGACATTTTTGCAGCACAATAGTATCTTAAAAATAAGATAAAATTGTCTATACACTTTTCATATATTTTCAATAAACCTTACTATTTCTGTGCGAAGAGCATTCATTCCTGCTAGCAAATAATAAATAATACGTAATTTGTCCCTCACCTGCTATCCTACATGAAATAAGTTTCAACTTGTGTATTATAAAGTTGGTTAAACATTTATTTAAGTTACTAATACAAGCAAAAAGTATCACAACCTAAAATTACAGAGTATACAAAATCAACAGTCTTTTCATTTTTAACATTGTACGAAGTGATTTGCCTTATGGCAAATACATTTTATCATATGGTTCTTTGTCGAAAAGTCTTTGTGCTAATCCACTAATCAATTGGCCAAGAGCCTCGTTTATGGGATCCTGTAATTCCTTGATCACGTCTTGAAAATTTTCATTCAGGAATTTGTTCATCGCATCACCTGAAACAAACAAACAAACAAACAATTAGGATTTTTTTTAAAACTTTGACAAATATAATTAGGTTTTAAATAAGTTTATTTACCGCAGTTAATACTCGCAAGGGAACATCTTATATTGATAGTAGCATTGCCCAATCAAACAATGCGCAATCGATAGAGGAGTGAAGAAAAATGAGAAATCCATATTTTTACGGGCCGACATCCAGAAACACAGGAGATACAGAGGAAAGAAGGATCTAGAATCATGTGAAGATAGCAATGCAAAAGATACACTGACACAGAAAGAACTTCGAAATGATTAAAGTAATCAAAATGGTATTAAAAACAACAGTATAGTAAGCAAACATTGTACCCATAGACATGCTCAATAACATCATATGTAATACAGTGTTACCAACTAAGCACAAAATGAAGTTTTGTAAGTGGCACGGAACACAAATTATAACATCTAGCAAATCTAACTATGAGTAGAACCATAACTGTGACGTCTTGATTTCAGGATAGGCCTATATCAATTTCTATATGAATCTTGGATGTAGAAGGGTCATACAATACACGATTCTAACTAGTTAAAACCAAAATATAACCACAAACAATAATATAATCAGAAGTACGAAAATAAGGGACGAAGCACAGTGTCGAAGCAGTTTTGTTCAAGTAAAAAATCAGAATAGTATCAAACACAACACACAAAACTGAAATGATGGATGTGCTTGGATTGACAATTGATTAGGAGGCTCACTTTTCTGATGCATATAATATTGTATCACCTCACACATTAGTGGTAGTCAGTTTTGCAGTGTTCCTGTTCATAAAGCGCTCCGCAGTATGTTGGTCCCTAGAGAAGAGAGTAGCTTGAGAACTTCATTTTGTATTCAGTTGGCAACACTGAATTAAATAAAATGTTATTGAACATGTCTGTGGGTACAATATTTGCTTACTATAATGTTGTGTAAATGCCATTTTGATCACTTGAATAATTTTGAAGTTCTTTCCGTGTTTTGTATCTTTTGCATTGCTATTTCCACATGATTCTAGATCCTTCTTTCCTCTGTATCTCCTGTGTTTCTGGGTGTCGGTCCGTAAAACTATGGATTTCTAATTTTTCTTCACTCCTCTATCGATTGCGCATTGTTGGTTGGGCAACTCTACTATCAAAATAAGATGTTCCCTTGTCAGTATTTTCTTGGAATTGGAGTGTTTGAAGCTTTATTCTTAGTTGTAATGATATGGCCAGCAAATAAACAGTTGATAATTGTAAGTTTATGCGGGAGTTTGATAGAATTAGAACATAGAAAGCTTTATTACTTGCAATGAAATGGCAAGAGGATGAAAAGTTGCTTAGTTATTTATAGAAAGGGGTTTCGTTAGAATTGAAGCAAGGAAAAGTTTATTAAATTAAACCCCTCGAACCGGGAGTTAAATACCCATCAGCCGCTGCGAGAGGCGGTAATTTTAAATCACAAATACAGCAATTTTCGCATGTCACAATTGAACATAGTTTAATGTAATAAGAAGGAAAACCAACAGATGGCAGCACATTGCAATCTACTTTTCAGTGACATGCGTTTTCGTTCATTGGAAAAACAACAGATGGCAGAATATGCATCATTTCGTCACTACTACACAGCACGTATACGTGTACGTTGAATTGCCTCTAGAAGCAATATGAGGGCCCGTACACGTGTATATCGAACTGGCTTGAGGGGTTAATAAAATGGTGAGGATATGTAAGTTTGGTTGTGGGATTTTGTTGATAATTGAAGTTGTTATGTACAATTACGACTGTCGTAACAAAGCTTCAGTGGGTCCTGTACAAAGCTCCACGGCGCCGTCATCATTGGGTAGCATCCCATAAATCGGTTCGAAACCAGCCGAAACCAGCACTGCGCCTGAAGAAGGTATTCCTGTGTTTTTAGCGGACTGCTCGCGGCATCGTGCATCGGGAACTACTATCAGCTGGTTAGAGCATCAATGCAACTGTGTATTGTCAGCAATTGAGTTGTGTTCAAGATAAACTCAAAACACTAGAACCAGCACTTCTGAATCACACAAGGATCCTCCTGTTACAGGACAACGCTAAGCCAATTCAATTTAACTTCGAGAGCAATACTTAGGCACTATCTGTTAAATTGTTCACATTTTCCTTTTTGACGAACTTGATAAAACCACTATTTATCACGGAATAATCTCCACAGTAAGAAATCTCAATATTACCACAACTGTTCTTTAAAATTACAATATAAATATTCTTCCCAACTATAGCCTTGTTAGAATAATACCGTAAGACAACAATATTTAGATATCTTACTTGCCTATGAATATTTGGATTTATTTTTTGAAAATATAACCATTGTAATATTCAATAGACTGTTAACAACGAAAGTCTTAAAATATATATTGTCAATTACTTACCCAACTGCTTATTTCCATTAAATAAATTGTCGAATTGTATAGATCCATTTCTCGGATAGATATTAAATAGAAACTCGGTTATTTTGACGTACGTGTGTCCATTTCGATTAAGAGGTTTCCCAACAACTTTGACATCGATATAATTATCAACTGAAAGGAAACAAACGTAAATATGGAAAATTAATTAGAGTAATCTTGTATAATCTCCTCCAATAAGGTAAGTATTTTGACCTTCCGAGAAAAGAAAGAGTACCTAAATATAATTTTAATCTCTAGCGCTAGAAGGTTGATAATGGAGGCAGAAAAATGTTCCAAAACAAATCACAAAGGCTTAAGTGGTCTTACAGAATGAAGCAAAAGATATAAGAGATTGATTGCTTGGAGATTTACGTCTCTTTTAGCACCAAGAATAAATAAGCGTGGACCTATAGTTTAAGGTTGAATCTGAATCATCTTAATGCGTTCAAATTTCAGGGGTCCAAGAATTGAACCCGTAAACTAAATGCGCAAATGCTAACCATTATACTAGTGGGGAGAACACGATGGCTTATTAGTAAAACACTTGCTTTTGTTTTTGTAGAATTCTAGTTCGATCCCAGCTCATGTGACTTTGTGGTGGTAACGTTCGTAGACATTGTTGAAATTCTTCTCGTTCCACAACTATTTACTTTCATTAGCCATACGCAGAGCCGTAGCTAGAGATTTCGCGCCCGGGGCGAAGTAGAATTTGACGCCTCCTACACTCACTAAACAGATTTTTTTTTTTTTTTTTTTTTTTTTACATATTCGAGAATCAGTTTTTGTTGTTATGCTGCATTGAATTTCTATCTAGCGCTTGGACAGACCATTGCAACAGTTAAAAGCGATAATTATGCATTCTTTTACAAGTAAGAGCTGTTTTCAAGAGGCTTATTTTGGACGTTTTGTTAAACTTGACAAAACTATCTTTGGTTGTATACAAATCCACTTTTATGGAAACTTACAACTATTTACACCATTTCATACTATCGATAAGAAATGAAATTTTAATACCCTAGAAATTATCTGACTTTAAAATGTTCAAAATGGGTGACAGTATTAATATACAATAATAATTGTAAATTGCTGTAAGTTTATTCTGTATGTGACCACATAAATAGCATTTTAATGTTTCTAAAAATATTCTGTGCAATGTAACGGAAATTCAGAAAGACCCTTCTTTGCGACTTTCTCAACGCTTTCATTCTCACCGTCGTGATGATCTGATTGGGTAGAAAGGGTGATTGTCTAACAAGGGGAAGGCAGAATTTGGTAAGTGAACTTCGGGGCCATTTTTTGCGAATCGGTAGTGCACATTTAAAGAGTTAATATTACAAACTGGGAGAGCGCAATGGGGAAAAATGATGGAGAAAAACCGTCTTAAAGTTTTCTACTCGATCCATACATCGTACGACACGCAAACTTAACAAGTGACGGCGTGGCAGAGTAGGAAGAATCAGCGACTCAAGTGCAAAGTGTCCCGGGTTCGATTCTCCTTCGAGTGAAACTTTTTTCTTGTTTTCTGCTTCAACCAATCAAGTAGGCATTTATAACTATAAGTAAAATATTAATTCACCATATGATTATAATGAATAAGACAATAGAAATTTTCAATCACTTGTAAATTCTTTTGATGTTCCATGTTAACTAGAAACAAAATTAAATATCTTCCGCAAATATAATTGTTACTGCAGTCGTGTAAAAAATATTCTTGAAACTTCGTATCTACATCTGTTAACTATGAGAATTACAAGGGGAATGAAGGGGAAATCAGCTTTGGTTATAGCAACATCTAGTATTAGCAAAGGGGATTTCACCCCTCAACTCCTTTGTAAATCGCACACTGTCAACAGATGTATACACGAAGGTTCAAGAACATTTATTACACAACGACTGTCGTCAAGGGCGCCGATCGTAGGGAGCCGGGGGGGCCGTCCTCCCAAGCTCATGTGGGCCCCATGTATTTTTATGAATATGTTTTCATATGTATTTTTTATTGTTACATGTATTATTGTATGCATTTTTTTATGAATGGGACCCAAATTTACAGAGAAATCGGTGCCGTTGACTGTCGTAACCATAATACAACTCGTGATATCAGTATATTTACGGAATAGATTAAATTTTCTTGCTAGTTAACATGGAACATTGAAAGATTTTACAAGTGATTTTAAAATTTCCATTGTGTTATTCATTATAAACATATGGTGAATTCATATTTATTAGTTGAAGCAAAAAAACAAACCAAGAATTGGCTCGAACTGGAATCGAGCCCGGGCCCCTTTGCATATGAGTTGCACACTTTACACACTCTGCCACACCGTCACTTGATAAATTTGCGCGTCGAACGGTATATGTGGCGAGTAGAAAACTTTTGAATACGGTTTTTCTCCCTTATTTTTGCCCATTGCACTCTCCCAGTTTGTATTATTAACTCTTTAAATATGCACTACCTCCTCGCAAAAAATGGCCCCGAAGTTCATTTACCAAAGTCTGCCTTCTCCTTGTAAGTAAACTCAGCCCGTCAAAACGCCGAGCACGTATTTCATACTTTGATTGATTGTTTCTGATTCTGGAAACGCTCCTACATACACTACAAGTCATTGCTCGGCACCTTGAATATCACATCATATATAACTTTTTAAGGTGAAATGATTTTTTGAACATAAAACATATCTCATGCTGGCTTTTTATCGTGATACGAGTACTTTGATTAAAGAGTGAATTCTAAGGAGATAGAGGGTTCAAAATTTATCAATAAAATAGAGTTGTCTATAGTTTTTCTTTTCGTTGAACTTTTATTGAAGCATGTAACCAAAGGGGCGAAGAAGATTCAAATATTTTACATAAAAGCTATTTTCCCGTACGAGAAACGAACAATTCAGACCCGCAGTATCTAGTAAGTAACATCTCATTCAGAGTGTGTCAACTCAAAGAAGGAAAACAAACCTATTGTTCAAATAACACAAAACACTTTGTTATAAAGTAGGCCTACTTTTTCTAATACAATACACAAACAGCGTCCTAAAAATTAGGCCAACGATAAGCTTCTATTATTATTTGCTGTATTTGAAAAAATTGGTATTTGATTGTTTTTATATATACAATTTATATCTATGTATGAATATTAGACCTGGGGTAAAAGTGGATCTGAAAAGGTAGGGGGACGCTAGGTTTCGACATGACGTCGTGCCGTCCCCCTGCCCATCTTTGCCCATTGTATTTTTTTAGGAACTGAGGAGACACCGTACATATTTTTTGGAGGTGGGTGGACGGCCTCCCCCCACGTTCCCCAGCACTTTTACCCCTGTATTAGACAAATCTAATACTGGTGATTAGAACTATTTTACTTTAGTTTGTACTGTTGTTTTTACACTATGATATTTTAGGCCTACTATTGAATTTATATACGATACTGATTTGAATTTTATATTTATGCTGGTATTGTCACAAATGTATTTGACTATCTTGTATATTATAGTGTTGTAGCTGGTTAACACTGCTCTTAGCACTTTAAATATTCAATTAAACTAAGATGTTATTATTATCTTGCTTAAAGAAAAAACACTACCAGTACGGTCTACTTACTGAAGTGAATATTGCTATATCCACTTCCTGTAATGGGTAGAAGCAATATTTTTCCCTTGACGTCGTAATCTCCTATGATACTAAATTCAGGACACGTGACATTTGCAGATATATAATAAGCACTGGGTTCAGCCCTGAAAATAAATTGAAAGATAAAAAAAAACTAATTAATGTAGGCATAACTGACTTTCAAAAGTAGTTAGCTATACTTTAAAAACTGTAATTCTGTCTTGCAACAATTTAGTGCTATGTACGAGGTGTTCCGGAGCAACAGGAAAACGTGGGAAATTAATCCTCACGCGAAAACTAGTAAAAACGTTATAGATCTGCACAAATGCGTTTTCTGAAGCTAAAGTCCACCAAAAAAATTGGTCGTACAATTAGAATAGTTATAATTTGAGAATGTAATTTCGGATAAAGGCCGGTAAAAGACTATTGTGCTTATTTTGAGCCTAGATTCCATTAATGTGTGTGGAACATGAGCAGCGATAGGGTTAGCTTCGAAACACAGAAGCAAATTCATGGGATCTTCTACAAATCTAAACTACTGCATGAGGAACTGAAAGGTGAGTCATTTTTCATGTGCACTGCTGTATTCATAGATTCTAGGATCGAAATAATTTCTGTGTTATTTTACCCTATCTTCATCGAGTTATGACCCATTATTTAACCGTTCCGACCTATTTTTGGCGGATTATACTAAAACCGCATTCGTACACTCGTATTATTCTATATATTTTCTTTTTAGTTTTTTGTGTAAGGATTCATATTCTGAAGTTATTTTTGATGGTTTTTTTTTTTTTTTTTTTTTTGGACACCTTGCATATAATACTACCTCTGCTGCTGTTAGATAGGACAACACGCGCCATATTTTCATTTAAAGACATATTCAGTAAATGTGTTTCATAGCCTATGAAAACAGACAATTAGCTCACGTCAGTTTACTTCGTTTCCTACTATCAGAAGAAGTGCTGTTACAGAGTTTTAGTTTGAAGACCTAATCTAACCTATTATAATTAACTTACTGTCTTACCCACTAGAGATGTGTTCGTAAAGTATATATGCAGAAGATTCTCATTAGTTGGTATGAGGAACTGAACATAAATATAATCAGTCAAAACTGGGTTTTGTGTTGAGAAAAAATCATCACCATATATCCTAAATGAAAATCACCCTAGGTTTTTATTCTGTAAAAAGAAAAAACAAGTCAGGGCTAAATATGGCTTGACAGGAATAATTTGATCTATAAGTGAGTTCTTTTCTCTTTGATCAACCCTAGCACACAGACAAATATAAAAAAAAATTGGGAGAATAGGAGCACGATAATCTCTTCGCAGCTTAAAATACTGACCCTGAAACACGACATTGTGTTAGCATCTCTGTTTATAATAGTTAATCAAAAATAGACTACATACAGTATTATATATAGATTATAGAGTTTCTAATTATTGTTTTCCTCGTTTGGTTATCTAGTGACTTTGTTACGCTTTATCTAGCTATAATTCTAAGAGATCAAAGCTTTGTTGTCGGACTATAATACTCTCGCTTTCTATTGGAGAGACTCCTGTTGCTGTTCCGATTGGGAGTTAGCTGATTCCATTGGCGTCTCTGGCGGGGGGAACGGGGGGACGCGTCCCCCCAATATTTTGAAATACGAAAGATTCAATATTTTATTTTAATTTAATTTATTTAGATACTCACTAGCAGTTAGATCATTTCCTTTGATGCCGACCCCCCCCCCAAATTTTACATGCCAGAGATGTCAATGGCTGTTTCACCTTCTACATAGGGCCACCCTATTACAACCAATGTTTTGTAACACCGCGCAACCCCATGCGATGTGTCGTAGAGTTTTGGAATTAAGATGTAAGTTCTAAGTAACCCAGAATGCCTAGAAGTCGGGACGATACATTTCCATTTTTATCATGCAACCCTTACTTAAAAAGAGTTAAAAATCAATTTTGGGACAGAATGTACCCAAACAATGACTGTAACGACAACAAATAATATTTACTTCTATTCTCACATGTCAGTGTTGCCAAAACATTGATACAGTTAAATCGCTGAACGAGAAATGAAATAACTCTCCAATTTAGGATGAAAAGTCGCTTTAAGGAAATGCAGCCATAATTTTTTTCGATATAATGAATGCTATAGAGTAATTACATTGTATGATTTTTCAAACACTGCTCTTTGTAGCTTTGGCAAAACTGGTACCCCAAAAGGTACACAATATCTCACCAAGAAGGGAAAGATTTTCATAACTTGAATTTATTTATTAATTGATTGTGCCATCATAAATGCACGTAGGTCTTTATCTTAACCAGAAAAAAGAAATGGATAAAAGCAATCATGTGCTTCAAGTTTACACTTATACTTAAATGTGATAACTAAATAATAACCAGTAATTCTAGGTAAAAATTATTCAAATTTGACACAATGTAATATATGCAGTAGTTTCTTTAGGACTTCCCAATCAATCTCATTGCCTGAGGAGAAAATTTAAAAATTTACTAACAGTGAAAAGATAAATTTACCATTCCCCCATTTAAGAAAAGTGTTTCGCGATCATTTTATTAAAAATCATCCTAATTTGATCAATATGGTGTTTTCTTTGAGGTTATCCCACAATCCCCTATTGTTTAGGGTTCAAACGAGGGTTGAATTGTTCCTCTCCCATGTTTTGCAATAATTTTTATAAAGATTATTCAATTTTATTCAACACGGTATATATATATATATATATATATATATATATATATATATATATATATATATATATATATATATATATATATATATATAGATAGATAGATAGATAGATAGATATAGATAGATAGATAGATAGATAGATAGATATAAATATAGATAGATAGATAGATAGATAGATAGATAGATAGATAGATAGATAGATAGATAGATAGATAGATAGATAGATAGATAGATAGATAGATAGATAGATATAAATATATAGATAGATATAGATATATAGATATAGATATATGACGTTTCAGGTTTTGCCATAGTTTTGTGGCATATGGGACTGAAATCAGTGAATTATGAGGAAGTAATTTAACTCCCTCCTTGGATTTAGAAAAATATTCTTTCATAACTTTCGTCAATAAGTATTGTACTTTTCTTGCAAAATTGCACATATATTTTCTGAGATACTAAACGAATCAGTAGGAGTATATTAATAAGGCGGAAGTTGATTTAACCCTACCTCTGGCAATGTTAAAAAGATTCGTTGCGAGAAAAGTTTCGCAAAAATTCTGCAGTCTTCTGATACAAAGTTGTCTCGTCCTGTGCAGTAAATTTTTGTCGAATTCTCTTCTCGAAAAGATTTCCTCGTCTGGTTTCGAAGCTTTTCTCACTTTTTTAAAATTTAAATTTCCTTCTTAATTTCATCTAAAAATTATTAAAGTCCTTTCGCGTCATGAGTGTATATAACTACATATTTATTATTGAAGCTTATTGTGTAATAATTTGCGCATTTTTAAATGTTGATAAATGCTCTTCAATCTGTACGTACAATTACTTTAATAATTATATATATATATATATATATATATATATATATATATATATATATATATATATATATATATATATATATATATATATATATATATATATATATATATATATATATATATATACAGGGTGTTTCAAATCAACTCCGACAACGTTGGGAGGTGATTCCTGACGCCAAGATAGGACAAAAAGTATAGACCAACCTGGGTGCACAAATGCTTCCTTCCAGAGTTATAGGCAGCTGAAAATATGAAAAACTGAAACTTTAAAGGTCCATAGTTCCAAAATTATAAGACCTACCGTAGTCGGGTCAAGACTTCACTTAGGAACTAGTATGTAGTCTAACCAAATATCCATGTTTCAGAATCTTGAAATACTTCCACAACATTTTTTATAGAGGTAGTTGGTGAGTACTTCAAATTAAATGCCCGTAGTCAAACTCCCTCTTTAAAAAATGTTTCATGAGTACCTTAGGATTCTGAAACATGTACTTTTGGATAGCGCTCATATTAGTTCCTAAATGCAGTCTTGACCCGACTACGGTAGGCCCCATAGTTTTGGTGCTATGGACCTTTAAAGTTCATTTTTTTTTTTCATATTTTCGGCAGCCTATAACTCCGAGAGGAAGCATTTGTGCACCCAGGTTGGTCTATATTTTTGTCGTCCACACTACGTTGTCGGTGTTATTTTGAAACACCCTGTATATATATGTATTGTGTATAATTGTACACCACAATGTTTAATCAAACAAGATATTTAATTGAATTGGAAAATGTGTATAAAATCGGCAATGTATGAAGTGGAGGCAGTTTGAATATTCTTTAGGATTCACAATCCAATGGAAAATTTAGAGAGCCTTGACTTCTACAATGCATCACACATCACAAAACCAATCACCTTTAAAGTAAATTGCAAACCTATTAAAGGTATATATATTTACTGTATATACTATATATATATATATATTATACTGTACTGTATATACTGTACTATATATATTACTGTGAATCATGTAATACTAGAACTGTATTTAAGAGCAAAAACTTGGATGAATTAGTGTTACACAAAAAAACTCGAGAAATTTCTGGTCTCTTCTAGAATTTGAAAAGGCATTTTTCGTCTAGATTGTCGTCTCGTTATCGATGAGAGACGAGAAAATTCCAAAACTTGAAAATTTGGAAATAAAAATCTCCAAAACTTGATCTACACAATACTAAGTCCAAATTCCATAAATAAATCTTGTCCTTACCTCATAGATTGTATTTTCAGATTTTTTATTCCAATTATTTTGGCGTTCTTGAATTTTAGTGTGACTCCTACGGGACCCTTTCCTTGGTCGATCAATATTCTGGGAACAGGAAGAGGGTCTGTCGGAGGGATTCCATACTCTCTTAGTCCTAAAACAATAACAAAAAAACTTCCAATAATTATGTGATACATTATTAGAAAATCATTAGTATTAGAAAATTTATATCTTGCCAATAATAAATAAATTGGGCAACTAGATGAGTAGCGCCATGTGCAAGTGCTAACATTTCACGCATGATTAAAGGTTGAATTACCTTACAGTGCTTGTCCCATCAGCTACAAGAGTATGGCATAAATCCAAATAAATCAGTTGTCAAAGGGTTTACATTGTTTCTCAGCAAAATTTCCTGGTCTTTACTTTATTAATCCTACCATATATTGGTATAGTACAGTATCATTGAAGGATATTCAAGTATATGGGCATATATGAGGATGTAGAAGGAGGGTACATGCTCTTTGTCGTTTCAGAAACATTCATTCCTAAAATTACACTCAGAGGTCATCAACACGTTACGTAACGAGTCAAAGGGGAGGGGTTTCAGCTTTGCGTTACGAAGTGTGAAAAGGGGGAAGGAGGCAGCTTACGTCTTCGTTATGTAACGCATGATTTTTGCTGTAATCTTGATTTTTATTTTCAGCTATATATGCAATCTCTTAAACAAATAATTTTATTCAGTTCTTTTCTTTTTTTATACATAAATATTTCTATTGTTTTGAGAAATTGCGAATTACGAGATATAAATTGTATCATGCAGAAGGGATTTGAAGACGCTACTAGACAGCAGCATGACTGGTGACGAACCCTGCGTGTATTACAATACAATAAAACTCTGTCTTGTGTCAATCACTGCATTGCATTTACGTCACACGCTTTTCTGGACTTAGTTGTTAACGATTGTAACCATAACTTGAAAATGTCCTTACATTCCCACTCGTATCGCTATTTCTGAGAATATTGTTTAAAACTTTTGATTTGAATCATCACTCACTCTATTCTTCTAAAGGGTTTCGCATGTGAAACGAAAAAACTCGTTTTCGTGAAATAATATTTTCCGCGACATAACGATCCACGATTTGCAGAGCAAAATAAGATATTAAAAACCTAATTCGTCGGTTATTCATCTCGTACTGATTTTTTTTCCATTTTTGGATTTGAATATTTCTGGAGAAATCGAGTTTATTCGCATTGCAGCACTGATGTAGAATAAGAAGAATTTAGAAAGGGATAAAGTGAAGTCCAAAGTCCAAAGAAGATACTTAGAAGCTTTGTTCACAAACTAGATGCCCCTGCTCTTTCATAAGTGCAGCCGCTTCGAATCGGTAGTCGACGAGGAAGAGAACTTTGCATCGTCAACACTAGTGAACTTCAAATACACGAACATTTTGTATCCTGGAAAAAGAGGTCGATGTAATTTTTTAAGATTGTGTTTCACCTCCATCTTCCGGCAGTATTTCCTTCTTGTCAATCATCGGCGACCTAATAGTATGAGTGCTCTCTCTTTGGAAAAACGACAAAATGATATATTGAAGAACTAGTACTGATTAATTAAAACAACCTTATGGAGTTAAAATATTGTTACGATACTATCTATTTCTAATACTTTGATTTGTTGGGGAAAAACACTACAAATATATTCGGAATAAAAGCATTGTGTAATGGAAAATACTACCATTAAAAATAGTTTTTTTTTATTATTATTGTAATAACCACAAAATAAGCAAAATTGGTGGAAATAGAAAAATAAAAAATGTTACGTAACAAACAGGAGGGGTACGACCTTGCGTTACGAAGTGTGACAAGGGGAGAGAGAGGGTAAAATTGGTCCGGCCTCTTACAACAATTGTGAAATTTGTAAGTCATAGTTAGTTCTAAGCTGCAATCATTTTAATCTATTACTAGTAAAATATAACGATTTTACTCTATTAGTCCTAAGGTATTATATATATATATATATATATATATATATATATATATATATATATATATATATATATATATATATATATATATATATATACACTGTATATATATATATATGAGGCAATAATGATTTTAGATTTCCCTCAGGGGGAAAGCATGGCAATTTACTATCGGGGATATGGACCCGGAGGCGATATCGTAGCTCGGGCGCGTGATCATACAAAGAGTATAGTATCGTTATATGATAAAGAAATGTGTCGATATAATGGATCAAAAAACAAAGTGAATAACCAAATCGCACTTTCCAATACTACTCCATGCAGAAGACAATGAAATAAATCGAAAGTGCTTATATATATTTCTGTTTGGTGGAAGTAGTATACAGGGTGATTATAAATGACTCATCGGATTTGAAAGAGTTGTATTAACAAAAATTTTAGTGATGATCCTAAAAAAAAAAATACATCAAAAGATTGCGATCTTGGTCAATAATTAGTTTTTGGATCAGTGACCACAAAATTTTTGGACAGCCCCTAAATCGAGATTTTGTATTTTCTACGGAATAAGCAGATCATACTGAGTTAAGTGATATTTTGGGTTTGGCTACATTGTATGTTGTTCTCCAGATATAAGGCGTACAAAATTTTTTTGATTGAATAAAATACTGTATATTGGATGTTTTGATCCAAAAATGTATAACACATACGGTAACAAATGGTATGTAAACATATAGAGAAACTGTCCAAATTTCATACATACTGTTAGAAATGTTTGATGTGGCTTACTTTCGTACCTCACATACATCTATGCAATAGTCTAGCCGTATATCGGTGGCTACGGCCTAGATCGTCACTTATTCGCTTAAACATATCCCCAATCCCTCTATCCCTACAAAAAATGAGGTGTTGAAACAACACAAAATGACTACCACTTTAGCGTGTTACTTGTGTGTTAATTCAGCACCGGTCACGGTCACGGTCACGGTAATTTTGTGGTTATGTATAGAGTATCGGGCCGGAGCCCCTGACTCCATGAGTAATATGTTATAAAGAATATATCAAGATGTGCTGGTGGTTTGTTGGATGTTACTATCGTTTTGGTATGTATGAGAGACTACATCTGCAACTGTCGCAGAGTAGCTGATTATGACTTCTTTACCAGTTCTGGAGAGATTTTAAATGCGTGGTGTTCGATGGACGTTCCGCAGTGCGCATTCGGTGCCGATATTAGCTATAGCTGGGTTTATATGTCTGGGTAAAGTACGCCAGAACTTATTGTGAAGATGCCGTAGTACGTCTCTGACAGTGGGTAGCTCTAAGTCTTCCAGGATCTAGCTGTTTCGTGTATATCTGTCGTGACCAATGATTATACGACCAGCTCGAGTTTGCACACTTTCGAGAGTTTGTATGTGACTGTGTGAAGCATGTTGCCAGGCAGGGCATGCATAAGAGATGGTAGCCAGGATTATCATTTTGAAGATGTGAACTCGGACCTCATGAGAAAGTGAGCTACAGCGCAAGATGGGGTACAACGCTGAGATTTTTCGTAATGCTCTCTGTTTTATGTCTCTGATGTGTGCGGTGAAAGTTAGACCACGATCTAAAGTTACACCCAAATATTTGGCGTGCGTAGCATTAGGAATGCGTGTGTTCTCATAGTTTAGATTTCGATGGGCGCGGATGCGTCTCCGACTGTGGATGACAGCACAGCTTTTGTCTGCGTTTATTTTGATCCTCCAACGTCTTGCCCATTCTTGAAAACCTATGAGTTGACGTTGCATGTATATATAACACTGTGCAAGTGAGCTACTGGTCGTAAAAAAGGCAGTATCGTCGGCGTACGTTGCAACAAAGCAATGGAGTAAGGTCGGGATATCTGCTGTGTACAGATTATATAAAAGCGGTGAAAGTACAGCGCCTTGTGGAACACCTGCTTTAATAGGTCTAGACGCGGATTTAACACCGTCAACAGACACATGGAATTTTCTGCCAATGAGGTAGGAACGCAGTAAATGCAGAAGACGATCTGAAAAACCTTGCGTGTATATTTTATATAATAGTCCAGCTAACCAGAATTTATCAAAGGCTTTTGAGACATCCAGGTAGACTCCAAGGGTGTGTTGTTTTCGGTTGAAAGCCACTGTTAAATGATCCACTACTCGCACGAGTTGTGTAGTAGTGCTATGTTGGGCACGAAACCCGAACTGATGAAATGGTAGAAAGTCTCTAGTAGCTACATGCTGTTTCAGCCTCCAGAGAAACACACGTTCAAAGAGTTTACTTAGGTGTGACAGAAGACTTAATTTATATAGTTTTCCGGGAGAAGTGGATTTTTCCCGGACTTGGGGATGGTGATAATACGAGCTTCCTTCCAGGTCTTCGGGAAATAGCATAAGTGAAAGATGGCATTAAATAAATATGTTAGGAAGACCAGTAGTTTTCTGGTTGGATGTCTTAGGATATCAGATCGAATTCTGTCGAGCCCGGATGCTGTTTTCGCTGGCAGACATTTGATATGTCTTTCTATTTCTCGAGGTGTAACTAAGATGATGTCATGTGTAGGGTTTTGTGTAGTTAGGCTATGTAATGTGGTTCGAATGTGCTGTTTGATATAGGGATCAAGACGTGCTCTGTTAGGCTGGAGCTGTTCTTCCAGGGAGTCAGCGAAAATATCCGCTTGCGACTGTGGGTCTTGAGTCAGTCCTTGTGGGCCTTGAAGGACTCTAGCTCTGGAAGCATTTGTAGCACGCTGAAAGGATTTAGAGAATGTCCAAATTTTTCGATCATTTGTTGTGATATTTCGAAAAGTATCTTCCCAGTACTGTTGATTTTGTCGCTGTGTGAGCATCTTGAGCTTCGCAAGCAGTTTATTCCATAATGTTTTGTATGCTGGATGTAGTGTGTGCTGCCATCGGCGTCTAGCCCAACGTTTTAAATGGAGATAGATCTGCAGATGTAGACTGTCACATTGTCCTGCGTGCGTTGAAGAGATTTTGGTAGTGGAGCTCGCTGCCTCTGCTGTTCGAAGTGTTAATGTGATGTGAGGAACCGCTTGATCGATGTCCTCAATGGTAGCTGGCTGATCTCGGAGATCGATCATAGTGTTTAGTTTTTGTTTAAATATATCCCAATCGGTTTCTATTTGCTTAATAATAGGGGCAGAGTGGGCAATGCTGCGGTGTGAGACGTGAAAAATGACTGGATCGTGGTCAGAGTCTAAATCTGAGATGACATAAGGATGGACAGTAAAGGATACATCTTTAGAAAGAGCGACGTCAAGCACATCGGGTTGTCCGCCGAACTTTGGATGATGAGTTGGGTCTGGCGGAGCACTGATGTTGAAATTGGACGTGAGGAGGTATTGGTGTAAATCGTCTCCAGCACTGTTTGAAGTAATCGAGTTCCATTCTCCATGTTTGGCATTAAGATCTCCAGCTAAAATGACTTTTGGCCCTAAGTTTGCGATGACATCGAAGTCTGTGGGCTCTAGTTGTGTAGCCAGAGACCTGTACCCGGTAACCAATATTAATGGAACGCCTGGAGTTATTAGCTCAACAGCAAGTGCCTCCAAAGTAAGTAGGGGTGGTATTGTAACCAACCTGACTGGAAAAGCCTTTTTGATTATAAGTAGTAATCCTCCTTTCTGTCTGCCCACTCTATCCTGCCGGTAGACAATGTAATTGGGTAGTCGCCAAGTGGTGATCCGAGCAGTAAAGTGTGTTTCTTGTACAAACATGACATCAACTCTATGGTGTGTGAGAAATCTTATTAGCATTTGTTTCTGCCCCTCGAGACCATCTGCATTCCATGTAGCAAGGATAAGTGTATGATGTAGGACGCTGGAGTTAGAAACAGCCATCGTCAACCATTTCGGCTATTGTTTCTATTACTGCTGCAGCCTTGGAAGCTGAGTCTGCTGCTTGACGAAAACGGGTAATACCACGTTTAATATGCGTTATGATTTTGTGTAAATGTAACCCCTTGAGGAATGAAAGAATAGACTTTATGTCCAGGTTTTTTTTGGGACTCTCCTGTTTTTCGGCAGATGTTGGATGGGTGTGGGAAGTAGGGGGAGCTTCAGCGTCTTCATTGTCCGTAGCCATAGGTTGGACATTAATAACAGTGGGATCGGGAATTGTCTCTGCTGCTGGTATGTTGACAGTTTTCTCCGCTTTATCTTGAAGTTTCCTCGGCTGCTGTGTCGGCAATTTAAGAGCCTCAGAATAGGATTTGAATACTGGACATCCACGGTAATTTGCCGGGTGATCTCCCTGACAATTTGCGCAAGTGGCGGGTATGGAGGAGTCGGATTTACTGCAGGACTGGGTAAAATGAAATTGCCCACATTTGAGACAGCGCGGATGCGCTTGGCAGGTGTCCTGTGAATGCCTCAAGCGTTGGCATCTGTAACACTGTAGCACCGAGGGAGGCTTGTATGGTTCGATTTGGACCTTGTAATGAAGTAGGTTGTTGATAGCATAGATCTCTTTAACAGCTGCACTTCGTTCCAGAGCAATCAAAAACAGTGGCATCATAATTTTCTTATTATCTGTCTTGCTTTTGCGAGACATTTGATGAACGCTTGTTGGTTTATAGCCCAGTCGGATAAATTCATCCTTCAGATCGTCTAAGTCAGTGTCGATAGGCAATTTTCGGACAACCACCTTAATAGGCCTTTCATTTTTTGCTACCCCTGTGGCATACTCAGTTTTCGTTTGATCGCAGTAAGCTTTGACAGAATTGTAGTCATCTTTGTTTGCAGCTTGAATCCGAATGCGCTCCTTAGTTGGCTGAGCTAGAGGGGGCTCCTCAATGCTCGTGACAAGGTCTTAATAAATGTATAGGTGTTGGTAATTCCGTAGATGAAAATCGGAGGAGGCTTAAAACTGGGTGTCTGACTTGTCGTGGCAGTTTTAGTGCTAGTACTAGTATTATCTGATTGTGCTGGGGACAAAACCTTGAACTTATTACTGAGTGGGAGCGGTGGATATTCGGAGACACTATTAGTGAGGAGTTCTGTCTTGATGTTTGCTAAAGAAGACCGACGTCGCTTCAGCGTTCCTACTACCGTGAAATCCATGTCTTCAGGCTTACTCGAAGTGGATGGTTGTGAAGCACTGGATGCTTAAGTGTAGTGGATTTCAATTTCGCTGGGGCGGCTGCTTGCTTCTTTTTGCCAAAAGGCACTAGAAAATCTTCTGGTTTGTACGTTGGTTTTGCTATTTAGCCCCTGAGACGTGGAATCCGGGGTGATTGTACTTTTTAATCTGATTTTGCTGCTGGCTTCTGAGAAGCTATCTTAATAACTAAACTGGGAGATGGCGCCAGCTTCCCACAAAAGAGGGTACGGATCGCCCCTGTATACTGTGGTGTCTTAGAGCAATGCTCTAAGGGTGGAGTTACTTAAGGTGCTTACTCCTCCGAAGAGGAAGCACTAATATAATTCGTTATCCGGTAGAAATGCCAAAGTCGCCAACTAGTTTAGGTAATATCAGCCTCCGAAGAGGAGAATATCAAAAAGAGAAAAACAAATCGTTAACCCAAGAGAATAGCAAGTTCGTCAACAGTAAAATCAATCAGGTGTGTTAGCCTCCGGGGAGGCTTAAAACCAATTCGACGGTTGTTTTCTTAATCCTCAGAAAGATAAGTAATCCAACCGTATTTATGAAGTTCGCGATTCAATCAATGGGGATGGACACATGAAATGACTCGCTTACTTTTCTCCGCCAGCTACGGATACCCTATTTTTTAACCTGGTTAGAGCTCCAGGTGGCCAGTTCTCAGCACCAAGCATATCACCTTCCGAGCATATCAGAAATAAATCGTTACTACCTGAGAGAATTTGCATTGGTATTTATCGTTCAATATAAGCAAAGCTTTGCGAAATATATTTGGCACATATGCCAAGTAACGAATAATGTTCTGTTTTCTGTAATCGATCACAATAATATTGTTGTAAACATGTGAATCGTCTGACAACAGTTACATAGGCAACAGTTCTTCCATATTCTGTTCATATGTGCAAAGACACAAGAATAACAGATGGAAGCACTGCTATCTGTGTAACTGTTGTCAGATGTTTCACAGGTTTACAACACTATTAGTGTGACCGATTACAGAAAAGATAGAATGTTGTTAGTCACTTCCCATAAATGCAAAATATATTTCACAAAGCTTTACTCATACCAAACAATAAAAAAAACGATGAAAATACTCACAGCCAATAACAATGTATTTTTTTTATATGCTCTGAAGGCGATGTCTTGGTGTTTTGTGGGAAATCTATTCAGCATATCAATGCAATACTTCAAGAGGCAATAAATAAGTTCTGTGACTAGTGTAATACTTGGCGACTCCGAATCAACTCCACTAAAACACAGGCACTTGTCATCATACCATCTGGAAATACCAGTCGGATTCGACGAAATAGGTCTCTTTTACATCTAACTATAGCTGGCACACGCATTTCTGTCATACGTACAGCGAGATATTTGGGTGTTATCTTTGATGACCATCTTTCATGGCGTGGACACCTTCAGCATCTCATAACTCTGGCGCAAAATAAACTAAATCTTCTAAAGAGATTAGTCGGCACTTCATGGGGCCTTCATCAAGATACGGTGTTAAATACTTACAAAGTCTTCTTACGACCATCTATACTCCATGGACACATCGCATGGCTTAATGCCAATAACAAATTCTACACCCGCCTACAACGATAACGTTGTTATGTTGTTGTGTATAGTATTGGCAATCTGTGCCAGCTTATAAAAAGGCGATCAGAGGCGAATTAGTGGAACAGTATTATGTGAAAAGAAAAGAAAGATACATAGAGATATCAAGAGTGTATTATTTTGCAATCGTAAATTAGAAAAAAAAAAAGAGTTGTTGCTATGGATACATAATAAATAAGTGTGTGTGTGTAGAGATAGACATCTTGTTATGTACGCTTCTCATGAGTGGATATTAAACTCAGTTAAGAAAGTGACAAAACGTATATGTATTATATTATTATTTATGAAGTTTATTCTTCTAAAATTGGTGCCTTAAACCCGGAAAATAAGTTTGTCGTTTTGAAGTACAGTAAAAACGGCCAACATTATAAGTGATCTTAGTGTGACCACTCTAAGAAGCGGAAAAGTGATACGCCGAAATAGTATCATGAGTGTCACGGATAGAAATACAACTGGAGAACGGAGTACTCATCTAGAGATTAATCCCAACGAAAATCTTACTGACATTTTAAAAGATATAGCTCAACAAATTAGGAATCTTGACGAAAGAGAAGCTCGAAAAATTGAAGAAATAGCACAACAAATTAGGAATCTTGACGAAAAGACTCAAGATCAAGCTCGAGAAAGTGAAGAAATCGCACAACAAATTAGGAATCTTGACGAAAAAGAAGCTCGAAAAAATGAAGAAATAGCACAACAAATTAGGAATCTTGAAGAAAAACTAGACCGGAAAATAAGCCAACAAACAAAGGATTTTGAAGAAAAGCTAGAACAGTTAGAACAATGCAACGAAAACAAGTGGGAAGCTATTCAACGTCAACTTTCACAGATGAACCAGCATATTGTAGTCAAATTTGAGCAATATGACGAAAAGATGAAGAGAGTATCACAGAGAGTCACGGAATTTCAAAACTCTGTAGATCTCATAGAGGCAATATTAAACGCCCATGATACCCACATCAAGTTATTACAGGAGGAGGTTAATCTTATAAAAGAAAATTGTGTTTCCGAGAGTGCAACGCAAGACGGTGGATATAGGAACATGGTGGGTTCTGCATTTAATACTCTTGAACCTAGTCGCCATCCTAGGACGATGTTGGAAGCTAATGAACCTTCAAGTTGTGGAGAGGAAAGTATCGATTGGGAAAGAAGAGTGACAGCCATCCCGGCGAAGCTCCAACAGGTATATGAAGACTATAACAGGTAAACCCATACGATTCAGTGAAGTTAAATCACTTACTAAATTCAGTGGCATACCGGAAGATGTACCCGCTAGGGAGTTTCTTGAAAAATTTGAGGATGAGTGCGAGCTTATAGGTGTAGATGAGTCGCAGTATTTAAAATTATTGCCGCATATATTATTACCACCCTGTTTAACATGGTTCAAGGCTATCAGGGGTAGTCTTCATACATATTCTGATTTTAAGAATGCTCTATTATCTAATTACGAAAATGATTTCATGACAGCGAATAGAAATGCCATCTTGAGAACAAAACATTTTAATCCAAAATTGCATAGGAGTATTACGGAATTTGTAGTATCTACATATAATGAGTTGAGATCACTAAATCCAAATCATCCGGAATCTCGTATTATACCTTCCATCAGAATCTTATTGCCATTCCGATTACAACTGTTAATGTCGGCATAATGCATCAACTTTAACCATTTAATTATGCTTATTCAAAGTTATGAAAGTCAGTCAACAATACAGAATAATAGAATACAAGATAGAGGTCAAGGTAATTCTGGACGTAATCAGCCACAATATGCTTCTGTTCGTAATGTAAATGTACAACCTGAAAATAATTCCAATGTGCCTAGTTTTAATAATAGAATGAATACTTATAATCGTACCGGTAATCAAACACAACCCAATCACAGAAATGGTGTTAGGAATTTTAGAAACAGCAACACAAATTTCAGTAGGAATAATAATTATCGCCGATTTTCACAAAATCAATTTGTAGATGGCAGGAATTCTGTAAACAGGAAGCAAAATACGGTAACAGTGCCTAATCGCCAAGGAAATACTATAGATTGTGCTATACAATGTTGCTTAAATGAACCCTTTGAACGTATAACCTGAACTATCAAAAAGGCGTCCGATGGATTTGTATTAAATCGACCTTTGCTTACGTCTATGGTTATTATGTTCTTTATTCGATTTATTATTAAAATGTATGTTAAGTAATGAAATTATGTGTTGGTAATTAAGGATTTTAAATTTGAACATCGAATCAAAATTTGTGTTCCACCTAAAATTGGTGCTTCACATATTGAAATCTCATAATTATTTATATGAATATTATAAATATGTAAAAATAAAAGATCGTAATTTTAATGTAAACGCATCAAGGTAATGACAGATATATAAAACAGATGCAACTTATGGAAAGAATATGAATAATGAATATCGAATCTCTTAATTTTCCATATATTTATATGTTCTAATGCTTTCTAATCCTACTAATATTTAATATTTTAAAGATCTTTATTTGTGATTAATGTTGTTTGAACATGAAGGAAACTATTAGTTAGATTTAAATTTTGAATAGACCCATCGATGATAATTGTAAATCGACATATTAATAAATATAAAAAATGTAATGTTATAATATATTATATATTTGAAGAGTAAAATATTTGTATTAAAAATAATATTGAGTATATACGAGGGCTATTCAAAAGGTAGGTGTTTCATGATCTTTAACCCAGGGTTCTTTCCTTCATAGTGAAACTATTACAGAAGTCCCGTTCGGACGACATTCTACAACGATAACGTTGTTATGTTGTTGTATATAGTATTGGCAATCTGTGCCAGCTTATAAAAAGGCGATCAGAGGCGAATTAATGGAACAGTATTATGTGAAAAGAAAAGAAAGATACATAGAGATATCAAGAGATTATTCTTTTGTAATCGTAAATTAGAAAAAAAAAGTTGTTGCTATGGATACATAATAAATAAGTGTGTGTGTAGAGATAGACATCTTGTTATGTACGCTTCTCATGAGTGGATATTAAACTCAGTTAAGAAAGTGACAGAACGTATATGTGTTATATTATTATTTATGAAGTTTATTTTTCTACGCCTCCAGATAATTGAAACACATGCATTACGACTGGCATATCGCATCAAACTGCCTAGTCCTACCCGGCTACTCTATGATCGTATTCCATTTCCACATCTTCTTCATTTAGAAAAATTGCGTATCAGGTACATCACTACCCGTTGGAGGCAAGACCATCCCATCCTTCGCAGTAGTATACGTATAGATGCTGAACAAGACCTACAACCTACGGCACTTCAGCACTTAATTACAATATATGTTCTTACACATCCTGACGAACACATAGACGACTTTCTACTAGCATATCAACCACCAGATTTATCACCCAACATCTATCCATCGTTTGCACTTTAATTCACACTAACAAGGGCTTCATATTGTCTCTCATTATGTGTCGAGTCGCCCCGGCACAAGATGATAACCCTTCGTCTGTCTAACTAACCAATATCACTGTGTTGTGGCGTCTGACTTGCACTGCATCTTTCATCCCATCATACATACACAATGACAAATAATGAACATACGTTGACTGACGATTATTAATCAATTGATGAATAAAGATCCCTATATAATGGATAAATAAAGATATCAAATAAATGAAATAAAACCTCTTTGTCCTTCCACTTTATCCTTAGTTTCCCTATATAATTAACTTCACTCCCAAGAGAAGGTATTCTCTTCTACGGGTTTTGCATGGTAAAAAAAAAATCATGGTGTTGAGCAGCCACATTAAACTGCAAACTACCTTTTCTATAAAGCACTTATTCGAAGAAAGGGCGAAACCCTTTAACGGGACGACGGAAAAAAAAATGGTGTTGAATTGACACACAAGTAGCACCCTAAAGTGATAGTCATTTCGTGTTGTTTCAAAACCTCATTTTTTATTGTGTACTAATGGTCGAAACATAGTTGTAATGCAATCCTGGATCTCACCCAAAATTGTCGGTAGTAGAGATCTAAAACGGTATCTTTCACAAACTGCCACATTGGGAGATCTAGGATACCATGAGAAAAGTGTTAAGCCATCTTCAGCACATCGCCCAATCAAACGGCGTGGAAATTGTTTTCTTTTTCTTTTCTTTTCTTTTTTCTTTTTCTTTTTTCTTTTTTCTTTTTCTTTTTATTCAGGTAGCAAAGCACTTCATTGTGGTAATGCGGTGGTGCCGCACCAAGTTAGAATATGAAGTTTTGGGATTCTCTTTCACTTGTGGAAATACAACTATAGCATACGAGGAATGATATACCTAGGGCCCGGATTTTATATGCTAAAAGACTGGAAAACATTTATTTTTATGTGTTAAAATGGAAAAAAATATTTGCTAAAAATTTTTAAAAATTAACAAAAAATAACAAGGAAAAGTATGGGGAAACACCCAACATAAGAAAAATAAATATTGTATTCAACAATAGCTCCTATTCATCAGATGTTAAAATTTCATGAGCTTTGTAGTGAATAACTAACATCTTTTCCAAATTGTCCATCGTAAAGCCATGCATGTCTATTGTCACGGAATAATGCCTTATATTGAGAAAAGGAACGTTCTATTTCACACGATATTAACCTCGCGTATTTAAAAAGGGCCATATCACGAATATTCACCCCATCAACTTCACTTGAGTTTTGGCCTTCTTATACTTCAGATATTCTAAATAGGGTTTTCAGCGAATATTTTTCTACAAAAAAAAAAAAAAAAAAAAAAAACTTCTCATTTAAAAGATTTCAGCTTTTGAAGCAGAAAGAACATTCAGCTTTCTTTCAATGCACTGTACTTCTTCAACCGAAATACTTAATCAATCTCCCGTAATTTCTAGTTTCTTTATAGAGTGAGTCAAGAAACCGAAATTGACAAATATGAAAGCCAAGCCAATTTCAAACCACTGTCACTAAATTTTGAACAATTTCAATGAATGAAGCATCGAGTGGGCAGAATTTATGACGACGCTGTTTCTACAGGTGGCAAATTGCTTGTAAATATGATTGATAGATTTATATAGCCTATTCTTTTCCCGGTGTTAATTTGTTTCGAGAGAAAGAAAAAAAAATTCGTTGTGAAATTTAGAATAAAAAACGGAAAGTTATTAAAAACATGTATTACAAAAATATCCAAAATATTTGTTTACATAACTTTTTCTTCAGAAAAAATGTACTTTTATGTGAAATAAAATTTGAAATTTACACTTGCAGACTCTTGATTTGGAGAATAAACTTTGTTTTAGGCTTGTACGTGTTTGAAAAAAAAATATGTTTTTACATACAAATCGGGGCCTTAGATATACCCCTTCACAGTGTTTTCCACATAGGAAAATGGACTGTACACTTTCGATTTAAACAATACAGCAAAAACATTCACTTTTATCTTTACACAGACACCAGAGCTCTTAAACTGTTGATACTATCTCAGAATGAATTGGTGACCTGGAGGTGCAAACTTCTGCGGAATACACACTGCACTGCAACAACAGAAAAACACTTCTCATACTCCAAAACAGAATATTTTCTGTTGTATAGACACCATTTTGGAAATTACATTTGTGCTGTCATATGTCACGACAAGCAAAGATTACGAATAGGTCTATTAGAAATTAAACTTTCAAATATACTCTTCCGTTTCATCATTAGCATAAACGTATTACATTGATAACTTTTGAAATATTCCATTTTAAAATCCGATGAATCACTTATAATCATCTTGCTTTTATCAGGACTCCTAAATAAATGTCAAGAAAAACTTTAATTTCTATGAAAGCAAACAGAGGGGCAGGGAAAATTTGGTGGACAGCTATTATATATATATATCCCTCAATTTGCGATATAGAAATATCCCTCAATTTGCGAACACTGGGTACGAATCAAGGATCTTATAAAATAGAGGATCTGCCCTTATAACAAAATCTTGAAGCCATACGTCACAGTTTCGCCGCCCCTACTCTGCCCACTCCGCCCAATAGGATCGCAATGTTTTGAGCCAACAATCATGGCGGAAACGAAAGTAGCCAATCAGACGATGGTAGAAACGAGAGTAGCCAATCAGACGTGTCGATGCTCGGTTGCTTTTTGGCTTCACCGATTTAATAGGATGAAGATACATATGGGCAGATCATCTATTTATTACATCCTTGGTACGAATGGCTTGTATCTGTGTTACTTTGCGGTGGGATAGAGACCCAGATTGTTAATTATTAGTCTTTCCCAAAAACTTCTTGCATCAAAATATATTTTTAATTAAAATTATTTATGAATTAGGTTTCAGTTACAAATAAAAGCCCTTATCAAACAATAAAACAGCTCTTCCAAATGAGAGAAAAGTTTTAAAATTTCCATGTTGGCCACCAACATATGGTTGAAGTGAAAAAGAAGAAGAATTAGGTTTAAAGAAATTTGAGGTTTCTTACCTTTAACAGACCTTTGAAACAGCTGATGAGCAGAAGATCTAACGCATTCGTTGAGATTTGGGTCCGACATTGAACACAACGTCAAGTAGTCAGCTGAAAATAATAAAGTTATTTTTTATTAATTTAAGAAAATGGTGACAATATCACTTTTTTTATTTTTCTTTGAAATAAATTACTTACCTCTTCTAGCGAAGAATAAATTCACACAATATATTCAAGTGCTTTTCTGTTTGTTGACATTAAATTTGAAAATGAAAAAATAATGAAATCTTTGAGTTTTACGTCCCACGTTTATGTCGGCCATGCTAAAGGAGACGGTGATGATGAGAAATGAATGAACTGGTATAATGAAGAAAGTAGAAGGAAAGGGGAAAACCTCTAGGAAACCCACGCACATGGTGTTTGTCCACCATAAAGTTAACTTGGCGTGAGCTGGGATCGAACCAGGGACCCCAAGCACCAGAGGTCATATTTTATTTGGATTACACTTTGGAAAATTGATATTCCCAATTTTTGCTACCCTAATATTTCTTTTGGATGTTGATGATACAATGTTCAACAAATCCCAAAACTAAAGTCATATGTTAGGTACTTCAAAATTGACTTTTTTTAAGAATCGAATAGAAAAGCCAACTCTGAAATGATCTGAATTAATTGTTATGCAATTCGGAATTGAAAAACAAGATAAAAGTCTGTTGATTGTTCAGGATACCTCGGAGAATTCTTCGCTACAGACCAACATATGTCAAAGTAAGGTCTTCGGAACCCTGATAATCTATGAGTTAAATCTAGGGAGTTCACAATAAACTTTCAATTGATTTAAGTACCAATATAATATGATTAGTAAAATACATATGTAGTTATCATGCATAAAAATAAAAAAAGAAACTTAAAAAAATATATGAACCGAATTCAGAAATGCACTAAAAGACAGAAAACAATACAAGCGCTAAAAGGCAGATAATAATAATGATGAAGCGCTTAAAAGAAGAAAATAATTTATTGCTATCATCTATGAAAAAAAAAATGAAGTTTTGCCAAGCTGAACAAATTAATTCCTAATACAAAATTATTTTGACGGTAATTTTATGAGGCATTAATATGTTTGGTTTGGCTTAGCACGACTTCAACCATTTTCTCATAGATGATAAGAATAAATTATTTTCTTCTTTTAAGCGTTTTATCATTATTATTGACTGCTTCTTTTAGCGCTTGCATTGTTTAATGTATTTTAGTGCATTTTTGAAGACGGTTCATTAAATAAAAATTTGTTATTTTTTTTGTTGTTTGTTTATTTTACACTTTCTCCTAAATTTGTTGAATTTCTAGTTATTTTTCTAACTCGAACCAAAAACCCTTTGCACCAGAGCTGACTACTCTACCACCGTGCCATCCTCTTTCCAAGTAAAGTTGCTGTCCCTAATTTGTGGTGACAAGGGGCAGCTGCTCCTTCATTTAAGATCTACGGCGTTCGAGGGGATTTACTTCAAGTTAAAACTTTCTTATTCTGTATGGTAGATACGGACATGAAAGTATAAATCGTAACTCCATTATTGTAGGTTTACAGGCGAGAGGACATAAAATATTATTTTCTTAGAAAGATGTGTTTCTAATAAGATGGTAATTGAGCGACATTACAACAGATGATCGACAAGGAGAGCAGATAGCGTTACATGCCATTTACACCAAGTGGGGCTTTCAAAATGATGTCCAAACATGAAGAAAACGAAAACCGTATTTTTGGAGTTACGTTCCTCTGGTTCTCAAACGACGAAATCTACCATAAAACAAGTTCACCAAAAACCAAAACGAATCTCTTAAGTGAAACGAAAATGTGATTTGAGTTTATTTCCATATAAATGTCTGCTATTAGTAGATTCCCCCAGAAATATTTCTTAAGGTTTTAAGTTGTGTTTTTTTAATATAAGTAGTGAAGCATGAAATGGTCCCACCATGCCATTTCCGAAGAAACTGAAAATAACTTATGGTGTTACTCATAAGCACCAACTATGTGGGGCTACATTGGATGTATTTTGTGGGTGCTGAGCACTCACTGAATTTTTGAATTCGAATTAACTTCGAAATAATACGTTTATGCGCCGAATATAAAAAAGAAACTTTAGTGCGTGTGATCCCATGGGATTCATATGTGCCGAATAACAGTTTATCGATACCTATTTTAGACTCATCAGGTTTGCGGCGTATCGAGGATCGAGCGATATAACATTACAACAACAATAATAATACGTGAGAGTAATTTTGTTTAATTATTTCTATAAAGGACTTGGTGTTTGATTTTGTTAATGTATATTTTTAAAAACGTAAAATGTTTTACGAAAATTACAAGCCAGTTGAATTATTTACTATTTTCACTCAAATTATCCTAAAATGTTCAAAAAATTTGACTCTAATCATTATTATTTTAATAATTTTATGTTTCTTTATTTTGGTCAATATTGCTAAACACGTTTGAAATTTACAATTTTTGTGTTTAGGAATTTTGTTTATTCTAAAGTTTAGGAAATCGTGCTATATTATTATTATTATTATTATATTATTATTATTATTATTATTATTATTATTATTATTATTATTATTATTATTATTGTTGTTGTTGTTATTATTATTATTATTATTATTAGTCTTTGCAATAAAAAAATAATTACACGGTTCATTGTATTTCAGCATGTCTTGATAGTCTTTGTCTCATTTCAGGAAGAATTTGAGAACCATAGGCCTATAGGATCTTGAACATTAGTGCTGATGTCTGAGCACTCATTTAGAAACTTAGAATTCGGTGTCTATGGTGCTACGGCTACCCCATCATCTGAACAAAATATACAGTATTTTCCGAAAACGAAGTAGAAGTGCAATGTGGGCCTTACTTCTGTAAAACGTCAACTGGGATCCCTATAAGTAATAAAAATATTTATCAAAATTATAACTTGTAGAATGACCCAAAATTTCGTATGTTATACTTTGTAGGAGGCCTAACCTCATATTTTTCTTGGCTGTCCAAATATTAATGCTCCCTCCCTCCCAGGAAAAGTTTCAAGTTAAGGCGGTGCTACGAAAGTCGAGCATGCTGGATAATTGATCATCCAAGAGCTTGCACTGCATAGTAGTCGCACGTGCAAAAACTCATGTAGCGAATCAAGAATACGAACTGAAGGTCAATTCATGTTGCTGGAGTTTTCTGTTTCAACACAATACCCTCACCCTGATCTTCGTCACGTAGTAACTTCCGCTCGTGTGAAGATGGTGCAATTGATTTTGCATTCAAGACAAGAGCTCTGCGCGACTGGTTTGCTCTATCTCACACCTGGATGCTCATCTGTCTTGCAGGCATTTACGACTTCGTGTCACTGTTCAGGATTCAGTACGTGCAGGAACAGGCAAACACCAACAGATATTTTTTTTTTCTATTTGTATGTTCATACATTAACATTTCTTGTAATATATAATAGATATTCCTTTCCAGCACTCAGATATGATTGAGACATAGTATCAGGATTTAATATGGAATGAACTTCCACCGGAAATTAAACTCTTAGCTTACCAACAAGAACGTACACCCTCCATTCCAAAAGAAACCGAACTTTTGAAAACAAATAGTACCACTAGTGCCATCTATTGTAATATTTTACCGGTAGATGGCGTAGTCCCTCATTGACAACTGGTATAAATGTCATGACATTTGGATGCACGGCAACAAAGTTATTGCGTTTCAACTGTCAGTGTGTTGTGTACATCGGGCGGAAAATGAGTTTCAAACAACGAGCTGCAATTGAGTTTTGTGTTAAACTGGGTAAACCTTTTAGTGAAACGCACCAAATGCTACAAAATGCATATGGTGATGAGTGTCTATCCCGTACGCAAGTTTATGAGTGGTTCAGGCGATTCAAATCGGGTAGAGAGACGCTGGATGATGACGAAAGATCAGGCCATCCCAGAACCGGATTATCGGAAGAAAACATCGAAAAAGTGCGTGAATTCATCAAACATAACAAAAAATCGTCGGTGAAAGTTATTGAAATGGAATTAGGCATTCCTCAAACAACCGCATACCGCATTTTGACCAAAGTTTTGGGCCTTAAGAAGGTTAATTCGCGGTTTGTACCACACAAACTCACCGAAGACCAAAAAGTTGATCGAATTGCGCATTGCAAAGACATCGTTAAAAGTGCTCGGCAGGGTCGAAACTTCTTGAAATCGATTGTAACTGGTGACGGGACGTGGTGTTTTGAATATGAGCCCGAAACAAAGCGGAAAAGTGCTGAATGGAGAGTGCCGGATGAAGGAACACCCAAAAAAATTCGCTTGGTGAAGTCAAAAGTTAAGGTGATGCTGATTTGTTTTTACGATTCAAAAGGAATTATCCACAAAGAATTTGTTCAGCCCGGCCAGACAGTCACTGGAGAGTTTTACTTGGGCGTCATGAAGCGTTTGCTGGCAAGAATTCGTCGTATTCGACCCGAATATCGCGAAATCGGCAGTTGGACTCTTTTGGACGATAATGCACCATCACATCGTTCGCGACTTGTAACTGAATTTTTGGTCAAAAATCACATTATTCGGTTGCATCATCCGCCCTATTCACCAGATCTCGCTCCGTGCGATTTCTATCTGTTCCCGAAACTGCATTTGGCGATGAAAGGAAAGTGGCACGCATCGATTGATGCCATTGAGAAGGCGACGACCGCCGTCCTAAAGACCATTCCAATAAAGGACATGGAGAAGTCGTTTGACAACTTGTTGGAGCGTGCAAATATGTGTATCGATGCAGAAGGGGAATACATTGATTAATAAAAATGATTTGTTCCAAAATGTACATTGCTTTTTTGTTTTTTAAAAACGTTCGGTTTCTTTTGGAATGGAGGGTGTATTACTAATTAGATACGACAATATTCCAGAAGAAGATAAATCAAGAAGCAGGATATAAAATGTTGATCTTAACCCTTATCCGGGCAAGCGGGGCCTCCCAGGCCCAATAGCTTCATATTTGTTTTCGAATTTCTCAATAACCCATAAATATTTCGATGACATAAAATTCTGAATTCCTCTATCTTTGGTCGAAGTTAAAGTCATGAACATATCGAGTTGGTAAGGCTAATAGAGTTGGTAAGGCCCCAGTTGCCCGTCTACGTTACAAAAGTAGCTTGCCCGGACTAAGAGCAATGGTAACTTACTTATTTGAAATGGAATTTGTAATTTTACGTTCCATGCTTACGCTCTTAAAGAATTAATGGAATGGATGAGTGATTAATGGAAGTGAATATTTAGATGCATATTTTGGTGGAATAATAATGTGGGTGGAAACGGGAATTCCAAGAAAAATCTATGGACACGAAGTTGCCTCCCACAAAGTCACATGACACGGAATCGCACCAGAGGTGAGTGCTTTGACAACTTACTTGATGCTTGGGGTAAAATTGAAAGTAAACTCTGCAATACGTTTCATTTTACTTTCAATTTTTTTTCCTATCGTGTCCGTGGGTTTTATCGGCGTACTTCCGTTTCCTCCCGCATTCACATTCCATCATCATTTACTTGCGTTAATCATCGTCTCCCTTAGCCTAAAGGGCATAATCATGGGACGTTAAACTTAAAAGACTTCATTTCATTTCAAATTTTTCACTCAATAATTTGTATGCTCTTTACTCTGCGTTTTACTGTATAAATACGTCCAAAATGAATATGTATGGCAACATCGTTGTGTTCCCATGAAAGAAAATGCCTTGCAGCTGTAATTTTCGGCTACGTAGTTGACATGAAAAACTTCTTAATAAGTCAGTGTTGCCACAGTCCTAGTTCTGGAGTGGGCTGAAAAATAGTACCAAATTGAAACAAAAAGGGCTGAATTCATTATTTTATACAATCGGGGGTAAAAGTGTCGTGGAACGCGGGGGGACGCCGTCTATCCACTTTCAGAAAATGTCTGTGGCGTCGCCCACTTCTAAAAAATACAATGGGCAAAGATAGGCAAGGGGGACGACGGGACGTTATGCATCCCCCTACTTTTTCAGATCTATTTTTACCCCTGAGTGTAATACATGGCTCTATAACATGAAAGTAACAGAGGTAAAGTTTTATAACACTTCCTCCCTTTTCCAAGAGTTTAAATCAAGAAAGTACTTTTTTTAAATTAATTTTTAAAAACATCCAAATAGGACGACTAAAAGTTATACCACACTGCTTCTTTCTCGTCTCCTTTATGCGCGGCGTGGATGCGCTCATCTAGCGTCATTTGTTTTCCGGTATAGTTCGCTTTACGAATTTTCTACACAAAGTTCGTAGCATTATGCGGTGTAACGTCACAGAAATTAATGTTCAACAGCATTTTTTAAGAGTCTGACACACAGTATGAGTAACGTGAGATGTAGGAAAGGTCTTACTGCAAAATGACCAGAATTTTCACTTGCGAAAACGGGACGCATACGAATCGGTTACGGGGGGGGGGATATCTGACTTCCAGATTGCATGTTGGGACTCAGCAGTGTTCTCAATGTACAAAATACACAAGTAAGAGTGATAACACACCGTTTCTAACTTTACGTGTACCACACAACAAATAATGGTTCCCGATTGCAAGTTCTACCCAACAATTCTTTTAACTAGTTGAACACTCAGAATTCCCACTCAATTCCCACTTGAACCACGAACATTCAATTTCCGTTTGAAAAGTCAGAAGTTCTAGACACGGCTGAACCTTGGCAACGAGTGTTGGTACGGAAGAGAGTGGAATTTGCATTGACGATTTATATTTTGAATAATAATTACGGGACACCTAGGTCATTTTTACTTAAAAACGGGACATTTAGGCGTCCCGTTCGAGAATCAGGAAAAAACGGGACAACGGTTGGAAAAAAGGGACTGTCCCGGCTAAAACGGGACGTCTGGTCACCTTGTCTTACTGGCACTTTTGAAAAAGTGACAAGTATTTCTTAAATAGTGCTCAATTGGGTAGAATTGTAGCAACTTTCTCACAAAAAGGGCTGAAAATGCCAGCGTGGTACCAACGGGCCGATGAATGACGAAAAGGGCTGAATTTGGTACAATTGTACCAAGTGTGGCAACACTGTAATAAGTACAGTCTTAGTTTTTAAAAACGTTGACAACCCAGTTTGCTTTAGAAGACGTTAATTTGGCCATCTTACGTAAGAAATTCTAATTGTTAGGTTCTCAATTAAAATCCCTATCGAACAAACGAAATCCACATTTGTTTGATTTATTTCCAACTGTAGGTAAGAATGCAGGGCTTTTCAAAAGAGGTGGGTGGCAAGATTTTTCTTTTCTTACTTTATACTACTCGCTGAGTAAAACAATACGTTTGTTATACAAATTATTAACGTGTAATAGTTTCACCAACTATGTATGCACTTTGGCTTCATCAGATTTGCATTAATAACTACCAAAATAAGGACCAATAAAAAACTCTGCAAAGTGACATGTGACAATATTCTTTACCTCTGACAACACTGATGCATTGAGCGGAGGAAAGTATTTTAAAGAGGATCGAAAGTGTTATGCAGAAAAAAAAATGTTCTCTCCCCCTGGCTTCTGTTTTCTTCCCCACTTGAGATTTATGTTATATTGTTTTGCTTGTCCTTCAACTTTCAGAAAGCTCTGTTTTCTTTTAAGAGTCTTCATCCCGGCGAAATTAAAATACCGCTAATTTTACAGTAATTATGATATCTTCAAATAGATAAAAGATAATCGAAATGTGGATCAAGAGCGCCCTGAACAATATTATTTTACATGAGAAACCATTATCACGACTCACTTATCTGCTTTTATTTCGAGCCATTTTGAAAATTGGCATTTATTTTCATGTTTCTAAACAGCTGAAAACGGAAAGCCGCTAGGTGACTTGTGATAACGGTACCTCATGCAAAATAATATTGTCTAGGGCGCTCTTGTTCCATATTTCAATTATCTTTTATCTATTTGAAGATATCACATAATTACTGTAAAATTAGCGGTATTTTAATTTCGCCAGGATGAAGACTCTTAAGCTCCAAACGGAAATAGGATGGTAGAAAGTTTCGAAAAGTGTTGGTATTTTTACTCCTAGCTTCTCATTTTAGATAAATTATATATATATATATATATACGTACATCATTAAATGAGACTTCAAACAATTGACAAATAGGACTAAATAAATTTGAGTGTTCATCTGTCTGTCTATTTCACCATAAATTTAGGTAAAAAAAAAAAAAAAAAAAAATCCGACTTCAACAAAACATAATGAGCGGTATTCAGAGAGAATTCGTTAATCGAAGTTTAGTCACAGACTAGTATCTTCCTCTATACTAAGGAAGGTGCACGTTATGGTATTCAGAGTCTACTTTGAGTACAACTAAAAAAATGATTTGGGTATGATTAACTTATATAACTCCAATGCATCGGGTGAGAAAAATAAATTGTGACAACTACGGAAAAGTAGATGAGCGCATGCGTAGTCTGTAAAAATGAAAATATATGAAATACGAAATACGAAATGTAGTGTCGCACGCTAAACCGTGGGTAAAAGATTAGCTTCTGCTCTAGATTAATTAGTCACATGTTATTAACTTCGACAAATACTACGTCCTAATCAGAGACTCTGAATACAATTTTGATAACCATCCGTTAGTCAACCCCGTAGTATGACGTTAATCAGACGTCAAAACGACTCTGCATAAGGCCCAATATTACTTGGGACGAAGGAGTGAATTAATTCCCAACTTACAAACATGATTTCGTTGCTATTATTTCCCGCAGTACCATCAGTAAGCTAATGCAGCTAGCCTAATTTTTGAGAAAAATTATCTCATCTTTATAACAATACTTAACGAAAGTTGAAGAATATGCGATGGAATTTGTAGCTTCACGTCCTACGCATATGCCCTTAGGCTAAAAGAGACAGGTTACTAATGAGAGTGAATGGTTGTAAAAGTGTTACTGGAGTAAGAATACAGGAGAACCCCTAGATAAACCATGGGCACGATCTTGTCCACCACGAACTCGCGTGGCCGGGGGTCGAACCAAGGAAACCTCGGATCAGAGGCGAGGGATCTATCACGTTTTATCTTTAACTTCTTGATTATTTTTTTTTTCAATTTTCCATTTTTCAGGACCACCTGATGCCACAAACATGCGAACACAAAAACATCCAGAACAGTTAAAAATCCACCTACGCTCTGATAGGACCCGAATCCCTACCATAACAGCTCCAGCTCTGAGTGATCGTTTCCCATAAAATGAAGGTTAAATCTACCTACACTGGTAACGACGCCAGAGAGTATCAAAGGGGCGAGTGCACTCTCAGTCGCTATACCTATGCTTCCCGACTTACGGTTGACTTGTATTATAACGAAGGTCAAGTACGTAATACAATAAAAAAAAATCTGCCTCCCTGTCAGAAATTTCTCTGCCCCTCTATTTTTTCTCGTAGAAGTTAAAGCTGCCTAGGTCACTAACATATCCATCTAGTAATCCTATTAAATCACATGATAACTACAAAAGCTGGGTAAAGAGTAAGTTTAATCTTCTAAAACCCACTATTTCTGACAACTGAAATGAAACAACTCCGAAAAAAAAAAAGTTGTAGAAATCGTCTGTTCCTCATGGAGTTACTTAGCTGGCTACATCGGGCATCGAGCATAACCTATACAGTAATACCGAAATACTAATTCAAAGATCACTTAAAGTTAGGGATGCGCATGAAACAAGATTTTTGGCTGTCTCGTCTCGAAAATGTGCTTTAGAAGTGAAGTCTCGACTCGAAAAATGTACATTTTTCTATTGGAAGAGCCGTGTCTCGACTCGGATTTTGTCAAGAAAATCGTGTCTCGACTTGTCTCGTGCGCATCCCTGGTACCTACTCGATACCTCAAGAGAAGGCACAACCTTCTAAATTACGCGCAATTCTAGGGAAAATAAAGTCTCGTTTAATGATCGTAGAAATCGAAGAAACGCATTTTTAAAGACAGTGTTATCAACGATAAACTATTTTGTACAGAGTGTAGTGACTAGCACTAATTATATATATTGGAGAGAGAGAGAGAGAGAGAGAAAGAGAGAGAGAGAAGTAGTGTGGGAGTCGCTGGTAGGAGTATACATGTTATTCACCGTTAAAAGAACACAAACAGTGTACTTTCTTTTACACATACATATTACATAGTCACTAAGTAAACAATCAGTTTCAGCAGAATAAAAACTACCGATTATTATTGTGAACTTTTTAGCATCTTAAAATTTACTTTTTATTTCAAAAACTACACATAAGAATTTAGCCTCAATCACCTCTCTTTGTTCGACCCAAATCGTGTACTGATCTATGAAGTGATATATTTCTCGTCTTTAGTACAATTAAGAGTTAATAATCATTTTCGGTTTTTTCTCATTAACAGTAATTTCCTCTCGTGCATGGGGTCCTTGGTTCGATCCCAGCTCACGTCAAGTTCACTTTGTGGTGTTCGTGGATTCTCTTGGATTTCTCCCACTTTATTCATTCCACTATTACATTCATCTTATCATCACCGTCTCCTTTAGCCTATACAGCAGAAACATGGGACGTAAAACTGAAAGAAATTTCATTACCAATAATTGCACTGTCATCTTGCTAATATCATAACAAAAAGCTGGATGAGCGTATACTTTAGTACCAATTTCATCTTAATAGTAGTTGGTTGGGTTGGAGCAGGGCCGGCGCAAGAGGGGGTCGAGCAGTGCCACCGCCCAGGGCGGCAAGTCTAATGGGTGGCAAAATTTCAAAATGAAAAGAATACTATCAAAATATAATGCTTCGTAACAGGCCCACATGGAAAAATAAAATTGTGTTCACCTGAGAATGTAATTGAACTTACTTCACTCACATTCAGGAAAATACTCACTCAGGAAATTCAGAATATTCCGCGTCTTTTTCAAATATCAAACTACTAGCCACAGGTATGTCGTTCAATATTTCCTCGCAGCGGCAAAGATAAGATTTTCAGTTACGGTGGATAAGTTTATCAAGGTGTCTATAGATTTAATGAATGACGATCTCACCACAAAAGCGAGCACAAATATCACACATAGTGATGTTGTTCTAGACCAAGATCCAGAGAATTGGCCTCGTAGTATAAATTATTCTATTAGAATCATTCCAGCCAAAACAGGTCCTCCAGAGAATTTAATCAAGTTTAACAACTCTCCCAGGGATAATTTCAACCGTCGGTTCACATGTAACTGTTACAAGTACACATTTGTAATGGCAAAACTGTGTTCAGAAGATGGTTGGTTTATTTAGAAAGTAAAAATACTGTTTTCTGTTTTTGTTGTAACTTAGTATTTTCTACAAGTAAAGTATCTTTCACAGTTGATGGCTATAACAAATGGCGCCACATTTCTGAAACTTTAGCTAGTCATGATAGGTCTCCTATTCACCTTGAGTCGCAAAGAAGATGAATGGAGTTTCGATAAAACTGAAGAGTGATCTTACAATTGACGCAGAACATCAGAAAATGGTAAATGCCTAAGCACAACATTGGAAGAACGTAATAGAACGACTAGTTGCAATAATACAGTTTTTAGGTGGACAATGTGTACCGTCACGCGGAACATCAGATAAACTTTACACAAGTAATAATGGTAATTTTCTGGAACTGGTGGAACTATTTGCAAAGTTGACAGCGTTATGGTCGAATACACTATAGAAGGACAAAATAAATACCACCATTACTTAAGAAAATATGTAAGCACCCCAAGGGGGAGAGCCGAGTTGATGCTCTGACTCCGCTTAGATGTCAAATAGAGGAGGTTTATGATGACTTACTTCAAATAAGTAACGACAGTAGAATAGATGGAATGGTCGCCCAGGATGCTCTGTGTATAGCAAACCAACTGCGTGACTTTACTTTTCTTTGCTCGCTCGTTATCTGGTATTTAAACGACTTATTACTTTACATAAACATAGTAAGCAAGTCGAAGGAAGAAGTCGAAGTCGAAAGAAGAAGAGGATGAAGCTATTGAAGATCCACAAAGAAGATACAAGATCGATTTTTGTTACAAAGTTCTAGGCGTGATTGCGTTAACTTTAAGAGAACGATTTGAGCAACTTAAACATCACAGCGAGTATTTCGATTTTCTTTACGATATAAGTAATCAAAGATATGCCACCTGAACATTTGTCTGAAAAGTGCACTAAACTTACCAGCATTTTAACACACGAAGAATCGAAAGATATTAACCCCACTGATTTGAAACACGAACTGGCAGTATTATCCGCTATAATTAACCGTAAAAGCTCACCAAAACTACTTTAAAATTAATTAGGGAACATGACTTTCTTCCCAATGTCAGTGATGCACTTACTTTACCGGTGACAGTAGCAAGTGGAGAAAGAAGTTTCTCGGATCTTAAGCTTATTAAAAAATACTATCTACGTTCTTCAATGTCCGCAACACGCTTGAGTGGTCTAGTGGGTGAAATATTGGAGTACGCGAATCTGATAAAGGAATTTGCTCACCTCAAAGGAAAAAAAAAAAGTTTCTTTCAATTAAGGGATGTTAAATTTGTGTATATTGTGTTTTAGTATATTATAAGGCTTAGGCTAATCACTTAGTTTTGCCGTAATATCTGATTCACTATATTATCTTCATGCTCTATACTCTATTGGAAACACATTTTGATATAAAATAAACTTAAAATTCTTAGTCGTGACTAAAGCATATTTTTTATTTTATTTTCTGTATGAACTGCTGTATATCACAGATATACAGCGAAATCGAGCACACTGAATATTGTCCCATGTATGGAGTATTTAAATATTACGTAAGCATTCGAGAAAGGTAGTTCAATTTTTTGTTTACTTTTCCATTTCATGTTTTTAAATGGAACATCTTACTTTTTCGTGACACTTGAACGTCTTCTGTCTAAATAAAGTTTGCAGATTAAAGGGGCGGCACATGGAAGTACCGCCCAGGGCGGCAAAACTGCTAGCGCCGGCCCTGGGTTGGAGTTTAACGCCGCTCCTTTCAGCACCAAGGCTAGGCTATATGAGATGTAGACCTATAGTTTAACGTAGGATCCGAACCATATGAGTTCCCATCGGGAACCAAACTCGGGTTTCTTCACCAAAGACGGGTACGCTAATCATATACCTATGAGAAAGCCTCTTTATCTTAATAATGAGTAGAGTTGATTTTGAGTTTAACGTCCCTTTCAGCAGCTACGCTATATGAGACGTGACCTACTGATTAAAGTGAAATCCGAACCTTATGAGCTCCTACCGGGAATCGAAACCCGTATCCCCCACTCCAAAGACGCGTACGCTAACTGCTTAGCCAGGAAGGATCTCTTGATTTTAATAAGTAATGTGGTTATAATACACCATATTTTTTTACGTCTACTAAAAATTATTATTTTTATCGATTTTCTCTAAAACTACGCATGAGGATTAAAATTCACGCATATCATTGGGTTTAGCCCTATGAGACCTATCCATTGGTCTTTGTCTAATCTTTGGACTTGCTTCTTTTCGTTATATAAGGGGCACGATGGCTAAATGGTAGGGCACTTACCTCTCGTACGTGAGGACCTGGTTCGATCTCCGGTCAAGAAAGTTTATGGTGGACATCATGTCCTCCCAGTTTTTCATTCCACCAATATTCACTTGCCGTAATCACCATCTACCTTAACCTAAAGGGTGTAATTGGCTTGGTGACAGAGCGTTCGTTTCTGCTGGCTGCGGTCTTTAGTTTGATCCCAGCTCGGGCCAAGTGAACTTTGTGGTGGACAATCACTGTGTGCGTGGGTTTTCTCGGGGTTCTCCCGTTTCCTCCCACTTTCTTCATTCATTTCTCATCATCGCCGTCTCCTTTAGTCTAACCGGCGTAAACGTGGGACGTAAAATTTAAAGATTTAATTTCATTTAAAGGCGTAAACGTAGGACGTTAACTAATAATATTGTGGAATGTTCGTAACGACTTGCCTTCATACTTGAAGAAACTACCAAAACGTGAGCCATAATGACCTTTATAAGCTAGTCATTTACACAAACAAATCAGTGACCCCTTACTGGATAAAATACATGTTACATAACAAACAACTGAAGCAGTACAGTATACAAAACAATGTTGTTAACCGATGCTCTTGATCTTATTATTTTCAGCATCTACTATTATAATAAGAGTATTACTTACAAAGTTTCCCACTCGTTATGGGTAACATCAGACAGAAGATATATGTTGGACTTGCTAACCACCTCATTATGTCTGTTGCTGGCACACAAGAAGACTACATCAAAACATCGTGGTCCCAGGATATTTGTAAACACCTTCGTGTTACTTCATCGTACTCAGGAAGTTGCCAAAATATGTGTTTATAATACAAACAAGGTAAACTAACCAGATTGTGCTTTTTTACTAATTGATATCTTTTGTATGAATATCCTACATTCTTGCATAATTCGTTGACATCCAAATAAAAGATTTTTCCTGCCTTCTTTACATCATCAAAGTTGCGTCAGTCTCCAGTAAAGTTCCAGTGGCCCGGTCCTTCACCGATGTTTAAACAGTGGTACCAACTTTAATATTCAATAATGAACTTATACATTAGTTTTAATAGATACTAACTAGTTGTATTAATCTGTTCAAACCAAGACCGAGTAACCAAGTGGTTCATATAGCTTACTTTCTTTGCATATAGTCCCGAGTTCTATTCTTTATTAACATATATAATTTAATATCACAACCACATGCTCCGTTTAGCACGGTGGCTCAGTGGTTGCCCTCCAAGGTGGTCTAGTGGCTAGCACGTCCGCCTTTGGTGTAGGGGGTCCTGGGTTCGATTCCCGGTGGAAGAGCCTCTGGAATTTTAACTGTCCTGGATATGTATGTGTTCGTGTCCCTGTCGAATTTGGTAAATTTTAAAGAAACCTTGTATACGAGACAACTCGGGTGGACAGGAAAATGAGATATGATCAGTTGATCACCGTCTTCCTTAGCCTAACAGACGTAACGTGTGACGTTAAACTCAAAGATTTCATTTTTTCACATATTGCTTAGACGCAGTTCTGAATAGAAACGTTAAGATTTCAATATATTATAAAACAAGCAAGTATTTACAGTCTGAAAATAATATTTATAAAAGTGCGCCTAATAATTTTCATCAAATAGCGTGTATCTATCCAGTACTATCGAGACTAGGAATATAGTGTCGTTTCAAATAGACCGAGACCAAGACAAGTGTTCATAAATTGGGTCGAGACCGAGACTAATAGATATACTAAGATTTACTTGAGAGAACACTGAAACCGAATTGATTGGTTACTTCCAGTTTAATGGGTATTTAGCAATTGGGCTTGTTTCTCCATCACAGTAACCCCAAAGGCCGAAAGGTGCTGCACGTAAATAATAATAATAATAATAATAATAATAATAATAATAATAATAATAATAATAATAATAATAATAATAACTCCCAAAAAAGTATAGTCCATATCAGTTCTACAAATTAAGAGATTAAAAAAAACTAAACTAACTAACTCTATGGCCTATGGAACCCGGAGATTCAATGCCGCGTTCACAAAAGCTCTCCACTGACTTCTATTCTTAGCTAACTGCATCCAGTTTCTACTTTGTATTCCAATCTCTGCGAGATCCTTTTTAATATTGTCCTCCCATCTGCGCCTAGGTCTTCCTAATGGTCGTTTTCCGATTGGTCTTCCAGTCAAGACTTTGAAAGCGTTTCTACTTTCTTCCATTTTAGCTACATGACCCGCCCACCTAAGCCTCCTAGACTTGACGACCCTAACAATGTTGGGTAAACCATATAAATTATGTAGTTCCTCGTTATGAAGTTTCCGCCATTCCCCATTCCCGTTCCTCTTGGGTCCGAATATTCGTCTCAGGATCTTGTTCTCAAATACTTTCAGTCTATGTTCTTCCCTCAGAGTAAGTGACCATGTTTCGCAGCCATACAAAACAACATACAAAGAGATTAAAACAGACAAAAAATTTAAATATTAAAACAAAGGTCGCAAAAATGTTTAAAGAATAAAAAAGTAGATATAAAATAGGCTATGTAACAGGAGGATAACTAAAGTTGTATATTAATAATATTGTATTAACATACAAAAAGAAAATCTATAAAGAAAAGTCTTACATTAGAGAACGCTAATTTTTCCATTCTCATGACAATGCAATTACTAAAGACCAGTGTTGGGTAAGTTACTTGTAAAAATGTAACGCGTTACAAGTTACTTTACTTTCTCTTAAAATGTAACGCGTTAGTAACGCGTTACTTGCAACAAAAAAGTAACTGTTACTTTACTTCGAAAGTAACGCGTTACTAACGCGTTACTTTCAGGTCCGAAACTTTAAAAATGTGAAAAAATTATCACTTCAATTTTCCGTACTACTATTACTACCGCTATTATTATTATTATTATTATTATTATTATTATTATTATTATTATTATTATTATTATTATTATTATTATTATTATTATTATTATTATTATTATTGCACGTTCTGAATCTCTTTATGTAAATGCAAGGACAAATTTTTACTTGAAATATGAACATTTTCATATAATGTAATATTGATAAAATGCCATACTGCGTTACTTGTAGGGATGGACACGAGCGAGTTCGAGCGAGTTTTCTTTGAAACTCGATTCGACTAGAAATAGACATCTTTGAGCTCGAACCAAGAACTAGGCTCGAAAAATTTCCTCCAGCTCGACTCTAAATGGGGTCGAGTTTCGAGTCGAGTCGAGCCAAATCCGGTGTGTAGTTTCAAATACATTCTTCAAGTATATTACATAGACAGTATAATTATTATCAATTACACTGCTACTACTACTACTTTTATTATTATTATTATTATTATTATTATTATTATTATTATTATTATTATTATTATTATTATTATTATTATTATTATTATTATTATTTATTAATTATTATTATATTAATAATAATAATAATTATGACAACACTGAATATAAACATGAAAGATAAGCGGTTTGTATTTGAATACTGAAAAATAGTTGATTGTCAACCTCGGTAGTCGTGAAGTCTTGGAGTCAAGGACATTATACACGAGCTTCTGAATTTGGGTTGAGGGTCTATGTTGAGTATTCGGGCTCGAGCCAAACAATGTTAAAAGTTATAGGGCACTGGCCAAATATGTTCAAAACTGCTCGGCCCGGGTTTAGAATTCTCAACGACTCGAGCAGCTCGGCTCACAGCTCATTCACTATCGACCCGAACCGAGAAGTGAACTGAGCCAACAGCTCACCCAACCGCCTCGGCTCAGTTGAGCCGAACCGAGCAGATGGCTCATCCCTACCAAGCCAGCTCGAGCCGATGGTTCACCCCAAGTGAGCCGGCTCGAGCCATCTTCTAAGTTGAGCCGAGCCGAGCCGAGCTGAGCTTCTTATAAAAAATCTTTTGTGGTCTCGCTATCGAGACGAGACGAGACGAGATGCGAGCAGTGTCCCCTCTCGTGAGCAACACTAAAAGTATTCTATGTTACTGTTTAGCTTACATTTCTCATGGCTTTCGTTTTCCAGTGTAATCAGGCCATGATTTCAAGACGAGTTAAAACGAACGAGCCGTTTATCAAACTCAACTGGACCCGAAACTCGACGCGAAAAACTGAATCGGTTTGGAACCCGACTCGAGGATATTACCTTTGACTTGACTTGAATTCGAATCGAGTCGAGTTTTAGCTTGACTCGTGCTCATCCCTATGCGTTAGAAAAATTGGTTGCTTATTATTATTCTGCTAAACTAATTATATAATAATAACAATGTTGTTATGTAAAATTAAAAATACAGAATATAGAGAAACATTACACTACAACTAATAAAATGAAAACACATGAACTGGGAGTGAATAAAAACTTGCCAGTAACTCTAAAATCGATACATGCTTTTTAAAGCTAGTTTCAATCTCTATAATCAACGGGACTCTAGGATAAGTAAACTGATCTGAAAGAACGCCAATACTACATACCATCAGCAAACCATTTTCTAGTAATAAAGTAGGCCTGCTCATCAGAACACAGTTTATTCATATTAACCCCTTACTGTTAATCGTTAATTATGGCACCCTAGTTGTTGATAAATATTTTCCGCCGGGGCACTTCAGACACTTTACTTTTAAATTGTGTCCACCATCATCCTCAGTTCTTAAGAAAAAAAAAGTATTCTTTCAAATGTTCGAACGGTAAAATATTTTATGTTCTCCATCTTTATAAAAACAACAACAATCAAAGTAAAATAGATTACCGGTATCATTGCACTCCTAGTTCACTCACTGAATGTATTGATTTGGAGCTGTCAAAATTTACGACAAAATCTTCCAGGTGCTTGCAATCAGTACACGTGATTTCCCTAAGGCTGTCCTCATCTTCCAAAAACAGCAAGTGGCACTACGAACTTATCTGTTTATCTGTGAGTCTGTGACTGTCGGTTGTTCATGCTCGATTGTTTCATTCTGCGAAATTCACTTACAGGAAAGAAACATTTGTTTCCGAAAAAAAAAAATATACACATATTGTAGTTACTCATCCGAAATGTAACGCGAAAAAAGTAACGCAAACTAGGTACGTTACTTAAAAATGTGTAACGCGTTACCGTTACAGTTACTTTGGAAAAAATGTAACGCGTTACTAGGAAACGTTACTTAAAAAGTAACGCGTTACAAGTAACGCGTTACTTGCGTTACGTTACTTCCCAAGACTGCTAAAGACAACATTATCCCTCAAAACCTGATTAACTCTTTCGGCCCTGGCGGTAACATAAGAGAATACCATATTTTAAGATTAATATGATTACTCTGGAGGATTCAAAATGGCTGCGTTTTCATGTCAGCATTCTTTGAATTTGTCTAAATCACTTTCCGCCATTTTGAATACTCCAGAGTAATTATATTAATCTTAACCCCTTTCTGATTGATTTTTTTTCTTTTAGCAAAAATAATAATTATTATTATAATCAGTATTGGAAATCCTCACATGGAAACTTGAAAAATGAATTAAAACTTGAATTTTAGATTTTTCACTTAATTCCGACGAGAAATAAGCAAGTGTCATATATGACACACTTACAACTCACAAAGAACATGCCAGATGACATCAAAATCTCTTATTCATACACGTCAATATCTCATACAGCAGACAAAACAGTCATTTGGTGCCTTTGGTAAATCACAAAAAAAAAAAAAAAAAAAAAAAACTAAAGTGAAAAAAGGGCATGTGCCATATATGGCACGGTATGCGGGAAGGGGTTAAAATTTGATGTACACATATGTTACCGTCAGGGCCGAAACGGTTGAGATTTTTAGGCCTTCTACAAACGTTCTCTAAGGTCTGAGTATTTTGGATATTCTACAAGAGCGTACCAAACACCCAGTGGAACGATACAGTCTTCACATTACAGGTGGTTGGATGAGAATATCTGATTCGCAAGCGAGTTAAGATCACTTCATTTGGACGACTTGTACGCGACGACGTCTGCCAATTTCTCAAAAGAATAAAGCTTATTTTTGTTGGCCTGGATTCTAATCCGCTTGCCAGTGTAAGTGTATCCATTGGACAAAAATAACCACTCAGATCTTGAGTACGGGAAGGGTGCTCCAGTGTAACATTTGTCAATGTAACGTCTTTGGCTGCTTCTTTTTAGTTTAATGTCCCACGATTATGCTCTTTAGACTAAAGTAGGATTCACAACTTACTGTACGAGTAGGAATTCACAACATTCACCACATTTGTAAGTTTTCACTATGACAACATACTGTGTACTACTACTCTTTACGGCTGATGATATGCCAGATCACAAAGTGATTAATTTCATCAGCTGCAAGCATCGGACTATAGATTGCAGATACGTTGCACCACGCAGGAAAGCCACACCAGGAGAAGAAAACACAAAGCATTATAACATATCATGAATACTTATGGTTGCAAACAGAGTTGGAGTGGGTCAGTGGATCAAGTGGGTCAAGTTTTCTGAGTGGGTCAGTGGGTCGTGGGTCAACAGCATGTGACCCACTGTGACCCACCACCCACTATGACCCACTGCGACCCACCACCCACTATGACCCACTGTGACCCACCACCCACCGTGACCCACTGCGACCCACCACCCACCATGGCCCACTGCGACCCACCACCCACCGTGACCCACTGCGACCCACCGACTCAGTATGATCTACCGACCCTCTCTGCTCACTGCATTGTAGAGAATATCTTCTGAAGACTGGTAAATTTGTCTCCGTTTTACTTTCAAGACCTTCCTTTCCCTTTCTTTTCCATTTGTTTCTGTCTACTTACCTGAGGTGAGTATATCTAACCAAATGAAAAGAAAACCGGGCACTTTTGGATATTGATATTTTTAATAGTAATAATAGCAATAGGACTTACACAACAACTTGGCTTTCGAGACCTGTGGGTTTTTAGAGCTACTACTGGAAAAAATACATTTTTGAATCACTGTAATATATAAATTATTTATAAAAAAATGAATGTAACTATGTGTGCCTGATCATCACGGTCAAATTGCAAAGTCAAATGTAATTACTTTTAGTATATAGTTAGGCCTTAATCCAAATTGGGATGTTATATTGCTTTTATTATCATGCATAATATCCTAAGGAGGTGGTGAGGATCCGAATTTTTGCGGAAAAAAATGAGTATCTCGCAAGCCGTTAAACTTACGGAGCTGAAATTCAGTGTATTAACTCTTTATTGAAAATAAACAAAATGTGTCCTAGCATTTTTTAAAATTCTCCTTTATGTGTGTGGGGGGAGGCACTTTCTACATATAGAAAATTGGTAGTGAGTTGGTTTGTAAAAAGGATCGAAAACGATCGATGTTATTTCAGAAAAAAATCAGAAACAAAAAATACAGTGCTTGGCTTAATATATGCATTGCTTTCTGTCATGTGGTTCGGATTCCACGTTAATCAGTAGGTCCACGTCTCATATAGCCTCGCTGCTGAACGGGACGTTAAACCCAAAATCAACTCAACTCAACCATTGCTTTCTGCTATAATAATTGCTGAAGCTTATGTTTATTATATGGAGCGCTCACAGCACAGGGCAATCAACCCATAAAGTTGTGAGAAAAATAGGCATAAAATTTGTACTGTAAGCAATTACACGGAAATTTGAAGTTTGGATTGTACGCATAATTGTGAGGAAAATTTTACACTTTTTTCCTTTACGTTGGTCTACTTACTTTGATTTGGAACTTTAAAATTTCATCCTTTTTTCCACTGAAAAGTATTGATAATTCAACAAGGAAATAATTATACTATGATAATTTAATTGAAATTCATCGTAATTTGGCACATGGCAAACAGCAGTGTGGTAATTGAAGGGGAAGAAGGAGGGAAACTCCCATTCACCTCTGAATACTTTCCAGAAACCTCGTTCCCTTTCGCTTTCTAGACGGGGGAGGGAACTTGGTAATGGTATCAAACTTTCATGTGTAATTACAAAAATTAAATTTATAAATAAATAAGAAATCATCAGTTTATCAGGCTTTAATTGATAATTTATTCACAAGATTCCCTATCAAAGTTGTGGTAGATGAAGTTTCTGTTCTACATGGGTCGACATTGCCAACTGACATGGTCGATATGGAAAAGATGTTGTATGATGATAGAGAGATGATACTTCTTGCTGAGTATTTCAAAACTGACCGAGAAAAATCGTTATCAGACTTAACTCTAACAAGTAGATTGTCGATGAGAAGTTGCAGAAATCGGGTAGATGTACTATCAATTTCCACGACAGAGTGCGAACGGGGATTTTCCCTTATGAATTTACAGATAACTGATATTAGAAATAGATTAAGTGCTCAAACATTGTCTAACTTGTTGCTCATCAATGTTAATGGCCCACCGATAGACAAGCTCAAAGTAGACGAGCTAGTTATTTCTTGGCTGAAGGATGGACATCATTCCACTGCGGGTGATTTACCGCCAAAAAGTTACGAACAGGAAATAAATCCGATTTCAGATTTGTTTTCAGGTGGAAAATTACGAGTTACGGAAAATGTATACTTGTATTACTAATGGCTTATTTGTGTTACAGTGAAACCTCTACTAACGGACACCTCTATAAAGCGGACACCTCCCTTAACGGACATATTTTGTAATCCCCAAACACTGTAATAGGAAAACACATATTGGCAAACCTCTCTAAAGCGGACACTCTCTAGTACGGACACGGACAGTCTTTTCTGTTGTTTATAGGTATTATTTACCTCCGTATTACGGACACTTTTTCTAAAAAATAAGTTGAAAAGTGTAGTAAAAATACATTTTTAGCAATTCATACATGTGTCACCAAGGAAGCATTGTGAAAACATTTTGCCTCCTCAAATGTCTGGTCAGCAACCCAGATGAAGCGTCTCTGTTTAACAACACTCTTATGTCCTTTGCTTGCATCCCGCTCCCACCCAAGCTATTTTAGACACAAAAGTGATTGACAGTTGCCCGCCGTTAGGAATGGCACGTTATGCTACTGTCCCGTTGGAATCTCTAACCAACCAGAAGACAAGTTTAGTATTTTTTGCGCTCAGGTATATATATTGTCTCAAAAAGGACACTTCAGGACTGCAATTACCCCACAATTTAAAGCGCCATACTGAAAACGAAGGAAGTACTGATAAGTGTAAAGTGCAGAAAACTATAACATGTTATTTCCATGTTGTGCCTCGAACAGAGTATTGGATGACAAAGGATAATGCATGTTATATTCGTAAATATGTGATTCATGCAAAAATATTTTTTTTCTAATTGTATATTACCTTGCTCACTAATTTACATAACAAAATACTGAAACCTCTTGAAGGCGGACACCTCTCTATAGCGGACAATTTTTGATTCCCCACGGCTGTCCGCTTTAGAGAGGTTTCACTGTATTAACTTTGTACCTACTTTTTAGTAACTCTCTTCTTTGCTTTAGGTAAACTACTTTGAATAAATATTCATAATAATTTCAATTGTGCATATTTGTAACTTAAATTTAACGTGGTGTTTTAGTGATGACACAAATTACAATTATGATCATACTTTATGGAGATGCTCTCACATAGGGTACCCGAGCACCTTTATACCCTATGAACAACAGATTTTCCAAGTCTTTTGTGAGAAAAATACTGTGAACTGAGAAACCATAAAATTTTCCATATTGTACAGGGGTATTTTCCTGCGAATAGAAGTTTCTTGTGGAATGCGTTCAGAAATTAACACTTGCAAGAACAATTAACACTCTCTTAGTACAAGTATATTTTAGGCTCACACTAATTTCCCCCCACCTCGAACTGTTTCAATTTCCTCACTGACAAACACTTTACCATTTTATATCGTAAAGGCCAGATTCACTGTTATTGTAGCAGAGTGGTGCTTGAGAGATTGACTAGAAATTCAAACTTCGATTAGTGACAATTTCACAGTCTTGTTTTATTACAAGTGTAAACTCTTTGGTCAGTAAAGAAGAGGCCGTGGATCGTGTTCAGAGTTGATGACGATGGATTTTGGTGAGTCAGAGTAGGTCACAGTGGATGAGAGTGGTTCATGGTGGGTGGTGGGTCAGAGTGGGTGATGGGTCAGAGTGGGTCACGGTGGGACATGGGTCAGAGTGGGTCATGGTGGGTGGTGGGTCAGTGGGTCGTGGGTCACGGTGGGTGATGGGTCAGTGGGTCGTGGGTCCCGGTGGGTGGTGGGTCAGTGGGTCGTGGGTCAAGTTTTCATTGACCCACGCCAACTCTGGTTGCAAATCTACTAAAGATGAAAATAAAATACTTCAACCAACTTACGACACAATGGGTCACCTTTTATTTAGCTCCAATTAGGTTAAGGGGCGTATGCAGTTTCTAATACGAATTATGATTAAATAATAACAGGTGAGGCGCTTAAGATACATTTAAGAAAATGCGTGACATACAAATCATGTTTATATTCGTCATTGGCTATCAATTGCCTAAGGAGAATCATCATTTACTCAATATATAATTATCTAACAATATTATTTCATATCTTTATTCAATTATTCACTTCATCAAATATTTATATCAATTATAATTAAAAATCTTCGTCGCAGAATATTTCATAGATGATCTCCGTTGACAACGTAAAGCATATCAGATATCAATTTAAAGTCTACGCATTATACTCGTACAATAGAATCCGCATCTGAGAATCGACATTACAGACTGCTGTCGCCATATTTTTGAGCTAATTCAGACTTTGGTATAAAGTTCCTGATATGACATGCATCAAACGTGATTATAAGAGGAAAGGAATATATTCCATTCACGGAATCCTTACGGATTCCGGACGTTTAACTATTTAAGCTATATTACGTCCAGAAACAATATATAAAATCGCCACTTTAGAAGGGAACACATCAACTACCTATTTCTCTATATACCGAAACTATTTTTTTTTAACATACAAAGATCGAACTTCAAGTGTTAAAGAAGAAAAATAAAAACAGGCATTTATTTCACTATCAATTTTGCCAATATTTCAATGGTGCAGATAAATTTTATGTCATCTTTTACTTTGAAGATCAGTTTGGTAAGAATAAGGGTACAAACAAAGAAATAACACAAAACGCTGTAATGGATCAAACCGGTCCATTACAACTGTTCCATCGTGAAGCGTACCATTCCTCTACTTGTATAGAAAACAAGTGACGATCAAGCGCTATTCTGCATTCTGTGACAACTAACCACAAAGACAATAGATGAAAATCGTGTAACGTTCAGTGCTGCCAACTTACTAGAACAGAAATGGCGGGAATTTCAAAACTTGCGTTCTTTTTATGGGATACCCTTTACTCGTAATTTTAGAAATCACTGGCGATTTCTGTTCACTAACTCACTAGGGAATTATAGAAGAGTAAGGCCCGTTACACAGTCACGCGGAGCTCCGCGTGGCAAGATTGTTCTATTGATTCTTATGGGTGCATCTGCATACACAGTCACGCGGAGGCCTCCGCGCGCGGAGCAGCCTCCGCGTGACCCTATCCGCGCTCCGCGAGGCAGATAGGGCCATTGAGCAAATGGGTGCTTACATAGTCAAGCGGAACTCCGCGCGCGGAGCAGCCACTTCTCTTTAAAATCTAAAAAGAAACGTGCATGGTAGCAAAAGCAAAATGAAAATTGATTCAGATTTCTTTTCTTATTTTTGATAGTGAGTTCCTAATAATATTTTATACTGTTCTATAATACTATTTTCATATTTTTTAATGTTATTTTTAATTTAGCTATAATGTCTTCGTTTTGCTTAATTGGAACTGTACATGTGGTGCCTCTAATATACCAATATTAACAGTATGTGACTATTGTAATTTTTCGTCTTTCTTTCAGCAAATTTCAAATTTCAGTTTCAGTTTCAATTATCACGGAGGTTAAATCAACACCATGTTAATGGGATCCCTCTTGCGAGAAATACAAAATGCGTGACATTCGTGAACAGGCATGGAACGAGATATGTAAAAGATTTTTTTGTAAAAATGAAGGTATGGACAATGAAAAAAGATAAATTGAGGCAAATAATTTATCTCTATTATTAAATAGTTGATTGGATGAAAAGTGATTGGATGTGAAGTTCTAACCAAATGTACAAACATTCGTTATTTTCATTTGTTGACATTTTTAAAGGAAAGTGCTGTATTTTAAGAGCGTGCATATGGATCCTATTTAAACTACATTTTTTATAATTTCGATGGAATTTTTTCAATTACGTCATCGAACGACTGAATTGACGTACGGAAATAATTGAAGTACTTCTTCTCGTCTTCTTGCAAATCTATATACACAGACACAAAAGCTCCCTTCAGACTTCTTTGAAAAACTAAGGGATGAATCTTGAGACATTTATTTTTCTGTGTTCGTTTTCTCTTCTTACAGAAATATTAAGATGCCACTGTTGTTGTTTCGATTTTTTCATGTTGACTCGCAACACTGACTGAGAAGAATCCTGTATATAATCAGGTGACGCGTAGCGCGTAGCTACGGATGACTGTGTAAGCACACATGCGTAGGGCGGAGGGCAGAAGACGGAGCGCGGAGCTCCGCTTGACTGTGTAACGGGCCTAACAATGATCAAAACATAGTATGATACAGATCCCATGACTTGCCGGTCGACCACTAGATCGTGGATCATGTGTTGGGTACCCCTGATATATATAGAGTAACAAAGCAAACACATGGATGTTAAGGGAAAACAGTGAAAATCATCTAGGAAGCGTTCTAAGTGTGAATATGAAGAGGAATGGAGAAAATTAAGAGGTCTGTCCAGAACTGAATACATAATGGTACTTATAGTTTGTGGGAATCATTTAGATTTATGTCCTTCGAACTAATTTCCACTACTATTAATGCATTGTTCTCAGTACGTCGTCAACTCTGAATGCATCCTCGAGCTCTGAATGCATCTTGGTGGTCCTTAGCATTTTTTTCTAATCTCTTTTATGGATTGAAAACGACTACTGTATTCAGGATGGATTTTAACTTTCAGGATAGAAAGAAATCTGCTGTTGCGAAATAGGGTGATTGAGGTACAATAGTCGTATTGTTCTTTGCCGAAATCTCCCTAACAAGGAGCGCCGAATGGTTAGGAGCATTGTCATGGTGTATAATCTATGTTCCATTTTCTTTACTTATTGGTCTCTCTTTCCTTACTGTTTCCCTCGAACGCCTCATCACTTCTAAATAACACTTTTTGTTTATGGTTTGACCACGTAGGACAGTGCACAAAAATCAAAGAAAACAAATATCATTGTAATAACTTTGACGTGCCTTTTTTGGGTCTCGAAAAATTTTCCATCCATTGGAATGACTGTCTTTCTTTCAACGTCACAGCCATAGACGCAAGTCTCATTACCTGTTATGTAGCTTTTCAAGAAGCTATGGTATTCGTTTGCACGCTTGAAAAGATCTTCACAGTTTTCCAGATGTGTTTATTTTTGTTCCTTTATTAGCAACTGTGGAACGAATTTTGCAGCACCACGTTGAATGTTCAGTTTTTTAACTACGATTACATAAGAGGGCGATTTCCTGATTTCTACATCCTCAACTGTTTCTTGGATAGTCAAACGACATTTTTGTTTCATACAACATCACACACTTTCAATACTGCTTTTACCTCACCATCGATGGACGTTCTTCCTACTTTGAAGCGCTGGAACCACTCATAACATTGAGTACGTCTCATACCATCTTAACTCTATGCTTCCGGCAATAATTTGAAAGTTTCTTGCTCAGTTTGAAACCAAATTTGGTATATACACGTTGTTGCTCTACTATAAATTTGCCACAAGTACAAAACACTATTTCCCTACAACGATCACAGCCTCACGGATGAACATTATCATTAAAATGCTTAGGAAGTATCGCACTACCTGGCACTGGCATGCAGAGAATCAAGAATAGTTTGATCATATTTCAAAATTCGGTTCCTGCCTGGATAAATTTCGTGCCTTGCTGGATAATTCGAGAAACCAAAGAGGAAGCAGTATCAGTAGTTACAGGTAGGATATCAGTATTGCAGGTTTTGTGGTTGAAAATAAATAGAAACAAATATGATATTCAATGGATGTGAATTACTTTATGAAAAGATGTAAAAGAAGAAGACGATTACGTTTGATGGAATTTTGAAGAAGGAAAGTCTTACGACAAGACAAAGAAATTAAATAGGTAGAATCACAGAGCATGGACTCTTCTTAATTTGCAACTGTTAACCGCTGTTTTATGCTGATGGTATTAATTAATCTCACTGGATGTCTGCTTAATATAATTATGCTGTATCGTTGTAATAATAATCATCGTCAGAATGATAGGTATTATGCCATAATTGCGAGGCTACTTGCTAGAAACTGAAAAGCCCCCATGCATACGTTTCTCAGCTAACCTCTTCGTCTTGACGTAGACTTTTGTGTTTTAATATCGGCCATCAATTATAACTTCTTTTTCCCCTCCTTCTCTCTCTTTCCACTGTACCTTCCATGTGTTTCTCATGATACAGTTCCTTCTCTACCAATGTCACAGCCGAGCTCCTTCGTGGCTAAGCGGTTAGAGTACGCACCTTTGGCGCGGGAGATCCGGGTTCGATTTCCGGCGGGAGCTCATGTGGTTCGAATTCCATGTTAATCAGTAGGTCCACATCTCATATAGCCTCGCTGCTGAACGGGACGTTAAACTCAAAATCAACTCAACAACCAATGTCACAGCTAGTTTTTCTTCCTCTTTATAATTATATTTCATTAAATCTGCTCCACTATTTCTAACACGTCCTCCGTTCAACCCAGCTAATTCTCTCTACTCTTCTCCACACCTACATTTCGAAAGCCTCCAGTCATTCCATTGCTTTTGTGTAATGTTCATACACTATCTCACTAGTAGAAAGAAACTTGATTCATGTGTTTGTTTAGATTTTAACAATGGTGTATGAGATATGGACCTACAGACCAAGAAGAGTTCAAGGTATATGGGCTCACATCAGGAATCGAATCTGTATCACCATTATCAAGGTAATAACACTAACACTCAACCTCGAGGGAATTCTTGGTGCAGTTTATGTTTTTAGCATAAAAGCGTTTGGCCTGATTTCTCCAATCGAGTAGCTTAAAAGACGAGATTTGAGGCAGTCTCGTCTCAGAAAGATATCATGAAAGTATATGTTTCTATTGGAAGAGCACTGTCTCTCTCATATCTTGTCACCATTATTCTGTCACACTTAATATGGTTGATTCTAGTCTCCAGCTAATGCTTCGAGACATACTGCAGCTATGTAGAAAGAAAAACGAAAGTGAATTTACATGTGATTGCGTCACGGAAAAAGGGATAAATCGTTTGAAAAAAAATTTTGAATACAAGTTATTGCCTATACAGAAGTGGAAATTTATCATATCACTTTGTTTAAAATTTATATTCTAAGGAGAAAAGAAGGGTATGCAAAATTTATGCCAAAATAGAATATCTCACAAGCCCCTCAAGTTAAAAAGCTGAAACTCGGTACAGAAACCTACTATTAAAAGTAATTGAAAACACATTCCAGTGTTTCTGAAAATGCAGCTTTTAGAGGAGGTTTTAAGGAGGCAATTTCAATAGTTTTTGCTGCACATTCAAATCAATATATCTATCTCATCATCACGGAAAAATGGCTAACTCCTGTAAAACAAAATCTTTGCAGATAGTTAGATCCTACTACTTAGATCAAGCCGACATTTTGTAATGTTATTTTCATTAAAATGCGTATCATAAGAAATGAAGAGGAAGATTAAAGTGTTTGCCAAAATATAGAGTATCACACGACCTCTCTCATGATAGAAAGATGAAACTTGGTATATAAACTCTTTATTTAAAATTAGTAGACATGTGCCCCTAGGCTTTTAAAGCTTCTGCTTCAAATGAAAAAAAGACGAGGCAGTGGCGGATCTAGATGATAAAATCTGGGGGAGAGGGCAACCAGAAACCAGACTATGATAGGTACACCAATTTTTGTTACTCAAAAGACTGGGGGGTCTAGGACCCCTGTCCCAGAGGCTAGATCCGCCATTGTACGGGTCATACGTTTGAAATATTTTCTATTAACCTGCTCTTTCCGTGCGAAAAGCGGATACTTTAGCTAGACCTATAAACAACTAACCATTTAATGGAGCTTTAGGAGCACCACTCGTCAGAACAACAGGATTAATTAAATGATTCCGTCAGTAGTTGCTAAAACACGGGATGGAAACCCTTCTATTGATTCCAAAATGGTTACAGACAAAACAAGTCATTGAACAAGCTATCATAAAGTAAAAGGGAATTGTACTCGGATGTGATAGCTCGTGCAGGTTCGTTGACATTACGAATTCCGTGCTGTGTTATAATCAAATAGTTCTGGGAAATCACATGAGCAGACTGGAAGGTCGGTAGGTAGTGTGAATATTTACTACGAATATTGCTTCATCCCAGGAAACCCACAGCCATCAGTTTCTTGTTCTTCTTAACTCTTTTGAATTGTCTGCGATTATGACGTCGCTCGCTCTCAGCTACTGAAGACTGCGCGAAGGCCAATTTTTTGTGTTGTAAATTGCAGTCTGTCTAGTAGAAGGTCATCAGCCGGACTCTGCTTACAACAGGAGCTCAATGAATCACACGCTCGTTCTGCTTCCTCCTCGAAGTTGTGTAACTTCATATTGAAGGCAGTAGCTTGCAATTTACCAACGAAGTTCGAACTAGTCGTGGAGTAAATATAAGTTCCTATTAGTCGTTTTCCACTTACGGAAAAGAAAAATCACCCTTCATCGATCGACTTTGGCTCAATATCAATCAGTGATTATTTTGCTAAAATTTGACAACCTGCAAATCGCAGCTTTAATGGCCTATAGCCTGGGAACCAAAGGTCTGCAACGACCTTTACCTAGGGCGACCGGCAAGGGCGCCGATCCTAAGGGGGGCGAGGCCCCCCAAAAGCTCACGTGGGCCCCATGTATTTTTATGAATATATATATTTTTATATGTGTTTTTTATTGTTATATGTATTGTTATGTATATTTTTTATGAATGCCCCTCCCCTAATGTTACAGAGAAATCGGCGCCCTTGCGAACCAGGTAACTGCCTGCTGTCCCGTACTTCAGTTCTACTATTGATTAAAAAAAAAAATTATGGACAACAATTATGCGTCATTCAATACAATTTTGAAGTTTACAATATTCAACAATAGTAAAGCCGATTACAGTTGTACTGTAGTCACGAAAGAAAGTATTTTTCAGTTGACAAAATTTCTTTTCCTAATAACTCAAGAATAAGTTAACCTATTAGAGTACCGATTTTGGCAAGTTACCAAGTTATAACCATTCTAAGAATAACGACAAAAAGATCCAAATTTCCTTTGTTCCCGAGTTATTGGGAAAAGAAAATTTGTGAACTGTCAAAAATTTTTTTTTCGTGTGTACAAGTAGCCCATCTGCAGGACTCTCAATGATAGAGCGTTTACCTCTGTGTGTGTGGATTCTGGTTCGATCCCCGGCCAAGTAAATTTGTGGTAAACAACATCAAGTCCGTGGGTTTTCTCCGGGTACTCCCGTTTCCTCCCAAATTCTCATTCTACAAATTCTCCCATCATTATTCACTTGCCTTAATCATCCGTCTCCCTTACACTAAAGGGCATAATCGTCGGATGTTAAACTGAAAGATAACATTACATTTCCAAATGCAGAACACCAACACATGCACCATGAATAAAAGTACTCCCTTATTTCTTCCATCTAAATGCTCGAATATTAGTGAGTTCCATTGCTCTTTAATTTATCCTGTGATCTTACACTACAAGTATACGCTGCTTGGTACGTAACAAAGTGAACTTACAAAGCAATACTAGTGGTGTAGTTCGTGAGTGAAGACATTTATAGAAGTTTTGTGCATTTCATCATCATTTGGCCTTAACCCAATAAGTTTTGCACTGTTATTGGAAGTCTATGCTGTGTGTCTATGACTTACGAAATGTCTTCAAATAATCGCGACACTAGTACAAAACGTAGGGAATGAAAGAGAAGAAAGGAGCCAGCACAGCACCGTTGTAGACCAACTAGCAGTTGCCAACCAGCTCAATTTACTAACGTTAGCCGCTTTGCCGAACACTTGCCAACTAATTTAATCGCTAACGTTAGCCGCTTTGTCGAGCATTTGCCAACTAACTCAATTGCGAACGTTAGGCGGTTTACTAAGCAATTGCCAACGTTACCCGCTTTGCTAAGCATTTGCCAACTAATTCAATTGCCAACATTTGCCGTTTAGACGAGCATTTGCCAACTAACTCAATTGCTAACATAAGCCGCTTTACTAAGCATTTCCCAACTAACTCAATTGCTAAAGTTAGCCGCTTTACTAAGCATTTGCCAAATACCTGAATTGCCAACATTAGCCGCTTTGCCAAGCAGTTGCCAACCAAATCAATTTGCTAACAATAGCCGCTTTGCCTAGCATTTTCAAACCAACTCAATTGTCAATGTTAGCCGATTTCTTAAGCATTTCCCAACTAACTCAATTGCCAACGTCAGCCACTTTCTTAAACATTTGCCAACTGACTCAATTGCTAACGTTAGCCACTTAACTAAGCATTTGCCAACTAGCTCAGTTGACAATATTAGTCACTTTGGCGAGCAGTTGCCATCAACTAAATTTGCTAACGTTAGCCGCTTTGCCGTCAATCAACTCACTTGCCAACATTAGCCGATTTGTAAGCATTTACCAACTAACACAATTGTCAACGATAGCCGCTTTACTAAGCATTTGCCAAATACCTCATTGCCAACATGAGCTGCTTTGCCGAGCAGTTGCCAACCAAATCAATTTGCTAACAATCGCTTTGCTGAGCATTTCCGAACAGCCGCTTTGCTGAGCATTTCCGAGCCAACTCAATTGCTAAAGTTGACAGATTTCTTAAGCAATTCCCAACTAACTCAATTGCCAACGCCAGCCGCTTTCTTAAGCATTTGCCAACTGACTCAATAGCCAACATTATCCGCTATCCCGAGCATTTGCCAACTAACTCATTTGCTAACGTTAGCCAGTTTACTAAGCATTTGCGAACTAACTCAATTGCCAACGTTAACCGCTTTACTAAGCATTTGCCAACTAACTCAGTTGCCAATATTAGTCCCTTTGGTGAGCAGTTGTCAATATTAGTCGTTTGGCCAGCACTTGCCAACTAAATCAATTTACCAACGTTAGCCGCTTTGCCGAAAATTTATCAACCAACTCAATTGCCAACGTTAGCCTATTTGTACGCATTTGTGAACTAATACAATTGCAAACGTTAGCCGATTTACTAAGCATTTGCCAAATACCTCAATTGCCAACATTAGCCGCTTTGCCAAGCTTTTGCCAATTAACTCAATTGCCAATGTTATCTGACTTGTTAAGCATTTGCCAACCAACTCAATTGCCAACGTTATGCGCTTTACTAAGCATTTGTCAACTAACTCAGTTGCCAATATTAGTTTCTTTGACGAGCAGTTGCCACCGACTCATTTTGCTAATGTTAGCTGCTTTGCGGAACATCTACCAATAAACTCAATTGCCAACGTTAGCCGATTTGTAAGCATTTGCCAACTAACACAATTGCCAACGTTATCCGCTTTACTAAGCATTTGCCAAATACCTCAATAGCCAACATTATCCGCTTTCCCGAACAGTTGCCAACCAACTCAATTTGCTAACGTTAGCCGCTTTGCCGAGCAGTTGCCAAGTAACTCAATTGCTAAAGTTAGCCACTTTGCCGAGCAGTTGCTAACTTAATTGCCAACGTTATCCGCCATGTTAAGCATTTGCCAACCAACTTAATTGCCAACGTTAGGAGCTTTACTAAGCATTTGTCAACTAACTCAGTTGCCAATATTAGCCGCTTTGCCGAGCAGTTGCCAACCAAATCAATTTGCTAACATTAGCCGCTTTGCTGAGCATTTCCGAACCAACTCAATTGCCAACGTTAGCCGATTTCTTAAGCATTTCCCAGCTAACTCAATTGCCAGCGTTAGCCGATTTCTTAAGTATATGTCAACTGACTCAATAGCCAACATTATCCGCTTTCCCGAGCAGTTGCCAACTAACTCAATTTGCTAACGTTAGCCGCTTTACTAAGCATTTGCCAAATAATTCAATTTGCTAACTTTAGCCGCTTTGCCGAGTATTTGCCAACCAACTCAATTTGCTAACGTTAACCGCTTTGTTGAGCATTTACGAACCAACACAATTGCTAAAGAATATTTCATAAATATATTTTTTTATTACTAACCTGACAACATGCCATGCAAAAGAAAGTATTTTTTTATAAAAGGAATATATCACAAAAGGAGTGATTTATGCCAGTTTGACCTTTTCCCGTTTCGCCTTATGTCCTGAAAACATATTTTGACAGACAACCGATCAGGTATTATCTTAAGGCTTAACGGAAATTCCCGTTTGGCTCTTTTCCGTTTTGCCTTATAACATATAAGGGAATTTTTACTCCGTATCTGTAACAAAGAGGGATTTATTTTATCCTCAACTGCAACCTCTCTTTTATTTCAGAAAAATTAAACTCACATGTCTTACAAAAACATAAATTTCATTATGACACTCAAAATAGCATATCAAGTTTAATGTGGATAAAATATGAAACAGCATCAATATATGAAGTTACATCAATTTCACTGTTCTTAGGTTTATCTTTTAGGCAATGAATCCTGTCGTCTAGCCGTCTCCACTTTAACTTTCTAAGTGTTCCCTGATTACCCACTTGAAGAAGTTTTCGCAGTCTTTCATTTTCACGTTGCCCGTCTTTCCGTCTTTCATTAATTAAATGAAAGAATATATGTCTAAATGGTTCCTTGATGCCTTTCTTCTCAATTTGGCGTGTCAGCCTTCCATATTGTTAGTCGTTTTTTCTTGATCGTTTTCAAAGTGATTCCACAAGTCACTGCAAATAGGTAAAAATACATCATTAGCGCATTAGAGATTCAAAGGATTACAGAATAATCTATGTTGGAAAGTCGATAGCAAAATTTTGGGTGAATGTAATTTATTTCTTTTGTAAATCAAAAGAATTTATTCTTTTGATAAATTTACAAATCAGTGAATGCAGAATCTTCAATACATGCACGTTGCAAGAAAATTTATATTACACTAGATGAGGCACTAATGGAATAAAATGCTTTACTGTAGAATGCTCGGAATAGTTTAATTAACGATTTAATAATTTAAAAAGATCTTGCACTGAACGCCAGCTATCTATGTAGGAAAGAAAACATACTTACGGAGGAAATAGCGCGTCACCATCATCCAGCCACGTGTCGACAAAACAGGGGCGGATCCAGGACGGACTTCTGTGGAGGGCTGTGGTTTATAATACTGGTACTTAGAGCTACTTGTAAGAGCATCAAAGTCGTGGATGGGTTTTATTTATATATAAAATTAAAAAAAGTTTCCTCTTCTTGGGGAAAGGTCGCCCCGATCGCCCCCCCTGGATCCGCCCCTACGACAAGATAATCATGAAACTCCTCTTTATATGGAACGTCAGGTACATCTCCTTGCAAACATACAAACAGAACATCTAAATGAGAAGTCGATGCAAGAAGTAGTGTTGCTGCACGTCGAATCCATTTTTTCACTTCAGAGTTCTCGTTGTACAGTTGAGAAAGTCCTAACTGCTAAACCTTCCTCCACACAGACTGAGAGAAGTGTAAGAAATACCCTCTGATTTTAATATCAGGAAATACTTGATTTACAGCATTGATTGCTGCTTTCTCAAAATCAATAGAAACTTCTTTTAATTTGAAACTCAGTCCAAATTTCTCATCTTCTTTCCTGATCACCTGCAGTAATCTTACATATGTGTCTTGCTTTTTACTTGGAAATAAGCAGAAGAGACGAGGAAATACCTGGAACAAGTATTTCCGGTGCACAGTGTACAATTGGAAGAAAAGGTGAGGTACAACCTTAAATGTCCCATCTATTACAATCCTGTCACACCGACACAGAATCTCCCAATTTTCAACAGCGCCGAAAACCTCCAAATTTTCAACAGTGGGTTGATGCTCGTACGTTATAAAGAGAGTGTTTGGGGTCAGCAAAAGTAGAAACAAAATGCAAAATCTTCAATACATGCACGTCGCAAGATGCAGTTTCACAACAAAGATTTCCCTTAGCAAAAATTTCTTAGTCAATTACGTTCACATTTCTTAAAACCGGTTAACCGAAAAGCTCGAGTATGTTCGAGATTTAAATTTTACAAATAATTTAAAACCTCGAGTATATTCGGGCATTATTACAATTGATCACTGTTGAACGGTACAAAGTTTACAAGCTCGAGTATATTCGAGGTTTTAGTGAAAGCACATTTTAGGCTTACGTAAATCATTTTAGGCTTACGTAAATCATTTTAGGCTTACGTAAATCAAGCACATTTTAGGCTTCAGTAAAAATAATCACACTGTTGCCATTCGTTTTGCTCCTAAAATGTTAGAAGATATTAGATGTTAGAATTTAGCAATAAAAAATAGGTAAAAATTGAAACGCTCCTTTGGAAATAATTGGTAAGTTAACCGGTTTATAAATGTTTCACTAATAACCTTACGATGCACGATATGTAATTTTCTCATGAAGTAATCAACAAGTGGTAGTTTAGTCTTTTGGGAATGAATTCCTTTTCGGGCATTTCTTCAAAAATGACTCAGACGGTTTTCTACATATTTCATAAATAAAGATGCACATTAATAACATATAATGTTACGTAAATCATTTCTTATGAAAATATCTACAAGGGGTTGTTTGCATATGCGGATGAGTTTTCTAAGGTCGAAGTTTGCTTTTAAAACACCTATAATTTTGTTTGTATGTCACTAATGAATGATTCAGTTATAACTGCAACATAATGTGCTATAGTTTTTAATCAATTTTAACAAGAAAGTTTTGTGCGGTATCCCGTAACATTTATTTTTCTTTTATTCCCTCGTAAAATGTGATTTATGGAAACAATAGTTTTGTCATTCTTCCATGAGCAACATCAATAGCATGGATGACGCTAAGCACTACTAAATATGTAGAACTTAAATTGATCAATATAATTGGATGATTAAGAGGTTTTTAATTTCTTCATTATTCATTAATTACACTGGGTATATAGCACCAATTATAAAAAAAGATCAATGTGACAGAAGTTAAGCATCATATTCTTAAAACGTAAATTTCCACCTAGAACCTAAATGATTTAATAAAACTTGATGGGTGGGATTGATTGATTGACTGATTGATTATAATTAACGTCCCTTTTCAATAGGATATACTATTCAATAATAACTCTGAAATCCTAAACTCTACTTGCGATTCTTTCCCTTGTAGGAAATCGAATCCATATCACAAACATAACTGAAGAAACAATGAGTCCTTAGATTTGTTGTGTATCTCATAGAGATGCAAAAAAGCCGGCTTTTTTGAATCGATGGTTTTTTTCACATAAAAAGCCGGCTTTTTTGGGAAAAAAACGAGAATTTTGGAAATTTTGGCTTTTTTCAACTTCATGATTTTTCTATCTAAATAGCTTTCTTATAGTATATTCTATAGTTAGATAAGAATTCCATGACCTGAATGTGATATTTCGCTCTGAAATTCACCATCAAGATGGATGGAGCACATGTTTTACGAATTAAAACTAACATGAAGAATGTAGTATTTGAGGGTAATTTTAGAGGCTATTTAACTTTATTTTAACTTTTGAGTTATCGACATCTTTATTCTTCCCTAGTTTGTCATCCGTGTTTTATTCCTAAGAGCTTTTAGTACTCTAGCTTCTAGCGCAAAAGTTAAACTTACGTTTTTCTATATATCCGTCAAACCGTACTTCCACATTTCTGTTATACTGTAGCTGTGCAATGCTATAGCAATAATTTTCCGGACACAACCTTGAATACCACTTTATACAAATAATCAGTAGCGGATTTAGAAAAGTACTTTAGGAGGGGATTTTCTGATTGTTTCGTTTCCTAACAAGTCCTAATTTTATTTGGGAGGTGCTTGAAGTTTATGAGTACAGGCATAACTAATATTTCGTTTCGTTTATATGTTTAGCAATAATCTTCCGGATACAACTTTAAAAATCATTTTATACTGAGAATCAGTGGCGGATTTAGAAAAGTATTTTGGGAAGGGTTTTTCTTACTAATGTTTAGTTTTTTTAAACATTTGTAATTTTTATTTGACGGGAGCTTAAAGTTTATGAGTAAAGGCATAAATAATAGATATTTCGTTTGTTGCAGACATTCCGTAACTTTAAGGAACGGGCTTCAGTCCGAAAGACCGCCCCCTAACCTTCGTAAAACCGTCACTGCTGGTAATTAGTAATAATAACGATTTAAAAACAATAAGAAAGGAAGTCGCCCAACTCACAGTACACGCACTATTTCTACTTCACAGATAGAATGAAGAAAAGCTTTATCAGAATGGTCGAATGCTGAGTTGAATCCCGGACTTCCCGATACAAGCGCAAAAGCTAATCACTCAGTCATGTTTGTTGTGCAGTTGTATTTAGCTTAACTTAAATATATTCCGTAGTCCTTTTTTTGGGGGGGAGGGGGAGTTCCGTAATGATATGTTGAATCCCTCTTCTTAAAAATTCAGAAAACTTGAGGATTGGGTAAAGTGTGATGGTGGTTCTATAAAACTTAACTGTAGAATTTCAAGAATATACAGAACCAAAAGCTCTAAATGTGCAGCCTTTAAGTGTATCATATAAATCTAAGTATTTCTCTTATGTTTTATTTTAATTTTATTTTGTTTCACAAAGAGGGTATGGAATATTTTGAAGTAAAAATACTACATACTATTTTGCTAGTTATTTGTGTATTCTTTTAAAAGGAGTGTTTACTTTTAGGGTTGGCTGGTTTACACCATTTGTTTTAATAACTGGTTTAAACCACAAAAATAAAAAAGAATGAAAAATGCGAATCGTGTGAACTTCATGGTGACGTTTCCAGATATCAAACCACCTGCAATAGTTTTATTTCCCTTTCACCTTTTAATCAAGGTGTCCCATGTTCAATTCTCGGTCGAACCACAAACCTTTCATGCGTAATCCAAGTAGTGGTTCGGATGTCAGTTTAAGCGAAAGTCTTCTCCTTGATAACCTCGGTATTTCGTAAGGATGTTAAGCCTAAATATACGAAACAAACCAAATTGTATATTTCTGCATGCCTAAATGCGTGTTGTTTCATAAAGAAGCCAAGATTACTTAAATATATTGATAGAAATTGGCAAAATTTATCGATTGCCTACGTAGCTTCCAACATTAGCTTGGATTGGACTTTCAATGATATCTACGTACTAAATTTGTAATTTAATACCTCAGTTTTAGCGTACTGATTATGGTACGTTGACCTTTAAATTTTACATGCAAAGCAATAAGAGGATTTTCCCGTTATTGTCTTACATTGAAGTAATGACGGGATTTTCCCAATGGCTAGGGCGGGAGATTCTCAATTTAAGAAATTTACTGACCGGACTTCTTTAAGCTTATGGGAGTTCTTCCGGCATAACCCCGCTGTTGCATAATAACACCAAGGCGAAACAAACTTATTTCTGTGAATATGTAATATAAATACATAAAGCAAAAAATCTAAATCAAAAAAGCCTGGTTTAAACCAAAAAAGCCTGGTTTAAACATCCCCCAAAAAACGGGTTTTTGGCATTTTCAAAAACAACCACGGTTCTTGCCAACTCTGCTTACTTTTGTATATAGGAGGTTAAAAAATTCTTATTATATACATTGGTTAATCCTGTGGAATTCATAATGTAAATATGTTGAAGAAAAATTGTTTGAAATATCTTTTCGAAATTCATAATTTATTTTCGATGTTTTATATTATTATCAGCATCAACCACTAATTAAATGATTTTTTTGTGTTATAGAAAAGCGATACAAAGTCTGTTTTATCAACTTAAAGCAGTATTTTGAAAAAAGCCCAAAATTTCCCAAGCAAAAAAGCGAAGCAGAAAAAACCGAGTTTTTTTCAAAAAAGCCGGTTTTTTTCCGAGCCCTTGCATCTCTAGTATCTCAAAACATAAATTGATAGTATCATAAATGTTACAATCTAAAATTTTGAATCCATATTCTACGGGCAACACACACGGAAAAGATGAAATTTATAAAATGATTTTATAGTGTAGACCGTGTAGAGCCACGCACGATGAGTTATCATATAATCTGTTTCTATCGTGGAAATCACCGGAACACCTTTGACATACATGTAGTATACACTTAGATTTTTATCGAGATTGAAGTAAGAAAATTTTTAATGCTGATGACGTTATGTACAGAGCAACAGAAATATAACCATTGCAATATTCCCCTGCTTCATAGACAACTGCCAAATTAACAAACTGTTTTAAAACATTTGGATTTCTATAATGCACTACGTCGCACTCCCGATTTCTAGCAAGGAACCCCAAGAATATTGGATTAAAACAGGAATTAAATTAGTATATATTTTGCCTTTAGCATCCAGAAAGCAATAGGTTAGCGGAAAGAACTGCAGAAAGGTTAAAATGAACTACTAAGAGTGCAGTAATGGAAGAGAGGAATATTGTATCCGCACAAATAAACAATAGCTGGATATTTTAGAAAAAAAAAATCTTAAATGGGTTATGATTTAACAGACACAAGTTAATTCCGGAATTCACTAACCATCATTCTTTATGAGTTTTATAGATGCAATCGATATATACTTATGAAAGTCGCATAACAGTTAAGAAAAATATCGGAAGTAGAGCAACATAGGGTTAGAGAATCATATATTTTTTTTCTAAACTCATACCAGGCCAAATAGCTCGAACATTATGGAAGAACACTCATGATGTATGTGTTAAGAATCAAAAGAAAAAATAATGAACATCAGTTAACTAGAGCCGTAACTTGTGGGGGGGCTGGGGGCACAACTGCCCCCGCCCAGGGAAGCTTCCCACCGTTCGAGGGGGCCCACTTTGAGACCATTTTTTTTACTCCATATACAATACGAACATGAAATTATAAATGAAGAATCAAACAGTTTCACTACTTTACATAAATAAAACAACACACAAAAAGTAAATAAAACAAAAAAAGTCATGGGCCCATTTCAGTAAAAAATGTCTACTATTAGGGGCCCGAGAAATAATATTTATTCGCATGGCTTTGAGATTTCTCAGTATTGTGCCCTTTATTAATTTGTCATGTATGGAACGAGCCCAGGGGTGTATGTAATTAACGGCCCCGCAGACCTACCGTGTGGGAGGGACCACATGCTCCGGATGGCCCATAAAGAGTAAAAGAAAGATGGAAAGAGGGGGCCAAAGAATTAGAGAAACAACTTTTTATAGGGGACCCAAATACGCGTATTAATGCTTGCCCCTCCCAAGAAAAAATCTAAATCACAGCGCTGTAGTTAAGTATCCTTTTTCACGTGCAGAGAACACCTAAAATTTCTAATACAAGAATGATGGTTTAGTAATAGTGTGTAGAGAAAAATAATCAGACAGAAGTAGATAATGCTACTAAGAATGAAGACAAGTCGTGATTGAACACTGAAAACTGTGGTTAGGCAATAGAAAATGTAAAATCCAAAGAAGTATCGATGGCAATAAAATCTTGATGTAAGTTCCTTAGAACATTCTACATAAGGATGAAAATCCTTGATTAGTATAAACTAGACTAAGAAGGAAGAAACCTAAAAAATGAGTGAGACTATTCAAGAAGCGGAGAAGACTGACATAGAATAAGAAAATATCTCAGTTACAATGTCCAAAAGGAAAAAGAAGTGATAAAATAATTATATAGAGTCTAAACCAAGGATGTTATAAATAGAGGATCTGCCCATATGTATCTTCATCCTATTAAATCTGTGAAGCCAAAAAGCAACCGAGCATCGGCACGTCTGATTGGCTACTTTCGTTTCCGCCATAATTGTTGGCTCAAAATATTGCCAAGTGGGCGAAGATCCTATTGAGCGAAGTGGGCAGGGTAGGGTGGCGAAACTGTGACTATGGTTTCAAGATTTTGTTGCAAGGGCACATCCTCTATTTTATAAGATCCCTGGTCTAAACAGATAAAGGGATCTGATCGAATTTCTAGTTTATTTCCTTAATATACGTATTTATATATTCATGGTTGTGCCTTATTGGCTAGGTGTCAGATGTGTATAATGAATATTTAAGTAAAGGAATTGAAATATCATTCTATATAAATCTGATTTTTTCAGTTTATTAAATGATAGTAATTTTTCCCATTACAACTGAAGTAATTTCGAATGTATACGTGCCAAATCAATTCTTGCTAATTAGCAGGTCGTATTTAGTATTTTTCCTTCCCCCCAAAATAATAAATACCGATTTAGAAATTTTGAGACAGTGACTGATCAATACACCAAACTGATGAATCAGCCAAGACCAAGAATAATACAATTTTGTCACAATGATTAAACACTCATAATTTTCTTGTACCTGGTGGCTGGGTGATAAGCTCTCAAAACTATAGGTAATTTTGGAAATTAATCAATAATGGGTAGATTTTGAAAATAGATCAAAGTATAAGGTGTCAAAATGTAAAAAGAGAAATTTTCTATTATGTGAAAGCGAATGTGAATTTCTGTCTGGTAGCATAACGCAATAACTATTGAATCAATCTAATTTAGTTTGGCATGATTATAAATCTTAGTCCCCTCAAGGATCGTATGACATTAAATTGATTAAAATACATATCTCAAATTTTTGTGGCTGGTTGCGGACCTGATTGCAGCATTGCATTCCTGATCAAAAAGCAGTCTTAAAATATGTGCCATATGCCTACCTTGCAATTAAAAAAAGAATAAAGTGATAGTTAAAATTTCGGACTTGAAGATGGTGGTCGTGGATGGCTTCTCCCACCCCCACTCATCATCTATGGCCAAATATGAACTAACCAACAGATTTTTCTGTTACAGGACTGTCACCTGACTTTTGGCCCACCCTGTACATAAGGTGTGTCTCTCCAGCTCAGAGAAATCACCGTGTAAATCTAACTATACCTTCATCCTATACGACAATACTTTACAGGGACCTTAAAAAGCATACTCCTTAAAATCCAGTGACATGTTCAAATACCATTACGTACTAACGTTAAATTTCAGGGTTGTCATTTGTCATCCTTTACGGTAGTTAGCAATCTAATAAATTTCAGTTTTAACATACTCCGGGCGAAGTTGATAAGTTATCAGCAGTTGAGGAGCCTTAGTTAAATTACTCGAACACTATAATCATTGTATTACACATTTCTATCTAATTTTCTCTGACTTGGGATATTAATATTTTATCTATTTATTTATTTATATATTTATTTTACTGAGTACACAATCACAAGTGATTACTTCATTAACATTTGTTCGAAACCCTGATTTTAACTTCTAATGAAAATCAACAAACTTTTGACATACTTTTTAGTTCTACTAACGCAGGGGACTCTTGATTCAGCTTTTCCGCTCTCATTTTTCCCAGGATACTTTGAGGCCGGTGACGTCACATGGAGGTATCGCTGTATTTTTGATCAGAACGAGTGAAATACTGGATAAACAATTACGCTACTGTTTCAATATGGACAAAAACCATCTTAATTGTGCAATAGCTCATTTTAATAACAGAGGAAGCAATACAAATGAATAATGTTCCATCTATTCCCTGAAAATGATGAACTTCGAAGATGGATTTCCCACTTTAAGCAAAAAGAACACTTTTAATATGGATAAGGCACGAATATGTTCTGTTCACCGTTTACCACAGGATTATCAAAGGGTTTGAAAAATGAGCTTCTAGGTTGTCCGCAAAAGTAGAGTTTAAGATCTGACACTGTTCCTTCATTATTGATACTAAACTGGCATGGGGAAAAATAAATTAGACGTTAGTCAAGTTGAAAAACAGGTGTGTAACAACAATAATTTATTTTACTTTATTGACATTTGTTTCTGAGGGCCAGAAACTTAAGGAGTTTATGTACGTAAAGCGACGTAGAAGGGGATACCATCAAGAATATAAATGCATACTCTCATATATTCTTTAGTTTAAATTATATTCTTAAGTTTTGTTGAGTATCCGAATCATTATTCTGGCCAAGTACTCAAGGTACACTTTGAGCAGGACATTCATAGGAACCTATTACGAACCGAACTCAACCTAACCTACCCTAATCTTGTCTAAACGAACCGTGCTTGTTACATACGAATTACATGATGTGGCATTGGAGAAGAAAGAAATTCCTTGAATTTCTTCCTTCTCCAATGCAACATCATGTGATAAAATTACTTTTTCTGCTCAAAGTGAACTCTAATCATTATTCATATAATTGAAGGGCTGACCGACAGAGGGGGCTAAGCCACAAAATCGAAGGGTAAAGTGGAGGACAAATTACGGCAATTTTTCTCCTGTGAAGGTGGTTCTTTTATGTATGTATACCACTCTATAGATATCTGTGCAACTTGTAACCTGTAATACATAATGTAAAGTGTGTTGTGTTAAGTAATAAACGAATATTAATAATGTAAAGGAAATATTTCTCAGTGACGATATCTGACAGTGACAGTGACGCAGTGATTACTACACAATAAATACAAAAGGGTAGGTTAGATTTCTAACATAACCTAACTTAACCTAACAAAATTAAGATAGGTTAGGTACGGTTATGTTAGGTTAGGGTAGATTAGATTTCTAATGTAACCTAACCTATCCTAAAACAACCTGACCTAATTTGTTATTAAATTCTCGGAATCTCTGAATACTTTGAATTATGGTAGGTAGGTTAGATTTCTAATGTTACCTAATCTATCCTAACACAACCTAACCTAATTTTTATTATTGCTTATTGCTTAAGGTAGATTAGATTTCTAATGTTACCTAATCTATCCTAACACAACCTAACCTAATTTTTTATTTCATACCTGGAACTGAATCTCCGAATAATTTGCATCATATTTGCTTCATGTATCTTACTACCTGAAATGCTCTCATGGAGAGGATTGGTTTATGAAAAGTATTTGAACATCTTCTTCCCATAGAATTCACGTTTCAATGAAAGTGTAATGACAAAATTCTATAATGTCACTCCTTCCCCCGCCCAAAGATGATGAATTTGGATTTAAACGGTATCGGGGGATCACTATTCATTTCAGTGACCATGAAAATTATGGCCTGGACACTAATTTCGGATGTTTTCGATTATTTGTCGTCTCCTTCGTATCTTCTCTCGCCACCGAGCCGAAAAATGATGAGATCCTAAGTTAGGCCTGGGCAGAGACGGCTTTAGGATTTTAATTTTGGATAGGCCTGCTGCCTCGTTGATGTATACATATACACATTTGATTGACTAATGACAGTAGGAAATTACTTTTACAGTAATGATTGATGCTGTTTGTTAAACAACTATCTACCATTAATATAAATAGTGGAAAATATATTTACTCTTTAGTGTATCTTTTAGCGTTTATATACTTTTCAAAATTTTTGGGTAGGCCTGCGCCTACCCGCTGAAACCGCCACTGGGCCTGGATGCATTAAAGTACTGAAAATACTTGGTACTTCAAGTTGGTCGAGGATGAGTTAGCAATCAAACATTCTTACAATGATTTTTATTTATATGAATAGAATATGGCCTTTCTTCCCCTTAAAACAATGGGGCATGTTTTCCCCTAAGTTTAATGGAGTTTATATGCCGAGTTTCATCCTTCTAACTTAATAGGCTCGTGAGATACTGTATTTTAGGCACAAATTTTGAACCTTTTCTACACACTTAGGATTCGCCCTTTAATCAAAGTAATGTGATAAAAATCTTAGATCAGGTCAACTCGTACTGAAAATTGTGAAAATCAGCCCAAAGCTCTAGGAAAGTTAAGCGACCAAACATTATCTTCAGTTTTATTTGTATAGATAATTAATCATTATTGACGATATTTATTTATTATATTGTGTAATCTGTGAGTAGAAAAAAACTCATTCTTTGCATTTGGTAGGACAAGGAAGTTCATAATTATATTACTTTGAATCCAGTTTTACGAGTAAAGCGCGAAGTGTAACAAGCAGGCAAGTGAGAAAAATCTTCAACAATACCTCCACATGACGTCACGGACAGGGAGCCAATCAGAACGCTAATCGCGAACTGGGGCTACCTGTTATTTTATATACCTTGCTACTAACAATCAACAAAACTTTCAACATGTTCTTGTCGCTCTTCAAAATCAACATCTTCTTCTTCTGTAACTATTAAATTCTAATTTTATCAGATCATATTTTGGTAATACTGAACATTCAGTGCGTTACACAAATTAAATTACAATATATATATAAATATATATTTTTATATTTCAAAATGGTAAATGAAAGAGGGATTTGTTAAAGATTAATTTGAATATTTCAATTTGACCAAATCTAATTAGACCAAGGATCTTATAAAATATAGGATCTGCCCTTAGAACAAAATCTTGAAGCCATTCCTCACAGTTTCACCACCCCTACTCTGCCCATTCTGCCCAATAGGATCGCAATGTTTTGAGCCAACAATCATGGCGGAAACGAAAGTAGCCAATCAGACGATCCAAGAAACGAGAGTAGCCAATCAGACTTGGCGATGCTCGGTTGTTTTTTGGCGTCCTTGATTTAATAGGATGAAGATACATATGGGCAGATCCTCTATTTTATAACATCCTTGAATTAGACCTAATGGTATATTATGCTCTTTCTTATCATAAATAATCTCTGACAACAGATATTATCCTTGAAAATATCTTATTTCTCCGGGACGGAGCTATGCAAAGAGATGTCAGAGTTTCTTTATTGATTTATTTATATATAACGGGATAAGACCAAAATTGGTCCGTTACAAATAAACTAAAATGTTTTTGTATTATACCTATAATATAAGACTGAAATGCATTAGATTAATTCACGTAATTTATTTTATTTTTCAAATTTCTCAACCACTACAAATAAAAAAGATACACACTAAATACACATGGACAGACTAGTCATACACAGACACACATACACATACATACAGTAAAGTTACTAGAGGAACTAAACATATAAATACATGAATATTGATCATATGATAAAAGTTATGCGATATAAAATGAGAGTAATGATAAGAAACAGGAATTACATGCACTTAAATTATGTACACTATTATTTTGCTTCTGTAAGTGTTGAAAACATTTATATCGTTTGAATTCAGTACAAAAAATAAAGAGTTTTCAAGTAAAATACACACGTACAATGAAAAATATTACCTATTAATGACTAATGTCTAAAATATTTACCTCAGAAACAAGTTATTTCAGTGGAAAAGTAATTTTGGAGTGTCAATTCATTTGTTTGTGAGCGTCCAATATATTAAACGACGTGCACTAATGATTTTCTAAAGAAAGAACATGAACTTTTTAATGTCATTTAGTTTCTTCTTCACGAAATGGCCAGGACTTCGAAAGTTATGCGTTTTCTTAAGTGACCAATTTAAAGGTATTTAGAAACTTAATAGTGCACTTTGATACACACGGTAAGTTTAACTATTGTAGATTTTTAAAAATCAAACAATCATCTAAAAAATTCATTGCTACTATGACAATATTATTTCTAATTACTTTTTTCTTTTCAATTTTATAACTACATCAAATTCAAGACTAAACTTAACATACCGTAAAGACAGTCAAATTATATTAATGAGAAACAGTTATAATTAAAAGATGTAGATAAGATAATCTTAACTTTCTCCATTTCATAAATGATGTCATGATGCAATTATCTTTTAAACATTTACTTATGAAATATGATAAACGTTTTCGGAAAATATTCTCCGAAACAAAATTCACTCCCAATATTAAAACTACCCCTTATGGATTTTTTTTTTCGTGTGAAATAATTTGTGTCATATTCTAAGGTCGCTCGTGAAACATTTAATTACAAATATGAACAAAATCGGGCTCAAATGTTTTTTTTTTAAAAAAAATGTCCGAAAAGAACTCGCCCTAAAAGTAAACTAATCACTGTGGATTTCTTAGGAAAAACAATTTCTGCCTTATTGTAATGCTAACAATGACATGTTTAAGTATGAAATATATATTTTTAAAAAATTGTCTGTGTAGTTTTTGCAAAAAATCTTCCAAGAAAATATACTCCAAAGAGTAAACTATTTCTTGTAAACTTTTCCAGAGAATTATGATAGTTATTAATGAAATATTAATATGTATGAAATATAGACTAAATCGTTAGAACCATTTTGGAGAAATAGCATTCTTTTTAAAAATTTTCTTTCTCTAGCAAACACAACCTATATTCGGAGAATGGATAGGAAGAAAATTCTGAACCCCTGAAGAATCTGAGCGCCATGGCTTCTAGATGAGTGTATAGACGTCAGGACAACTGATGGACATCCAAAGATCATTTTCCGGTGTGTTGAGACCATGAAACGTGAATCCATTGAAACTTCGTTACTTTTTTTTCACAATTACCATGCTTCTTTCACTCCTATTGTCGCTCAAAAGTAAAAATATCCACCAAGTAATTGCTTTATTCTTTATGAAAATGTTCACTATACTGTCGAGTTCAGAACTAAGTACCACAACCGACAAGCTAATATAGTTCGAATGTTTTTCTTTTCTTGAAAATACACTTATATTTATTTATTTTTTAAAAATTTCGAATTAGTTGTACTTTGTTCACTTTTTCTTTAAAAAAACTTCAAATGGTCATTTTTTTACTATCTGAATTTTCATTTTTCTTTTCTTTAGGTAAGTGCACATAATCCAATATTAAAATGTCCAAAAGATCTGAAATCTTTGTTTCAACTTTTAGGGAACATTTCTTCGAATGGAACTTTCGTAAACACTCGTTGAGCAAGTCCTCCGATCAATGCACTCAAAGCTTCGTTGATTGAAGTTTGAAGTTCTTTGATCACATCGACGAAGTTGGCGTTCAAGAAGTTGTTCATTGTATCACCTGAAAACAAAATGCAATAGATTAATTATTATTATTATTATTACTAGTATATTAATAGTGCTAGTAGTTGTTGTAATAGAAGATTATTAATAATAGTACTAGTTGTAGTAGTATTTGATGTTATTAGACTTAAGGAACTGATGTACTTTCAAAACCAAGGTATATTATACAGGTTATAATATAGTGTGTCCGTAAGCTAATGGTGAATAGTAACAATATTCTATACATATATGAAATTAACGGTAAATTGAAGTTAATTTTTCGTTTCTTTTTCTGTAGAGTATATTAGTGAAAACTTCATTTAAAAATGTTTCTGAACATGGATATTTCTATGTCAAGTGTATCCATCATTCACTGCAAAATTTAGTGTGTTTGTGAGTGTAGTTTTTTTTTAATCAATTAAGAACTTAAGAAATTAAGTAAATATGAATGACGTTGTGTGTTTAATGAGAACTCTCACAATTTGCATTTACGATCATGAAATAGTACTGAACGAAAAGGGTTCGATACGGAGTTTAGCGTTTTTCTCAGCAGCAAGGCTATGTGAGACTTGCCTCTATAGCGTAACGTGAGATCCGAAGTACATAAACTCCCGCCGGATATCGAACTCAGGATCCTTTGCCAGAGGTATGTATGCTACAATATAACAAGGTAGTCAACGCGTCTCCTGCAATCTACTAGTAAGTCGGAAGAGGTAGCCAGCAGTGTTCTCTGTCATACTGTCTGTAGTGTTGTTATTGTTCTGTGGCTACCTCTAGCGGGCTAGTGAACAGAAGACCCTTAGCTACAACTGACCTCTGGTGAGCTAATTGAAGGTTACCATCCAAAGAGTACAAGATCTAGCTTACTCGCAAATCTTCTGGAAGCTGGAACACTCTTGAATGGCTCAGACGGCAACGTTGATGCGACTCGGAAGTTCACGTTCGTGGTAAGGGTCTCGACTCGCTGCGACTAAGGTTGGCGGAAAGTGACGTTTAGAATAATTGTGACCAGGTGCGTCGTTGGGGAGGACAGAAGACAATTCCCTCCTGAGTTTGAGAAATATATTAATAAATTGTATTTTAATAAAAACTTGAAACTCCTATGTCAGTCCCCTCCCCCTAGCAAAATCTGAAGTTGCGCTATTGGTTGCGTCATAAGCAATCGAGCTTACTTCACTGGAATGTAATGTTAAGTGCATTCCTCTGCTGCGTTATTGTTATGCGATGAATTCCCATCAGTTTTGTAGAAGTTTTTAGTTCTCCATAGGAGGCTAAAGAAAAAAAAGCAGACGTACTACTATTATAGTGAGTAAAAAAAGGAAATAACAATGAAAACATTTAACTTAAGTACTCAAACATATATTTGTCTTGAAATATCAATAAAGTTTGCGAAGTTAAAATTACTTTTGGTGGACGCTAGGTAAACATATCATGTAAAGAAAGTAGACCGCCAGCAATTTCTAAAATGAAAAGTAGTTCTCAAAGCTAAAAAGGTTGACCATTTCTGCCACATAGACTCGAGTGACCTCTACTGAACGGTCTGTCAACTAGACTTGCCTCTCTTGAATGATCGTTAATGTATTTGTTGAAGCACTGGACAGGTGTATTACCATTATTTCCGTAACCCGAAGAAATTAATGGATAATATCTCTAGAATGTAGAAGTTATGTATCAGATTAACTATTTACAAGGTTTTGAATTTTACAAATAGAGTTTTGTGTATTTCTGAAGAATTCAATTTGTTTCGATGTCAAGAATCGTTGTAAATCTTCGATCTATATTTCTTAGTAGTAACTGCACATTAACATAGAGAAAAGTCTAATGTATTATTGTAGCCATGATGATTGATGAACATCATTTTGCGAACCGGTTTCATGTGCAAGTATTTCCGTATAAACAGTTGGTCCTGACTAAATGGCTTGCACAGTTATATTTACTGGGTGGATGTAGGCTTTGATGAAAATGTGTTTACTAAGGAAAGGCTTTATAATTGGTATCATCACAATGATGAAGTTACAGCATGTTTTCAACTTTAACTGGGTATCTAAGTAAGTTTGTAGGCTTTACGACATTGTCGTAGTGGTTCTACCAGTTCAAGCTCCTCGTTTCTGCCACTAGTTTAACTTTATAGCCGTATATTCATACCAGCTACAGCAGTCAATTACTATGGACAGACGACACGAACTTAATGAGGCGGAAAGAGAGATGATCACTGGAGCCCACAAGTTTGGACATTCGATTCATGAGATTTTCAATAACGTGTTTCGAGAGGCTGGTCGACAATGCGTGATGTTATCGTAAAGTGGAAGCGAGAGGGGATTATGAGATGCCGGCTCAGGCACAACAGATCGTGATCGTTTATGTTTGAAACATGTGGTGAAGTCAAACTGGAAAGCATTATTGGAGATTGTGGCACAGGAGTTTTGATCGGCTTCGAATTGTCCTATCTGCTGAGAAATCGCCGCACTTGGTTTCCATGGTCAAACAGCAGTTTACAAGCCACATATCACACAGCCTGCAGTGCGATCTGTCGTTTACAGTGGTGCAAGGAACCTAAATCCGTTGGACTCTCGAACTGAAAATCCGTCCTATGGAATTATGAATTGCATTACAAGATGTGGCTATCCGATGGACATGTGTGGGTGTGTCGTATCCCCAGAGAATGCTGTTTATAGGACTGTACCGTGCCCAAAATGAAATTCGGTGGAGGACATCCTCTTGTTTTAGTTTAGGGGAACATGAATGCCGAAGCATACCAAACAATTCTAGACAATTCTTCGTTATCGACATTATGGGTAAAATTCGGTGGTGGCCCATGCCTGTTTCAGCACGATAATACTCCGTGCCATACGGTAGACATTACAAACACGTAGTTCGAGGACATGGATGTGCAAGAACTTGATTAGTCAGCCCAAAGTCTAGATCTCAACCCTATTGAACAACTTAAAAAAGAGCTGAAGCGCCACATGATAGCCGGCCATACCTCCCATAAAACACCACTGAGCTGTTTGCCGCTTTGCAAAATGAATGGGCCAAGATTCGCGTTGACATGTATCACAAATTCGTGAAAGTCTTCCTCGAAGGATGGGGACGTCATTGTGGCAAAAGGTGGCCCTACAAGATATAGAAATGGCGCTGAGAGATTGGATTAACGTACTGGTGTGAGTGCCCGGTGATGAATGCCAACATAATGTACATTATTATCTTTCGTTTATTGTTGTTTCAGATGACGCATGACAGACGCGAGTTGTCTCAGATCAGTAGACCTACCACTTTGATTGTGTTTCGTTATTTCTCTGGTACAAAAATTTGATGCAGTAAACATGGAGTTTTACATTTAAGTTTGTTTTCACCCCTTCTCAAACAATGTTTTATTTCCTCAAATTGAGAACCTCAAAATCTATTAACAAAAGACTGTTATTCTTCTATAAATCGGCATTTTTCACAAAATCTTAAAACGGTGTCTCTGGTTAACATTTGGTACGTGTTAGTTAACTTAATAAGCGACACGATTCATATGTCGGTAAAGCACTATTACTAATAGAGAATGTTTCATAATTTTCTGAAAAAGAAAAACCTCTCCAAATAAGACCATTTTTCCCTATTAGTCAACTCGTTTCTTCCTCCCAAATCAATTAAGGCATAACTTATCTATATTGAAGTAAGAGATATGTTCGCACCTGGGAAAGTAAAGTATGCTTGTTACAAATTTATTTATTTTCCATGTAACTTAAACGGTTTCATAATGAATGATTGAAGAGATAGAGATGGATTCATGATAACTTGAGCAGTGACATTACATGTATTAAATAGTTGTTATATGAAATTCAATTTGAGATTTGTGTGTCGGACTACGGATAATACTATTACTACGTATTTATTAATTTTAGCTTAAAATGTGTAAAACGATAATCATGCCTGTTCTTTTGTATGGTTGTGAAACATGCTCGCTTACTCTGAGGAAAGAACGTAGACTGAAAGTATTTGAGAACAAGATCATGAGACAAATGTTCGGACCCAAGAGGAATGGGAATGGGGAATGGCGAATACTTCATAACAAGAAATTACATAATTTATACTGTTTATCAAACATTGTTCGGGCTATCAAGTCTAGGAGGTACAGATGAGCAGGTCATGTACCCAGAATGGAAGAAAGTAAGAACTACAAAGTGTTAACTGGAAGTTCAATCAGAAAACGACCATTAGGAAGACCTAGGCGCAGGTGGAAAAACAATATTAAGATGGATATTGCAGAAATAGGAATACAAAGTAGAAAGTGAATCCAGTTGGCTAATAATAGAAGTCAGTGAAGAGCTTTCGTGAAAGTGGCACTGAACCTCCAGATTCCATAGGCCATAGACTTAGTAATTTCTTAATTTGCACGAAAGAGCCACAGTCATTCGGAGCGGCTTCAAGCTCTTTTACGTTTTCTAAGTGAGAAAGTAATTTCAGTCATCTTTTAGTTGACTTTTCAACTTACCTAATTGTTTGTTCCCGTTAAACAAGTTTTCAAGTGAGAAAGGAGTTTTAATACGTAATATTGTAATTGACCTTCAACTTACCTAATTGTTTGTTCCCGTTAAACAGGTTTTCAAGTGAGAAAGGAGTTTCAATACGTAATATTTTAATTGACTTTCAACTTACCTAATCGTTTGTTTCCCTTAAACAGGTTTTCAAGTGAGAAAGGAGTTTCAATACGCAATCTTTTAATTAACTTTCAACTTACCTAATTGTTTGTTCCCGTTAAACAGGTTTTCAAGTGAGAGAGGAGTTTCAATACGTAATATTTTAATTAACTTTCAACTTATCTAATTGTTTGTTCCCGTTAAACAGGTTTTCAAGTGAGAAAGGAGTTTCAATACGTAATATTTTAATTGACTTTCAACTTATCTAATTGTTTGTTCCCGTTAAACAGGTTTTCAAGTGAGAAAGGAGTTTCAATACATAATCTTTTAATTGACCTTTCAACTTATCTAATTGTTTGTTCCCGTTAAACAATTTTTCAAGTGAGAGAAGAGTTTCAATACATAATCTTTTAATTGACCTTTCAACTTATCTAATTGTTTGTTCCCGTTAAACAATTTTTCAAGTGAGAAAGGAGTTTCAATACGTAATATTTTAATTGACTTTTTAACTTACCTAATTGTTTGTTTCCGTTAAACAGGTTCTCAAGATAAATATGACCGCGTTTAGGGTCGATGTGGAACTCAAATTTGTCAAGATCTAGCTCCATGTAAATGTTGCCATTTCTCCTCACCTCCATGCCATAAAGACGAACTCTAATGTCAACATCATCTGTAAAATAGACAATGTAAAATAGTATAAATGAGCACATGCAACTTTAAAAAATACTACAGATTTTAAAGATTGTAATCAGAACACCTCAAAAGTATCTGTGATACGTACTAGGGTGGGCTGAAAAAAATCAGAATTGTTTATATTTTTTTTCAAGTCGTAATATCACAGAAATTTTTGAATTCGGGAGACAAAAAAGAAGTTTAAAAAATAATTAAAAGCGTTTTATATCTTCCGGTCGCGCACGTGCTCTAAAATTTACCGAAATTTGGAAGTCGCTTTATATCTTCTGATTGCGAATGTACGCTAAAGTTTTCCGAAATTCGGAAAATTTTCACATGTTTACGATAATTTTTAACATTTTTGAATTAACCCTTTGACGAGTGTAGTAGCTTAAATTCTTATGTATTAAAAGCATAGAAAATGATGTTTAAATATTATTTAAATCCACTAACATCATCCGGTCGCGCATTGCCTTCAAATTTAACGAAAGTTTGGAAAATAATTTACAAATAAATGTACTTGTAGATCGCAGTTCAAGGGGAAAAAATACTAACAATTTACGTGTATATTTTGGTTTCCTTTATTAAATACAAGTTTAAAATTTTAAAAACAAATACTATTTTAGACCATAGTAAGATAATAAAAAATTATCGTAGAAATGTAAATTTTTCCAAATTTCAAAAAAAAAAAAAAAAAAAAGCACATTTGCAACCGAAAGATATAAACCAATTTTATTTCTCTTTTTACTCTTTTTAGTCGCCCCAATTTGCGCAATTTCTCCATGGTATTACGACTTGAAAATTCGTTTTGAATTTTTTCTGGCCTTCCCTAATACGTATATGTAAGCACGTACGCAGGAATTTTTGTGGGAGGCGCCCAAAGTTTTAGAGGAGGGGGTTCAAATACAGTATCAGGATTAAATTATATTAAAATTTCTGAATAATCACTTTTAAAATTAGACTACATTTACAGAGAACTCGGAGAAGTTTGGAACCTCAGGACCCACCCCTTGGGTACGTCTCTGCGTATATGCTAATAAACGTAAAGGGAATTATGAAAACATCACACAGATACTGTTAAAAGTTTATGAGTTTATAATATTTTTAGGCTACATCTCATTCAGGATATTGCATATTAAAATCTTGCGAATATCATAACAGAAACCTTAAAGATGTTTGTACACTCTCAATCGGTCTCATCTTAATAAGTTGTGTGGTTTTTCGTACAACATGAATAGTTCACAAAAAAATCACATTTTTCTTAATTTTCTCGGAAACTACACAGCAAGAAATAATGGTGTTAAAAAACAAACTCAGTTTTAACACAAGCTAGCAATCCCAGCATGACTACCATTTTGGCTTGTTACTTCAAGACCAAGGGCTCAATGTTACGGTTAACACAGGCCTGTTATGGCCGATTTCGCACAGAGATGGTGTTGAACTGTGTAACAATAACACCGTGGTGCTGTTGCCGAACTAGGTGAATGAACGAAAGAACATGGAAACAGGAACAGTGCCACGGTGATCTTTCTATACGGGTGGCTCGGGAGGAAGACCGATATCTCACGTTTTCTAACTTTCGAATAAACTGAAAAAGAAAGGTCAACACTTCCATGCAATGGCACATACTGAAAAGCTTTCCCTCCCATCTGTAGGTACGTTTCCGTAATTAAACTAATGGTTCGATCCAACCTATTCCACGTAATAACTCAAATTTACCTAACAAGTGGCGTTTAGTATTGTCTTCCCCTGAGACACTTATATATACCATGTGTTATTAATAACACGGCAAGAAGCAGGCTAGTTAAATACTAATATTAGTAATTGTATTATTTGTCAGTTTTTAATGAAACTTTCCATTTGCTGAGGACAGTGAATTAGCAGGGCATCACAGCCGCCTCAAAATCTTATATATCGGATAGATACACCTTTACTATAATTTTAAGCGTACACATTATCTTCCAAGAATATCATAAATATCTAACAACTGACATTGAGAATTCGTATTGTTTTTATATTTTATTATAATCAAAGTCCTAGTCGTTACATTTGGCACTTATACCAATTAACGAACAACGTGGTAATCTTTCACGAAAATAGTTTTGTAAGCTTATGTATTTTCTGTGAACATTTACACAAGTGCATGTGCTGCCATCAGTTGTCCCTCTTCGTCGCCAGCCATGCCACACTTTATTAAACATCATACATCATGTTCGTTTGATAGGAAAAAAACATTTTTATATATAAAAGTAGATGTTAGGAATTTGTATATAAAATAACATCAACGATATGTCACTAAAGTAACTCCTCATCATGTCACATATTTGATTTAACGGCTACCACTTTAACATTTTTACTTCAAAATGCAATCGACTTGAAATGACACAAGGTTTATCTCAAAATTTATCACATATCATTTTGTTCAGCTCAGTGAGAGTTATCGATTGGTATGACTTGTCTTTTTTATTGTTTTCAGCTATATTCAAATAGAATTATAGATTTTAATTATTTATTACTTTTCCAAATCTAGGATGAAAAAACTGAGTTGAACACCTACTTCTAGTTTTATCTGTGAAATGTACTCACCGAAAGATATATTGCATTTCCCGATGCCGGTGATTGGCAGAAGCAATATCTTCCCTTTGACGTCATAATCTCCTACAATACTCAATTGAGGTGATGTCAAATTTGCTTCAATGTAATATCTTGCAAGATCAGTCCTGAAATGAAAGAGTTTTTTATGCGTATGGCAGATTGGATTATATCAATGCTCAAATAATCTAATAAATTTGCTGTTTTATGTTATATCTGTGTCCGTATCGCTACGCTGAAGTCTGATGCGCTTGAGGATGATGCCTAGGTGACAGAGCACTCATGTCTGGTGCTGCATTCCCTGGTTCGATACCAGACTGTATGAGTTTCTGTGAACAAAATCGTGTCCGTGTGCTTTCTCATGATTCCTTTCCACACTCCCATTCTATTAACTTTTTCATAGTCATTTTCTTTCCTTAAATTCATTACCCGTAGGTCCTTGCTAGAGCAAATTTGTTGATATGCATTTGTAAGAAAACTCTTGTGGAATGTTTTCTTGAATTAACGTGCTACTAGAAAAATACTGTTGACGAATGTTGGAATGCAGATGTCACATTCGTTAGGCTCTGAATTCACGTTGCGGGTAGTGTGTTTGATATTCAGAGTGCGAAATCTTGGGGAGATGGGGAGATTTGCCCCCAATTGATATTTCTGGAAAAATCTTACTAGGTGATGATTAGGGTGACATTATTGTCAGAAGTTTACAAATTAATTTAATATTTAGTTAGTGGGTGACTAGTAGTTAATGGTATCTCTAATCTCACCTCCTTCAATGATTATGATTATTCAAATATGTGAACTCTTTGTATCAAAACATTGCAGTGCGGAGAGATCAGAGGCAGATTTAGCCCGGAGCCGGGAGTCTAGGCCCTCATACTTTTTTGAAAAATGAAATGAAATCTTTGAGTTTTACGTCCCACGGTTATGCCGGTGAGGCTAAAGAAGACGGTGATGATGAGTACTGAATGAAATGGTGGAATGAAGAAAGTGGGAGGAAACAGGAGAACCCCGAGAAAACCCACGCACACGGTATTTGTCCACCACAAAGTTCACTTGGCGGGTCCGGGACCCCTAGCACCAGAGGTGAACGCTCTACCACTGAGCCACCACGGCCCCTCGTATTTTTTTGAGTGACAAAAATATTTTAATTATTTATTTATATTTTGAAAGTTTATAGTAAACTCATGATATGCCTATCATAGTCTGGGTTCTGGCTTGCAGCCCCCCGTTTTTACCTTCCAGACAAGAGCACCGATCCTGGGGTGTTATGGGAGTGGGGCCCCGCATTATATTTATGAATATACATATTTGGCATAATTTGAATTCAGTTTGTCTTAAAATCCTCATATGTGCCTTCTGCAACCAAACACATCTGAATGCTCCTCCCCCTAAAGTTCCAGAGAAATCGACGCCCTTGCTTCTAGATCCGCCACTGGAAGAGATTTCTTTTTCTTTTTTTTTAACACTCGTCTCCCCCCATTTCGATTGTTATGATTTCGCATTGGACTAATATCAGTCGACTAATAAACGGGCATGATTTTGCTTTAGCCAATCAACAATCAAAGAAACAACTCAATATTGTTGTACTGTTGTGTTTTCGTTTAAGTGAGAGAATGTCCAAGTGTTTCTTTCTCTTTGGTTACATTTCTTTTATAGTGACTTCAGAGTTAATACATAGCTTTGGCATCAGCTAACTCCCCCTCCCCCTTCGTTCTTTCTCGCATTTGACTCTGGGGTGACATTCCAAGTCTTGTAATGTGTCTCGAATACAAAACTAATTTGAATTCCACTTTATAAACAGTAGGCTCTGTTACACGTAGTTTGATGCTGAAAAGTTATGTTAAACCCGAATCCATCAAGATATTTTGGCATTCACACAAGGTGTTGTCAGTAAGGCAATATAAGCTGTAATTACAATATTTTTATGACGATGTTATTAATAATAATTAGCAGTAGTATTTACGAACCAATAGCATTTCGTTTGTTTACTTTATTTATACTTTTACGTTACATCAAACGTAAGAAGATTGGACCCACAACCAGTGGCGAAGCGTAATCCCACAAGTATAGTTAGTTCCACTACAAATATTTTGAAGTGCAGTTCATATTTTCTTCTGTCTGGGATTTGCAGTGGGAATAAGGGGGATTTCCTACTCACTTGCTGTTTTCATTTCCTGCATAACTGAAAATGGAGGGATAGAAAAAGAAAGAACATTCTTACATGTTAACCGTCAAATTTCTTGGATAAGCGTTTCTTACTTACATCTTCCACTTTAAAGTACAATACTGCATTTAATTAATGCATCATGTGATAATGACTTCACTAGAAATGTCAATGCTCAGGAGGAACTTCATTTGAATCAACCCAAGATATTTAATACTGTATTCTATTAAGTGATATATTTAAGGGATGACTTCAGAGCTTAAGCACTCACCGAAATTTTATCGCGATTTTTTTATTGTTTTGTATATATATATATATATATATATATATATATATATATATATATATATATATATATATATATATATATATATTGTAGAATTTTCACATTTACAAGAATAAAGTTAGCAAAGCCCCTCTCGAAACAAGCAAAGTCCCTCTAAACGAAATCCTAAATATACCACTGATTCTACGAAATGGAAAATTCAACTGAAATTACACACAAATGTGATTTTATCCTGTACGGTAGCGCTTGGTAAATTTATGCATGTGTTTAATGTATCAGACTCACATTTTACAAGCTATTATGGACCAAGCCCCCTGTAGGGGGAGAAACAGGTACTCTGAACAACTCCTGAGCGCATACACCTAAAATAAACAGTTTAGCACTAATAGAAATACATAATTATACACAGAAACTTCTTACTCTATGTTAAGAAAATAATTTAATAACGTATTAGCATTGAAAGATGTCTCCAACGCTAAAACTGAACTCCCAGAGGCGAGCCTTTGCACCTTCCCAAAATGCGTGCAATCACCAGCGATAATAGCTTCGCTTCCTGAGCAGCATAGCCCGTAAGTCTGTCTAGCGAGCTGGTGAGGCTCAGACGAAAGGGTCTCCAACTGTTTCTACCAACCTACTACTTTTTTTTTACCGCAAAAAAACGAAATGTTGAAGTATTGACTTTATTTTATAAGAAATCAAAGGTAAAGAAAATATATGGTAGAAAACAGGTAGACTCGGCCTCAGAGCCTCATAGTACGCTTCGCCACTGCCCACAACTACAATGGTACCCAAACCTCAACTCAAGTGTATACTGTTATCGTTACGGATGGTAAATATGGACCTATTGTGACCGCGACGACTTCTGAAACCTGGGCTCTACACCAATCATAGAACTTCTTTGCCTCACATGTGATGGATTGTAAGAATTCGGTACGAATCGTGGAGCTGTCTTCCAAACACAGTGGAAAAGACGTGAATCAGCATGAGTGCACCAACAATGTTGCCAAACTTAAGAAACGTAACGAACGAGCGACAAAAAAGGAGCATTTAAAGCGTTATAACACAAACAGTTGAAATTATATAGTAACAATAATAAGAGGAAAGATATATATATATATTAAGAAAATAAACAAAACGAAACCTAGCGGCCATCCGACAACACTGTACTCTGGGAAGATGTTGTTTGTGTAGCACGAGAGACGCCACTGACAAAATTTCATGGATCGGGTTGACAACCGGGACACAAACACTTGTGTTCTATCCGATGCTGAAATTAGTAGATCTAGGTCAAGCTTCACACCTCCGTGCGATCACTATAATATGTTATTGGGTCATTGCCATTTGGAAAGAAAGTGGCATAAGTTACTAAACCTGATTTTCCTTTTAGCATTAACACTTGTATATTTTACTCTAATTAAAAATAATTTTACATAAACGTGGACAAAAGAGTAGCTGTTGGCCTTATGTAATTTGATATTACGTTTACAGCTACTACATGAGCTAATTAATTTTAGCCTGGAATAACGTCATGGATATTCTGTGTAGTAATTACTGTATGTATGTATATTTCTCTTTTTTTTTTTTTTTTCTTTAAGATCATCATTCCTTGTCTGCTTGAGGTTATACAAGACGTGATCTTGCCGAAGATCGATCCTGGGGCTACGCGTACAGACATCGTTATTTGATAAGATTTTATTCAAGTGGAAACATTTACATCTCCAGTGTTTTGGGAAACTGGCCTTTTAACAGTTCATCCGGTTTCATACTCTACGACATAAAATGTTCCACAATTGCTAATTTTACAGTAGAAGTGAATGAACGAGGTAGATATAATCCCTTCTTTTTATAGACGCGACTAATTTTACATTGTGTTTTCTACCTGGAAAGAAAAACTCTAGAAAGAAAAAATAGTAAAAGTGGTCTAGAACCAGAATACAAAAAACACTAAAAAGAGAAGAATTATTTTTTTAAAAGCCTTAAACGTTACTGTTATTCATAAATACTTTTTTTATTTTATTTTTTTAAAATCAAATTACTGTCATTGTAACTAGTTTTATATCAGCATTTATTTGTTTAGCTTGACACAGATTTCAAAGTTTTTTATTAGTAACATAGTAAGATTTGGGAACTTTTTAAAAAAATATTTTATGTTTTTCAGAGCTTTTTTTAAATTTTCTGCTTTCTAGAGCTTTCGTAAATGTTGTGCTTCTTTTAAAGTCAGTTAATATATATATATATATATATATATATATATATATATATATATATATATATATATATATATATATATATATATATATATATATATATATACTATAGTTTTTTTCGCTTTTTCCATTACTTTAGTAGTTTAGTTAGGCATCTAAACTAGGGATGGCCAAAAATTTTCGGATCCGGATATCCCGGATCCAGTGAGATCCGGATCCGGATCTTGCCGGATCCGGACCTAGATCCGGATCTCGGATCCGAATCTCAGATCCGGATCTCGGATCCGAATCTCAGATCCGGATCTCGGATCCAAACCTCAGATCCGGATCTCGGATCCGGATCCGAAATTCGGATCTCGGATCTGGGTCCGTATCTCGGATCTGGATCCGAAATTCGGATCTCGGATCTGGATCCGGAACTCGGATCTCGGATCTGGGTCCGGATCTCGGATCTGGATCCGAAATTCGGATCTCGGATCTGGGTCCGGATCTCGGATCTGGATCCGAATCTCAGATATTGATTCGTATCCAAACCTACATCTGAAATTGTGATGATAAAATTGAATATCTAAAATTCGTCAAAACTTTTTTCGGATCCACTAATATAGTAGGATGCTGTGCTTTTAAATGTTTCCATAACACGTTTGTGCTACCTTTGTTCTTTATGTTATTTTAACCTTGCAATATTTACTTTCTTATATAAACTTTCTTATTTTATCATATACAAATGAAATATCTTTTAGATAAGACCCTTCTAATCGCAGGAATACTGGACAAAACAAACTCTTTATTAATAGTAGTTTCTGACTCACTAGAGTTCAACCATCAACAAATCTTTCACTTCGAAGGTACAGCAAAAAATATAGACTGGCTGGCGTGGAACAACAGTAGATCTTTAAACATACACACGAGAATTTCAGGAGAGCGATATGGTTGTGTAGTATTATTAGTATTAATAAAAGTGTTCGTTGTACGACTTTATTACCTGACTTATGGCTTGCACTTCTGAGGTCAGGAGTTTGTTGAAGGAGTAAATATAAAAGAGATTTCTGTTATTTCTTCTTCACTTCAGGTTTCTTTAATCATACATTGCAGGACGTAACCAAAACATATCCATGCATCGTATCATTGAAACGTTTTGTGTTTTGTATATTAGTGTTCAAAAATATTTAACATATTCGCATTTGTTCATGTGATCTCAGGTTCAATTCTCGGTGGAACATACATGAGATAATTGAAAGCTGAAACAATATGAAAATAGTATTTAAAAGTCAGGAAATTAATATTAAAACTTTAGCTATCTATCGGGACTGTAAGGCTATAGTTAAATTAACCCACACGTTTCGTGAAGATATATTAAGTCGTTATTGTTTATTTACTATAAGCTACCAGATACATCCTCAGAGGCCACTTTACACTGTAATAATCAACAGATGAAAACATTGGGAAAGGAATGGAAGGAAGGTCTCCAGAGCCTTAGATCAAGGTACTAACCTAGCATTTGCCCAGTATAACTGAGGAACAACCCTGGAAAATCCTCAGTCAAGATAGCTGGTCTCCGAATTCGAACTCAGTATAATCCAATTGCGAAGCAAGAATCCTAACAAGTAGCCTGAGCTCACTCCGTATTATTATTATTATTTAATTAACGTAATGTTCTAAAATTAGTGCAAATTAAACCCTACTTTCTTTATTGCTGATGATATAGTTAATAAGCCTACATGAGATATCAGTCTCCCATTACATAGGCCTTGCTCAAGAAAGAATACCAGAACTGGAATTCAGGAAGCGGGGGTGAAGAGATTAATGAGGATGAGGAAACTATGTGCGATGCAAAAACTGAGAAATTATGACTTCATCACATATATATTCACTTACACACGTCAATTAATGTTTCTCTGATACAGGGCACTCTACTTTCTATAGTGGCAGGAAAATGGTCCGCTTTTGTAAACGAACACATTAAGCACGTGCATATAGGCACAATATCCGTGCAAAGAAACATAGGTAAAACTAGAAAAAAAATAGGGAAAGCGAGGGGAAAGTGATAAAACGCCATTCAGCTTTTTTTTTTAAAAAAAAGCTGAAAATAACTTGGAGCTACGAAAGACGCGAGGCGAATTTTATTGAAATGATTGTTTTTCCTTAGTGATTAATTGTGCTAACTATGAACATGAATTAAAAAGAAATCAAGTAGCTAGCTCTGAGTTTCGCAAACTGGTTGAAAAGAAAATATTGGATAAAATTTAATAATAAAGAAGGCATTTATGATAATTAAAACAAATTAAATTCTTGGCACGACAGTCCTTTGGTTCCTACCATCGGGCTTACGTTCATTTGAAGTGGGATTTAAATGCAAGACATTTACAGTAAAAGGATCCACAGCCTAATGCCGCAGACCACTCGACTATGGCTGTCGGGTTTTCTCGGCTAATCTGTAGCACATTTACAGTAACTGATTATTTTAAAAGTTGCTCCTAAATACTGACAATCTAAGTTTTATGTATCAAATATTTCCTGCCATAATACCATACACTCTCCGACTTCTATAGAAGTAAAGCTATAGTTACCCACATTATCTAATACAGAAATAAGTTCTGATTCTCTAATAGCTGCTGATGGTGATAGTCAAGGTTCACTGAAGCATGATCCCAAACCCAAACTGAGATATTGATGTCACTGGAACGCCTGAAAAGTCATTGTGGGTAAGTGAAATGCCCACTTGTCAGGATGAAGGGCGATGGTGATGTGAAATGCAGGGCTGTCAGAGGTACTACTTATAATAATTGGATTTGTAATATTCTATGTTGCCGTAAACCCTCTTCAAGAAGATAACTGTTAACTTTAGCTTTGAAAATGTTACATAAAGAGTTTTATTGCTATCATTAGGTTGCATATAAATCTCTTTATTCCGGAGTTATCGGATTTATTTTACCGCTTAACTTTCACATCTCTTCTGATTTACGAATATTTAAATCACGATTATCCCCTTAAGGTCAATTAGTGATATTTTAACTTATTTCGAACCAACTATGTATATGGCTAGTCTTGTTATATGGGAATAATTGAGACTAGAAGCAGTCTACAGGCTACGTTGAAAAGAATCTTGTCCGACCTCCTGATAAACCACGTCTTTCAGCAAGGTGAATTGTGGCAATCCGATACTAACATGAGGAAATCTTCCGGTCCAAGTAAAAGCTTCCATAAGATTCAGCACCCTAATCAGTGGTATGTGCCTTGCTAATTTTTCTCCAATGTGAAAGTACCTAACTTTATTGTTAAAAATGAAAAGGTTTTTATTTCAAACAAGTTGTCATTACAGTTTTCATATTTGAACACAACACTCATGAAAAGTCATGTTAAAGCGCGACTTACTCCTGAAAAAGAATATTTATCTGTTTTTAATTTCTCGTGTTCCTCAAACTACATGCGGAATTAGTGCAAGTGACTTCCGCTCGCATTACCAAGGTACAAACGCAATGGCGTATTTAGGGGAGAGGCTTCCGGGCTTAAGCCTCCCCCCCGAAATCTTACTTTCCATAGTAAACTATATGAAATATCTTGCAGAATTTTCACATTTTCAGGCAAAGCCTCCCCCCGAAATTTAGCAAAGCCTCCCCCGAAACAAAATCGTAAATACGCCACTGTACAAACGGCTACGATCTTGGTACTAGCACATGTTTCGGTTTCCAAATCCCAAATATTTATATTTCAGCTGATTCTATATATGAATCCGAAATTTCAAATCTAGATAAGAGGCACCAAAATTCATAGTTTATTCTCAGTGTTCATATTGTGATTTACTAAATAATTATTAAATCTAATTGTAGGGTATACATTTGATATTTTGAGCAGACTGAGCAAGATAAATATACGTAAAAAGGAGTCAATACTTCAATACTTGTCTTAACTGTTTATGTTTTCTTAACTGTCAATGAAATAGGTGCATTGAGGAATTTTAAATATTCATCTCGGTCCTGCAACCGAGTGGAACTAGATTCGACATTCGAACTCTCATCCGGATCATTTTTTTTCTTAAGTAAGCCAAACATTTGATCTTTAGAGTAGAATGAAGGAAACAAATAGACTTGTCAATATTCGTCTTAATTTTCTGTTCTCTTCTTCACTGTCAGGACTTCGTGAAATTACTTTCGGCGAATTTTAGATATTCAAGTTTATCATAATTTGGATGGGATGTGGGTTTGGATAAGAATCAAGATCCGAGATCCGAATCCAGATCCGAGATTCGAGATCCGGATCCAAATCCGAAATCCGAGATCCGGACCCAGATCCGAGATCCGGATCCAGATCCGAAATCCGAGATCCGGGCCCAGATCCGAGATCCGGATCCGAAATCCGAGATCCGGATCCAAAGGATCCGGACCCAATCAGATCCGGATCTTCGGATCCGGCCAGATCCGGATCCGGCCATCCCTAATCTAAACCAGATGTAGAACTCCACAAAAGGTATCGGTCTATAAAACATGTATTAATAAACATATTTTTCTTTTAAGATACTGCGTGTTACGGAATTATACGTGGATATACCTGATACACACAATTACTACATTAACAGTGTCAATTGTTAAATTTCACAGCGTAGCTTTGATCAACTGTTGAGTTTCACAGCGTAGCTCTGATTAGCTATTAAGCTTCACAGTATAGCTCCGATGAGCTGATAAGATTCACAGTGTATCTCCAATCAGCTGTTAAGCTTCACAGTTTTGCTCCGATCACCTGTTAAGTTTATCAATGTTGCTCCAACCTATTAAGTTTCACAGTGTCGATTCTGTTACTCCTTAATTTTCACGGTGTAGTTCAGACAGCTGTTAAGTTTGCCAGTGTAGCTCCGATCAGCTGTTAAGTTTCATGGTGTAGTTTCGATCAAGTGCTAAGTTTCACAGTGTAGCTCTAAGCAGCTGTTAAATAGCACAGTCTAGCTCTGATCAGCTGTTAAGACCCACAGTGTCGTTCCGATGAGCTGTTAGATTTTATAGCGTAGCTCCGATCAGCTTTTACTTTCACAGTCTCGCTGTGACCATCTGTGAAGTTTTACAGTCTAGCTCCAAGCGTCTGTTAAGTTTCACAGTGTAGCTCTGATCAGCTGTTAAGACCCACAGTGTCGCTCCGATCAGCTGTTAAATTTTATAGTGTAGCTCAGGTGAGCTTTTACTTTCACAGTGTTTCTCCGATCATCTGTTAAGTTTCACAGTGTAGCTCTGATAAGCTGTTCAGTATCACAGTGTCGTTCCGATCAGCTGTTAAATTTTATACCATAGCTCCGATCAGCTTTTAGTTTTACATTGTCGCTTCGATCATCTGTGAAGTTTTACAGTGTAGCTCCGGGTTTGAGTACGGCGGCGAGGTTTTGGCCCGCAAGATTTTGAGCGGCGATGTATCCGCCGCGAGATTTTGCCCGTATCTCGTAGCTCCGAATACTGTCATCAAATCTTTATGAAATTTACAAGCAGAATAATAGTATTTCAAGAATTATCAAAATCGGTACACCTACGTTGATGTTTGATGTTTGAGTGAATATACATACAATATATATATATATATATATATATATATATATATATATATATATATATATATATATATATATATATATATATATATATATATATATATATAGCTATAAACAATAATAAAGAATGAATATTAATTATACAAAAGCTATGTTTTTTAAATGAAAGTTATGTATTTACCTGACTGATCTAACGTTGATGTTCCTTATGCCGTGTATGTGTCCATCTTTTATGGTAAGTATAAGTCCCACTGGGCCAATCCCTTGGTCTATCAAGATCATCGGCGCAGGCAATGGGTCAGAAGGAGGTAAACCGAATTCTCGTATTCCTGAAATATAATATGAAGGAATAAAAAAAATAAGGAAAAAGAAAAACTTTAAATGCTTGCTGGCAACAAGTCAGATAGGGGTAAGCCAAAATCTTTTATTACATAAATAGAACTTAAGATGATAAAAAGAAAAATCTAAATGTTCGCAAGCAACAGATCAGAAAGACATAAACCAAATTTTCTCGTTCCTGGAATATACGAGGGGGGCTGAAAATTTAATGCCTTTGTTCCCTTTAAATTGAAGTAGACAAATAAAAGTGTTGGCATATGAAATCCTCATATCTTAATATGTAATTGTGTTAAAATAGATTGAATCCTAATTGTACAACATCTGTCACTACAGGCAGAAGGTAAGATGTAAGAGGCACGAGGAAGTTTCACGTCGTCGGAGCTGAGGACCGTTATGAAGTTCCTATGGCTCCAAGGGAAATCTTCAAAGGAAATTCATATAGATATGAGCCGAACACTGGGGAAGAAATGTCCTTCATACAGCTGTGTAAAAATCTTGACATCACATTTTAACACTGGCCATTTTACGGTGGAGAATAATGGCCTACCTTTTTACTAAAATGACACCAAATTTCACATTAATTGATAAAAAAAATTAGTTTTTCCGCATGTTCCTGCTAAAGATATTTATGGTGAATATTTAATGTGACTTTCAGAAAGGGGGATGAAACCCCATATCAGTCACTGGCACGTACAAGAAGCATCGGAATATTAATTCTGTGAAATTTGTGATTAATCTGACGCTTACTCGCATTTTCAAAATAAAATTTGGGATTGTGCTAAAACTCCACCCACCACCTTTTAATGCCCATTACCCCTGAAGGGAGAGCCTTACCCAAGATAGTGTTTGAAACGACTCCGCTAGCACTACGGATGAGTGTCATTGCATTTTGTATCACGTAATACTCATTTGTACCGAAAGTTTTAGTAATAATTATTGGAAAAAACTTATTCCAAAATTAAATATTGAATCTCCCATAAGGAAAATGAACTTTTGTGTTTACGCCCCCCAAAAAGGAACTAAACAATGATTTTCTCTTATTTTCTTTCGAAATTTTAAAAAAAGTTCAGACATTTTTCAATAAGAATGCCAAATTTCACGTTAATAGTGTGAAAACTTTATCTTCTGCTATTGCTGTAGAAAATTACAGGAATTATGGAACAGTCTATGTATATATATATATAGTCTATATATATATATATATATATATATATATATATATATATATATATATATATATATATATATATATAATTGCTTGAACTTACCTTTGATGGTACTTTTAAACATCTGTTGAGCTGAAGACCGTACGCACTCGTCAACATTTGGGTCGTTGTATTTGCATATAGTAAGATAGTCAGCTGGAAAAGAGAAAAGATAATATTTTAACACAAAATATTTTAAAATTCTATATAGCAGAAATGAAATACATTAGTATCACTTAGAAATGTTTTAAATAAATACTTGTTTTTGGGATGGGGGTCTTTTTTTTAATAAAAGAAGCAACTTTTTTTGACTTTTTATAAGTTTCTTCTTCAAGTGACAAGTTTATTTTCTTCTGGTGGATTCTACAATTAAAAACTTATGCTCTATGTTTAGTACGGGCTTGCTAGTTGTTGGTTTTCGAACTGACATTTCATTAATGGCCAGAAAGTGTAAATGATAAATTATTCAACTCAACATATTACATTATCATGATGGTTGCCTAACCACTTGGTCAATTTCCTGAAAAATAATATATCTTGTCATGTGTTTTGTACACGTTGTCTAAATTTCAATTGACAGATAAAAAAAATCTGTCAATTAATCATAAATCAAGAAGCAGATAGAAATCCATATTTGTTTTGGTACAGAAGTTTGCTTACGTCTCGTTGTCTGTTCGGGAAACACTTCACTATGTGAGCTAGTGTTGAATTCAGACTTTTGTACAAGGGGAAACAATAAAAATTTAGGTGGTACATTAAAAAAACACTCCCGGATTTGGTCTTTCAAGGCCATTCTAACCCAAAATTTTTTCCAAAGAATCTCCTTAGTCCCACCAGGCGAATACCGGAATGTGTAAAAAGTACAGAACACAGAAACCTTTCTTTTAAAAACTAGTGTGGAAAACCCTCACATTACACATCCATGTGAGAGACTCTCTTTCTGTTTCTACTTTTTGCCTTCCTTCCTTGCTCCCAACAGTGTAGGAAGGCTTCTAAAACAGCATATCTCGAAACCTACGCAATACATATGTGAAGAATGAGTCAGGAGGATGAGGGCTAATTTGAACCATTTTCGGGGCTGTTTTATTTTGTTTACCAGGTCCTTACTATAGTGTTTCACCTCCCAATTTTTTTATATCAATATTTCATGCTAATCCTAGATCTCCTTTCTCTCTTCGTGTTACATTTACCAAAAGAAAATCACAGAATAAGGAGAGAGTGGGACGATATGGAAAAAAGATTACGTCATTAATAATTATGCGCCAGGAAATGAGTTCCCAGAAATAAGGTCCCAAAGTTTTGTGCTTTTTCCCTTCTATTTGCCTGTTAAGTATGGAGTTGTTGGACAAAGGTGGTGCCATTGGAAAGTCCAGGGTAATCTAAACACAGTGGTAATGTCAGAAATTGGACCCTAGCCTCGAAGTCTCACAAATGGATCTCGAATTTTGCACTCTAATTCCTTCTATTCATCTTTGAAACATGGAGCTGTTGGTTATGGGTTGTGACGTTTTAAAGGTTCAGGTGCCCTAAGCAAATCAGTGACATCAGGAATGGGCCCCGGGACCTGAGACCTCAGAAACGATGCCCCAAAGTTTTGGGTTCGGGTCCCTTTTCTTGCCAATTAAGCAAGGAGTTGTTGGACAAGGATGGTGGCGTTGAAAAGGTCAGGGTCATCTGAGCACAGTGGTGATGTCGGAAATCGAACCCGGGCTCTTAGATCCCGAAGTTTTGAACTTGAGTGACTTTTATTGGCCTATTAAACTGAAGTTGTTGGGCGCGTGTAGTAGCGTTGGAGAGGTCAGTAATGGGCTCTGGACCACAGGTTTCAGAAATGAGGTCCTGAAATTTTGGGCTCGGGTCCCTTCTATTTGCCTATTAACCATGAAGCTGTTGGACAAGAGTGGTGAAAGGTCCGTGTCGTCTCAACGTAGTGGTGATATCAGAAATCCAGCTCGGGTCCCGAAGCCCCAGAAATTGGGCAGAAGTTTTTGGGTGTGTCGCAAATCTTTGCTGTAGCTTAAATACAACACCTTGTTGCGCGATTTAAAATAATCAACTCATATATATATATATATATATATATATATATATATATATATATATATATATATATATATATACAGAGCGTTCAAAAAGGGCACCTGAATCGTGGCAAGTCAAAGTCGCATTCAAAGTCACATGAAATAAAATTTTATGCGTAGGTTTGCAACACTGCTATATTATCGCCTTGCGTGAAGTTCCTTTCTTACATTCCAGTCAGCAAAGTGACGTTGAAGTGATTGTTGCATCTAGTTAGGGGTCTCTGAAACAATGGTGTTAATTTGGAACAACGAATATTCCTGGTTGAATATGTGTTTCGTGAACAAGGTGAGTACAAAGAGACAGTCAAAGATAAGTTTGCAGCTAGGTTTCCGGATACACCTGTTCCGAATCGTCACACTGTAAGGGCACTGATCGATAAATTTAGAGACATTGGAACGGTAATGGACTATGATCGAAGTGGTAGACCGTCAGTGCTCGATGAAGAAAACATGGTACACATATCGGATACAATGCAACGTAGCCCTTATAAACCACTTCGAAAACTTGCCCAGGAAGAAGCAATAAGTGTTGGTACGGCACAAAAGGCGGTTCGTAAGAAACTGCGTCTTATCCCGTATAAGGTGAGAGCGGTGCAGCAGTTACTTCCTCCCGATAGTGTAAAACGAGGGCAGTATTGTGAATGCTTTACACGGTTTGTTATGGACAAGTCTGACGATGTTTTGGATAATGTTTTTTTTTCTTTTTTTTTACTGATGAGGCCTGGTTCCATTTATCAGGTTACGTCAATGCCCAGAAATCACGTTTGTGGTGTGCAGAAAACCCACATGTCATATATGAAGTTCCTCTGCATGACCAGAAGGTAGGGATGTGGATTGCAATATCCAGAAGAAGAATAGGCTCATGGGGGACATTTCCAACATTTGCTGTGAAAATGTGTGTTAAAATGTGTGTGTATATGCTACGCCCTGTACATAGTGCTTTTATGCCATAAAATATAATAAATTTTGAGTAAAATAATTTTCTCGTTGCTTTGAATATGTGACATGAATCAGGTGTATAGAGATTTTTTGAACGCTCTGTATATATATATATATATATATATATATATATATATATATATATATATATATATATATATATATATATATATATATATATATATACAGCACAGTTAGTAGACAAGAGCTCAAGACAGAAGGGGACAATGACTCTGACGATGAGCAACCTACTCAGGCCATTCCTAAACCACTTTAACCTCAGTGCAAAAGGTCAATATTTCCTGGTCCTACGAATGCTGGTTTTTGTCGACTACCGCTTCTTTGTGCCTCAAGGTTCGCTCATCTACTTGTCATACACGGACACCATGGACTGGAGTCAATTGATTCTTGGCTCAAATGGGCGAGAGCCAGCCGGCAAAATTTGCTGACCATGAATAAACTACATCGCTACTACGTGTTGTATTTGCAAGCCAGTTAGAGCAAGTCCTTCCTCAATGTTGATCACCTTGATCTCATGAATCATGAAACTTGTGAGATCTGGTTTGGTTACAACAAGGACCAGTTTCAGGATATCTTGCAAGATGTCACCCCTCCCTCTATCTGCCGCCAGTTAGACATTTCTTATGCAAGGTCAGGGCTATCGTTGCCAACAGAAACAACGGCTCTCTGCTAAGCTTGAAGCAGCATGCTATGGGTTGAGAATTAAATGCAGCAATTATTGTGATGCGCGAAGTGATGGTTTAGCTTTACAATACACCTGATCGAGCCATACTGCTTGGGCAAACTAGCATCCCTGCCCAACTTTTCTGCTTCAAATCAGTGTACGCCGGCTACTGATGGCTTTGTTTGGTCCTTTCCTTGCTACCCAGAATGATGCCTTCATTCTCAATCATATTCTCCTGAAAAGGTACCTACCTTTCATACAAGTGGGCGATACATTGGTGGCGGCCCGTGGCTTTCGGATTGCCAGGACAAGTAGGAAGTCAATTGGCATTCATTTTAATATTCCGCAGAATAGGGCCTCATGAGCTGCTGAACGGATGACAGAGCAAGCCAACGAATCAAGATCAGCCACCAAGGTGCAATTCGTTATTAAGCAGTTCTTTGGTCGGCTGAAAGCAACGTTTCACTACTTTGCTATCCCGGTTTTCATCGTATTACCGACACGTGACTTTCAGACGCTAGAAATTGCTTGTGCTATGCTCAGTAAGTTAGTTTCAAAGAACAACGCTAACCAAGACGGCCCAACGCCTACTTGATCGCACGAAAACGAAGAACAAGATAGGAAATTTCTTTGCGGAGAATTTGACCCTATTAAATCTAACACGGAGGAATACACTTGGTTACACACCTTTCCCAGTTGCCAATATTGCCATAATCTTCCCCCTCGTCTCACTAATGACTTCTGTCTCATTATCTGGGGCTCTTATCAACTGGACAATGTGATCTCATACCTCGAGAGTGAAACCAATGCTGACGTTGATGATAGCAAGAACCGTGACGTGAAAAGATACGCGGGCCAGCCGAATATCGATTACTGCGTCCTTGCCATCGAAATCGATCAAACCAACAACGCCATTCTGGTAAAAGGCATACTGTAATCACAACGCTCTTGCCAAAATAAATCACGAAAGGTTTCTCTGTTGTTCCATTCGGACACTACTCTGGCTGCAATTGATAGAGTGGTCGAGCATTTGGTGTAATTGTGACAGTGGTGCAAGGACCGGAATGCTGTACCCACATCATGATTGCATTTTGATATGTGTACCACGATATGAAAATTCTACATCACCTATGTAACCATTGTAAGAATATATTGTTTGGCCATCTTGATTAGTTCGGTTCCTTTGAGGACCTCAAGTTAGGCAATTAATCGTTTGTCTTCATGATCACTCAGCATAGTTGGGTATCTCGTCGCAACTCAAACTAGGTGGCTGTTGACACTACTGCAAGGAACAAAGCAAAGAAAATCGAAGCTCTTTCTGCTAAAATAAAGACAATGCATATTAATTCCTGAAGCGTTTGCACATGTTACGAAGTAACAAGGTTGATCATGAGCTCAAATAATACTTTAGAATTGATATCTGATTTAGCAACAAGAGTTGCAGTCGCTGGGTGTTCACTCGTCATTTAACACAACGAAACATTCGGGTTAGGGTCTAATTTCTGATTTTATCGTTGTCCTCAGAGGAGCCAGATCTTTCTAACACCACAAACCACGTCCAAGAACTCCATGTTCAATAGGCAAATAGAAGGAACCCGAACCCAAAACTTCAGGACTCCATTTCTGCGGCCTCGGGACCAGGGCCCGATTTCTGATATCACCGCTTTGCTCGTGAGACCCCCGCGGCTACCAGGCGAATAGAAGGGACCCGTGGAAAATAAAAACGCTGTTGATTTTCTTTTCAGAAAAGCATTTTTAACTTTTAGTCCTTTAATATTGCTTAATTATAATGGTGCGTAATACACTATTTGAAATTATAATGAAGCAACACTATTTATGGAATGGGTAAATGAGTGGAGGCAGTCAGATTGACAGACCAATAGTTTCTAAGGTATTGTGCGCAATAGTAATTTAGAGACTGTGCTTTTGTCTTTGGCATATTATTCCTAAAAGACACAAATTACTCTTAATAATCGAAGTAGTGGAAAAACATAGTCTTATAAATCGTGCTATGGTAATTTAACATTAAAACTTCTTTGCAATATATTTTTTGAACAAATGAACTGAGAAAATAAGGTATTAATACACTTAAGTCTAATATTTTAGAACCTGTTTGAAGCAAGAGTATGAGCTCGACCACTGATGGTCTCAGGAATTATTTGTTTTCTTTTTGCCTTTGTTCGAATGTGGCTCAAGGACTTACCTAATCTTTGTAAAAGTAAATACCTGGATAAATCTAGGGAGTAAAGGGACCAGAGAGTGATACTGATCAAATTTCCTTTCTGTATGTCCCGAAGTATTGTAAGTGTGGATGGCGTAGAATGTAATACTTATTACATAAAATCTCAATTCTGTATATGTCGAAGTATTGTAAGTGTTTGGTTTGCCCGGAGTGGATTCATTTTTACTTGTAAAATGAACCATAACTATTTTTCTCCTTTAAAAACTACTAGCGTTACTTACCTATTCCACTAGGTTATAATAAGAAAAAATATGTTTCGTTTAAACGGCATCGGAAGTTTTATCTTAGCGACACCGAAAAATATAGATTTGACACTAATATAGGACATTTTCGATCATTCTTATATATCTACCCTTCCCTCTTTCCTAAGTTGCACCGTCAAAGTGAAATTATAAAAATCATTCCAGGCGCGAACCTCATCTAATGTTGAAAATTTGATCGAAATACGTAGGTTGGGTGGTACAAGAGTTATAGTCACTAACATAGTCACTTTAATTTTTATTTATATAGGTAGATAATAAATAAGTTTTGGTCCGTTTTACAAAATTCGTCGTATTTAGTATTTTTTTACAAGAATTAAAATATTGCAAAGAAGTAATAATATAAAAGTCATTGATACAGAAGGTTGTTCGGTTTATATCAGACAAATTTTGAAAGGTACTAACATTACGAGAAACCTTGCCGCCAGCAACAATGGTGTTTTATTGAATTCTTAGTACAATGGATTATCGACCAACATTGAAGGCTGCATTAGAGCAAATTTTAGCGGAGCACCGGAAAAGAAATTTGGTCTTAGTCCTCCCTGCAAAATGTCCAGAGACCATAGAAGGTGAGCGAACTCCGATGTTGAAGGCGTCTTTCCAATAAGCAAATGTCACAGAAATCCATTCTTCTGACACCTTGGTTCTTCACAGGAATGTATTGAAACAGAATGACAGAAATTTCTAATTCCCGTTCCATTTTCTGATAAAAGCGCTGAGATGATCTGGCCGTATGACTTGAAGCCTTAGACATATGAATTTTCATTTAGTTGGTGTCCGCACCATAAGGAGCCATAATGCCTGGAAGAATCTTGCATTCACTTTCACGTTTATATCAATATTTCGTATCACCAACTTTGTTGCGAACCATAAACCAAAAACAAGTAACTTTCCCGATATTGACGAACAAAGTTGTAGTAATCCTTGGCATTACCGTAACGGTATATGTCAGTGTCCGAGGACAACTGCTCCCGGAGGAACTCCAATATGACCTCCAAGGGTCCAATGATAGGATGTATTATGATCCTATTCTATTATGATGTCTGTATGTCGTTTTTTTCAGAGGCTGCATCCTGGCTCAGTGGTAGAGTTCTCATGTCCGGTGAGAGGTCATGCAAATTTGTGGTGGAAGATATCGTGACCGGGGATTTCTAAAGGGTCTCCCATTTCCTCCCACAGTCTCATTCCACCAATTCTTTCATAATCATTCATTTTCATAATTATCCGTTTCTTCAGCTTAAAAGGCACAACTGTGTGAGACTAAACTAAAAATTTCATTCCATTTACCCCTCACCACTATTTAAACTCTTATAAAGTCAATGCTATTCAAAATTTATTTTTGCGTGAGAAATTTAATGAGAGCACACGTGCGTCATGTACAGTTATTCAAATGGATAATAGACTCCCATTCGAATCCCGAACTTTCTAATCTTGATAACGTATCCGTACGCCTAATACTAAAAGTACAAATCTCAAAGTTTAGTAGAAAAGTGGCAAAGCGAGGTAAAACAACCTTAGTAAAGTGTATTCTGATTTCATATTAGTTTGAAGGATTGTCCAGTTAGGAAGATGTAGGATCACTATTAATAATACTATCGCAGTTATAATATGCTTCCAGAATACTATAATTACAACAGATAATACAGAAACCAATGAAAGTAGATTGTGAGTTACATAGAGGAAATGAAGAGGGAATATGCATTAGAAAAAAAGGAGAGATAAAAGTGTATTAAATATTCAAGAAAAGAAAGAAAAATGCACTGCAGTAAATAGAAAAGTGAACATTCACGCTGTATTTCATAGAAGAAATTATATGCATATGAAACCAGTGTTACATGGAGAAAATAAAAAAGAAATTTGTGTTTCACAGAGGAAATGAAGTCTCCGTATTGTATATATATATATATATTAGGGTGGTCCAAAAAATTCATTTTTGTGCTACAACCTGGGGCACCCCCTAAGTTTTTTACATTCATACATAGTAACTTTAGGGTAAAATTTTGGATTTCTAAATCAAAGGGAAGATGGTGCTCAACGACCCCATAAAAGATCACATTTTCCCCATTATTTTGTTTTGTTATATATAGCATTTTTTAAAAGCATATCATAAACGTGAGACATTCCTTATTTCTTCTATTACAAGGTATACACATACAATTAGTGAGACATGGCTAAGGTTATTGTTTTTTACTCAAGTGTTCAATATTTAAGTATAGACTTTATTATTAGTAATTATTAAATAAGTTATAGTAAGTTAAACTGAGTTCGGGACAAAACTGTAAATACGATTCAACCTAGGTTTCGAAGTGATTTTTTCTGAACTTCTCACAAAATGGCATCAACTTGCTCGAGTAACGAAGTTTTCCTGTTTGGTGTTCGTGACTTACTGCCGCTATTAAGGTTGAAACAGCTCCAAACTACGAAGCATTTCTTACCACGGCTTCATTATCACCTAAAGGTATCACACAATAATTGCGAATTGCGAGCCAGGTGACAACCGAGTAATTGATGATTTTGTGGTCTAAGGCTGCAATTTCTACAACTCTGAGGAAATATAAAGTTAAAAATAGAAAAAATCTATTGCAGTTGGTTGATGCTGAAAAAACAAAGGGCGCACTTCTGAAGCCCAGTGCAGTTGGGAGTTGGAGTTTGTAAAGTTATTGGAACCACTCTTTGATATCGCCCACGCTGATGCCTTGACGGTTATGAAAATAAAGTAAGCTTGCGATTTTCTCCTAGACCAAAGGGGGAATCGTAAGATGTTTCTGGCTGCAGTAGACAAGGCACTTGTACAAAAGCAGGAGAGACCTCTTCAGCGACGAAACAAAGATGAACGCAGACAAAGAGCAATTGCTTTAACATCATCAGCAGCAGCAGCTTCCAATGTTTGTTTTACAGATGAAGAAGAAAACTCCGAAAATTCTTCCAGTTCGGATGAGGAATTTGAACCAGCTGGATGTCTTATCCGGAAACGACAGAAACGGGAGGAAAAGGTCACAACACCTGGATTGAAACAAAACATCTGATCGCCAAGCAGTCCGGTTAATGGTCCCGATAGCAACAGCTCTCAGTTGCGACAATAGATCCCTTCCACTTTCACGAAGCACAGTCCGCAGGGAGCAAGAGAAATTCAGAGAAAAGAGAGCGGATTCCCTGAAGAGAGAATTTTCTCCGGAATACCCTCTCGTGATCCACTGGGATGGGAAAATTCTACCTGAAATTTTCAGTGGGGGAAAAGTTGACCGTCTGACAGTACTTGTTTCTGGCGATGGTCACGAGAAGCTTCTTGGTATGCCAAAATTGTATTCAGGGACAGGGCAAAATCAAGACAAGATCGTTCATGACCTTATCACACATTTTAACTTAATCGACAGAAGTGCAGGCCATGAGTTTCGACACCATCCCTGTGAACACAGGTCATATCAATGGGGTGTGCGTTCTTCTTGAACACAGGATTGGCCGAGAGTTTCTGTGGTTAGCCTGTCGTCACCAGGTGAAGAAATTGATTTTGGAAAAAGTCTTCACCCTATGCTATGGTTGCTTGAGTTCACCTGATATCCCTATCTTCAAAAGGTTGAAGGCGGTTTGGGGCCGGGTTCAGAGAGAGAATTTTTGGCCATTGGAAATCAAGAAGGAAAGTGAAATTTGCATGGTCTCAACTGTAGACTTCCTGAAGAAAACTATCGAAAGGGAATTACAACGCAGAGACGATTATCATGAACTCATCGAGCTGACGATGCTTGTTCTAGGATCTTCCTCTAACAAGATACATTGAAGAGCTCCAGGGCCAGTTCACCACGCTCGGTGGATGGAGAAGTTAATCTACGTAATGAAAATCTTCCTTTTTCAAGATCAGCATGATGTGTTCAAGCTGCCGAAGGAGGAAGAAAACCAATTTGTGCGTTTCGTGCTGTTCGGAGCCCTTCTCTACACGAAGGTATGGATACAAGCTCCATTAGCAGCTGAAGCTCTTGGTGGAGATACGAACTTCTGGAATCAGTTGCAGAAATAGCAAGATATCAATTATGAGATCAGCATCGCCACGAGAAAAGCCCTCTTACGTCATTTATGGTACCTTTCTGATGAATTGGTAGGTCTTACCTTGTTCTCAGACAAAGTTATGGCAGAAGAGAAAAACAAAATTGTCCAAGGAATGACACCTGAGTCCAGAGAGAAGAACGTGAGAGATGATGCAACCTTACTTAAAGAAGGAGTAAGTCTCGGAGATTTTGCAACCAGTCTAACGGCAAAGCTTCTCTTCAGTTCACAGATTGGAGATGAATTTCTTAACCTTCGGCCGGGTGAATGGAAGAAGAACCATGAATATTTGGAAGGCAGAGAGCGAGTGAAACAACTTCGAGTCGTGAATGACACCGCAAAAAGAGGGATCAAGCTTTTCGTGGAGATTAATAATCTCTTAACAAACGAAGAAGAAGATAAACAGTTTCTCCTGCAAGTTGTTGAGGTAAATCGGAAAGCACTTTCAACACAGACAACTAAAAAGTCCGCCATAGATGCCTTGCAATTGTGAATTGGACACTGTGGAACTATTAAGCATTCACTGTTTTAACAGGATAAGATAGAGATAAAATAATTGTTTTAGTTTTCTTTGTCGTTTATTACTTTGCGCATTTATTTTTATTTTGCACTTTTGAGTTCATTCTATCGACCATGTCTTTCTGTACCGTAGTCCACCATGGAGGACGTCACTTGTGTTTGGTATACTTTCCATGTGTGTATACACCGGTATAAGGCATCTAAATATAGTATGTAAATTGTACAAATGTAATTGTGTGTACAATGTACATGCTTCTCTAATTTATGTCGTTTCTAAATAAAAAATATAGCGTGTAAAAACTTAACTTTTTTAAAATTAAAATTTCTATATACCTATAAAAATACAGTAAAACCTCAATTATCCGACAGTTTCCAGGCTATTTCTCAGCTTCTATTCAACCGATATATTTTACATTTTAAGGAACAAAACTAGATAGCAATAGAAGCTAGCCCTCCAAATTTGGTGCAAATCGGTTGAACAGGCGCTGAGAAATATCCCGAAAACTATCAGATAGTCGAGGTCCAATTGTATTTCTAAGGAGAAGGGTGGTTGAGCACCATCTTCCAGTGAGACTAGGAAGCTGAAATTCTACCAAAATAATACTAACATTGAAAGTAAAAAAATTAGAGGGTGCCGCGGTACCCTGCACAAATTTCGTTTTTGGCCATATGTTTCTGGACCACCCTAATATATATATATATATATATATATATATATATATATATATGTGTGTGTGTGTGTGTGTGTGTGTGTGTGTGTTCGTGTGTGTGTGTGATTAAAAGTCCACTGTACTTTGTGTAAAGATAATGAAAATTCACTATCATTGTGTGTTATTTAAAGAATAGAAGTATATCGTATGTTACATAGAGAAAATATAATAAAACCAAACTCACCAGAGCATTAAATATATACGCGACACTCGTATCAATAATATTTGTGTAACAATTTCGACAAAATAACATTGCCTTCATGAGACACGATCAGATAACGTGTCTGATGAATTTGATGTTACATTGCTAAACTGTTACACACGTATTACTAATATATATATTTGATGCTCTGGTGTGTTTGGTGTTATCAATGCTGTGGAATAGTTTCAAAAGCTGTAATGAACAAGATACAAGAAAAACCAGTTGAGAATGTTCAAAGAGAACTAATTTTACAAAAAACATTTTTTTTCGAAATTTATATCAAATTGTAAACATATTAATAATTATTGAACCAGTAAGTGGCAATGGTATTGATCAACACCAATGTCATCTCTCTACAACTTACGGTTCCCGAGATATGGTTCCTTCAATCTCTCGTAATCGGAACTTTTTTTGGTCAATATCTCGGGAACGTTATGAGTACCGCGAAAAATTTAATCACTTCTTTTAGATAGTTTTTAATGCTCTATCTGATGGACGGCTCAAAATTGAAAAATTTGCAAATAACACACACACACACACACACACACACACACAGAGAGAGAGAGAGAGAGAGAGAGAGAGAGAGAGAATTCAGTAACGAACTTCTTAAGAGTCTTTATCCCGGCGAAATTAAAATACCGCTAATTTTACAGTAATTATGTGATATCTTCAAATAGATAAAATATAATTAAAAAATGGAACAAGAGCGCCCTAGACAATATTATTTTGCCTGAGGTACCGTTATGACAAGTCACGTAGCGCCTTTCCGTTTTCAGCTGTTTAGAAACGCGAAAATAAATGCCGATTTTCGAAATGGCTCGAAATCGAAAGCAGATAAATGAGTCGTGATAACGGTTTCTCATGTAAAATAATATTGTCTAGGGCGCTCTTGTTCCACATTTCGATTATCTTCTATCTATTTGAATATATCACATAATTACTGTAAAATTAGCGGTATTTTAATTTCGCCGGGATGAAGACTCTTAAGTTCGTTGAATATGTGTTACACAGAGAAAAAGAAAATGTGCTGGATATTACATAGAGACAACAGAAAAAACTGTACTATGTTAGACACACAAAATCAAAATGAACTACGAATTACATGATGTTCGAGTGTTATACATAGTTAATGAAAATGCACGGTGGTTTGAACAAAAATGGAGGCCGAGGTAGCTCAGTAGCAGAGCGCTCATCTTTCTGCATGAGAATCCCTCATTCGATACCAGCATGCGTCAAGTGGGATTTGTGGCAGGCAAATACTGTATGCGTGAGTTTTCTCAGAGTTCTTCCGTTTCATCACACTTTCTTCATTCTGCAATTTTGATCATTATCACCATCACCGTCTCCCTAGTCTCGGAGCATATTTGTGAAACGTTAAACTCGAAAGAAAATAACCTTTAACAGGAATGCATTATGTTGCATAGAAAATGTAGACTGTTCATTATATAGAGTGGTACAATTAATTTTAGTCATCAAAATTGCTTACTTTACGTTAATTCGCTCTTTAGAAGGGATAAGAGAATAGACCAGTAATGAGAATGATGTTTCCCTAACTTCCTTCCCCAACACACAAATAATCTTGAACTTCACCATTTTTCCGAAATTATCGACCCACAATATGTAAGCTAAGGTATACACGTTCCCTGATGATCTGATACTATATAATTTTACTGGTTAGAACATAGCTTGGCTGGTTTCCAGTTTCGCGTTTCTCATTCAGCGCTGAGGCTATATAAGACGTGGAGCTACGGTTTAAAGTGGTATCAGAACCACATGAGCTCCTACCAGAAATCGAACCTGGTACCACACGCAATAGCCGCTTAGCTACAAAGAGACACATTATCGAATTAAATTATACGTCACATACAGGAAACGAAATTACACCACACGTTTCATAGATTATGAAACTGCGATATGTAACCAACAGATAAACCTATTCGCAGATTGAACATATTATGACCAATTCTATTATTATTCTCTCTTTTTTTTCGTTTTCGGTGAAGTACTCGTATAAAAAAGTAGATAAACACATAATAACTTTTTGTAAAAATAATCTTAATTCAGTCTCTCTAACTGGTAACATTACAGTTGATACGAGTCCGATAATAACTTCAACATTTTGTCGAAAAACTTAAACATTTTCAAAAATAAAACAAGACATTTCTAAACGATATTTTTTTTCTTAAACTAAATTAACATTAAAAAATGTTGAGAAAGAAGTAAACGGTAAAATTTTGCTCTTGGTGAGACACGGAAATATTAAAGTGTGAAAGCTCTGTAGGCCAATACATGAATAAATAATAAATAAATAAATAAATCTCAAATACAAATAATTTTTTATATCTTAAGGTTGATGAAAGGGTATGGCCAATCAGAGTGATATGGACAAAATATTGACTTTCTTTCCTTCCAAGTTGATGTGTTAAAAGGAGTAAATTATGTATGTACTAGCTGAACCTGCACTGTATACTCAGCACATCATTCTGAGACGACCATGCATCTCCTTCCCACTTCTTCACTGTATTTGTGCACATCTCTTTATACACACAAGCGAAGAACAAGGCGACTTACAAGGAGAGTGAATTGTTATATAAACTAACATATAAACGTAGCATTTTAATATATAGATGTTGGGTTGAGTTTGTGGTAAACTTGGAGAAGTGACAAATTATGTCAAATGAATTTTTCCCCTTATAAATCCATATCCGTCCAAGTATTCCTCGTTGCAGCATTTGAATTTGCCAGCATTCAATAAGTTTTGCCATTCTGATTTCAGAATAGCGCCTGTAATGTCTATCAACCCGCCGTACATAACTCTTCTACCGGTTGCCTAACGCAAGCTATAAACCTTAACTAGGCCCTTTTCGGGCGAGAGCAATCCCTAAAACTTCCATAGAAAAAAAAATATATTTTTTTTTGGCTTGAAATTTTGAATAAGAACTGGTAGATCTACACAAAATTTGAAATAGACCAGTGTAAATAATGTTAGCACGTTTCTGGAGCTTCTGTTTTCCGAGATGAGGCGAGATTTCATTGTCAAAAGTAATTGGTTACAAACATATAAACGGAGTTAAGGGTCTTCACTACAGCGAAATTAAACTACCGCTAATTTTAGAGTTTTTCCGTAATATCTTCAAAGCAAATACAAATATTCGAAAAGCAGAAACGTAGTGAACTAGACAATACGATTTTGCATGTGATACCTTCACCACAATTCACCTATCTACTTTTGGTATGCCGCTATTTACGGAACCCGCAAAAATACTAAAACTAGCTACAGTTGCAAATCGTAAGAAGATAGATGAGTTGTGATAACGGTATTACATGTAAAATCGTATAGTCTAGTTCACTACGTTTCTGCTTTTCGAATATTTTTATTTGTTTTGAAGATATTACACAAAAACTCTAAAATTAGCGGTAGTTTAATTTTGCTCTAGTGAAGACCCTTAACCATAAACACATAAACTTTTCTTGACCACAAATATATAAACCTAGCATTTTAATATATATAGATATTCGTAAATATTGTACTTACATAGCTTTCCGTTAGCCAATGATGCTACACATAGCAAAGTTATGCCTAATACGTATGAAGTGAACATCTTACAAATTCGTTAGACACTCTTGCTGAATATGTAAGAAATAAACCTATGTGCGTACGTGTGTACGCAAAAAAATTAAAAGCAGTATATACTAAACAGAAAACAAACACACACTGCGTTGAGAACCCGGCACCATGTGCAGTTATATAGTAATGTCATTTTTTGTTTATCATATCAAAGATATGAAGGATAGCTTTCATTGGTTTAGGTAGAGGAGGCGGGGAAAAAGGGAATTGATTCGTCTCTTTCAACATGCCAATCAGCGACTCAGAGGTGAGTCATGTGAAGCAAGATCTCGAGCAAAATTTTCACAGATGTTGTGGCTTTTTTCTCTTCCTCTTAAAAAACTTCATTTTTTTTTCACTTCTCATGATAGTGTGTATCAAGTTGTAGTGTTATCCACGCGTTCTCATCTTTCTTCTCCTTCCCCCTCCTACTTTTCCAATTAGATTTCCTTATTCGTAGAAGGAAAAAAACAAAACAAAAAAGAGCTTATATTCACATGTAAGACAGAAAACATGCTGGTTTCCACATGGGAAAAAGATGATTGCTCCAAGGTCGGTCAGCCTGCCGTATGAACTTGTTTATGCTACCGTTTCTTGGTTTTTCTTTTCTTTATTGTTTTTTCCTGTCAAAGTTCTTTAGGCAAGTAAAGTGCCTCTTGACCTTACTTTCGCTTCGCTATATTCACATGGCTTTCTGACATATTCTGTTCCCTTACCTGTGTATTTAATTAATAAAAAACTGTAAAAAAAAATCTTATTATATCATACAATGTTATTACTTCAATTATTTTTTCATTTAACATAGTTGCCTTTAAATCGAACAGTTATTAATTGATATTGTGCTTCATACCTCAAGGTTTCGCCTATGAACGCTTATTATTTTTCGCTTTTAAGAAATATAGTCTAACTTACTAACTCTATGAACCGAGAAGCATATCGCTGTAGAAACAATGTTTCGTCTATGTTTTCTAACCAGTTCCAAACCGATTTAATCAGATTTATGATTACTATTCATTCTCTTAATATTCAACTTTATATCTTCCTCTTACCCCACGTAGCGGCCTTCTTCCCTGAAAATTTTTATTAATTACTAATGACCCCAGAGTGTATTTTCCAACGTGGATACGCATCTCACATTTTAAGCTTAGAATTTCTATGTTGCTACAACCGTTAGGGGGAAAGGTCCCACTAGCCGGCGTATAGCACTCATGCCTTTGGGGTGAAGAGTGGTCAGCGCATATTCTTCCTCACTGTTAACGCTGGCTGTCTAGTTCAGAGTTTTTATCTCTTTGTCTCAAGAAGCTTCCCAGTTGTCCACAAGACGCAGGGTGGACGTCGCAATGCCAACAGCATCTGGAAAGTACGAACTAGCACTCATTTTTCCTCTCGACAAGACCCAAGTGCTAACGCTCTCGTATTTGGTACGAGCGGTCCCGGGTTTGATTCCCAGTGGTGACTCTCGGTTGAAAAAAGTGTAGAAGCTCTTTCAGGGAAGCTATCCTGAGTGAGGTTTTCCTCATCACACCAGGCAAATGCCTGGATGGTACCTAACACATAAGTCCCAGACCAATTCCTTCCTTCCTTAATCCTTTCTTCCTTCCCTTTCCCCGGATAGTGTGATCGCCGAGAGACGTCATTCCTCATACATGACGAACATGCCTATAGATCCCGAGGGCCCAGAATTCTAATTCCTAACCCCATTACTAATCGACCACACCAGACATTGCTTGATTTCGCTAATCTCACGAGGAGTAGCATTCCAGTACGGCAAGGGCGTTTGCACGTTTTAAACCTATTGGTTAAATAAATTATTGGCACTACTATATTTGATTATTAGTATTTGTATTGTAGTAATTCCTTAATTCGGAATACTCTGAATTCATTGTTTTATTTGCCTATTGTTGCACCATTATTTGCCTATTTAAAGGGTGTCCCACAATTCAGGGTGTTCCACAATTCAAGAACTAACGTTGATTGAAAACACAGATATATAATTAAAATTGTATTTTTTTTTAAATTGATTCATTAACTCTACAGTATTGGGTTATGCATGGAACAGCATATGGCGTAAATGGTCTCCACAGCTTTGCTGGCACATACGCACTCTTTTATTGAAATTTTCCTTAACCGTGTTGTATAAATGTGGTTGAAATTCTTTGATACAGCGCTCAATTTCCTCCTCCAATACATGAGTTGTTGTGGGCTTGTACGCAAACCTTAAACTTCAAAAACCTTTCAGTTCTCGAGTCAATTGAACTTTGTAAGCATGAAATGCAAACCTTTCATGAAAATGTACTGTATAAAGATAGCTTCTTGAAATGTCCAATTTTTGACCACGGTATCGAATTGATGTTCCTGGACTCTCACTTAGCAACACTCGCACGAACTGCTTCGATGTTTTATGTTGAACGACTTGTTGAAGGACGCCCAAAGTGTTTAAGATCACAAACTGATCCAGTCTCCCGAATTTTTTAAATTAATCTCTCCACAGATGAAGTCAAATCACTGTTCTGATCATATTTTGTACGAAGATTGCGAAATATAGCTACCAAGCCTTCATTATATTTAAAATATTGCTCAACAATCAAAACACGTTGTTTTTCGTGTAGCGTTCCATTTTTAATAACCTTGAAGTTCCAGCTTTTTTTTTTGCAACACCTTACAGCACAAATAGGACACCCATTATTTGATTCTAAAGTTAATTTCAGAAGATATTAGCCCGTATATACTCTCGTTACCTAATAACTAACATTCCTATCCAAGAAGTACATGCAGCGAAGATTTTTTTTTTTTACATCAATACTATCAAATCATCATTATTAATCGAAGTACATGCGAAGACAAGAGGTTCTCTATAGAGTAATAATATGCATTTTCCATCAGTAATATACCTTTTTAAACTTTAAAACTATGCTATGTGTAAATATAGGAAGTTTTGTAGAGCGGCTATGTCCGTCCGTCAGCCTGTCGACTTGAATCAAAGCAAAAACGATAAAGGATAACGAGAAACGGTTTTCCAAAATCAATCAAACTTCTATGAGCACTCTATTCCAACTTGGAAGCTAGAAATCAACAACTTCCAAATGTTCTAGCTCTTCGTGGTTATATAGTTACTGTACGTACTTTTGGCGCAGTGGATCCGCGTTCGATTGTCGGCAAGAGCGCATGTCTTTAAGATGTAGGTACTCGTTTGATATAGCCTCGTTGCTGAAAGGGACGCTAAACTCAAATTTAAACCCAAATTCGGTCTCAACGTTCATCGTCATAGAATGAAAACGTTAACAGATAGCTAGAAGAGGTTTATTTGATTGTTCAGCATCTCTTTTAAGCATCAAGGCTATATGAGACTTGCACCTGCAGTTTAAGATGTAACCCGAACTGCTGTAATGCAGTTTACAATTTCCAGTGTCAGCACTGATCGCAATAGAACAAAAACGTAGTATTCAACGATGTTATGCTATGGATTCAGTGTGATATTTAACCCTCTATTCAAACTGAAAGTGGCAGAAATAAACTAGTTCCGTTTTCAATGTTGCTCATAATACGAGGGTCATTTCATAAATATTGCACAGTATGCCAACAGTACGGCGTAGATGATGAAATCAAGGTAAACATTTCGTCAGTTGAAACTGAGATCTTGAGAAAGCAGAACTGTAAGTTTGTGCGCTTTCTAGTGTGACTGTAACAAGTGTTGGAAATGGAGGCGGCAGGTGTCACGGGTAACGTCTCGTTTGAAGATCTGAGGTTGTATATAAAGATTGAAACTTTATATGGCAAAAATTCGACAGAAATTCACAGTGCCTTACGTGAAGTTTGTGCTCTGGCAACAGTGGAACGTCGTACAGTTTCTAGTTGGGTTACTCGATCTCAATGAAAGGTTAAGCAAATGATTTTTTTCTTACCATCACCAAGGCATTACCATAACAGACAGAGTTCCATGTGAAAGAAGTATCACAGCAGCATGCTATTGTGAAATTTTGCTGAAACTCTGCACAAAAATGCACAAAACCCAACCGCAGTTACTCAGGGCGGGTCCGTTGATTCTCTACAACAATGCTCGCCCGTACATCGTTAATATTTTGCATCAAAAGCTCAAATACGGTTGGGAAATGTTCTCTTTCTCCCTTTCGGCCCCCTAACTTCACCCGCCCCACACCTACATTTTTGGGCTGGCTACAGGCCTGTCAGTTCTCATGTCTGAAAGAACTTTCTGGAGCCGTTACCTGAACCATTCGACAGGTTCACAAAGATGGTGTTCTTGATGGAATGTAAAAGCTACCTGGACGTTGGAATTCCGTCATTCCCAAACAGGGAGATTATCTTGAAGGTCTGTACAGAGCCCTCGTAGTCTAAAGCGGTAATTGTAACGAGAAGAGTCTTTGTTTAAAATATATTTAGCGTTCCAGCCAAATATAGGCTCCGTTTCCGCGTTATTCCTCTACAGAAGCCAGGCATTGTAGAATTACCACTTAGGGTTTCAGTATTAAATATTTATAATCTGTATGTTTAGCGTAGTTTCACAACTCACTTTCTTTCTATCTATCTTTTTTTTTAAAAAAAAAACCCTCGATAAGTGCGCATTGAGTTGTTACAGCTAATCATAAATATTTAAACTTATTTAGATTTACTACATTATTGATTCTGATTACGACAACTCCGGACGTTTTGCAAGCACTATTTTGAATTGCTGAACGACTTGATCATATCTACATTAACATCTAGACGCTATACGAAAGTTGTTGGTCTTTTCCTCCTTCCTTACATGATCTATCACAAACTTGACATGATCTACCAGTTCTATTTCATCCGCATTCATAGGAACATAGCTAAAGAAAAGTGGCGCAAATCTCCCATTGCTATTCTAACCCTTAGATACACTTTCAGGGTCAAATTGACCCTGCGAGTAATTCAATTGATTTTTTTCTGTGCCTTATACACCTTTTCTACAGTTGTCCTTTTATGAATTCTCATATCATTATTTGTGCTTATAATTGCTGGTATGAAATAATATTTTTGTGTATAAATGTTTCTTTGTTACGTGATATTTAACAAACACCCCTTTTTTACACTTTGTGGGTCAGATTGACCCTTACACTTTTTAAAGTCTTTCTCCTTACTATGAGAAACAAAAAATCATTGATAAATGAAAATTGTTTATCATGGTTGCATTGAAGTGAAAATAAGTAATTGCATGTTTATAAAAGAAAAAGAAAACGAGGAAGAAGAAAAGAAACAAGAAGAAGAAGAAGAAAAGAAGAAAGAAGAAGAAGAAGAAGAAGAAGAAAATAATATTGCTTGTTACACTGTGCTTCCATATTTGTTTTAGATTTACAGTTTCTTGTGGTTCACTGGTCGAATTTCATACATAAATCCATAATGAGTGCTCTGACAGAAGAAGAAATATTGGATGAGCTGCTTGTAGAAGAAAGTGAAGATGACGAATCTGAACTTGAAACTATGACAATGTCTGCTTCGGATTCTTTCACGGCAGACTCGAGTGATGAATACCATAGTGGAAATGATAACGAAGAAGACATTCCCCTTGCGAATCGCCTCGTAAACCGTATGCCATCTCAATCGGATAGACATTATATTTCTAAGGACGGTACTGTTTGGAGCAAGTATCCCCCTAAATGTTCAAAGACTCGTGCATATAATGTTGTAAGAAACAATCCCGGTCCTGCTAACCATGTTACTGTGACTACACCGAAAAGTGCACTTGACTATTTCCTTAGCCCTAACCTTCTGGAAGAAATTCGCCTTTGTACTAATTTGGAAGGCAAACGGGTTGCACAAGAAAAGCGCATTGCTTGGAAAGAAGTTGATACTATCGAACTGGCCGCTTTCTTAGGTGTACTATTACGTGCTGGTGTTCAAAAGAGTTGGAATGTACCTGTGAAAGAACTATTTTTAGATTCTCGATCAAATCCCAGTTTTAGAGCCACTAGGAGTATAAACCGTTTCCTGAACATTCTCCGAATGATTCGATTTGATGACAAACGTACAAGGGCTGTGAGAAGTAAAATTGATTGCCTTGCACCTATTAGTTTTGTATGGAATATATTTGTACAGAACTGTACAAGTGTTATGGTGCCGAGCTTATTTCTTACCGTCGATGAACAGTTAGTACCTTACAAAGGTAGGTGCGGTTTTATTCTATATATACCGCAAAAACCAAAGAAATATGGGATAAAAGTATTTTGGATTTGTGACTCAAATTCTGGTTATGCGTACAAGGGCATAGTGTATACTGGTAAGTCACCTGGGGGGCCTACAAACACTAATCTGTCCGCAAGTATTGTCATGGAATTAAGTGCTATTTTGAATGGACATCTTGGTCGAAATATAATTATTTTACAAGCTTACCTCTAGCTAAACAATTGTTGAATAAAAATATTACACTAGTTGGAACGATACGTAAACACAGAAGGGAAGTTCCTCCCACTATGATTGCTGACAAGTCTCGTGCTAAATATTCGTCTACATCTGTGTTTCTCCATGAAGTGACAATGGTGAGCTTTGTTCCAAAGAAGAATAAAAGTGTTCTTCTTCTTTCTTCAATGCACCACGACGCTAGTATTGACCAGAAAAGCAATAAGAGAAAACTTGAAATAATTACATTTTATAATGATACTAAAGGTGGTGTTGACTTACTGGACGAGCTAGTGAGAACGTACACAGCCAAAAGACAAACAAAACGTTGGCCATTGGCGTTATTTTTCAACATGTTGGATGTAGCCGCTGTAAATGCTTACATATTGTACACATCTACATGTCCAGATTTGAAACCGAATCTCACGGATCGTCGCAGGCTGTTTCTCAAGGAACTTGCAGAGGAAATGATGAAACCTCTTATGGAAATGCGAGCTTGTATTCCGAATTTGAGAAGAACTGTAGCAGATGCTTTGATAAAGTGTGGAATCAACATGTGTGAAAAACAACAACGAACGACTGTTGGAAAGCCAAAGAGAAAAAGATGTGCCGTTTGCCCATATTCTAAGAACAGAAAAACTTCAACATGTTGCTATCGTTGCCACAAATATATTTTTCATCACATACCATTTCCGTGTGCGAAGACTGTGTGTAACGTTGTATCAAGGAAAGTACAAGGAACATTTTGAAGTACAAGGAACATAGTACAAGTGTATTCGAAGAAAGAACATATTTAGTACATATTTCTAGTTGAGATTTGGACAGCATTAGCCAGCACAATTGTTATAAAAAATATGTTTAAATTCAAAGCAATAAAACTCTGACTTTAGTATAATATATAAACACATTGTTATTTCTCAGAAAGGTAAAAGTAGGCGTTGTTTGCATTATATTTCATGCAATATTTACTCGATTAACTTTGTACAATTTCATGTAATAACTTATAAGACATCTAGCTTCACATGCAATTCTAACCACTTTGTCGGATTGAAACACAAACTTCAAACCCCTGATTGTGTGCGAGCTACTCTAGCCAACCTAACCATTGCGACTGATTAGCGGCATGCATAAACACTAATCAATCGCAAAAAAGTACACTGCACAGCACTACTACAAAGAAACGTAAAAAATATATGCTTCCAGTCTGTTTCCTTGTTAAATATATGTGGGTCAAAATGACCCTGGAAGTGTAATAATGGTGATTTTTTCAGAAGTGTATCTACGGGCTAATCGACCGGTGGGTACACTCGGTCGAAAAAATGTCAAAGCTTTTTCAGGCCAGTCACCCTGAGTGAGGTTTCCCTGGGTGTCCACAGGTTCCAGACCGCTTCCTTCCTTTCCCAATCCCTTATTCGTTCCCTTTCCTCGTATAGTGTAATCGCCGAGGGACGACATCCCTTTCACGTGATGGGCTAACATGGCCATAGTTGCCGAAAGCCCAGAAATCTAAATCCTAATCCTAGCTATTCTAATTATCTATTCCAAAGCAAAAACTTAAGGGGTAGCAGGTGAAAATCTATATTGTTACGGGATATGAATCTTTATTTCTTGTGGAAATTCAGTCATAAATGGAAGCCAAGCAGTCTTCAAGAGGTCACTGCCTTTATGTTATTAACACCGATATTGTGTGGTACGTCGCTAGCTGACTTTACATCGAAACATAAATAAACTATTGCTTTGTTGTTATTGAGGAAGTCTTTGTACTTGTAAATAATTTGTAATAAACAGTGGTAGCGACCTTTAAGAACCTTCACCCTTTAACAGTCTCACATGCGACGCTTTTAGTTACCTTTGTTAGATCAATTGCTTCTCTCAATTGGTTCAACCTTATTGGCTCCTCATAGTTAGTTTACTAGAAGACATTGTCCGTTTCGTTCGTTTACCCACAACACTGTGTTACAACATGGAAGTTATGTATATAGAAAGAAGCACTTTGACTCAGGGGAGTCTCCTTTTGGTACGTTTATCTGTCAACGTTAGTAAGCTGGGGAAGAAGTTTAAGAACTCTATGTTGTGTCGACGACATGTGGAAACACGAACTTTGTCAATGTCGCTTTTGGGTAATTGACCACGATCAGGAAATCATGTGATGTCACGACAATGTCGTCTTGACGACAGAGGATAATCGGGTCCGAACCAATTGAGAGAGCACGATCTGGGTCTTTGAATTTCAACCACGACGCGGAACACATCGGAATCTCCTTACCTTTGGTCCGACATTCGATGACGTGGTCGTTTGTCGGACATGTCTTCATCATGGTTACCATTAAAACGTCGCGACCTGCAAGATACTGGAACTTCGGGGACAGCGCTTAAGCATCATCTATGAGTAAGAAGGAGGAGATTGGAACTACTTAGAATTAGGGTAAGGCTGTTTTAAATTAGTTGCTAATCCTTGCTCAACCATCTATTCCTCTAACGCCCTATTGCTACCAATGCTTAGTGAACATACATTGGCTATTTTCAAATTATTTTAGCACTAAATTCATATTCGTTACCCTGCCTAGCTTTGCTCACGGTTCTAGTCGCCTAAGACTAATGGTGGAGTCACCCCCATTAAACATGTGTTTTATTCAAACAACTTTGGTATCGTTACCCCACACCTCTTAGGTGCCTCTCATTTCAATCCCAACAGTTAAGCTGTATCGGAACAATATATTAAAATGCTATTTTGTTTGTGGCCAGTTCTTTAGACAAATAGACATCGTAAACCACAAGTACTAGAAAGAACTGTTTTTGCTAGTCGACTCCAAATTTTGTGTAGATTTTTCAGTTCCCATTGATTTTTTAAAGTGTCGGTATTTTTTTGCTCAACGTTTCAAGGGTCATTTTCAGCCTATAAGGTTAACATTGTCGCTAGGACATTACAGAGGTTGATATTCTTGTATTAGGCAACTAATAGAAGAGCTACGTATAGCGGTTTGTCAGATATTGCAGGCGCGCTTTAATCTGACAAGGGAAGGTCCCACAATGTGTTGCTAAAATCTGATTGCCACATAGTACATCTGATAGAGCATCATGAGAAATGAAAATGAGCAAAATTTAAGGTGTTATGGACCAGAAGCATAGGACCCACGAGGCTTCAACATTTGAATATCCAAAATATTTTATCATGAAATTATGTACGTATAAGTACATATCTTTAATAAAACAGTTAAAGCAATCAAAACAAAAAGTGCACCATATAGTGAGAACAAAATGCTGTATCGAAAACCTCAATGTTGCCATAAATGAAGCAGTGTTAACCACTCAGCATAAAAATATTTTGTTTGAAATAGCACCATATACAAATGTGCACATACCCCTTTACGAGTTTTCGCTACCATTTGGCTACACATTTTTTTATTTTGCCTATTGCGTTTGAAGAGTGTTATATTCCGGTATTGTTCATTGCGGTTATTTGTGTAGCTACATACTTTCTGCGATGGAAGATCAGCTATTGCCCCTTGTGACAACTCTGGTGCATTTTACGCGGGAAGTAGTCTGTGGATATGTTGCTGTTTTGCAGGCAGTGCCGGAAGCAGACACAAAATATTAGATACTGAAGGTAAGCAATTTATGTTTTTATTATTCTCGATATCTTCTTGTTTGTAAGATATTGCCCAACAATGTGCAAGTATAAAAACGGCATAATGTCAACAATTGATTACTATTTACGATAAAAATATAGTACGTAAACATTCGGTTAAATTGTGCGGGAAAGGATTATACTTATACTTTTACTAGAGGATAAAACAGAATATATTGGACTAGCTTACAATGATGAATTATTTGATATTCTTTATAGAAAATCTAACGTGAAAAAGAAACATAGTACTCTGTTTATTAATCAAATTTTAAATTTCATACAGGGACTCAGTATGGGATATACAGGGTGGACATAATCCTGTTACCCCTGCAAATAGGTAACATAAACCACTAAACGTACGTAAAGTACTACACGGAAAGACCTGAATGGCATGAACAACGATGCTTTGGAGAAGTTGTATTGAGATAGGAAACATCAAGTGTCCAAAGGATCAGTCTGTTGACCGTCACTCTCATGACAAAGCATAATACGCCGTCAGTTTCTGAGCGATAGTTTGCCGAGCATTGCAGGTGTAACTTGAGTGAAAGCTTGTTTCATATCTTCTCTCAGTTCGGCAGTATATCGTAATGGTTTTGTGCAGCGATGTCCTTTATGTGCAACGATATTTGCGTACTGCGAGGGCATAAATAGGCAGGTGCCCCATCATGCTAAAACCAACATGTTTCTTTATTTCCGTGCTCCTCCAAGAGAGGAACAAACCAGTTCTGCAACATGTCCAGGCATCGCTGGTGATTCACAACACTTCGAAACGGAACGGCTCAAAAGCGCGTCTGCTGACCCGCTAATGTAACGGGAAAACTTACATTAGCATTTATCAAGGAGTAATGGGAATTTGTGGCCAGCCTATAAATACGTTTTACTGTGAAATCTCATGTCAGATGTGAATGTAAATATTGTGATATTTATATTTTTGCAGGTGTTTTGTCAAAAATTGATGAAGAAGTTATCTCAGTTGATATGCTCTATGGAAGGAAACTAAGAATCAGACCAATAATAGTGATCACTTACTCTTCTACTTTATCGGATATCGGAACCTCGGATTCAGAACCTGATCTTACTTGCAGTGGTTCCAATCCAGATAATATACCTGAGGTATAGTATTTCAAGATTATATGGTGACATATGACAATATTGTTTTTCGTCTTTCAGCGCAAATGTGGTGGAAAGGATCCCCACCCGATCTAGTGGCTACTACGCTTATCTGTTGTGCGCGTGGTTCCGGCTTCAATTTCTGGTGGAGTACAGTTGAACGAAAATAGTTGTTCGGATTCAACTATAATCAATAGGTCCATGTATCATTAGTAGGTCTACAACAAAGAAACAAATGAAGTAGGGAGGTGGTATTACGTCTTTTATAGATCGCGGCATGTGTAGTTCACTTTCTTATTAGATATGTTACTTTCAACAATTTCTGATGAGTACTCTATCACTGTTGTTAGGACCAGCACGCAAACTGATCCTACACCATGTGTGGACAGAAGACATTAGGCAAACTCACTGAATATTCGTAAATAAAATCTTTTAGGAGGATGTTATGTGGCAGAAGATAAGATTTTGTCAACGAACGAAAGATAAATTATGATTATTATAGTAGTGACGATATCAGTGTTGTAAAGTGGGTAGACTATAAGTGCGTAACGGTCGGTAGCAGGAATTCAGCCACTAGAATATGTAAAGAAGTATGACAAAGTGGAAAAAGGTAAAGTGCGTGTTCCATGTGCTGCTATCATCAAACGTTATAACAAGCACATGGGAGGTAAAGACAAATCAAACATGCTTATAGTATTTTGCCGTACACCAATGAAATCCAAACGATGGTATCTTAGAGTTTTTCGGTACATGTTGGATTTAGCTGTTGTCAACAGCTGGTAACTTTATAAAAGGGAGTGTATCGTATTTGGGAAATCATCCAAACATCTTAAATTATTTCTGGTTGATATTGCATCTGTGCTAGTATCATGCGGAAAGCCTAAACGAAGAAGACCATCTTTAGAAAGCTTGGGCGAACTTCAAGTGAAGAAATGCCGACCTGTTGCTATGTGACCATGTGACGATACGAGAAAAGATTTTGTTTCTGACTGGCCAGACAACACATATAAGGGATGATGTCGTTATTGTAAGTTGGGAGAAACAAGAATAGTATGCGTGAAATGTGACACCAGACTGTGTCTGACTCAGCGAAAGAATTTCTTTATGGAGTTCCACCTATAAGTATTTATGTACTCTCTCGTATCACGATAAAGAATGATTTTTCACTTAGTAAGTCATTGTTACACTACGTTCATATATCCCATATATTTTCTTTTCTTTATTTCAGTTTTATATAAAACTGAAATAAAGAAAATAAAAATATTCTATAAAACTTCATATATATTTAAATATATTTTTCAATAAATATTTTCAGAGAAATGTAAGTTTCAATATTTTTTTGCATGTGGACTTTTATAGCTAGTATCTCACGTTTTCTTATACAATTAATATTTCAGATTTACATATTAAATCCTATAAAATAAACAACTCTTACCATGTTTCGTTTATTTCTCCTTTCTTATGAGACTACTATATTCTTTATTGAACTTTGTTACCATTTGGCTACAACTACTCAAAAACACTTTACGAAAAACTATACAAAATAACCATTTGGACACAAATCTGTTCTTGAAAACTATTGGCGGGAAATTTTTGAAAACTACTTTAAGATGATATACAGACCGAATAGATAGCATACTACAACTATCATAAGCAGACAACTCGCGAAAACAAAATGTTACACGCAAATAAAGAAAACCGTTTTTTTTTTTTTAATTCTGTAAACTGCTTTTCCAGATTATCCAGATTTGATAGAGTACTTTCTTGGTTTATGTCTTTAGTGTTATGTAGGGTTACCAAATCGTCAACTAGAAAAAAAACGGGACACCTTTTATTTCTGAATAGATTCCTCCCCTAAATATATTTTTGAGCCTCTCAGTTCTCTCTATATATATGTCTTTCTTTGTATCTCTCACAAAAAGGGCAAATTTACACTTTTTCGTTTTAAAACCTATTGGAAAGGTTGTGGAATTAATTAGACAACAAGTAACTATCAGTAGCTAACAAAAAATGAAATATTTGAAACCATCACTAAAAATATATGAGCGCTCAAATCTATTCCCGACAGGATTTATAATTACTCTCAGCATCGGATTCCAACTCCTTTTATTTGCATTTTCTTACTTTTAAACATTATTTCACTTACAACTGATTTTATTTTTACTTTTACTTTTATAGTTCTATACCTTTGTTCCCGTTTCCTAGTGTGTTACATCTTAGTCATATCACGGAAACACTGTACTCGACAGAGCCTCAATGCGACCAAACAGAGAGTAAAAACAGGTTACATTGTTCTTCATAAGACTTTCAGACCCTTGCACTGTCGTCTGCAGAGGGAGGGGGGCTAGGAGGGAAAACAGTGCAGCCACCACATCCAATATCGCAAAAGTCGTAATGACGTTACTCAGTAATTAGACATATTCCAATATAATCACATAGCTTAGAAAAAATAATATAAATTAGGAAATTTTAGCGATTCGAAAGGTTTTTTGTACGAATGTAAGTAAATACGGGACAATTTGGCGTCCCGGAAGAATTTTTCGAGACACCGTGAATGGTAGTGAAAAAACGGGACAATCCCGTTTTTACGGGACGGTTGGTCACCCTAGTGTTAAGTGATATATTCTTTTACTTCCTTTCCTACAAATCATATGATTATGTTACTTATACTGTAATATTACCGTATTTAGATTGGAAATATAATTATTTCATTACTACCTCCTTTCGTTTTTAATCGGCCGGATAGCTGTGTGGTCTAGAAGGCTAGGCCACCGACTTGTTAGTTATAGCGGATTCCAATTCTGCCTCGGACACGGAGGTTTTTGTTGTACGTTTCCCCTTGTATTTCATTGTCATCTTTCGTCTCTCATAGTGGTTCGGAACCCAATTTACGCTTTAGGCCCCGCCCTATATTACTTCGGTGCTGACACAAGACTTAAAAATGGCATCACTAGTTCGTTTTTGAAATGCATCAATCTTTTGTGACAGTACTGATATTTTGCTATGTTATATTATCGGTATTATTCTGCATTTGAATTAAATTCATAATATGAGACCCAGATTCCTTACCCTTTGTTGTCACATACCAGACTTCTCCATTGTAGCTTTTCAGCACACTTAGCTCCAACACTGTGCATCACTGTACCACTACACTTCACTGTTATGTTTAGTAATAATAGTGCATCTTAAATCTGTGCATATTTGTATATGGTGCTATTTCAAACAAAATACTTTTATGCTGAGTTATTAACACTGCTTCATCTATGGCAACATTGTTTGCGATTTTCGATACAGCATTTTGTTCTCATTATATTGTGCAACATTTGTTCTAATTGTTTTAGCATTTTCAAGATATTTACTTAAAACGTATAGCTATATTTCCACGGTATAATTTTTTGGATATTCAAATTTTGAATCCCCGTAGCTCCTATTCTTCTGGTCCATAGCACCTTAAATTTTGCTAATTTTCATTTGTCATAATGCTCTATCAGATGTACTATGTAGCAATCAGATTTGAGCGACAATTTGTGGGACCTTCCCTTGTGAGTGGCAAAACCTATTGCACTCTGACAACTTCCAAGGACTGTAGAGCCGCAATGAGCCGAACTTGGATATAGATTTATAAGAAAAAGTTATTTTTATTTTATATCGTCTACCAGTTTCCCAAGTTTGCCACAAACCTACAGCAATATCCACTTATTAAAATGCTACGTCAATCTATTGCAAATCATTGCCTTTGTGAGTCTCCCGCTCTTCACTTGTGTCCGCAAAGCGATATGAACAGTCATAGAGAAGACTCAAAAATGTAAAATTTAGGTACTGATCGCTTCCATTCAAGAAAATTCACTGTAATAAAGGCAAGTGCATAACAGCTTGTATATCCCACCCCCCGGAGAGTAGAAAAAGTGGGACCATATGCCATGAATAGCTGACCGGAAGTGAGCAATTCCAATACCAATCGCTTTCTTTCCTGAAGATAAGTTGATTGATGGACCTACAGCGTGCATGTGTGAAAGCGCTGGAAATAACCCAGCAACCGGAAGCTGTATTAGGTACCGTGTATAGGTTGCATGTGTACAGTCTCTGAACAAAGCCCATCCTCGAAAAGTATATTTGGCACCATGACCCCTAAGTGACGAATTGCGTTATGGTACCAAATATACTTTTCGATTTTGGGCTTTATTCAGAGACTGTACACATGCAACCTATACACGGTACACATCGCTTTCTCTCGTCAAGACGAGTTGATTGATATATATGTTGCATGTGTTCATCCGCTGGAAATACTCAACTTCCACAAACTGTACCATGTACGTCCTTTTCTCCTAGTACAGGTATGTTAAATCAATTTTGAGGAATAAGTAAACGAATGATCGTATTGAATATGAGATTTCGTTATATAGGTTCCTAGTGGTTTAGAGATAAGAGCGTTCACCTCTAATGCGTGGGGTCTGTGATTCTATCCTAGCTCACCCTAATTGGGCTTTGAGGTTTACAAATGCGGTGTAAGTTGGCTTGCTGAGGAGTTCTCCCGTTTCCTCCTACATCTTTTACTCCATCATTTTGTTTGTATCATCTTTACGGTCTCTCTTAACCTTGGAGAATGAGCTTGGATCAAAAACTAAAAACGTTTTGAATCTGTTAATAAAGGTATTTAGCGCAATATATGTCTAGTGTATTATACTTAGGAAATCCCCTGAAAAAAAAAAAAAACTCTTTAAAATAAACCACTTTTGTTACTACACAATTTTTGTTTTATAACTAATATCAGTGAATTTAAATAAAATTTTATAGTTTAACATCCCACGATTATGCCATTTAGGATAAAGGAGAAAGATGAATAAATAAGCAAATGATTGAGAAATTAAATTCATGTATCTTTCTCATCTGATATCGAACCAGAAGTCTGTACAATAAAGACACACGTGCTGGACTACTGGCGGAAGCTTATTTAATATTAGTGCATGAGTGTCGTGATGTAAAATTCTGTGTGTTGCCATAAAGGAAAGATTGGAAAGCACTGGTATAGACATGGATGAAAAAGGTGTTACGTCTTATTAAAAGATTTCGGTAACGTGATTTATCTTTAATATTCTGATACTCTTGATTGGAATTCCTCCCTAATACGTGACTAGAAGAAATCTAATCAAACCAATAATTGCATTATAGGACTACCTGATATTTTACATATGTCGCTAAAATTATCTGTAGCAATTGTGATATCAGAAGATGTTATTAATTACACATGAAAATCGTGTTCGTAAAAATCTTCTAACCAGTCTAACGCAAACGAATCATCTTCAATTTGAAATCATTTAAAGAGTTAAACGAGCAATTTGAATAAGCAGAACCGTTGAGCACTACTATGGATACAATTCTTATCACACTCGTGTTTATAATAACAAAGTCTGTACGTAACGTTAAGTCCTAGTAGTAAACAATCTATCCAATATGTGTCGCTGCCTACTGCCTGAGTAATGCCAACAGATGTCGCTACCGTGCGAGTCATTCGCAAATTTAAAACTATTATGATAGTTTAAGTACAAGTTTAAAACTATTTTTTGCAGCTATCCGAACATCCCTATATCATCAAATATTATTGAGCTCCAGAAGGCGCAATCTTCAGTCTCTTACCGCACAGGAAGCGGAACCTTCTAACTGTTTTTCTCTCTTGGTTGGCATAGGAAGGAAAAATAAATTGTTTAAATTTAATTATTTCAAATTATGATAGTGTACCGCGGGCCGAAGTTTAAGACGCAACAACTAGTTGGTCTAAATTTGGCACAATCAAAGGTTACTGCGTTTTCTTTGCATTTAGTTAAATAAATTTTTAGAGAACTTTCAACACGTTATATAAAAATCGAAGAGCGTACAGCGTTCTCACTTTTCATTAGACTGTAATAAGTGACTTTTTAGATTTCAGATGAGTTCAATAGTTTTATTTACAGAAACAGCATTAATGCTGAAAATATCGCATTCCTTTCTCATAAATAGACTATTAATGTATGTAGAAGAGTGATTTATAGTGAGGTACCTTTTTCCAATAAGGATTTTTGTAACGGATCACATGTGATTTGTGTCAAGCTGTCAGCCATAAGTGAATATGTAAGATGATTCAGACCTGTAGCCAGCCCAAAAATGTAGGGGGGTGCGGTAGAAGTTAGGGGGGCCCGACCCAATCATATTATAGTTCATTATTTGCAAGCCTACCGTGAAACTTTTAGGGGGGCAGCCAAAGTTTAGGGGAGTCCGGCCCCCCTAGTAACCCCGTGGATACGGGCCTGTGATGATTCCTCTAAAAATTACACACCGAATAGGTCGGAAATGATAGAAGTTTGAATCGATACGCTGTTTTCAGAGGCGTCAAGTAGCAAGAGAGTGTCGCCAACCCAATATAAAGTTTTATTATTTTTTTCTAATGGTACTATATTAGTCGAGGCAAAATACGGTTTGACCTGGGCAAAATTGCAACCTTTAGTTTTACACCTATATTTTGTTTAGGTACCCCACCTGATGAAAATATCCAAAATCCGACAAAATCGGACCACGGGAACACCTCCAAAAACGGTTTTCAAAATGGCGGACCATGGTTTTTCGAAAAAATCGTAGACCTTTACGTTGGCGGCTCTAGTAGCCCTCTTAATTGACACAGAGACATAAATGATACCTCGTTGAAACACTCATAGACCACAAATTCCAATGAAGTGACTTTTGTACCCATCATGCCCAACCCGTACAAGAAGAAGAAGAAAGTCGATTTTTTTGTTTTTTTAATTGATATTTCTTGGACCCTGGCAATACTGTACGTCCTCATACGCCGGCAGAAAACTTCCTACGCGTAGAACAGACATTGGTAACAATAATATTAAAAAACGAAGGACGTAGGTACAACAGTAAGGGAGATAAAAATTCGGAACCGCGGACCAAGGAGGGTCACTGTATATTTTTTACTGTGGTCTAACTTCTGTTTCTTAGATCTAGCTTCATCCCTAATTGTCAAAGAGACATGAAACATACCGCGTTGGAAAGCTTATGGAACTACCTTGCCAACGACGTATCGTTTGTATCCCCTGTGCCCAACCTGTAGAAAAAGAAGAAGAAGAAACCTTTAAAACATTGGGAAAATCTACACTTTTACCTTTCTTGGACTCTGGCAACCCTGATAATCGTTCTACGCATGAAAAAATCTTGTTTCTTTCTTTAAATCAAAGGTCGCTTTAATATAAGTACTATACATAAAACAAAAATATTTTTAAGCAAAAGAATGGGAATAACGAAAGACTTTGGGAGGCAAATTACACATCTACATCGTCATTGCCTACGCTAACACTGCCCTCGCCATATTCGTTTAAACAGTTAAAACATTCAGTTTTTTGGCATACGCCACAAGCAATAGAAAATAGAAGGTCATACCATAATACAGTGTACAAGACAATACGTTTTATAGAAACATAACATCTATATATATAAAGCAAAAATATTCTAAAGCAAAAGAATGGGAAGACGAAAGACTTTGGGAGGGAAATTATACATCTACATCGTCATCGCCTACGCTAACACTGTCCTCACCATATTCATTTAAAGTTAAAACATTCAGTTTCTTGGCACACACCACAAGCAATAGTATATCAAAGGGCATGCTTTCTGCAAGTACAATTCGTTCTTGCACACCTGGTAGCGCAGTTGCAATGAACAATGGTGAGCAAATTCCATACCCATCAAACACGATGGTTGATTGTGCCATATTTACGAACCGTATACTCAACAAATGATGCAGCGATATTGTTGTACGAACTGCCTTTACACCATGGTAGTCTATGTAACTGAGATCCTCCGTCTAAGACATACAGAATATTGTCTGGCTCCGTTTCCTCAAACTGTGCGGTCTGCTGCTTGCTGAATTCTAATATCGCATGGGCCAGTGGGGCTTTGTCTGCCTTACGTATCATGCTGGGTGACTCAAATAAAGCTGGTGGGTAGGCACATAATTCATGCGCTAAGGTCTCCTCTAAAGATGTGCTGCCTGCATTAGTGACAACTAACAGTCTTTGAAGCAAAAGATTCAAATCGACGGAGATATCGCTGCTGATTTTAACACCACTCGGGGATGCTAGAGTTTTGAATTTATCTGCACGTTTCCACTTCACAGTGAACAGGTCTTTGCCAGATAGTTTCTTCGCAAGCTCTTCTCCAACTGAAAATAAATTATGGACGTTGACCGAGGAATCCGCTGTGACGCCAGTGGCAATGTTTCTCAACTATTTGTCTCCGTCAAGTGGTGAAATGGGCTGCAGTCCTACAAGAATGCGACGTGTGTCACTGATATCACGTGACATTCTTGACGTTTCGGCTTCTCTATGTTGTTCGCTAGTGACATATGCTGTATGAGTAAGAGTTTGCATCGCCAGATTGTACTCGGAGCATTCTGGCATTGAGAGCACCCACAAAGTTCGTTGCATCTCTGTCATTCCACTCCCAAGAGTTAGACCTCCAGTGGATTTTAGCGATCTCATCAGAACCTGCTCTATGACTAGATCAGAGGACAACCCATCCCAATAACGGTTGCTTCTTCTAGTAACTCCGAACCCATTTTGAAAGCTTTCGTGAACTGTTGGATTAACCGATGGCAGCGTTAACATTGTTTGCAGGTACAAGCACGTCGACTTCAAATAATTGAAATCTCCTGCTGCAGGGAATATGGGAATGCACTCTGCTATAGCATCAAGGTGATCCTCCCAGCTTCCTGTTCGGTCTGCTGCCACAAATTTCCTTGCTGTAGTCAACATGCGCTGGTATGCAAGCCACAACTGACTTGTTTTTGATGTGTTAATAAGTTCTGACTTTCGTGCTTCTATTTTTTCTCGGGCTTCTTGAAGAAGAGGTGAAGAACTAGCTCCAGTTACAGTAATCTCACCCGACATCAGACTCTGGTAGAGAGAGTAAGCATCGTTGATAGTTCTGTGTGTTCCGTTATCGGTCTCCAGAAAAACATTCTCCACAAGCAATGCACTTAATGCGAGGTCAACCATCATGTACGCACGGAAGGCTCTTGCTATGGATTTGCAACTTAACATATGTACAACCCAATTTTCTCCATAAACCTCATGCAAGATTTCACGTAAGCCTGAACCATCCATCAGGGAACCAATTGCTCCTAGAAGGTTCATCAGAGTATGAAATGAGCCCAACAGGAGAACCGTGTCCTTAATACTGGTGTTATGTGCTCTGTCATGCAGGATACGTGAAGCTTTCCAAAACAGTGGTTGGTCTAAGGTGATGATTGGTGTGACTTTATATTTTCTCGCAAAATTATTCAGGGACACTAAAGTGGAATAGATGTATGACATTTCAGATGGATGGAGGTGGAAATCCAAAGAACAGTGGATTTCCCTGAATGATGAAGAGATGGAGCTGCGTGAATGGCCTGCATCATTCCTGACCAGTTTGGTGTGCGTGACGGAAAGTGCCAGGAAAGTTTCCACAAAATATCCAGGGAGCTTTCGTTCGGTGATGGTGCTGTTACCAGTTCACAGTTGACCTTTTGAAGAATAGCCCTGGCTTCAGTGTATGCGTGAATAGGAACACTGGCAAGGGACTTCACATCAGCATCAGAGACGGGACTCCGAAGAATGGTTAGACTGGTAATAGTGGATGGAGTAATGGCCGCCAACATTTCCATACCATGGAATGTGCCTAAACCACTCAGCGTTTGGAGATTATGGTCTACATTATCCGCTGCAAAGAGGAGAGTCTGGTCTGCTGGCATTTCGATCACACGATTACCAAATGTACTTGCAGCACAGCGTTCAAACCGCTGCACTTCCGCGTATGAAGAGCAAAATCCCAGGTGATGCAGCGTGTCAATGTGTTTCGATCGATAGTGCTGGTGCAGCTGCACAGCAACACCTAACTGCAGAGGAGCTAACATATCTCTTGGTCTGACTGCTTGCATCAAACACTGGCCAATCGATGCTATTTTGGTTTCATTGTCCTTTCCGGCAAAAAGTGTGGTATACAATACTTTTAGGCTAGGTACTGAAGGAATTCCTGAATGGTCAAGTCACTGGGTGAAGGATATGTATTACTTCCAGTTTGTAGTTTGGATTTTATGTCGCTTTTGATCAGTCGAGCTACGGTTTCTATTATTCTATTTTTTCTTTTTCTTCACCATACTCTCGTGGTAAATCACGATATGCCCGTAGAATGTGATTTGGCAGTTTCTCGAAGTGTAATGAAGTCGTTTTTTCCACTGTCACTAGAAATTATAATTTTTTCACCGAAGTACTCCATTAGTTGACGCTTCACGTGCCGTCTGTCATATGCAATTTGACCAGTCCCTTCAAGAAATGTGCCCATGTTTGTAACAAGTTCTCCCACAGTTAGTTGCTCATCATCGTGCTCTTCCAAATAACTACAGATGCGCTGAAATGCTCGGATTCTCTCATCATTTGTAGGTCGGCCAGCCCGGAATTTTTTTTGGACGCTGACTGATTGTCGGTACTGTATTGTTGAGGAATTGCTTTAACTGTTCGAAAGTTGATACTACATTATCTGTGATAGACACAATCTCCTGCATGAAGATCAGATGAGAAGTACTCAATGCGACCTCGGACAGTTTGTGACCCGGTATCGTTTCGTTTATTGCAACACTTTAAAATACTGTGTGGCAATGCTTGTGTTTTCACTCGCACATTTTCTGATTTCAACACGTGACGGTGATCAAATAAGACAGACATTCCGCAAAACAGGCAGTCACTGTTCCTGTTGAAGGACCCATCCAACGAGCGAGTAACTCGCTTTTGATTTGACGATGATGTTTTTCTTTTTAGGGCAATCGCAATATCTTTTTTATCAATATAACGTTTGCGACAAGAGACATGAACCACCATACTTGTAGCTGCGAGAATGTTACTACCGCGAGCCTTACTGGCATTGTTCACTCCTTCACCTCCCTTTTCTTGAAGTGTGATGAGGTTATCGTCAGGATCTAGGCTTCTGCAGATGATACACAAACGTGTAAGGGAATCATCCATGGTTCTTCAGTGCCTAGGTTCATGCAAGACTATAACATGTAGAAAATCTTATGGAACCCCATTTCCAACGACGTATTGTTTGTGCCCCCTATACCCAACGATTATCAGGGTTGCCAGAGTCCAAGAAAGGTAAAAGTGTAGATTTTCCCAATGTTTTAAAGGTTTCTTCTTCTTCTTTTTCTACAGGTTGGGCACAGGGGGTTGGGTACAGGGGGCACAAACCATACGTCGTTAGCAAGGTGGTTTCATAAGCTTTCCAACGCAGTATGCTTCATGTCTCTGTGACAATTAGGGAGGATGCTAGATCTAAGAAACAGAAGTTAGACCACAGTAAAAAATACACAGAGTAACCCTCCTTGGTCCTCGGTTCCGAATCTTTATCTCCCTTACTGTTGTACCTACGTCCTTCATTTTTTAATATTATTGTTCCCAATGTCTGGTCTACGCGTAGGAATTTTTCTGCCGTCGTATGAGGACGCACAATGTTGTCAGGGTCCAAGAAATATCAATTAAAAAAACAAAAATCGATTTTCTTCTTCTTCTTCTTCTACGGATTGGGCATGATGGGTACAAAAGTCACTTCGTTGGAATTTGTGGTCAATGAGCGTTCCAACGAGGTATCATTTATGTCTCTGTGTCAATTAAGAAGGTTACTAGAGCCGCCAACGTAAAGGTCTACGATTTTTTCGAAAAACCATGGTCCGCCATTTTGAAACCGTTTTTGGGGGTGTTCCCGTGGTCCGATTTTGTCGGATTTTGAATATGTTATGCAGTAGTAATTCCTGAATCGAAAACTGTTTAAAAAGCTTGTGTTGCAATTTTGCCCAGGTTGAGGGTAAAATTGCTCTAGATTTCCTGGACTATATCAGATTATTACATATTTCAAATCTACGTGTTAAACAAAAGCTTACAATGCTATATTGATTAGTCCGTGTTACAAACTAAATACGCTACAGTATTACAAACTTCAAAACTTTGCAACCTTCTATAATAGTAATAAGAATGAAACTATGGCCGATGGGGTAAAGCTCATTCAAGGAACCTGAGACGCTTATCGAGTTAATAGAAACGAAATTACAAGAAAAGAAAAATTCTACTTTTTCCTAAAGGCTTTATTTCGAGAAAGTCCCTGAATAAATATCGCATCAAATTACGTGACTTGCTTTAAAAGGATGTAAAAATCTTAATGCCACTTACAGCAATTTGATATCTCAAACCATTCAGGAGAATGAAATGTTTACAATGATCATCGCTTTTCCTTGCTTAGGGTATAACATTATAGCATTAGTTTTTGGTATTTGTAATTACTGCAACTTCCTGCAATTATAATACTAAGCAGTGGTTCAAATGTTACCAGTTCTTATCATAGAAAAGATCTCCGGAACGGTTTCAGACATAAGAATACTGCAAACGCTTCTATGTTTCTTAATCTTCTGAAAACTATGTAAGTCGTTAAATAAGATACTTTTCTAAGTACATTTTCGAAATAAATCCCAATTTTATATCTCATACAACATTGTTCCTCACTATCCCAAATGCATCACACTATGGACACAGTATCCGATACATAGGTACTATGGGTGAACCTTGCCTTGTCGTCTCACTTTAGTTTCTTACTGCTGTAGAGGCTTTCAAAGTTTATGATTCTGTAACGTTCTTAGTTTGCAACACTGAATACAGACTGGAGTATTATAATTTTTCCGACTCAAGTATGTAATAATCTGACGTGGCGGCATTTGAAAAAAAAAATATATAACTTTCTGTTGAGTTGACAAAACTGCTAATCTGACTGTATTGAAAAGTGTCTTAGATGACTTCTTGCCGGGTTCTATTCCCGATGGGGGCACGCTTTTTCAGGCCAGCCACTCTGAATGAGGTTTTCCTGGGTTTTCCTTATTCACACCAGCCAAATGCCGGGGTGTGCCTAACTTACAGGTCGAATGCCGCTTCCTTCCTTCCTTCCCAAATCCTTTCTTCCTTCCCTTTCCCCGGATAGTGTGCTCACTGAGCGACGTCATCCCTCAAACGTGAAGGGCTAAATGGCTATAGATGTTGAAAGCCCAGAAGTCTAAAAACCTAATACCTAAAATCTAGATGACTTCTTTTCCTTTTCGATGACTGTGAAGACAGCGTTTTGATCTCATCATCATCCACTTCTGGCTTATTTGCGGTGTAAGTTTTAGGTGAATCACCCTATATATAAATCACAGTCAGTTTATAATCGTACGCAATGGATAAAACTCGTCCGTCCTTGACCAAGCATGATATGCTGGTAGACCTTCACGAGCTTAATATGAATATGAAATATTATAGTGTGCAGACCTTTGAATCCCGGTTTATCGGTCATCAAAATTGGTAGTTTGGACAGTCAAATTTTCGCAAACAATTTCTATAATTGTTGCAGAGACTGAACCCTTTCCATTGGTGAAACTTCCAGAATCAAACATCTGTCAAATCGGGTTTGACAGAGAATCAAATCTGTACGCAGACTCTATCAGTCTCTCAGATGTTGGGTAGCAGGTGAGCAAGATTGGAAACAAACACTCCAGAAGTAATTTTGTATTAGCTGTTTGGTGAAGGGTGTGGTATACGGTGTATACACTCATAAATAAATAACGTGTTTTTAAAGCCGTCCCTACAGAGTTTACAGTCATTCTTAACTTTTTTCTTTGCTAGCGACAGTGAATTGCCTTTCTCTTCTTCTCCTTCTGTGTTCAATTTAATGTTTTTAGCAGATAGGTAGCGAATGACAATGCTGTATGAAAGTGCGTCATATAAAGTTATATCGTGCACTTGAGTAAGAGTAAAAGGAGGAAAGGTGCACAACATAGCTTGTTCAATTATGGTTACGGTTTCTCAAGGGTGACGAAGAATCAAATGACGAAGGGAGGAACGTAAAGTAGATCCGCTTTTTTTATTTTTTTTTATTTTTTTATTTATTTATTTATTATTTTTTTTTTAATCGAGCTGGGAACAGAATATAAGTTTAGCATCTAGAACTGTCTGCGAAAAGTGACGAGACATAAGAATTTCGATAGAAAACAGATTCGCTTCACTATACCTTTTCGAGACAAGACAGCTTTAGTTCTTGTCTTGTAGGTAACCTTCTTTTTCTGTTGTGCTCAAAACTGCTCACGAGTTCCAAATTCATGCTTACCCAACATCGACGTGACAAAGCGAGTCATGTCAAAGTGATGTAAGCTTGATGTCGAAATGGTGTAAGCGTGATATCGAAATGATGTGAACATGATGTCGAATTGGAGTGAGCGTCATATCGAAAAGATGTGAACGTGATGCCGAAATAGTGTGAGCGTAATGTCGAAATGGTATGAACGTGATATCAAAGTGGGTGTAAACGTGATGTCGAAATAGTGTAAGCGTGATGTCAAACTGATATAAGTGTGATGTTGAAATGATGCGAGTGTCAGGTGTAAATAAGTAAGTGTGAGTTTGAGTGAGCATGGTATTAGGTTGAAGATATCAGCATAATGTCGAAATGATATTGTGAGTGTTTGGTCGAGTGAGCATGATGTTGGATTGATGACGCAAGCGTGAGTTTGAGTGAGGTTAGTCCAAATTGGACACCTCTGGTCGTGATAGAAACTGCTATGTTCGGCTTTAACACGAATGTTAAATGTCTATTACAAAATCTCTCTCAGTTTAAAGTCCCACGACTATACCCTTTATGTTAAGGGCAACAAAGGATTATGGAAAGTGGACGACGACGACGATGATGATGATGATGATGATGATGATGATGGAGTAGTTGGTGGAATGAGAATGTGGGTGAAAACGAGATTCCCACGAGAAACCCCAAAAAGCACGAAGATGTCTATTTCAGAAGTTAACAGTGTCTATTTTTTATTTTTTGACTGTATTGTTAATTGTTTGTGTTGCTTTCTTCTTTAAAAAATGATTCATTCATGAAATTACTCTTCGTAAGGCGAAGAGCTGGTTGCATAATATACACACTTCTTTATTTCAAATTTTTATAAACCTTGAGAACGAGTTTTGTAATCTCATAATAATGTATATAATATAACTTAAAACAATATGTAACCCATCATCTCCAAGACTGTTTTGTAGTTTAATAGCCATTTAATTGTACTGTTTGTGTTCATGAGAATTTTCCCAAAGTCTTGAACTTACCTTTTACAATGCAAAGTTCCGTGGATTACATTGGTGTTTTTTGGTTCATTATGCGAGAAAAAAAATTGTTAAAACTTCTTTACGTTCTTGTTTACTTTTCTAATTTTGTTATTCGTCGAGACTTATTGCGTGACACCTATCGAAACATGCGTCTCATTTTATACAATATAAACATTCATTGCATAATAAGCAAGTAGCAAACATTTACCGTAGTATTTTGTACAGCTATTTGATAGTAGCAGTGGCGGCCTTTACTAAAACGAACCGGTCAACTGCTAGGATCTCCAGACATACCGTACATAGCAGGGCTGGATTAACCCATCTAGAGGCCTCGCTTAGAAAAAAAAATATATGGCCTCTGCTGACTTCACTTAGTGTATTTCTGTGAAAGTACAGCACGAAAGTTAAGGGAATATGTTTCATACTTTTGGTCATATTTTATTTTATGATTATGATTGCATCTTTATGATTCTTTATAGATAACGAGTCGAGATTTTGATCAGAGTGGAGGTCCCTGTCCAATTGGAGACCCGGTGCTTTAGCCCCCCTAAGCCCCTCCCTTAATCCGACCCTGATAGATAGATAGGCCCTCATATTCCTGGTTTTTTAAACATTTATGGACAAAAAGTTATGGGACATCCAATAAAATTCTGAAGCTTAGAAAATCCTAAACAGTCAAACTGGTCACACTTCTACCTAGGTATAATTGACACAATTGCAGGACATCAACATATTCACCACAAATTAAAATATTGCCTCCACCTACAGCTTCAGTGTGTTAATGTATCCCGTGCCCTACAGTTCATCTTGTAGTATTTCTGTAGATCAGTTCTCACGAGGCAAATGGTCCATAACGTCATCAATGTACGCTTTTTAGCTCCTAGGAAGCTCCGAAGTTTAGCCGGAACATTCCGCTGCCAGCAGAACCTAGCATGAGATTAAAAAAGAACTATTAACTGAATGGGAGGATTATATCAAAGTAATTTCAATTTTGTACAGTGTAAACCTTCATATATTTCTTAAATAATATCATTGGCAAAATCTTGGCATATTACTTTCTCAATTTTCATAACATGCAATCAGTGCTGATTTCAGACGAATTCTCCTGGGAGAAATTTCAATACACAGTGAGTTAAAGTAGTCTAGAAAATACTATCCCGGTTAAACACGATCGGAAATTTGCTCCGGGAGTGAATTTCGTAGCTTCTGAGGGAGGAGGGATTTTCCCGGCCACTCCCTGAAATCATGAATGCCTGCAATACGCGTAGTTCAGTGTGTCAAGCGCTGGCTGGCGAAATCAAGACAGAATCACGAGTGCAAATTATGTTTGCTAGGGAAGAACTGTGTTATAGAGACTATTATTGTTTATAATTGTTTCTGATTTTCGCATTTGTCTTACAAAACTCCTTTTTGGCTCCTATTTAGTTAGTGTAAGATACTGGGCTTATTTGAGCTGGGAGCTCAGAGGATTCAGATCACACATTAAGCTGTAAACCTACTTTTATAAAGCCTCGATGCTGAAAACAATGTAAAATTTCAAACAAATAATCAATCTATTTGCCCTATAAATAAGAGATTTAAGTATAGTAAAAAAAATTACTAATTAAAATGACAATAACTCTGAATAGACCGATTTTGTTAAAGATGTATTGAAAAATATAGAGGGACTCAAAACATCGCACTATATTTTGGAAACAAATTGTATTTAACATTTAGTTTCTCGAACTCCTACCCACTATCATTTACATTTGACAATTCTTGTCCACGTTATTCCAGTACTTTTTTTGATTTCCTCGCACTATCATGTTTAAAGATATTTCTTAGGTCATATATCAAAGAAATATTAGTACTCATATGCAAATAATATGATCGTCAGACCTGAATTTGAAATCAAATTAACTAATTAACAAATTATATATCCGTTATTATTATTATTATTATTATTATTATTATTATTATTATTATTATTATTATTATTATTATGCGTAAATAAAATTCACCTTAATATTAGGAATAAGTAAGTATCATAAAAATAACCACTTGCAATAGTCACTGTTATTCTTCATCTATTGTGCTGCCAAAATGTCTTGAGCCGTGGCAAAAATGCGAACTAAAGCTCACACCCTCACATACCCTCGCGTTGAGCCAATAAGGGTTCAGCTGTTGTTAAGCGAGAGAAAGTGAGTGGAATTCCTTCAGACGATAGCAGCGCTTGGAACGGAAGACTAGGGATCAAGTCAATGTGGTATAATAATAACTGTCTTCATAGTCAGCGTCTGGAAAAACTAAGACACAACATGTAATATTCTAGTTCACATTAAAAACATATAGAGTGGGTGGGGAAAGATGCCATAGTTTTTAATCATTAGACAATAGCAAACATAAAAATTCGAGTTGAAGACTGAAACTTACAGGATGAGTAGTTCAGTCCTTCCGATAGATTTTGTGTGACGGTCGTGAAAGAACTAAATACGGTAAGTGATGAGGGGCGGATAAATAAACATCTCCAATTAGGCATCTATCCTGCACTGTAGGTGTAAGATGTCTATATCTTGTGGGTAAGACGCCACACTATTTTGGCATGGTTATTACTGTAACGTTGGGAAATAAAACGATTTTAGTTTATTGTGACATAAAATGAAATGAAATATTTGAGTTTTACGTCTTACGGTTATGCCGGTTAGGCTAAAGGAGACGGTGATGGTGAGAGATGAATGAAATGGTGGAATGAAGAAAGTGGGAGGAAACGGAAGAACCCCGAGAAAACCCACGCACACGGTGTTTGTCCACCACAAAGTTCACTTGGCGGGAGCAGGGTTTGAACCCGGGACCCCAAGAACCAGAGGTGAACGCTCTACCACTGAGCCACCGCGGCCCCACTAGTTTATTGTGATGTCTAATAAATTATGTACCGATACAATACTGACAGCGGCTTAGTCTAGTGTACACAAATAAACAATATGGAATGCGTGTAAATGATACAACAGTCAACACACTGTAGGAAAAACCATCGAACATAAAGAAAATCATACCTTTACGAAGAAAACAAAGTAATTTTGATACAGTTATAATAGGTTATGTAAACATTAAGGCAATACCAGGAAGTACAATGAATATAATATCAGGAATGTTAAGCCGTTAGTCACAGGAAATGTTCAGAAGACTATAAAACTAAAGTTTGTTTCTAAATCAATCACTTTGTACGTATCTATAAGTAGTAAATAACATTTCTATTATTAATCAAGTAGTTGTTAAAAGGTGCCACATTACTCCTTAAGAGTACCATAGGGTAGCAAACTTAAAATCATCTTAATTAGGTTTAGCAGTATCACGTGTACACCACGTCAAGTAGTTGGATTTGTATGACATGATATTTACTCAATACTGAAATAAGAAGTAGTAATAGTAGTAGATTTCCACCGCTTCTAGTTATAGTAGACAGGTTGGAGAAGAAATTGAAACATATTCTTTTCACGATTAATTGCTTGCAGTAATTCACCTCCCGCTGTGACTTTTTTTTAAACTTTATAGCGTTCAACGTTAAAATCGGAAGTAGTTGACTTTTGCCATTTCTGGTTTGAATAGAGGGTTAAGAGAAAAGCTAGTACCTGTTAGAATATTAAATTGATTCGAGAAAAAGCTCCTTCTTGCTATCGCTTATCATTTTTGCACTATAAACTAGATCAATATTGAAACCGGAAGTTGTAGTAAATTTTTATCACTTCCGGTTAGAGATTGGCACGAGTCGAGCTAAAATTCGACTCGAATCGGAACTCGAAGCGAATTCGAGTCGAGTCAAAGGTAATTTTCTCGAGTCGAGTTCCTAGCCTAGTCACTGTTTTTGAGGTCGAGTTTGATAAATGGCTCGCTCGTTCAGCTCGTTTTAATTCGTTTTGAAATCACGGCTTGATTAGACTGGAAAGCGAAAGCCATAAAAAATGTAAGCAGTAATGTAGAATACTTTTAGTGCTGCTCACGGGAGGGGACACTGCTTGCATTTTGTCTTATTTCGATAACGAGACGACAATAGACTTTTATAACGAGACAGCCTCAAATGTCATTGACACAAATATAAGTATATACTGTAGTTCCTACCATCAAAACTGAGACGTACACTGTCGATGTTTTGACCCCAAGCAGAAGCTCAATCCGGGTAGTGATGTCAACCGGTTTAGCTCGGTTCAACTGAGCGAACAGCTCGTGCTGGCTCGGTTGGGATGAGCCACCGACTCGGCTCAAGCCGGCTTGGTTGCGGTGAGCCATCAGTTCAGTTCGTTTCGGCTCAGGTGAGCCATCGACTCGAGCCGGATCGATTGGGATGAGCCGTCAGGTCGAGACGGCTCGGTTGGGTGAACTAGGGTTTAAGTAGGGTTGAATGAGTTTCCCTACTTAAACTGAGTGTGGTAGAAATCTACTGCTACGGTAAGAGAAAGCAAGAAATGCTTTCTGATATCACTTCAGCCATATACTGTAACAATGTTCTGCGTGTACTCGCTGCAGGAAGCTACTATATCTGAACCCCAAAGTAAGCGAGTTGTATGTCATCGTTATAATGGTCGGTATATCTCACAATGTGCTATTTTGAATCATCATAATCTTATGTGATTTTAAGGGATCTACTGATCGCTCCGGCTTCTCAACAACTCGATATATCAGGAATGAAGCCTCTTTTGCCTGTCTTGTAAAATCAGATAAGGTTCCCTGTATTAATAAGGATGCGCAATAGACGAGGCGAGACGAGATTAAACACTACCTTGTCTCACTGTTTGTGTCGAAAATATATGCCTCTCTCATCTACTCTCTAATTTAGAGACAACGCATCTCGAATTCGAGACGAGACAAAATAGTATGAAGTATATATTATAAGAAATAAAGTATGGGAGAATTGGAAGTTTCTGTTTGGTATTCATCAAATCTCATAAGTTATGACGGAAGCAAATGCCAACCGAATAATACAAAGACTATGAACTAACCATTGACGAGGCAAAACCTGAATTTTTCTGGCTTTCTTAGTCGTCCATTTTCAAGGTCAACAATTTTTTTTTTTTTTTTTTTTTATGCCTTGTGAAATTTTGATGTTTGGATTCTTATCAGTTTCGCTTTTTCACATTTGTCTAAAAATATAATATAACAGCGATTTTATACATTTAACAAGAGATTAATTTTGGTCCCAAACAAAAAAGCACATAGGATTTTTTTTTTCAAGGGAGGCATAAGACCAACACATAAGCAAAGTTGCTAATATACATAGCTTGATGCACTGACTCACATTGCATAACTTTATTAAATACAGTAAATATATCATATCAAATACTCTATGTAACTTTATTCATCTTGACTCTGAAACTAATATTCAAATAATTAATACTTTTCTGACCAGAATATATACTTATTTAAGAAAATTAAAATAGTTTCAATAACTTAACGTTATCTTCATCAGACTAACTGGCATAAATATCTTCATAACATTAAATTATTATTGTTGTACAATTTAGTTTTTTGTAGTAGTAATATTTTATTATGCTTCAGAATATGTTTCGTGCATATTAAAACAGCAAATAGTAGAAAATAAACATAAATGCACTGGTATATACACCGACAATTATAATAAACGAAGGGTAATACATATTGATTAATAAGTGCTTCAGTCCTCTCTACTTAGATTTTGCCATAATCACAATCACACACACTAACAAACAAAAGTATCATTTCATACTGTATATGTCTTTCAAGTAGTAATTGTTACCATTCAAAAAAATGTTTATGTTTATTTTAGATAATAATTTCATACAGTTTCGGTGAAGATGGAAAGGAGTTTAATACGCTAATTGCGTTGCCTCTTTGTATGGCTAGGCTTATCTTTTGTGTCAGGAAATGACCGCTTCTAGGATCTCCTAATTTGTTAATTAAATTTGATCCTAATTCCTTCAAACACACTCTGGCTTCTTTGCTAAAACACCCATTGTTTCCGTGGCTAACGCAATAAAAATGTGATCTTTAAGTTTTTTATGCTTAGAATGTTTCCGTATACACGCTGTTTCTGCTGCACTTCCCGCTTCTTTACTAGTTGACGTTAAGTAAGATATGGCAAGAGTATCTACACATGTTACATCCTATATCAGACACTGGACTTTTTCCAAGGTGTCAAGGTACTTCCATCTGGCCGCTTATTATCATTCCGATACATTCCTGGTGGCTCTAAAATGTTAGGGCAGTCTATACTGGTGCGGGTTCGTTTTATTATTTTGTTTAATTCACTGTGACGTGAAATTCTCTCTCCAGTTTTGATGCAACTTAATGCGTGTAAGCCTTTCTCATCCATTCGACTTTGACACGCACATCTGAATTCATGGTAAATATTAAGTCCTAAGCATAACTCTACACATATCTGAAAAATATTTGTTTCTAAAAATGTTCCAATGGTTTTTGAGGGTGTGGCTTGTAGCCAAGCTTCAGGCTCTTTGTGTCGTAGTGCTTTCAGGCGAGTTGAATCAAAATCATTTTGCGAAATTACCTTGCTTTCAGCTATCTCGTTGATTACAATTTTATCCCATTTCCTTTGTGACTCCTTTGCAACCGGAATTGTGTTGTAAATGCCTCTTCATATCTCCAATGCCTCTGTCAGATGAGGAATCTTCACTCCGTCAACTGGAATATTAAGAACTTTGGAGACGAGCGACAACACCCCATAAGAAGAAGAAAAAAATGAAGGGAGGATCAAATTTGAAATTTTTCGTACTCCTAAACCTCCTAAACGAGGGTAAGCTCGCTTATGCCCATTGTGTTTTATTTAACTTATAATTTAGCATTGATTGCAGACACATTTTCAAAATGCCATCTAATTGAAAAATTTTAGTTGCCCTGAACTATGTTGGAACGATACGTAAAAAATAAGTCAATTTATGAATACCTAAAGACTTTTTTTAAAAGGAAAAAAGCTATATGTGCTGGTACTTTTTTCAACCTCTCGGTTATTTTTTTAAAACTGTTTAGGTAATCTTCCAAACAATTATCATATCCATCTTCTTGTAGTAGTGCTCCCAATAATGATATTTCATGAGCAGTGATGTAAATTTTCCGGAAAATTTTCCGATTCATAAAAACATATTCCACTTATTACTACATCGCTGTTTAACTCTAAAATTTATTTGTAATAAATATTTTCTGAAAAAAAGTTTCATGAAGTAAAAATCTAACGATTCTTCTTTTCTGCAAAAAAGTTTTAAAAACTTCAATGTATTCTTCCCTCACAATTTACCGTTGATCTCACAAAATCACATTTCGTTAATTTAATACGCGTAAGACGATGTTTTCTCAAAGCTTTAAACACAGTAAAATCAAATCATTTCTTCTTATTTTCTATTACAAAAGTAATCTTCATAAGGAACTGGAACTTTTATGTAGTTATTTCATTACATAGTAGTATATGTGAAGAAATAATTTAATTTTCTGTTTTAGAAATAATTGATAAATTCACAAAGGTTTCTTTTCGCTTTCTTGTTACATTTTAAACAATCAGATGGGATATTTGTACTCTACGAACTCGATGTATGTTCCCTGCACTTTACAACACACACACACACACACACACACACACACACATATACATATATATATATATATATATATATATATATATATATATATATATATATATATACACCGAAAGTATGTAAGTTTTTACTTGCCAGCTCGAAATATTAGAAAATTTTCCGGTTCCCGAAAGCTAATTGGAAAATTATAATTTGTTGCTAACTTTTCTTCTACAGGAATTCAATTTTATAGCTCAATGTGCAGTTAAACATAGTGGAAAATTTTAGACCTAACATCACTCTCCATATGTGGTCCAAAATTGTACGGGTTATGAGATTTTTCCACTTGTTTCTACATCATAATGAAAATTTTCCGACAAACGAAAACTCCTTTCACTTGTTTCTACAGAGAAATAAAACCCGATTCATAAGAGGTTGTTCTACTTTTTCCTTCAAAATGATGACAATTTTCCGACTTATAAAACGTTTTTCAATTTTTCCTAATTCGATAAAAAAAAATTTCGATTTATGAAAAAAAATTCCCTTGTTTCTTCATAGTGCCAGAAATTTTCTGAGTCATGAAAATTTTAAGATTCATTAAACGATCTTCCACTTTCTAACATTCCTATACATGAAGTCAATCAATTTTATGGTTAATGAGGAATTGTTACTTGATCACTGGTATTTGTTTAGAACGGAAAAATATAAGGGAAAATTTTCCACGTCACATCACTACACATGAGTTGGTATTGTTCGTATTCCGGGTAGCACAGCCTGAAATTGAGCTTCAATGATGGGATCTGGTGTTTAATTGTTTCATTTTATAATTTTTAATTTTTAATACGTGACAATCAGATATTGTTTTTTCAAGTATTTTAAGGTATTTCATTTTAAAGTAAGAATGTAAAGTATATGCATTTTAAAGTAAGAAAATCTCCTCCAGTGCTTTATCGTGAGGTATGGTTCATAGTATTGAGGCTACATTACCTCTCTGCACCGCCATGCTTATTCTTTGGATTAGGAAGCTGGTTGCCCTTTCATCACCGGATAAGTGTGTGATGCGTTTTCCTATTTCCTTTATGAAGTTTAGACCTTCCCTTCCCCACGAGCCAGCGGATTCAACTGCAACTGATACGAATTGATATTTTTCCATAAGGTTGTTGTATTTTCTTCTTTTCTCTATCTCTTTCCGACTTGCTGCATTGCCCGCCTGGATTGAAGAGAAAGGAAGGCGGGAAGGTTGCAAAGGTGTTTGTGTCTGTGCATGTGAAGTCCCAAACTAAGGCTTTATCTTTCTTCCAAGGAATTAAGGACATCCCATCTGGTCTTTTTCCATCTGTTCTACTACAGCCATTTGGCTCCCTTATTGCCGATACATCTGCGGAGACGAGTGCTCTCACAATGATGTCGTTGCAGCTCCAGTATCGAGGACGTCTACCTGTGCTTTTAATGCAGGAGAGACCATGTAGTCCTTTTTAGTCAACAGGATTTTTGCACGCTTAGCATTGATGGGGTTCGCAAATATCTGCTCCCAATCTTAACACAATTGCTATCCTAAAAGATTCATCATTCAGGTGAAGGCCTAGAGGACGCGAGGGCAAAGCCTTGAGCCAAGCACCTGCCTCAATGGACGATGCAGCGATCAGTCTGGCCTTGTCTTCTGGGTTGTCAGAAGACTTTCGTAAAAATGAAAAATTTGATTGTATGATAGGTTCTTCCCATTCTTCCCATGTGGATTGTTTAGCCCTGAAACTGAAGTCGGGTAATTCGGAGCCCACCAACAATGACCATGTGGACGAGCAATCTTGAACTTCAGAATCCCAGTGGAGGTTGTTGTTCTGTTGGAGAAGTGATTTAATTAGACATTGAGAGCCGTAGAATGATGCCAAGAAAGCAGGAATAGCCAAATCTAAAGCTCTTCGAATACCTAAAACACCAAGATTAACTGGGAGAGATGCCTGAAGCCATGTGCTATCCTCAAGGACACAATTTAGGATAGAATCCAAACCAGATTTTATACTGTAGTCATATCTTTCTAATAAATCCTCTTCTTTCCATGAAGGTAAACATCGCAGGAAATATAATAATGTTGGGATGGAAAATGATGTTCTAAGTAAGTAAAAGACAGAATGAGCAGATATTGATGATAGACGTGAGAAATACATGTCTAACTGGTTTATTTTCTCAGTTAATAGAGTTCTTCTTGATTCAGTTGAGAGAGCAGCTCCAAGGAGGAAAGCGTTTGATGGCGACATCAATTGGATACCTGGAGCTACTTGGTTGTATGACGAAAACAGTGTGTGCTTTTGTTCATTTGTAGTTTCAAGAAAGCTGATTTCGCATTTCGAGAAATTTAGTTGCAGACCAATTGTAGCTGCCTGTGTGTTGATCATTTTCAATGTATTTATTACAATATCCGGATCTCCAGCTATTGCACCATCATCGAGGTACCAGATATTTAAGTCTGTCTTGATATTATTGACTATAGGCTGCAATGTTACTGCAAATAATGCTGGACCTAAAGGATCTCCTTGTTGAACTCCTCTTTCTGATAAGATTATATCTTTGCCATAATACAGGGTGGCGCGTATTGTATCTACCAACTTCAAATGAAAATACAAAGGTGTGTTATGCAAGTTTTAATGCAAAACTGTTATGGAATATAAGTATATGGACTGGCAATTTGTACACTGTACAACACTTGTCGAAGGAGCTCACTAAACTTTAAAAATAACGTCCTGTAAATGTCCGCCTTTTTCCTGGATGCACTGCTGCAGGCGACGTGGGAAGGCATTCATCACACGCATTAACGTATCCTGTGGAATGGAACTTATCACATGACGAATGGCAGTCTTCAGTTCGTCAACTGTCTTCACGCGATTGGCAAAGACCCTTACCTTAACATATCCCCAGAGGAAGTAATCAGAAGCTGTTAAATCTGGGGAACGGGATGGCAATGAGACATCGCCAAATCGGGATATCACGCGGTTTGGAAATGTTTCTCTGAGTATAGACATACTTTGGCGTGCCGTGTGTGCCGTAGCACCGTCTTGCTGGAAATAAACGTTATTGATCACACCCCTTTCCTGCAATTCCGGAATGAGAAACGTCTGTAACATATGGCAGTAGCGGTCGGAATTTACAGTTGTTGCATGTCCGGCGTCATCCTCAAAAAAATAGGGACCAATAATGCCACACATTCCAACTGCACACCATACCACAACTTTTGGGCTACCTTGAGGCTTTTCATGTAATGAACGAGGATTCTCCTGAGACCAATACCGGAAGTTTTGCTTATTAACATACCCAGTCAGGTGGAAGATTGCATCATCGGACATCAAAAGTTGTTGGAGGAACAGTGGATCTCGGTTAATCAACTCAAGAATGTTCTGGCAGTTATTGAGTCTGTTTTCCTTATCAATGGCTCTCAACTCTTGTACCACCTGCAGTTTATACGGATGGAACTTCAAATCACCCAGCAAACGACCCAATGAACGTCGTGTCAAATGTAATGTTCGTGCATGTTGCCGTGCTGAACGTTTGGGACTGCGTTCCATCGCTACGCGCACTCGTTCCAAGTTTACATTTGTTCGAACACTTCGTCCACGACCTGGTGATTTCCGGTTCACAACACTACCTGTGGCCCGCCACTGTCTCACCCATCTCAGAATACTGTGTCTCTAGGGTATAGCAACATGGCGATCATCACTGTTTCGTCGCAGTGCCCGCTGAGCCTCACTGACAGAACCGGTTCGGATAAAGGCTTCCACCGCCGCAATTCGCGTCTGCACAGACCACCGCTCCATGGTAAACTAATTGCCAGAGGCCCTGCTATTCAGTGCCGTAAGCATGCGCAGCATTCGTACGCGCATTTGATCAGGGTTGCCAACTGCAACTGGTAGATACAATACGCGCCACCCTGTATAAATTACTGGCTTCAGCATAGCTTTGGTGTACATAGGGATATATCGAAAAAAAATTTCTTTGACGATAGATAGCATTGTATATCTGTCTATTTCATTGAATGCATTCCTAAAATCTATTTTTAAGAAAGCTTTGGGCTTCTGGTGATGGTATGAATAATAGATACGTGCTATATGTGCTGTCGCTTCAGCACCATGTTGAATGTCTACTCCAAGTTGGTGTGGAGCAAGAAATTGGAGTAGAGGTTGTTTAATCCTCCCACAGATAATCTTGGATGCAAGTCTCCTCCAAACATTCCCAATGGCAATAGGTCTGATACCGCCATTTTTCTTTGTCAAGGCTATTAAGGATGCTCCAAAGAAAATGGGTCCTACTTATTTAGGAACATTACCTGATATAATCTTTGAAAGAAACTCACAAATATTCTTAATTAGGCGATCTTTAGAATCTTGGGCGCATGCTATCTAAACCACCAGCCGATCCTAAAGGAAAGGATTTCAGTGCTTTAAGAAATTCATTAGATGTGACGTTGTTAAGATCAGTGCTAAAATCATTTATATTAGGAGCTGTAAATACATATGCATGTATAGAATGTTTGGCTTTTAGGGCTTTCAATATGGTGGCATCTGTTGGAGCTAAAGTATCTTCGGAAATAAGAAGTCTGACTGCTCCATGTACATCTCCATCTGCAAGTTTATTTTCAATTATCTTGGTAAATATGCTATTAGATTATTTTTCAGTTGTGCGTTTTTTTTTCAAAGATGTTTGGTTTGTTATATTGTCATTGGAGCTGCTTGACCAATTTTGGATTCTTTGTTTTACCCACGTAGTTAGGTTACTGGTTTTTACGGTATGTGGAGGCATACAAAGTATTACGTAGGGGAAGAGTAACAGATTCATCCAGGATTCCAAATTGTCAGAGTTCACTATCTGTTGAAACACTTCACATAACAAATCTGCCATAACATGTCTTACTCCTCGCGGAACTCTTCGTAAAATATTTACTGATGATTTTAATTTTCCTAAAATATCACTATATTTAGAAATTAATGCGTTTTCATCTATCACATTGACATTTGTATTCGAAACTTGCGCACTAGGCTGTTGAGATGAAGAATGTTTCGCGGTGGTATCGATTCTGGCATTTGCTGTTATGTATGGTTAGTCCTCTTGAGTTAACGAATAATAACCGAAATAAATTATTCGGTATAATTGATAATAAATTAATACGAAAGGAATCACTTATGAGAAAAAAATAATAAACTATCCCATTCTAGTCTTGTTCAATTCACTGAGGATACAAACCACAGTAATCTCACACTTAACACGATATCATTAGATGGATGAGGGAAAGGCAGCAGGCTTTTCCTTTGGTTTCAAGTATTAGCGTTCTCGATTATATCTTGTAATCCCCTGGACCGATTTAAAAACGGTTTTCACTCGAATTGTTCTTAAGTCATCATGAACATTTTCATATTACTTAGCAAAGTCAAAACGAAACAACACTCCCACTTATAGGAAATTTAAACAGAGCGAGTTTTTTTGGACGATCACTAATTTACAACAATATACAACAATCAGGTATTTTTATAATTTACTGAATCATTTTAAAGTTTTAGTGTAACTGTTTTTATAATGATTATTATTTTCACTTTTCTCTTTTATTATTATTACTTTAATAAATTATTCCAAATTTTTCAAAATTAACTTATATTTGGATATTTGAACACACATTTTTCAACTTTTCAGTAATTAATATTTTGTTGCCTACAATTTTTAATGAATCTCCACTTCGGCCAGCACTGAGCACAAGATTATGATAAGAGAAAATGTCAACCCCGGGAAAGTCTTTGTATTCTTCAAGCTATTCCGATACTTATCCTGAATCATAACTTAGTCTATCTGGAATCTTCGGCCATCTATTGAGGATTTCCATGTGTATTTTCTTCTCTTGTGCCGATTGAACCACGTGTTCCCAATGACTAATGAATTCTGTCTACAGAAATTGATTAGCCCTCACCTCTTTCATTTCTTTTGCCTAAACTATATTTGCCTACGATACTATCTTCCTGTCTTTCTCCCACAACTCCATTGAAATTTCCCATTACAATTACGCATGCACTAATCTTCTTCCCGCCTACAATTTCTTCTATTTTCTCATGATTTTCCTCTACTTCTTCACTTGTATGCGAAGTCGTCGGTCTGTATGTCTGTACCACTACCAGATCCTTCTTTTTTCCTTCAAGTCTTAACATCACAACTCTATCGTCAACAAATTCTCAATTCACTACCTTCTCTTTTAAGCACTTATCAAGCATTATTCCTACACCATAATGACAGCCTTTTTTATTACCTGAATAAAACATTTTATATCCTTCGCTGTTCAACACCTCATTACTTTTCATTCTAACTTTATAAACTCCTACCAAATCTAGATTATTTTGTTCCATTTCCACTTTAAGATTTCTAATTTCCCTTCTTGTAACATTGTACCTAGGTATATTGATTAATTTCAATTTAAGACAGTAGGAGGTGGTACCAAAAAGTTTCAAGCCTAGTTTTGTAAAACGCCAACAGATGGCAGCGTAAGGTTACATGTAGTGGCACAGGGTGCACTAGCCTTCATAAGTCATTGTGTCAAGAGAAAGCGTCCTATCACGGAGAAATTAAATGTCGACTAAAAGCAGGGAATTCGTGTTACTATTCGGTTCAAAATCTCTTGTCGTCGCGAATTCTGTCGAGGAATTTGCAACTTAAAAGATACAAAACGATAATCATGCCTGTAGTTCTGTATGGCTGCGAAACATGGTCACTTACTCTGAGGGAAGAACATAGACTGAAAGTATTTGAGAACAAGATCCTGAGACGAATATTCGGACCCAAGAGGAACGGGAATGGGGAATGGCGGAAACTTCATAACGAGGAACTACATAATTTATATGGTTTACCCAACATTGTTAGGGTCGTCAAGTCTAGGAGGCTTAGATGGGCGGGTCATGTAGCTAGAATGGAAGAAAGTAGAGACGCTTTCAAAGTCTTGACTGGAAGACCAATCGGAAAACGACCATTAGGAAGACCTAGGCGCAGATGGGAGGACAATATTAAGATGGATCTCACAGAGATTGGAATACAGAGTAGAAACTGGATGCAGTTAGCTAAGGATAGAAGTCAGTGGAGAGCTTTTGTGAACGCGGCATTGAACCTCCGGGTTCCATAGGCCATAGAGTTAGTTAGTTAGTTAGAAAGCGTCCTATGTGCATCGGGAGCTCTGCAGCTTGTGCTATTCTTACTACATGCGTTATCACGTCTATGATTTCATTATGGACAACAAGTTAGAGCAACGAGTGAAATTCTGTGTGAAATGTGTATATCCGCCCAGAAACGATTGACATGATTTGGCAAGTGTGTGGCAATGTGGCAATGAGTCATTGCAGGTGTTTTGAATAGGATGTGTGCTTCAAGAATGATGTTTTCATTTCCATCACTGTTAGACGATGAGAGATCAGGAGGATCTTCAACGAGCACAACATCCGAAAATGTCTAAACCATTCAGCATCTTGTGCATGAGGATCGTCGGAGAATAATCCACAACCCTGCTGCCATTGTATATGTGTCATACGGAACTGTGCAGGCAATTCCCACATGTGATTTGAACATGCGCCGTGTTGCTGCCAAGTTCTTCCCCGGCTGATGACCCAGAAGCAGAATGGACACTGCATCATTATCTGCCAGGAACGCCTTACTTCAGCTTGGTGTGGGTGATCCGTCCTTCATGTCGAAGATCATTACGGATGACAAAACAGGTACGACCGTGAGACAAAGCAACATTCTTTACAATGGAAGAGTACATAATCTGCACTAGCAAAAAAGGCGAGGCAGATCTGCAGCTCTGCCAAATAGATGTTCATCGTATTTTTCGTTGTTCGCGGTATTGTGCATCAGGACTTCGTCCCCAGGGGCCAGATTGTCACTAGCGAGTTATACTGCCGGATTTTAATGTTTTTGAGGAAGGACATTCGGCGAAAATGACCGGATCTATGGCGAGCGAAAAACTGCTCCGCGACGACAATGCACCCAGTCACCGTGCTCTCTTCACACATAAATTTATCATAAGAAAGAAGATGATTGCACTTTCGCACCAACCCTACTGGCCAGATTTGGCTCCTGCGAATTTCCCCATCTCTCCGAAGCTGAAGATCTGGCTTAAAGGTCGCCATTTCGACACAATTGTGGAGATCCAGTGCGAATCGCAGAAGGTGTTTGATACGCCTCGAAAAGAAGACTTCCAGGACACATTTTATCAGTCACAGAAACGCTGCGAGCGCCGTTTTTCTGTACAAGATGATGGTGTATAAACGTATGTAAATAAAGTACTTTCTTGTAAACATTCGACTCAAAACTTTTTGATACCCCCTCGTATTTAAAGAATTAAATGGAGAAGAAAATGGGCATTTCCAAAATTGTAAATTTTCAGAAAACGGAAAACTTACTCTGATCTTTATCCCTCTCGCAGGAATCACCATTTTAAATTATAGATTCAATAGGACCGAATCTAATTTTGTGAAGCCTGATTGTTTCAATAGTGTAGTTTAATGCAGTAATTCTTAACGTGGGGATTCTCGTTTCAAAAAAGGGAACGCTGAAACAAAAAAAAGTTAAGAAACTTGTTAGATTTTTCTTATTTAGACGAAAATCATTACGTATTTTACAAATTATCAAAAGTTTAATAGATTTTTATAAATAATAATAATAATAATAATAATAATAATAATAATAATAATAATAATAATAATTATTATTATTATTATTATTATTATTATTATTATTATTATTATTATTATTATTATTATTATTATTATTATTATTATTTTCTAATCAACAGACAAAGATTTAATCTGAGGAATAGGAAAAATCCGTTTTAATTAGTACCTTTCAATAATGAGTTCTTAAACACTGCTTCGTCCAATTCGTACGTTTAGCCTTGTGCATGGATGGATTGGGTTAAGATGGTGGGGGCGCTCAAGAAAATGGCATTCATCCAAGGCGGCGTTAGACTCGAAAAGGTTAAGAACCATTGATTTAATCATAGAAGTAGAAGCCTTATGTTCTTACGTCTGAATATCAGTCTTGCATTTTCAGCAGCAAAAGATTGAGAAATAAATAGTGTTTCTATTTATGTATTGAATTTGTATTTTTCTGTTTCACAAGTTCTATTTCTCAGTTTCTGTTCTAACAACTCCCCAATAATACACCTATTGAATAATTGTCAAAGGAATGCAACATTTTGGGTCGAATTCCTTTAGAAAATAAACGAAGTTGTTTGTTTCTACCCAAAAAATACAAGAACTAATTGCATCACTTCATCCCTTTAAAATGAACGAATTGCATTATATACAACCTAATTGAAATATGATTAAAAGGCAAAAATAAAATACCGTTAATTTTACAGTGATTATGTGAAAAAAATGAAATGAAATCTTTGAGTTTTACGTCCCACGGTTATGCCGGTTAGGCTAAAGGAGACGGTGATGATGAGTACTGAATGAAATGGTGGAATGAAGAAAGTGGTAGAACCCCGAGAAAACCCACGCACACGGTGTTTGTCCACCACAAAGTTCACTTTGCGGGGGCTGGGATCGAACGCGGGACCCCAAGCACCAGAGGTGGACGCTCTACCACTGAGCCACAGCGGCCCTAGTGATTATGTGATATCTTCAAATAGATAGAAGATATCGGAAAGTGGAACAAAAATTCCCTAGACAATATTATTTTACATGAAATACCATTATTTTGACTCACTTGTCTGCTTTCCATTTCCAGCCATTTAGAAAATCGGCATTTATTTTCGCGTTGAAGGCCCCATCACGGCGAAATTAAGATATTTTAAAAAATCTACACACGAATATTCTGTGACTTAGGTCTAGTAAAGAAAATGAATTCTAAGAAACATGCTAGCCAACTTACTAACTGACTGAAAAAAAGCGGGTTCTTACATCAAGGCATTGAAAAATGAACCAAGACATTCCTTGACTTTGTTCTCATCAGAAATCTTTCTTCGAGCCACTGGAAAATGGAAGAATACGCTTTATGACTTATATCACTTGAAAGTGACGAGTTCTAAGAACTTGTTCCCTGAAGAATGAACAAAGCTTGTATTTCATTTTTAGCTAGAAATGAAGGCAATCGTTTCGTTTTACTACAAAGAATGAATTTTTATGGGAGGCATTCCATAGGAAATGAATGAAGTTTCTGCTTCATCTTGTCAGAAAATGGAAAAACTCATTGTCTTCATGAAATGAAAGACTAGAAGGGACGCAATGTTCATACTTTGCTCGACCAGAATGAAAGAAATTCTGTGACTTGAGTTTTAAGGAGTTCGGGGTACCAAAACTGTTTTATATATTTTACCCTGTCTGTCCATGTGTGTGTCTGTTCGGAAGACCAAAAAAAAAAAAAAAAAAAAAAAAAAAAAAACTCAAAATCTACTTGATGGATCACCATGAAGTTTGGTCACGAAGTACACGCTCAAAAGTTATAAGTAAGTTCCTTAGTGGTGTTGGTATTCAAACCAAAAAGTGGTAGAAATCTTTAGTTTTCATGTTAATCATCATAGAGCAAACATGATAACAAACGGCTTTCTGGAAACGATTAGGCGTCCCAAGAATACATTTAATCTCCATCCTTAACTTTCTACTAAAACCGGAAGTAGGGATAGGCACGAGCGAGTTCGAACGAGTTGTCAAACTCGACTCGACTCGAAACAGACATCTTTGAGCTAGACTAGAGAACTCGTCTCGAAAAGTTTCCACCAAGTCGACTCAAATTTGGATTGAGTTTCGATTAGAGTTCAGCCAAATTAAGCCAAATGTTCTGTGTAGTTTCAAGTAATTTCCTCAAGTATCCTACATAGACAATATAATTACTATCAATGATATTATTATTATTATAACAACACCGTGTATAAACATGAAAGATGGCGGTTTCTGACTGAATACTAAAAACTAAAATACTAAACTAAAATCTAAACTAAAAACTATCAGACACACACAAACTATCTTAAAATAAGATTTGGTATCCCTCTAATATATCCTACAAGTATTGTGACGATATCTAATAAAATAAGCATGTCAATTAAAAATATCTCATTCTACTTTTGAAAAATCACAGTTATCTTTCCAATTAGAGAACAAGGTCCACTGTAAACCTCAACTGTACTTCTCCTAATTATTCTATTGAAACATTCTATAGTGCATTGTGTAGAGCAAAGACGAGACTTCCAGATACTGGTACGTTTGTTCCGATATAGCCAACAAGAGGGAAATAATACAGACAAAACATATAATTTTTCCAAAATTTCCCCCTAAAATCTGGAATTTAAAAAATCTGTAGCTGGCAACACTGCTACCAAACAGACGCAAACTATCTTAAATCAAACATTGGTACACCACTAATATATCCTACAAGTATTATGGCGATATTTAAGGAACAAAGCTTCTAATTACCAAAAATATATTACGGTAAACAGAAAAGTAAGGGAAAACTAGAAAAATCAAGGGCTAGAACCTAAATACGAATCTTACGTGCGCCGCCTAATTACCCCATTGTAACGATCTGTACTTTCGTTTGTTAAGTAAGTACTTTCGATTGGCGTAAGTTGACTTGCACTCGGACGTATAGGTACGGATTTATAAACAAAACTTTCTAATTTTTTGCTCAAATATAGGAGAATTTTAATTTCCCTAAATGGCAACACTGCGCACAGGCCCGTCCAATTGATGTCAACAGTTAGATATCCATCCGAGGTATCTACCTGGCAAGTCTTAAGGATGACTTTCTACAACGAAGGAAGCTACAGGGGGGAAAAAGTAAAGGAAATTCCAAATTAGAAAATTCTCGAATTTTTGACTAGGGTGAAATTTGAGAAGGAAATTCGACACCAGAAGAAAAAGAAATTAATATGATAAACTATAGTCCAAACACATTTTGCAAGAATAATATCCCGATATCTTAATTAGTGTCCACACTGGAGCGGATTAAACAAGTGACACACCTGTGTGTGCCACTTTGGCCACCTGGGCCACCGAGTATACATTTGATTACATTTATTGACTACTAACTCGTGTTGTTGTTGTAGACTAATAATAATATCGTAAACAATAACTTTATAAGGAAAATTTTCTCTCCTTTTTACATCTTAGTTCTAACACTGTTGATGAGAAATGTAGGGTATTTCAAAATAAATGTTGGGGTTTTAAGTCTTCGTAGTACTTATTACATTTTACGTACAATTATAAGCAATGCATCAAATAAAAGAGCACCTCAAACAGTCTTTGCTACAAGTGTTCAATGTGAGATTCATTCGTCACACGGCATACATCTAGTCGATAGGCGAGAAAGGCCCATAAACTTTCCGCCATATGGCCCAAACACATTCAATTTAGGGGAGTTTCGTTTCAATTGTACCATCTCCTGAGGATTTGCTGACGGCCAGATGCAAACATTATGAGTGTTCACATTAGCTCTTAGGTGAAAAGTCGATTTATCACAGAAGACGACACGATCCAGAAAATCTTCATTGTTATGCAGGAATATTTCACTTGCAAAATTGGCACGTAAACCGTAGTCTGTAGGCTTTAGACCTGTAGCAACTGCAAACAATAAAGACGTAGTTGCAAGCGTTTCCTTAATATTCTTCACACAGACAGTTGCACTGTACAGGTTCTGTCATTATTAAAACACAAAAAGCTTTCTGCTCTCTAGTCTCCATCTTTGCTACTTGCTCTTTCTAACGGCAGACAGAAGAAACAATGCATGTACATGCGTGCGTACAAAACTGTTTGAGTTGCTCTTTCATTTGATATAATATTTATAATTGTAAGTTAATTGTAATAGATACTACAAAGTTTCAAAACCCTAATATTAATTTTTAAACACCCTGCATTACTTCAAATTGAGTCATCCTATATTCAGGTCCTAGTCAATTTGTCGCCTCGTGCAATGGCATAATTTGCCGCCTCCCCCTTTCTCCAGAAAGAACAAATTTTAGAAGTTATGATTTTCAGTATGCTACTCCAGCATGAACAACAAAGGTGAGGGTAAGTGCAGTCGCACTCAGAAAGGCTTAAATACTTACTAAAAATGCAATTCCGTTGTGTCTGTTTTTTTCTTTAAATGTTAATCTATTATGATAGTGAAAGATAAAGCAAACACACCTGCAGAGGAAAGATGGTAATCCTTTTTATAGAATTCACTATCGAGCTTCAATCTCAATGTATCAGTTTGCAATTCCAGTGCAACTAGCTCTTTTATCTTTATTTCTTGATTTTTCTTCTACATCTTCTAACATTTTTTTAAAAAAAACTTGTTTCTATCTTCAATGATAAGGAACTAGCTTCTGACAAAAACAAGACTACTTTCATATCAAAACTGTGATAGCTTACTAAATGGAACAGATATTCACTAATATTCGAGAATTGAATTCTTGCATTTGACAACAATCAAGCAATTTGTGCTAGGATTTATTCGACCATTTGCTTTAGCATTGTCCATGTGGCCTTAAACTAATGCAACCTAAACATTATTTATGAATGTTGTATTCAAATAGAAGATCAGCTTAGTAAATATAACTGCCATCATCATGAAATCTGTTTCCAACAAGAAAAATTTAATTTAAATAATATGCTTATGGCAGATTTTGCCGGACCATCCAAGCTTGCCGTTCCACGCAAATGCACGTGTTGCATATATACAGTGGCGTATTTAGGGGGCTTCCGGGCTTAAGCCCCCCCCCCCCCCCCGCCCGAAATCTTACTTACTATATCTTACACAATTTTCACATTTTCAGGCAAATGCTCCCGAAAGTTAGTAAAGCCTCTCCCGAAACAAAATCGTAAATACGCCACTGCATATATGGTAGAGCCGGCTCTGCATATCATATATATCTAGTCGACAAATTATTTATATATGACATTTAGAAAAATACTATTAGGCAAATTAGACTAGTTTTTACCTTTGGGCAAGTAATTGGAATTTTATACTCTTCGTGACATCATTTTCGTACTTATTAAAGGCCTGCATTCACGAAAAAACAAAATTCCATTTCTACTTTTATTTCTTAGTTGATATTGATGAAAACTGCTGAAACCCGAATTGTTAATAGGTATGGTATTCATGTAAATTGTAAAATATTTTTAGCGTATCAGTATCTAGCGTTTAATTTATGTTGCATTTTAAGGTGATTACACCTACATAAAAATATTTCATACTAAATAGACGTAAGATGCATTACAAATGACTATTTGAAAAAAAACGAGAGGCAATGTTTTTTTCTAAAAAAAACGTACCTGAAAAAATACGAACCGTTCTTTTTCTATTTACAACACTAGATGTGCGTAATTCAGTGACCGGTCAGTGTATTATTATTATACTTTGGTTAAGTTGGAGTTTACTGCCTCGTATTAGTTTTGAATAAAACCTAACAGTGTGGAATGACTGCAGAATGTTACGCCGGCTAGATAAATAGCTGGATAAATGATGAATTGATTGATTTAACATCACTTTTTAGCAGCAAGGTTGTATGAGACATATACCTACAGCTTAATATGAAATCTAAACCACATGAGCTCCATCCAGGAATCGAACCGAGATCTTCCGAGCCGAACATTCATATGTTAACCATATTAGTACATTCAAAATGAGAACTGACCTTGAACAAATTGCAATAGAAATGAAACATACACCAAAATGATTTTTTTAACAAAAAAAAAAAAAAAACACTGACCAAAGCTTAAAATTCACTTTATTTTAAATTACAATTTATAACGATTTCGGATATCTAACACATCCTTCTTCAGACACTATCGACATAAATGAAAATACACATATATATAGTCATTGTTATATATATATATATATATATATATATATATATATATATATATATATATATATATATATATATATATGTCTGTATTTTAATTTATTTTCGATAGTGTCTGAAGAAGGATATGTTAGATATCCGAAATCGTTACAAATTGTAATTTAAAATAAAGTGGGTTTTAAGCTTTGGTCGGTGTTTCTTTTGTTAAAATAATCAATCAAAAGCCATGGATAGTCTTACTACCAAAATGATGCTGAGCACATTCTAAGCAAACCTGAAAAAAGCCTCAAGAATATTCAGTCTGGAAGTCGTTAAATCCAATATGTCCGCCGTTGATGGTCATTAACGGCAGACATATTAACAAATGGAGTAATTATGTGACTTTGTAACAAAATTACAGGCTCCACACCCCTTATAAAAGTTGTTCAGCATTATGTGTCCTTTCGAATTGGACATTTAACATGCTTCTAATATTCTTTATTCATTGTCTACACATAGTAAGCTTTTTATACTTCTTGTAAGTGTAAATGTAACTCTGTCTGTGGTTATTGTTTTCAGTGGCTGAATGGTTGAATACTGAGCTGTAACTAATGATTTTAATTTTACAACGAAAGTTTTTAATGTTCGTCCTCTTGCTTTTGTGTCTTACAGGTGGTGGAAAACATTGAATAGGATACTGCTCACTCGTCATGGAGAATTTCATTATATGCAAGAAGGTTTTCACTCAAGATGAAAGACCCACATGTTTATCTCAGAAGGGATGCAAAGCAATTGAGAAAAGCGAGTGAACTATGCACAGCCGCACTGACAGCCACACCTACAGGAAAAAAACACATCAAGAGTGCCGAGGGAAGTATGTGAATCCCAGTCAAATCAAGAAGGATACTCAATCAAGAATACCTCCGATGGAGAGACATCTGCAAATATTCTGGGTTCATATTCACCTGCATTTCAGTTTACTCTTAACTATTTGTTTTGTGGTGAGTCTGATAATTAGATATGACGGTAAGAGGAAGGATTACTATCTAATTCCAGTAAAAACTAATACTTTACAAGAAACAATATAAAAATTATGTGAAGAACGCAATGATGATTGGACCATGATTTTAAAAAGTCGTATTAGTTTTTACTGGAATGAGATTTGTTTGCAAAACACACAGTCAGTGTACCACACTACTTGTAGTGTAAATTTTAGTACAGGAAAGGGGATTCCAGGAAAGATGAGCAAGCGGATGCCATCAGATGAATACGAACTGAAGAAAAAAGGAAGGCCCATGCATATTGAAAGATAGGATGCTTTCTTGGGAGTAGGTGAGTATTTGGAGATGAACAATAATGAGCAAATTACCATATGTGATTTAGTAAAGGTTATGGAACAGGAGCTGTGCTTTTCAGAAGAGCAAGTGTACTCTGTCGGACACATGAAAGCTACACTATTGGAGTTATTTGGGAAAAGAATCACTATAACTGAAATATATGGTAACGTAGATGTTGTTACATTCAAAAACACATCTGCTAGAAATTGCTGCATAGGCCAGAAAGTAATTCTGTACGTCAACAAACTATTGCAAAAAAAAAAAGAAGAAGAAAAAAGAATAGAAAGAAAAAAGAAAGAAAAAGAAAAAAAGAAAAAATCATGACATATTACATGGAGAAAAAATGTGACGACATGGTAAAAACGCGAAGAAAGCACGTGCGTGACGATGGTCGTAGCCCGGAAAAAAATAAATGCTTGGATATGTTTTATGCTAGACCTCAGAAACTACGCATGGTGCAGCAATTAGGCCCGCTTTTGTTTATTTTCAGCTGTGCAAAAGCTTGCGAGTGGCATTTGTCCTTCTAGCTCCATGATCATTATCACATCTATATTGTAAGGGGTAAGCTCCCCCTTGCACCCATGACACCCATCGTCGAACTGGACCGCGGTATTAGGGAACTTACATATAGTGTCAGCAAAGTGTCATTGAAATCCAATTCCAGTTACGGAAGTTATTGTGTTCACAAGGTTGTGTTACCTCTATTCTAAGTGTAGAATGTATGAACTTCTTCATGGACTGATGTAAAATAAAGGGTTGAAGTGGAAAGTTAAAATTTGGCATGATTGTAGCTTTCCAGTACTAACCCACAGGAAAATTGCTAAAACTTAATACTTTAAATTTTTATGGGATCTGAAGGGGAAATGAAGAAATTGTCCATGTTATTTAAATGGACAGCTTTCTGGACGTTTATGATCTCATATTTTAGATATTTGTAATTGGAATAAAACTTGAAATTGTATATGCTTGTACGTTTTCGTTAGCGTTACCTATGTAAATGAGTAAAGATAAAAATTTCCAACTTTAGAATGGTTTATGGGGAACTGAAAAATCTCCATTTTATGTATATTGGACGTCTACACCCTGAAAATTATTGTATACTTCCTGTAGGGTTGTAATGATAAAATTTGGTATGATTGTAGTTTTTCGAGACTAACCAACAGGAAAATAGCCAAAAATTAATACTTTTAGTTTTTAAAGGGTCTACAGGAGGGGAAGAAGTAATTTCAATGTTAATTAAATGGGTGTTTTCTTGTGCTACAAAATCTTATATTTTAGATAGTTGAGATAAGAAAAGAAACTTAAAATTTGCTAGAATTGTAGGCTTTAGAGATTCGAGGCCGTAGGCAAACGCGGTGGTCTGGGGGCGGAGCCCCCAGCTACCCAAAAGATACTCTATCCTATAGAACGCAATCTTGTGAACATATTAACTTGCCTAACTGGGATTGGATTTCAATAAATACTTTGCTGATACTATAAGTACCTTAATACCGCGGTCCAGTTCAATGATGGGTGTCGTGAGTGCAAGGGGATGCTAACCCCCTTAACATATAGACGTGGTAATGACCATAGAGCTAGGAAGACGGGACAAATGCCACTCGCAACTGAACACAAAAAAAGCGGGCCTAATTGCTGCACCATGCGTAGTTTTTGAGATCTAGCATAAGACATATCTAAACATTTAAATTTTTCCGAGCTACGACTATCGTCACACGTGATTTCTTCGCAGCTTTACCATGTCGTCACTTTTTTCTTCATGTGATATCAGTCATGATTTTTTTTTTTCAATAATTTATTGAAATACAGAATTACTTTGTGGCCTAAGCAGCAATTTTTAGCACTTTGCCGTCCAGTGATATTACGCCCCCAAAATGGCTTCAAAATCACGAACTTCAACTTTCAGATCCCCATAAATCTATGGTGCCAGAAGTATCATAGCTGTGAATATTTCTGTAGACTCTTTACATGGAAAAGTATTCAACACAAAACTTATAAAACCCCTCTTTATTCAATTCCAAAATACAGCATCTTTAAAAGTGTGATTTTCTGAATTTTTTCTAGTTTTCGTAAATGCTTCTAAATGCATAAAATGGCACTCCACCGACACCAAAGATGGCCGCCATTCAGGAACACTTGTACATACGATAATGTGTTATTGATCTTATACACAAGGTTCATCACAGCCCAATTTCTATTATTTTCTCAGATGGTTGAGCAACCTGCTCTGGACCACTTCGTATGGATGACAGATATGCGCTCGTATCCCATGAATTTAGCTTTCCGTGGCTTTATTTTTGGGATTCATTTTCCAGCCGATTGAATAAGAAAGACATAATTGGTTCCATCATTATTCTCAGAAATAATAAATTATTTGTAAGAAATAGATATTACCTTGGTCACGGTCAAGTTTTCCTAGTTTCGTTTCATCTGATGACAGTGTTCTTCTCTTCAAAATACAAGGGTTGAACTTTAATAATAGTACCACTGCTTTAGAGACGCTACGCAACGGAATCAAATAACATCACTCATACTACATGTTATAAAGGTAACCGAGAAAGTTCTGTCGCTTTTTATGGAGGTCTGTGTTCCGTTGGCCCTCACATCTTGAGTTGAATGCGAATGGAAATAAGGCGAAGGTCAGTTGTTGGTGTGGGTATATCCAACATGCTACCTGGTTGTGGCAGTTCAGTTACACCGTGCATTTGCCTAAGGACAGAATGAACATGGGACCTCCACAGAGCGTCATAAGGGCGTGTATGTTGTACGAGTTCAAAGTTTTATCAAATGCCACTGCAGTGGGGCGGAAGGTATGCCAGGCCTTTGGTGAGGGTGTCGTGAATACGCGGACAGTGCACCGGTGATTTAACAAGATTAAGGACGGTGACGAAACACTCGAAGGCTCGCCATGTGCTGGAAGACCAACACATGTACAAAATGAAGATCTTCAGGCAGCAATTGAGGCGAACAGTGACCGGACATATGAGGAACTTTTACTACAATTTAGTGTGAGTAGAGAACTATTCGGCAGCACTCCATCAATTTGGGAAGCACTACTAGTTTGGTCAATGGGACCACATGATTTGACTCCGACCCAGAAGGCAACGTGAGCAGACGTGAGACCTTTTTGCTGTCTCGTCTGAGGAAGGAGCCATTTCTGGACAGGGTGTTGACATGTGTTGAGAAGTGAGTCGTGTACGAAGCTCTACGGCACCGCCATCATTGGTTAGCATCCCATGAAACGGTTCCAAAACAGCCGAAACCAGCATTGTACCAGAAGAAGGCCCTCCTGTGTGCTTGGTGGAGTGGTCGCGGCATCGTTCATCGAGAACTGCTACCAGTTGGTCAGAGAATCAATGCAAATGTGTTCTGTCAGCAGCTGAGCCTTGTGCAAGAAAACCTCAAAACTTTGGAGCCAGCACTTCTAAATCGTAAAGGGGTTTTCGAAAACACCATATTCTCGATTGGAAGTCCACACAAATTTGCCACAAGGAAGGTTTAATGTTAGGACATTTTCTTTGTATGTAAAAGGAAATATTTATTAAAGGTTTAACACGATACTTATGTGAATACAGCAAAGTTGGTTATATACATACTCTATACCAAGTGTGCACATTAGAAATAATAATAAAATAATAAGAAAATCGTTGTTTGAATATTCGTCATTCAAAATGCGTGTTAATTATTGTTCCTTTTACAAAAGAACAAAGAACCAGGAATTATGAGCACTAAATTATTTTGTTTTCAACTGAAGAGCCATAAAAGAAGTAGGTTTCTTGTTGAATTAGTGCTGCTTCTTTGAAATGATTATTTCAAGGACAAACAGTTCGTTAACAAAGAAAACAATCTTATGTAAAATTAATATGTAACAATAGGAAATTGTAGTGAGCAAGTACGTATTCAAACACATTTGGAACAAAAATGAGATGAAATTGTTAGTGTAACGTCCTACGCACTGAGGCTAAGGCAGGGTTGGTAGGTTTCCCTAAGAAAACTTCCCTCGACTGGTACAAACATTTCCCTTTTCTTTTCAAATTTTCACTAGTTTGTAGAGTGTCGAATTCCTATGACAGAAGTTGATAAAATTAATTTAGCTATATTAAAGGTAGTGTCATTTTTTTTTTTTAGCTTCTATTTTTCGTTTACTTTTTTCTTCACATTTTAAAACAAAAACATACAACCTTACCCTGCCAACAAAATATGCAAATTGTGCTCCTTTGACTACACACACACACACACACAATTGCTATTGTATCGATTTATTTCTATTAAAAAAAAAAAAACATTTAAGCATTTATGTTAGTCAGTCAGCGCGAGAAGTTCTTGGATTTTCAAGTTGTATCGAAAGAAAAATCCCTTTGTCACTTTTTGCTAAATTTAAGTACGAAATTTCCCTCAAACTACGAACACTGGGCTAAGTAAGACAGTAATTATGATAATGACTAGAATAATGGAATGAAGGAATTGAAACCTCCGAGTAAACCCATGCATACGGAGTTGGCCCACTTGACTCAAGCTGGGATCGAAACAGAGACCCCACATATCAGAGATGAGCTCTCTTCCAGAGCCACGGGGCGATTCAAAAGAACTTTTACCTCTATCCTTCTGTTTTTATCTTTGTCGCTTCTCTTTTTAAAATTCATTTCTCTTATTTTAACAGAATTTTTCAGTTCTCAACTGGTGATGTGTTACGTGTTGACTGAGGCAAAGTGTTCCAGAAGCAATTTAGTAGCTGTATACAATGGTTGTAGGCCTAAGTATTATATATAAAAGAGTAAGATCTTTCAACTTCTTTCAACGCGTTCTCAGACATAATAGTAAATAAATCGAATTGAATTATTTTGCACTCTTTGCAAGCGCTTTATCAGGAAAATCAGAATAAAATGAGTTGTAATACTAAAGTCGATGTAGAAGAAGCTTTGACAAGCTTATCCTTCAGAAACCAAATACACAAAATGCTCTTTAGCGTACAGTATTTATTAGCGTAGCGTACAGTAAACAGGAGATATCTTGTTTAAAGTGCCCTCCCTTCCTCGAAGTGTTTGGTTGTTGTAGAGAATGACAGTATTGGGCAGTTTTATATATTCGTACTGACAGATGCTGATAGAACGAATTTCTGAGGAGCAAGTAAGGATGCAATTGATTTCTTTTATTATTATTATTATTGTTATTATTATTATTATTATTATTATTATTATTATTATTATTATTATTATTATTATTATTATTATTATTATTATTATTATTATTATTATTATTAATGATAAACGTGAGTGATTAGGGCTACTTTTTAATAAACAATAATTCACTGCTTCTTGATTGTTTATAACTTTTTCCAAATTTTTAGTAAATATACTCCCTATATCTATTACCTGTCGCTTTCATTTACAAATTCTCATGTGGTTCGGATTCCACGTTAATCAGTAGGTCCACGTCTCATATAGCCTCGCTGCTGAACGGGACTCTAAACTAAAATCAACTCAACTCAACTCATTTACAAATTCTTTAACATTAAAGAGAAATTTTAAAAAAAAATATTTTAGAAGTGGCCCTATTTACCATTGGTGATTAGATGAATAAGGTCACTAAATCTACTTGTCACTGAATAAATATATTTGTTAATAAGGACAGTGAATATATGTTTTATCATTAGAAAAATAATGCGAAAGAAAGAAAAATTGTCCTGTACCAATTATGTAAGTGGAAAAAATTCATTACTCTAACTGTAATACATTGGATTACGAAATAAACAGTAGAACATCATATTATAATATTGTTTGCATGAAATAATGTTACCACAGAACAATATAGTTAAAAAAAGAAAACAGGTTTTCTTTCAAAATTAGGGTAAACACAAAAGCATTAGCAGGGTGTATTCGGCATATGTATGTACCTCACAAAATAGTATCATATGAAACTATATTGTTAGCATGAAATAATAACATAAAGTAATAATAAAAAATCACTCGTGACTGACTTACAGTTGAATTTGAAGTAACAATGTATGTAAAAAGTACCCTGATCCTTATTTTCTCTACCTCGACGCAGCGTGTATGGAATCACGCTTTACATTTCTCACCTGATATTCAATCACGAATGGTAACATAAAACAAACTCCAGAAATGTTGTCACCAACTTTATGTTCCTTGTTTCCTCCACTCCTTTTTTAACATTCTTTCCAGTTTCCAGTAGTAGTTTGAGGATATGTGGTAAAGCTTGATGGATGAGTACGGTCTTTAAAATTTTCTTCCGTACTCGATCGGCGATGTTATGCATACTATTTATTCCAAATGATTTTCTTTCAAGATTTTTGCGGAGAGGGTACAAAATTACGGAACGATGTAAATCTTCCCTTGTTTTGTGACTGAAAAGCTGTAATTGGGCGATTGAAGTACATTTTGTTCATATATTACTGTAGATCCATATCTCTTTAAACGGTTTACCGAAGTTGAATTTATTCATTTTCTTCTCGCCAAAAACTTGTTTCATATACGAATTGTACGTTTTAATAAAATATTATGTGAGTAGCTTAAACAACGATATGTCTAGAGTTTGAAGCTGGTGTGTTATATGACTTAGTAGCATTAGTATAGTAATATTATGATCACAACAGAAGTTAAGAATTTTAAAAGATTTGTGGGAGCTGTTACCATCAGACAATAACAGTTATAGGCTTTTATCACGATGGTGTTTGAATCGTTCATTCCACTGTAAAAACACATCTTCGTTCATCCAGCTACTTTTCCGTCATCGTGACCAACGGCCTATTAAGAAACGTTTCCTGGAAAACCTGTTGAAATCTTGTTCCCTTATATATATTACCATTTGTGGAATAAAATTGCCCACCACGTTCGCACACGTCATAACGCTCAATACCTTACCTCTCTCAGCTGATGTTTGCTCCCCCCCCCCCAAAAAAATAAGAATTCTTCCCTTTCTCACACAGTATTGTGCTCCTCACTCGATTATTTATTGCTAGCCCTGTTTCGTCACATTTGTAAATGAACTTTGATTGTATCATTAAATTTAACCCTAAGAACTTTCTCAAGCTTACGGAAAGAATAAGATATTTCCTCTTTATTTAGGCCTTCAACTTCAGATTGACAAAGACCCTGTCACTTCATTGTATCTCTTTTCGCGGTCCGGATCGTCCATTCGTACCCGGCCTGGTTTTTGTTTTCTTCTTGCGCTTGAGAAATTGTCTCACATCCTTCTTTTGAACAAACTAATATGTAATTTTATGAAGATCTTCTATTGTCAACCTGACCCCACATTCTGACATTTTTATTAGCCACTGAACCAATACCCCTCTTCTTCATTTGCGAAACATGTTTGATCTATTCTGTTTTTAACTGGTTTGGAACCTGCCATACTTCTACCAGTTCTTCTCTGCAGGCAAGTTTTGGGAACATCGTACACCTCCGCTGCTTTTCTTTGGTTCGTATCGTCTCTGTCTGCAGTGCCACCTAGACATCTTGTTTAGTCCATGTAACTTCAGTTAGTTTTTTTTTTTTTTTTTTTTTTTTTTTTGTACATCCCATCTGAGATTAAACAGTAACAAAGTAAATAATATTTTTTTCTTAAAGGCATCAGAAATTATTTATCTCCAATAAGATATGTTTTAAAAAAAAACATGGTGACCTTTCAAGCCCAGAATGGCGTGATTCTATCCACCTAATTTAGACATTAATTTTCATATCATTGGATAGAAACTCCAATTCCATGCACTGACTGATCTGTTGCCCCATAACTATCACTCTTACAGTTAGATAAAGAATTGTTTCAGTGCTAGGAAAAGTATATGCTATATGATATAGAAATATACTCACAAATGAATTTTACAAAAAAAAAAAAAAAAAATGGGCTAAAATGAGTTATTATTCCAGGCATGTTGAAAAATACGGAGGCATTACATAGCACAGAAAACTAAGTACAATTCCACTCCTGAACCTAGTCGTGTAGCAGCGAATCTTTGGGTTGTCTGAAACAAAACACACATATGGTAGTGTAATAGTGTTATGGTTGAACTCAACTAATACAACAAGTATCAGCTCAAAAAGACTTTTTGACTCGGTAAGTTGTTGAAAGGCGATCTTCAGCAGTGCAAAGAAGACGTTGTAGAAATCTTTGCAGTTGGAAAACAGTTCAGTGGCTCCATTGTAAGACTGATGCAGCCGGTCTTACCAACCATTCCAATGGATCAATTTCACAAGAAGAGGAAACAACGTCAGTACGCTACACAAAACCAAACCGTATATCAGATAAAAGCCTACCTGGCCTTTTCCCTTTGTTCCGCCAATTTTACGAAAATCTAAGGACATCTCAAGAACTTTCGATACGTATCCACACGAGATTGATGAAGAAAATGAACACATAATTGAACTACACTGAGAAATAAAATCATATGTGGCGTACGTAAAAACGTAGATATGTTACATGTGTAAATTCTGTAGTTTTTGGACTTAACGTACAGCAAACGTATAAATGGAAAAGTATATTTTATACGTTCTTTCCATATGTGTTCCGAATAAACGTACTTTCCGTAAGAACGAAAGAATCAATATATAGGCGGTCAAAATCTCACATACAGATGGACGTAACATATAGCTGACGTATGTAACATTTATATACATATGTAATATACGGAAGACTGTTAGATGTCCGATATCCTGAAACGGGATGATCTAACATCTAAGGGCAGTGAGTATGTAGTTTATAGATAACGTATGATCCGTACTGATCTCTGTAGTAAGCAAGAGGATTCCGTAAATTTGTAAAATATACCACTGTCCGCATAATGGATGTTTCTCACTCTACGAATGATAAAACAAAGAAACAAAAAAGTGAAAGAAGGATCAGTCTTGGTCACAAAGAAGTCAAGAAATGCGAAAAAGTTAAACGAAGGTTCTAGTGATTAATAAGATAAAGTTTGTAAAGTATTTTAAACATTAACTCGTTTACAATGGTTTTATATTCTTTTTCAAATGTATATTACAAACAAATATCATTACGTAAACTGTGTGTTTCATAAAATAAAAAAAAAAAAAAAAATAAGAAATATGAATTTGAATAATGTGTCTCAGCCAAAAATATGTTAAGTCCAATCAAAAAGCATTTAAAAACTAAAATTTAAAATAAAACATTTGGACTTTGAAAAAAATATATTTATAACACTGTAGGGAACAGTTACTTTAAGACATTCAGGGGTCTATTTCTCAAAGCTACCGATCTTGTAATATGTTTTTTACAAGTCGTAATATATCGTAAAACAAAAACATTAAAATAATAGTAAAATAATTCCCAAATACTAATGCGGATGCCTCTCATTTGTTATCATTTTAATGTTACATACAATTGTAAAATGGTTGATTTTGAAAAATTTCACACACTATTACAAGACAAGTAGTTTTGAGTAATATCCCCCCCCTCTCAAATGTTCGCAAACAGTGCAAGACCTTTAATAAACTTTAAAAGAACTTACTTTACGAAAGCCGAAATTAATCGATCACTTTTTTGTTAAAAGTACAATTTTGGACCTAACACAGAATTCTAGGTGTACTTTTGTATATAAATACCTTCTTCATCTTTGACTTGAAATTTCATTGCAAAACTAACAAGGTGGCGTAAGTCTCACAATATATATTGGAAAATCACCTACGTCTGCCAGCCATATTTAATACATATATAAAAGTTCTATATTATTCAATTCCTGCAATTTTACTAAATATCTTATATCGAAAATGGAAATACAGTCTTTTTTTCTTTTACATGCTACCCTAATATATTCTAGTGTTTTTCGTCGCTCATGGCTAAATAATTGTGTACTGATTGACAGTATGTTTGCAAACTGATGTGTCACTAAAACGATTAGCTATTCATGAAAAAAAAAATCGTATCACCCTGTTAGGTAGTTACTAAAAAGCAAAAATTATATATGATCTGCTTGAGGCAGGGCGAAGCTGGTGAGCTGGGGCGGGAGTACGTTCCTAGGGAACAGGTCTAAAAAAGCGATTATTCGTAAGAAAAACATCCATCCATTTAAACAAGAATTGCATGTTTTCTCACTGTCCAGTTTGTTTTTGGAGAATTATCACTTCTTTCTTCCAACAATACAGAAAAATTCCGAAAGTTCCTACCGATTTACGGATATTGTTAAACACTGCAAAGGTTAAGGATATTGTTAAACACTGTTAAACACTGCTACTGCATGGATTTCAATCATTGTTTTTTTTAAAATCTGTACTTTACTGTGTTTCTCTTTTGTTGATTTCATACGTATAACTTTTATTTTCTAAGAATAAATACACATTTCCTAGGTTGTGCAGAAGTTCAGTGCCGCTGAAAACTAATATTTTATTCCTCTCTCTTCATGTACAGTCGCTCATTTTAACTATAAAATTATTATTTTATGATGACATTTCTTAACACAGCGCGATTTAATTTACTACTCATACACAATAATTCTATCCCACACTACACCAACACATATTTCTACACATTTTCGCATTAAGACACAATTTCCTATATTTATGTAGATAACATCAATTAATACCGAATACATATTAAACCATAAACATGAATGCTTTTCTTCTTAAAATAACTCCACTGAACTCCCTTGATGTTTTTTAAAGATATCTATTTAACGGATTTCGGAAGCAACGTATAAAATCTCAAACAGACATTTCAGTTTGAAAGTCCTGGATTTAATATTGTACCGTAACATTTTCAGTTTGAAAATGCTAAGCTTAAACTGAAAATGCTGGATTTACTGCATTATACAAGTAAGCATTATTCGCATATTTTCAGTTTGAAAGTCCTTATTTTAAACTACAAAATGTATTTACTGTATTTTAGTATATACAGTATTAAGAATGTACAAGTTTTTTACACTGTCAAACTAGATACTGTGCTTGTTTAAAAGCATAGTACTTCATTATTCCCCTTCTTTCCGTAATGTAAAGCTAGTCATACACTATAGGATAGATCGTAGGAAATCTCTAAAGGTTTTTCCTAGAGTCAAAAAATTTAGGCGACATCAGGTGAGAGAAAATGAAAACAAATTTGTTTTCTTCCCGCCAGCAAAGATGCTTACTAGCGCATACGAAGAGCATATATTTTTGTATAATACAAAATCAACGCTCTATTACAACAGACATGCAAGGTAGAAGGCACTGGAAAACATTGCTGGGCGAGTATGCATTGTGAGAACTGGCACCTCTTCGGAGGATATGCAACAGTTAAAATCTTCACGTGTATGACACGAAAGGATAGGATTTCCTGCGAGATATGTCGTAACATTTGTTCTACGATAAATCTTAAGATATTTCCTAGGATTTACCTCATAGTGTATAAGGGGCATAATTTTCGATATTAGGTACTACAAACTTACTTCATAGTATCGGAACTTACCAGAGTTGCCAACCTCAAAGAACAATTTTTTTTATTTTCGTCTTGAAAATTATGTATGTTACAAAAAAGAATATAGTATATTCGTTATGCACGTGATAATTGTAAATATCTATTATAATAATTGCAGAAGTATAATACTACTAATAACAGCAATAAAACATAATAAACTTACCTAGTAATCTTCAGTTTCGAATTCCAAATCGGTGACACTGTCCTCAGCACTATTTAAAATCGTTACTAACACTCCTTTGAACATCAATAATATTTTCACTCCGTCGTAAACATAATTGAATTTAAAGAGTGGATCCAAGGTTGCCATTTGCCAATTCTCAAATCATTATTGATTTATTTTTAGCAGGAATGACTGTTAGAAACCTCAGTGTTTGTGTGTTTTATATCATTTTATACTCATCTACAATTTGTTTGCACCTTCAAAAACTGCAACAAAAAAAGTGTGTTCTAAAATTATTGTATATTCACCTATTATCGCAAGGGCATTATTGTATATAGAATTAGGGCTATATACACGATATCACGTATATCACGATAAATTATCGTATAATTGGCAAGCCTGATACTTACGGATAATCGGCACCTTCGGATCGCTAATACTCCCATTTTACTGTTCAAACTTGAGAGGCATGAAACAAAGTTTACCTGACAATAAGAAATTTTCTTTTAAAAAAAAAATAAGAAAACATTTTTCACGTGGCTGCAGTAAGTACATATTTCATTTATTTAAAAAAAATGTATAAAAATGAAAACAGATATTTCCCTCTCTTCGTGCAATTAATATCAGTATGCTGTTGTACAGAGACACTATACCAAGGTCAGGTATGTTGATTGCTATTTTGCAGAATGCAATTTTGCATAAAATGAAAGCCCTCTCCCTTTCCTGGCAAGAAAGGAAAAATAACTAAATACTATTTTACTGACAAAAAGGTGGAATCATTTAGACACAGAAAAGGAACAAGATTTGCTATAATTACGTATAGCCACGAAATAAGTAAGATTTAACAACAAATTTTCTTCGTTTATTTTCAAGGGTTATCTAACAATCAACTTTTGATAGCTTTAGGCAAAATTTGTTATGTCAAAACAAGATTTAAGATAAATTTATGTGAACTTGAAAATAATTTAGTTGGTACTACACTTTACTTGATAATTAAGAGTTGCATATTATACTTTACAGTACTTGTAACCAGTAGATTACCTTCTAAGATATTTAGAAGAGAGTCAAGTATGTTAATACGAAAACCATTGCGTTACAACATTAAAATATTGCATATGATTGATAGATAAAATGGCAACTTGCCATAGGAAAGATTTGTAATTACTATAGTGTGGAATTTTCTTCTGACATAATATATCCTTACATATTTAATGTATGTTTCTGGTGACTAGGAGTCTAAACACAAAGCTTTATAGTGCATATAATTACATATTTTGATAAGCAGTATTGTAGAAGATGCTGCTGCATATATGTGCATATTTGGGGGGAAATAACTTTTGTATCATTACTTGGTTGGAAAATTTAAAAAGTAATTTTTAACCTTATGGCAGTGATTGTGAAACCCAAGAAATTAAAATAACTGCTTATTGGTTAAAACATCAGTGAGAAATTTCCAAGGACGCGCAAAAGAATCAAAGCTGCCCCTCCTAGATTTCTGTTCCTCAGAGTGAACGAATCATTGCACTTTCAGTGTAACTTAAGGGTATTCTATAACGCCTCCATCTTGAAAATGTTGGCCATTAATTTATATGGAAAACTATTCTACTTTTTGTGCCCAAACAAGGTGAAATTTTAAAATAATGATTGTCCTGATTTCTTTTTCTCTACCGGGTGAGAGCAACCGCCACGGCCTGTCAAATGGTAACTAACATGTACCATTGTGTCCAGTAAGAGATAACTAAGTGTCTTAACGTGCTTATGATACCTCATCACGTAAAAGAGAGGAAGTCCCGTATTGCTTGGATGATCCTACTGGGAGAGGAATATCAGACTCAAGCCCGCAGGGAGACTGAAAGATGCTTCGGGAAAAGTGCCTATCCCAGGTATCTGGATAACGGTTTCTGATTGTAGTAGAAAGAGGGAAACTGTAGGATATATCCTATCATCACATTTAATTGGTGACATAACACGTACGATTGGACCCGGGATGATACACGGGAATATCTCGACGTGTGCGCGGTACCTCTATGCGGAAAGCTTAATGTGGGATCCGAACCAGTTTCCTAGAGAGTTAAACCCAAATCTCCCGCTCCAAAGACGCTAAATATGTAGCAACGAGGAAGCTCACAGAAATGTTTATAACTTCGGATTTGTATATCTACAGTATCGCAATAAAACACTAAGGTATAGCAACCACAGCCATTCTACGTCGTAACAATAAATTCAATAGCGTTGGGATCTTCCTGAAGAATATTTTGTCACACCGTTTTTATGTGAGCATACAAGACATTGATGCTACCTGCTGAATGCCCGAAACAATCAATATCTCGATCAACCACATTGGTAGATATACATCCAACAAATGACGTTAGGTGGCCATGCAGTCTAGGGAAGCAGTTATATTTGTTGTTTAATGTCGCTCACTAGAGAAGAAATTCCATGAGTTTCGTGGTTTACACTAATTCACCAATGTCTTAGATCTCAAACACTGTTAGAAGTTTCATAATATGAAAATTATAAATTGATAAAGTGATTGTACGCACACAATGAAGAACATTTATCAACGTTTAAAAATACAAATGTCACTACATCATATACTCTAATAAAAACATGCTTTAAATGTTGTTATGTCACACACACTCTTCGCAGACTTCTCGTGATGTGGGAGGATTCTGATAACTTCTTGATGAAATTCTGTACATAAACTTACAAAACAAGATATAAATATTTGGAGACGAGACGAGAAAAGCTTTGAAAGAATCGAGACGAGCAGAGAAAGAATACTTCGAGAATCGAAAGCAAACAAGACTTCTTCAAAAATTTATAAGGCAAGACTAGAAACCTGCGCCTTTTCTGGAAGATGCGTTTGATTTTCTATGTGACTAGGTATCGTTTTGCTGAAATATAATCCTAAGGAGATGTCCGAAGGGGGAAAAATCTAAATTTTTAGAACTTCACTGTAGTAGAAATCATAGCTAGGGATACCAGTGTTTGCAGTCATCACTGTAACAGATACTACAAGCAGGTTTACCAGCCTTTGCAGCCATCATTGTAGGAGAGATCATAGCTAGGGTTACCAGAGTTTGCAGCCATCACTGTAACAGATACTACAAGCAACTTTACCAGCCTTGGCAGCCATCATTGTTGGAGATACCTCAGCTAGGATTACCAGCGTTTCTAGCCATCACTGTAACAGATACTACAAGCAGCTTTACCAGCCTTTGCAGCCACCATTGTAGGAGAGACCATAGCTAGGGTTACCAGCGTTTGCAGCCATCACTGTAACAGATACTACAAGCAGCTTTACCAGCCTTTGTACCAATCATTGTAGGAGAAACCATAGTTAGGGATACCAGCGTTTGCAGCCATCACTGTAACAGATACTACAAGCAGTTTTACCAGTCTTTGCACCCATTATTATAGGAGACACCATAGCTGGGGTTACCATTGTTTGCAGCCATCATTGTAACAGATATTACAAGAAGCTTTACCAGCCTTTACAGCTATCATTGTAGGAGAGACCACTGCTAGGGTTACCACTGTTTGCAGCCATCACTGTAACAGATACTATAAGCAGCTTTACCAGTCTTGGCAGCCATCATTGTAGGAGAGACCATAGCTAAGGTTACCAGAGTTTGCAGCCAATACTGTAACAGATACTACAAGCAACTTTACCAGCTTTTGCAGCCATCATTGTAGGAGAGACCATAGCTAAGGTTACCAGAGTTTGCAGCCAATACTGTAACAGATACTACAAGCAACTTTACCAGCCTTTGCAGCCATCAATGTAGGAGAGACCATAGCTAAGGTTACCAGTGTTTGCAGCCATCACTGTAACAGATACTGCAAGCAACTTACCAGTCTTTGCACCCATCATTGTAGGAGACACCATACCTAGGATTACCACTGTTTGCAGCCATCACTGTAACATATACTATAAGCAGCTATACCAGCCTTTCCAGCTTTCATTGTAGGAGAGATCATAGCTAGGGTTACCACGTTTACAGCCATCACTGTAACAGATACTACAAGCAACTTTACCAGCCTTTGCAGCCATCATTGTAGAAGAGACCATAGCTAGGGTTACCACGGTTTGCAGCCATCACTGTAGGAGATATTATAGGTAGGTTTACTAGATACCCTCTTTAACTCGGACATGTTGTCTTTTTCAGACCTTAAAAATGGTGTGGGTGGGTTTTTATGGAAATAGGAAAATCTATTTTTAAAAAAGAATAGAGACAACTGTTTCAGTTTCAATGTCTCTGAGCTTACAGCTGAATGCAGATGATGATGATTGCCAGATTTCATTTTGTATCTTTGTTTGGTTGGTGGAACTTGCTTCCATAAAAAAATTAAATTTGGATAACTTTATTTAGAAATTTACACATAAAAATAACAGAAAGTGTTTTCATGCGAGTCTAATAGCTAGTCGTCACCTATCTATAGCTTACTTAAGAATAAAAAAAATATGAAATTTTAATAATAATACACAACACAAAAATTTAGTATGTTTAAATGGAAGATGACTAAATATTACAGATATAAATTCTAATTTTAAAATTTACGATAGACTTTGGACTGGAACAATACATTAAAATATTTCCACAATCGGTATTGTAAAAGTTTACTTATATAAATTGTGTTTTCTTGCTATACCTTTAGGAGGTTTCATAAGTAATAGTAAAAATCTAAGTGTTCTCTTTTTCAGCCTGTCATATGGTAACCCTAATTATAGCGGGATTATAATTACAACCATTTGCACTCACCATACACGCAACAGTGAGTGTTCAGCACATTGTAGTTTCAGATTTTTGTGATTATGACTCAATAGAAGTCTAAAACTGCATTCGGCAGCCCGTCTATTGCTCAGGTAAAACATGCAGTCAAACCTTTGACGCAGAGAATTCTACATTCTTTATCGTGCTCAAAAGTCGAGACGACACTGTTGCAGATGTTCAGTTTATCGTGGCTATATGAACAAAATGTCAAATCATATTGTAGTGTTGTCTGATCACATTGTGTACCCACTGCCGAATCGTCCCTACGTCCATTGATTCCATATATATCAATAATAGGGTGTAATACTAAATGCTGTCTATAAAAAATCGACTGCCAAAAGTGTTTAAACAAAGTGCTAGTTGGTAACAAGCTTTAAAAAAGGATGGTTGTGAGAATATATATATTAAAATTCTGATCGAAGTGAATTATCAAAGTTTTCAATTATGTTGAATGAGAAATAAAGTTCCTTTTTAACCAATGTGTAAATTTTAATGAAATTTTGCTAGCTCCTAATCCATCAGATAATTTCATTAAAATTCTGTATTTTTTTCCACTTCTACAATAATTCTTAAAGGTCTTTGTTATACATAGATGCGTGTCAATCATTTTCTGCAATTCAAGCAGATCTTTGCAATGGGGTCAAAAAGGTATTCGTCATCTTTGGAAAGTAGAGGAATCCACAGAAGCCAAATCTTGTGAGTAGTATGATAGTGGAAATGAGGCTATCTGACATATGAGGTTAGATTGGTGACAGTTTGTATTGCTGTCGTGGAGAATCCATCCAAATGTTGGTTTTGGAAGTTATTAAACCTGACAGTAGAGCTCAGTCTTGATAATTGGGGCACTCTGGGCGAGTTCTTGAAGCACTATCCCACTAATGTCGGAAAAGAAGATGAGCATGCACTACTTCGCCTCTTCTGATGGGTCGTGAAAATGATGGGCTTTTCCTTTGCGAAAATTAATGTTGCGCTCCCATAGTAGATTTTCCACAAACTCAACGCAGAAGTTCAAATTTGTTCTTTATTTAAATTTATATCCATGATGAAATCGAAAATGTAATAAAGCAAACGGTTAGAAAACATCAGTGCAGAGCTCCCAATAAATAGGAAAAGGTCTAAATTCTTCTCCAATGTCTAATCCCAATAAAAAAAAAATTAGTATATTGATGTATGAAAGTCCTTACTCCATGCAACTATGTATTTAGCTCTGTGCTGCCATCTGCCAAGTTACAGAATAGTATCGAAACTTTTTGATACGATCTCGTGTATCCACAGTAACTCAGATTAACGATTCCCAACATGTAGTGCACATTCAATACTAGAATGAAAGACAGTAATACCTACTTTCATATATATATATATATATATATATATATATATATATATATATATAGCTTAAGTTACATATTTATTGCAAGAAACTTAGGTTGTTTCAATTTGTATTTGCTTGTTTATTTATTTTATTTATTTCATGTTCATATCTGTATTGTTGTTTCTTGTATACGCTACGGCTAAAATTACTGGGATATACGACGTAAGTTAGCTTGTTTCCAGGTCTAAATGTGATGGAGGAATCAAATGGTCGACAAGCTCCCTCATGGTTATACGATTAGGATACGAGTCTTTCACGTGGAAAACCCGGGTTTGCTTCCTAGAAGGGGATGAAGTTTTTCATATTAAGTGCTAAGCTGTACGTAGCTCATACACCTTAGCTGTTAAAAGAGACGGTAATTTAAAACCCAACATCAACACGATAAACATGTCTTCTGGATGTAAAAAGCAGTAAACAATGTTACAGAAAGTTAATGATATCAACAAGGTAATGGCTAGCTAGGGAAGTAATTGCTCTTCAATATCATGGCGAGAGGAAACATAAAAATATTGAAGGGGCTCTCAAATCAAGGATTTTCCCAATTCAAAAAGTACGAGGGTAAGTCAACTGAAAACCATAAAAGTAGAAATAAAAATCCGCATATGGTGCCAGTGAGCTGTAAGTTGGCATGCCTGTTTACGATAGTATGCTGGATGTCTCCTAGGTGGCAGCAGCCGGCAGATGGACAAACATCGGCGCAACAACAGTTCCAAAATGGCAGCCCCACTAGTCACATGCACCAGCGAGGAGCAGCGTTCTGTGATTCGGTTTGGAAAACCGCCGTGTGACAATAGACGAAATTGCAGCATGTGTACACATGAGTCATGGATCGGCACATCATATTGTGAATGATGTTCTCCAGTTTCATAAGGTGTCTGCAAGATGGGTGCCCCGACAACTGACGCCTGAACTGAAACAGCGACGTGTTGATGCGTGCGAAGACCTTTTGTGGCGTGCTGAACGTGACGGTAATGCCTTCCTGTTAGGAATCGTCACTGGTTTGGTTTCGAATTTCCATCTGTTTGGTCCGCTCAAAAAAGCAATGGGCGGCAGGAAGTTCCACTCCGATGAAGAGGTACGCAACGCGGTGCACGAGTGGTTGCGCCGTCGCCCAAAAGACTTTTTTCTGCAGGTATTCAGGCTCTTCCGAAGCGCTGGCGGACTTGCATTGAACGAGGAGGGGATTATGTTGAAAAGTGATTTACTTCTGTACCCTGTGTGACCAATAAATAATATTTATAAACATAATTATGGTTTTCATTTGACTCCCCCTCGTATATAGCAAGAAAAACTGTCAGTACTTTCGTTCTTCGTTTGACAGTTTTAAACAAAAAAAGAAGAACCTCAGGTACAGGATATGTTCTACATAATCTACAAAACACATCTGATCTAAACTAAACTAAGTCTGGAAGTAGACCTTAATTTTCTTAGTATAGGAAATATTTACCTGTGTATACCTTTAGTTACTCAGTTACAAACCATCGAAGCTGAAGTTTGTACTAGAGTAAATTTTATATCGTACATCATCTGCAGAACCAGAATCTCGACAAAACTCGAAGTACTTGTTAGTAGACATGTGAAATATTTCTCTTTTTTTCAGACCTTCAGTTCCCGAGTTACGAGACGTTTAACTTTTTACTAGTTTAGACTTTATACCCTACGCGGTCTATAAAGTCAACTAATCTTGACCAAACTTAGTCTGGAAGTAGAATTTGACTTGCCTAGCAGGTATTTGTAACATTTTTTGTACAGACCATTAGTTCCCAAGTTATGAGACATTAATAGTTTAGATTTATCGTACTTCGTCTATAGAACCTACCAATCTTGACCAACTTAGTCCGAAAGTAGAATTTGAGGTGCTTAGTGGGCATGTGAATTATTTTTTGAATGGTCCCGAATACACTTCAGCGTCTATGATTACATTTTATGGGTTTGGGCAAAGAAACAACGGTATCGGAGCAAATATTAAATTCTTGATGAACTTGGGAACAAGACCAATGAAGTCATAGTGCGGTGTACCTGTCGATTTCCCAAGGAAGACCTAAGATTTTTCTATTCATTAGAAAAGTACGCATGTTAAAAGTGCTACGGATTGCAACGAGATGTACCTTTGGTAGAAGTAACAGTGAGCTTGAGTTTTGATTTTCCGCCTACAACACCAAGGTTATAAAGGACAGGACCTACTACTTTTATGGACTTTAGAATACGATGAGGGCTTGAATTTGATGCAGCTAGGTGCCCAGATATTCATGTAAGTTCAACTCTCATCGTGTAGACCTCTGGTCAGCATACTATCTCGTCCTCAAAAGGATTATACAGGGTTATTCAAAAAGAAAGAACAGATTTCAAACATTTATTTCTTTCAAACTACAAAAGATAGAAACATGATTCGAACGTTACTTGATTAAGAAAAGTTTACAATTTATTGTTAGTAATTATGGTATGCATTCAATATGAGCACCATGTGTTACACGACAAATGTCAAAACGGTGACTCATTTCTTGCCATATACAAATCAGCTGGTCTCTAGTTATCGAATTTACAGCTTCAACAATTCGATGCCGTAGACCTTCAAGAGTGTCAGACATAGGAGGGATAAAAACACGGTCTTTTACGCAACCCCATCGATAAAAATCACACGGAGTGAGATCTGGAGACCTGGGAGGCCACCGGCGATAAAGTTGACCTTCTGCTCCTCCTCTTCCAATCCAACGTCCTGGAATGGTGTAATTCAAGTAACGTCGAACGGGGTTAGAGAAATGAGATGGGGCACCATCTTGCATGAAGATGAAGTCATCTGAATCATCTTCAAGTTGGGGAAATAACCAGTTTTGAAGCATGTCTAGATATGTTAATCCTGTCACAGTTTTCTCCGTGAAGAAGAAAGGCCCATAAGCTTTGGTTACATATATCACACAGAAGACGTTCATCTTTGGTGAATCTCTTTCATGTTGAGTACCTGCCGCAGGATATTCACTTGCCCAAATTCTAACGTTATGGCAATTAACTTTACCAGAAAGATGAAAAGTGGATTCATCGGAAAAAATTAATCTTTGAGCGAAATGTCTTCTTCCATATCATCTAACATGCTAATGCAAAATTCGTACCTTTTGTTGTGGTCGTCAGGATGCAATGCTTGCAATAACTGCAGTTTGTATGGCTTTATATGCAGACGATGTTTTAGAACTCGCCATACCGTTGGTTGAGGAATGTTAAGTTCTTTGCTTGCTCGTGATGTGGATTTCTTTGGGTTCCTTTCGTAAAGTGTACGAATAGTCTCGACATTCTCGTTCGCTGTGCGTGCACGTCCCGTGCTTTTCCCTTTGCAGATGCAACCATCTTCTACGAATTTTCGATGCCACTCGTAAATTTGGTTATGATGCGGCGGTTGGTTATTAAATTGAGGGCGAAATGCTCGCTGAACTGCTACAATGGACTCAAGTTTTGCCAATTGTAGCACACAAAAAGACTTCTCCTGTGGTGACGCCGCCATTTCACTACAGACAAACAACAACAGCGCCAATGCGACCGTGATTGGAACTTCTATCCGGGCTGTTTAAATTGTAAACTTTTCTTAATCAAGTAACGTTCGAATCATGTTTCTATCTTTTGTAGTTTGGAAGAAATAAATGTTTGAAATCTGTTATTTCTTTTTGAATAACCCTGTACTACCATCCCTGTCAAGAGAAGAATATATAATGGAAATGTAAACCAAGGTTATAATTTGTATACAACAGATGCAGGGTTTTGAAATTAAGACGTTAGTTATTCCCTTTTCTATATATTGAGTGAAAATGTCTGTATATGTAAATTTTTAAGTTTAGAAGTGTAAACAAAACTTTTAAGCTCTTAAATAATTTAACTGATGCCTATGTTTCTATTTCATCAATTTTATTGCATGCTTTATTTCGACAGCGTAGTGTCAAAAGAACGTATCTACAAAAATTGTTTTCTTTTGAGCTGCGAACATTTATGACATTATATGAGCTCGAATGTTTCTTTCTGTGCAATTATTATAAGTCAAACTTCCTTGTAAGAAATGATTGATCAAATAAAAATCATTTTGGATTTTCAGAAACTAAAATCAAATACGGAAAAAATATTTTTTTGTGATTCTGAAAAATTAACATTTTGTAGATATGTTCTAGTGACACTAAGCCATCAATTTGTTATATTCTTTATTTGTTATATCCTTCATTTGTTATATTCTTTATTTGTTACATCCTTCATTTGTTACGTTCTTTATTTGTTATATCCTTCATTTGTTATATTCTTTATTTGTTACATCCTTCATTTGTTACATTCTTTATTTGTTATATCCTTCATTTGTTATATTCTTTATTTGTTACATCCTTCATTTGTTACATTCTTTATTTGTTATATCCTTCATTTGTTATATTCTTTATTTGTTACATCCTTCACTTGTTACATTCTTCATTTGTTGCATCCTTCATTTGTTATATTATTTATTTTTTACATACATTATTTGTTATATTCTTTATTTGTTACATCCTCATTTGTTATATTCTTTATCTATATTATAAAATTGAAAGTGACAATGTTTGTGACTCTTAATCTCTTGAGCTGCCCGACCGATCTCAATCAAATTTTCAATATATATGAAGTTCAAACCTGGGAAGTTTTTATCATTTCACTTTGACAGTAAATCTTCGGGGAGGGTGAGGGAAGGAGGGAAAATATATGAAAATAAATAAAACTTAATAACTCTTGAATCACCTAACCGATCTTGATCAAACTTCCAACATAGATAAGGTTCGTGCCTAGAATGTTTTCTTCATTTCACTTTTACAGTGCAACGAAGGGGAGGGGAAGGGGGAGATATATGTCAAAAAAGTAAAAATAAAAGTGACAGTCTTTGTGACTTCATCACATTTAAACCTCCCGACCGATCTTAACCAAATTTTCAACATAGGTGAGGTTCAGATATGAGGTGGTTTTTATCATATCACTTTAACTGTAGAACTTAGGGAGGGGAAGGAGAGGGGAGAAATCTATAAAAATAAATAAAACAATAACTCCTGAACCACTTTAGACCTATCTCGATCAAACTTTCAACATAGATAAGGTTCGGGCCTGGGATGTTTTCGTTATTTCACTTTTAGGGTGAAACCTAGGTGAGGGGGAGGGGGAGATATCTGTAAAAAGAATAAAAATAAAAGTGACAGTCTTTGTGACTTCATCACGTTTTAAACACAGGACCGATCTTAATCAAATTTTCAATATGGATGAAGTTCGGCCCTGGGGTGGTTTTTATCATATCACTTTGACGATAGACCTTAAGGGAGAGGGAGGGGAGGGGAGGGGACAAATATATAAAAATAAATAAAACTTAATATCTCTTGAAGCACCCAACCGATCTCGATCAAATTTTCAACATAGATGACGTTCGGGCCTGGGATAGTATTTATCTATTCACTTTTATGCATATCTTGGAGGTAGATATACATAAAATAAATAAAACTTAATAACTCTTGAACTACCGGACCGATCTCGATCAAATTTTCAACCTAGATTAAGTTCGAACATGAGATAATTTTTGTCATATCACTTTGACAATGTAACTTAATGGAGGGGGAAAGACATTTACTAATGTTCGAAAATGACGGATATTAGTGTCGAATCTATAGTTTCTGAGGTCGCTGAGGCGAACAATGGCACTTCCGATGCCGTGGCCCGCAACATGGGGAGGAGAGGAGATATATACAAATCATCGAAAATGACCAATATCAAGAAGTGCTTTAGTAATAGCAAAAAGTGTCTGACTAACGAAACATATTACTATCTTTTCTTAGTTTAACCCAGCGAAGCGGGTAATTGATGCTAGTTTCTTATATACGTTATATATTATCTTAATTTATCTATATTATTCTCAATTTGTTACGCATTTTATTTGTTATAGTATTTATACATAGTAATTTAAAAATTCATGCTTTTATAATGAATTACAGTACAGTATCTGTGTAAAAAAAAAAAAAAAAAACTATCTTCTCAATTTAAATTGTATGCAGTTATTAAAAGTTTCATGCACGTGGATTGTTTTTCCCACGCGATATAGTATATCATACACATCTGATGTACTCAAGGTTTTCCTTGAACAACGGGAACTGCCGGTATTCTCATCTTGGCAAGCAACCAGTCTTCTTGCATCATCGCCTGAGCGGGTCAGCGGGTTCTTTCGGAAACGCATCGAAGGCACAACCACAGTCACAAAATTTATTCTATAGGCAGAACTCCATTTCATATAATGATAAATACTTCCGAGGTCTATCTTGTTTCTTTCCTGCTACTGACAAGGAACCCCTTGAGTGCGAGGTCGGAAGTGCAATCTCTAGTAAGGCTTATTTGAAAGTGTAGTGTGAAAAATGATGACAGGAAAAATATTAGCTGCTAATGACTCACCATGTGCATCAGGAGGGCGACAGAAAATAAGTATTATATGTCCGAGAGGTGCAGAGATCAACCGTCTATGGGATGTATGTATTACACTTCACAAAATGAACATCTTCTACATTCACGAAATGTTCAAAACAAACCATTAACTTGCACCATGAACACCGAATGAAAATGACGCGCCACAGTGATCACAAACGTTCACACAACCAAGGTCGAAGGCGAACTTCTTGGGAGTTACAAACCGTTCTAGATGTTCAGCTAGATATCCACTTTTAAAGAATGCATATGGTATGGTATAACGGAGAGATGAGAACAGATGGAATATGATGGCACCTGTTACACCAATATGATTTTATATGCATTCTTTAAGAGTGGATACCTAGCTGAACACCCTGAACGGTTTGTAACTCACAAGAAGTTCGTCTTCGATCTTGATGGTGCGAAAATCTCTGATCACTGTGGCGTGTCATTTTTCATTCGGTGTTCATGGTGCAAGTTAATGGTTTGTTTTGAACATTTCGTGAGTGTCGACGATGTCCATTTTGTAAAGTGTAATACATACATCTCATAGACGGTTGATCTCTGCACCTCTCGAACACGTATTTTCTGTCGTGCTCCTGATGCATATGCTGAGTCATTAGCAGCTAATATTTTTCGTGTCATCATTCATACTACACTTTCAAATGAGCCTTACTAGAGATTGCACTTCCGACCTCGCACTCAAGGGGTTGCTTGTGAGACACAATTCTCGAATCAAACCCTGGCACTCTCAGAAATCATTCTGTGTAGTGATCACACTGCGATTATCACATCTCATCCTCGTTCACTTTGCATGCATGACTTCTAATGTACCGTTTCTGAACATTGTTTGCGTGATAGAAGTACCTTCCTTTACGGTTCTTTTTTAAGAATTAGCATTTTTATTGTTATAATTTTTCGTTACATATTTGACATGTAACATCCCTCTATATATGCAATGTTTCTAACGTTGCTTTTCATCCTTACTATATTGGCAATATAGCGTGGTTTATTTATGATACATTGTTAATGTCTTTTTTCACACGTTCTGTGGAAATTGTAGTGTTAAATTCTTACAACAGAATGATATACCGTACGTTTGGTTCATTGTCGACAATTCTCCTAGTTGCTTACACTCTTTGTTTTACGAAGTAGCGACTTTGGTAATCAGAAACCGCAAGCAATTGTATCGCAATTCTAGGGTAACAGGTTCAGCTTCTTCCCTCCGTCTCGTAACAGAACTGTTTTCCAAAGGATCTCTTTTTCATCTTCATCTTCCATCACGGAACGAACATAAGCACAACCCACTATATTTTCCAATACATACCATCCAATCTCACGTTTGGATCCGGCAGTTCGTCTTATCATTATCCAATCCTTAACTCAACGGACGACAGAATCGAAGAATTCTTTCAAGAATTCGAGGATATGAAAGTTTTGAATCGTTTTGAATCCACGCAAGTTTTCAAATGATATTATCTGTTTGTAATCGAAGCGGTTAGAGAATAAAGGTGGTACGTAACATATTGTACATACATTTCGAGAAAAAGGACTTTCATAACTGTCTTTTAACACACAGGCTTCATCGTTTCCAAATCTCTGCACTGTGACGAGGACTCACTAAATGATGTGTTATGCAGCATGATTAGCATATAACACGTACATGAACTGCCAGAATTCTACGTTTCGAAAAACGTAACATCCTCTAAGCGCTTCAATTAACATTGCGTTGTGAATGGAAGCTTCCACTTCCCAACAAGTGGAATTTTCGAAACATACACGCAAAAGAATGTATACAACTAGACAGTGTTGTCAATTTCGTGGTTTTCTCCACCAAATCTGGTGGTATTAAATACTTGTTTGGTGAAGAAATTTTCAACCTAGTGGATCATGAACCACTTTCTAGTGGACTTTCTGTAGTATACTGATCGTCTGATATGTATATGCGGTCTTGTCCATCTATCATCTCCTCACGCTTCGAAAATACAATAGTGAACGAATTGGAATTATTCAATGATATTACACGTTAGGTTAGGTTAGGTTAGGCTAACCGTTACTTAATAATATAGATATTACAGGTACTGTTGAAAAAAATATGTAAGCCTGATAGTTTCTCTTAAAAATTAGGTCCCAATTAATGCCTAGGCTGACTAAGGAGTAACCGATGGCGCCAAATCTGCCGTCTTTTTGTTTATCTCTTTATATACGTATTATCGTACAAATTAATTTATTGCACCAGGAACTTCCCATTCGTATGTTTCAGCATTATAGATTACAATATGCTTTTCCCCTTTTCGAATTATTCTGCATTTAGAGACTTTGTAAAGCCACGATGCTGAACCCTGTATCGATGACAATAACTTACAACAAAAATTCGGTTGAAACTTACCATTTTCTTCCTGTATTGAAACAAGATACGCTAAGCACACCTTCAAATTCGCTTAAAAAGAAATATATTTGATATTACATTACTTATTTGAAGGGATGGCTCCTTAAGCATAGCCTAGGGAGCAAGAGTGTATTCAATCAGTCTTTGTGCCTCATACAAATGAAACGTTTTCCAAATCGATCTCCATCATTCTGATACTGTGTTACACAAAAAACAAATCCATTTTTTTTAAAGTGAAACTCTTATCGATATACCAAGCTAACCGTGGAGACTAGTGATTAAATTTAGATCTTTGAAAGAAAAATGTTAGATTATATGAACTCTTGAGTCAACATCACTCGATGTATTTATCGATTTTTAGGAGTAATTCACTCTACGGAATTTACAATTACATTTACTCTATTTGTAATTATGCAATGACCCGAATAAACACAAGTCCATTCCGTATAAGAAACAGTTTTTCTTTTTCATCTTCCTGACTTTCAGAGATTTTAAGGAGCTTTTAAATTTTTCTAGTGATTTTAAGATAAGTTTAAAAGAATGCTGATGGTAGCACGTATCTTTTTAGTGCGTTTTGTAGGAAACGACAGTAGCTTTTACCAAATAACCAGCCTATGAAGTATATAGATAGATAGATAGATAGATAGATAGATAGATAGATAGATAGATAGATAGATAGATAGATAGATAGATAGATAGATAGATAGATAGATAGATATAGATATAGATATAGATATAGATATAGATATAGATATAGGCATTTTTCACAATTTGCATCTTGTATAGCAAATTGCGATACAAACGTAAATTTGTATCGCAATTTGTAAATTTTGTATCGCATTTTCTGTAATGAGAGGAAGTCCCTTTGCTCGGGACGTTTTTTGAGTTAAGTTTGTTTCGTCTCCCAAAAAGAAATCTTAAAAACACTGCATGTTGGTTTTCACAAGGGGCTAAATGGGTATTCAGTATATCAGTACCTCAAATAAAAACCGAAAAGAAAAGAGAGAGAAAGACGAGTGTTTTTTTCTATATTTTCGGCGCAGAAGAACGCCGATACTGTTTCAGTAATCTACTGTACGCACTTCTGTGTTTTATTAACTATATCGAAGCCCCATTCATGCTACACCATATATCGGCTAGGTCAGGGGTTTTCAAACTTTTTGCAGTTGAGGTTCCCCTCAATCACCAAAATCTGAATGCGCCTCACCTGTCAAAAATGAAATGTGTCACCAACATAATTACATGTGTCCCTAAAAGAAAGACTATTACTATGATAAACTATGTTTCATTTATTAATCACTAATGGTAAAATCTCATTAATACAGGTGATCTACTTTGTACAGTGCACACTGACTACACCTTTAAATGTTATTAGCCGGTGTTAATAATTATACATTGTGGTAAGTCAGATATTTATGTTAAAATTGAAAAATACGAGCAGAGAGGAAATTTAAATAATAAAAAACGGTGCATTTAAATGTTGAGCAAAGTCAATGGGATGTATGAGCTTGTTTTGATTCTCACAATTTATTAAATTTCCGCACATATTTTGGAATGGCAAGACGCAAGACGGCTACGACCAATGAAAATAAAACAAATAAGACTATTTGTGAATGGCGGTAGTACTTTAGAAAGGATCAAAACTCAAGAATCGTCCCAAAAAATAATAACAGAAAATTAAGAGAAAGAAAAATTATACTCTCATGGCGTCGCACGAAATTCCAGAGACATTTAAGAAGACATATTCTACAGAGATAAAGCAGAAGGTCGTTAGTGGCCATTTAACAAGCATTATACACGTTTAAGCCAAAGGAGAAAGGGTCATCTTTGATCGTATGTGGAATAGAGGTGATACAAAGGCTTAGTCCACTATGTATTACTAAAGAAGAAAGGTGCAGACTCAAGTATGCATGCTACATTATAAATATGCTGCTTTGTAGGATCTTTTTATAACTCCTCGCACCACCCCTTACAATCTTTGGCGCCTCCACAGGGTGGTGCGCCACAGTTTGAAAACCCCTGGGCTAGGTCCAATATAGTATCAACTTGTTTTCTCAGCTGCCAATGTACCATTTATATACCGGGTGGTAGGTAACTCCACCGACAAACTTTGGGAGGCGATTCCTTATACGAAATGAAAGAAAAATGTTCTAATAAACATGAGCCGAAAGATGCCTCCTATCAGAGTTATGATCCATTGAAAATTCGAAAAATCATTTTTTCAAAACTCCCTAACTTAGAAACTATAGGACCTATTCCAAGCGGTTTAAGGAATTACAGAGGAACTGGTATACGCTCTATCTAAATATCGATGTTTCAGAATTCACCGGTACCAGCTGAACGAACGCACCAATAGTACCTAAATGAGTATTCCTATACTTCAACTTCCTTTCTACAGTTCCTTTCACCGATAACGGAGGATGGTAAAAAATTCTTTCCACATACTCACAGTCAATAACAAGGTTAGGATGACCTGAGAAAGTCTGGAGGTTGACCCACTAGTAACAAACCCACAAATGGAAGAAAAGACAGAATGGAAAACTGTTTTCTTGCAGCAACCGATCCTTCAAAGAAAAATTTCTTGAAATAATAGTAATATTTTTTTAGCTTGATTCTTATTTTCGTTTCCGTGGTAATAATAAAGATGCAAAAATGCATAAGAATTTGCGATACATTTTTTTAAAAAATTGTATCGCATTTAAATATTTTTGCATCGCAAATTGCGATGCGATACCGATTAAAAGTGCTGATATACAGGGTGGCCCAAAACTAAGTATAGAGTATCGTACTGATCAGCGCATTGCATTTTATATCATTTGTTATTGCTATCCATCAGGTACACTTAGTTTCTTTATTATTTGTTTTTATTGTCGTTTTACTTACACCTTAAGCTCGGAACTGCCGAAGCAAATAAACACATAGACAAGAATGGTATACTTCATTAGTGTAGGGATGTATACCTACTTTTGGGCCACCCTGTGTATATGTATATGTAGGTGTGTGTGTGTGTGTGTGTGTGTGTGTGTGTGTGTGTGTGTGTGTGTTTGTATGTGTGTTTCATTATTAGGAAAATATATATAAAGAGAAAAATTAAATGCTTCCAACCATAAAAGAAAGAAAATATCAACGAACTGCTCGGATTGTTCTGATTATTATTTTAGTTAACGTCCCACGTTTATGCCATTTAGCGTAGAGGAGATGAATGATTAATGAAAGTATTAATTTTATTTTTTGTGCACTACCAACGGAAATCGAATCTGGAACCATATGCTTTAAAGATACTCGAGTTAGCCACTAGATCAGCGAGAAGACCTTTGGAAAAACTTTGAATTTTCAACTCTTTAATTTAATTATTTGAAAAATAGTCGTTTCCTACAAAATACATGCTACTGTCTTTCGGTGACACTAAAAATTTTACACTTACTTTAAATCTTTTATCTGGTGAGGAACGTGCTAATTAATGTGTTCGCAACAATACAACCAAAAGACATTCTCACACGGCAAAAGAAACAAAGTTCAACTCGAAAAGTTTTATGACCGTGTTTTGACAAATTCCCGGAACGGAACTAATTAACGTTAGGACGCCAAATAGAGTATTTCACTTTGACTAACAAAGAAGTATTCCTCAAGTAGTCCCATATTTACTGATTCTTATCTTGACTCTCTTCTATCCCAAACAGCCAGCTTACCTTCACGAGAGAAGTCAAATATAACAATGACCTTCACAAAACTATTTGCACCACCGTATAGAACACCGGTTTTAGACTTAGGCTATTTGAGAAAGCGTTACCCCCTGTAGCGAACGCGGCCAAGGTGGCTATTCAGTAATTTTACTTTCACCAGAGTTGTAAATCCTACTGTGAGCCAGTCAGGGTTTCCAGGTCTTTTTGCCAGGTCCAGGTTTGTAATAGCAGAGTTCCAATACTCTGCACAAACCATCTTCCAAGCAGCTGCTTCATGCTACAATCCCTGTGCCTGGCAACACGTCTTTCCTTTTTTTCCCTTCCTTTTGAAATCTTTTAAACAGCAGGCGGTCTATTGTTCCGAAATGCACCAAATACGATCGAGCTGACGTTTTCTCCGCGTTTCTATTGCTTTCGCGTTTGGGATTAGCCATCTGCATTTAAATACATGGTCAGCGTATTCCAAGCTACGCATGAGCAATAAATACGCTTTGCGAATGACTTAAACAGCCGGGTACTTAGTCCTTTTCTACAGGGATGTGGTCAGTCGATAGATTACCCAAACAACCATGTGATAATACTTTTCTACTTAATATGTATAGTTGATAACATTTATAATTAGTAGTCTCAGCAGCATAAAAATCGCGTTCAATTCTCAATACCTTTATTCGCATCCGCAGATGTGATAACAAATATATAAAACTTATTTTTTCTATGAAAATGACAATTTCAAAAATAGTTGCCACTATAATAATTTTAAATACCTCCTTTATTCCTACTATTACAATTTTAAATACTTCCTTTATTCCTACTATAACAATTTTAAATATCTCCTTTATTCCTACTATAACAATTTTAAATATCTCCTTTATTCCTACTATAATACGAGCTAAATATTCAATATCATCCCTTCCTATTGTAAATCAACTACTCTAACTAAAATGTAATTAAATCCGTGAAAATATAAGTATGAAATTAGTGGAAAATACGCATATTATGTGAGATTCCCTCAAATACAGATTTCTGACAAGAAAATTGACAAGCTGGTAATACCATATCTGTCTATCGTCCGTATGAGCTAAATTAGAAAAAATTAAAATTGTTTCATTTCTGTCACTCCAGCTGTGCTTGGTTTGCTTTGGTGGTGCATGTCACATGACTTGAGGCAAGATATTCTCATTGTATAAAGGTAACTAAAAAAAGTTCTGTCGCTTTTTCATATCCAAAGCCTTCGAACATCGATATAGAAAGACCAAGGGGGCTTCAATTTTGTCCGCGAGTTCTTTTTATTTAGTTTATATGGATTAATATGTATTCAAAATTCTCTATTTTCTTGTTATTGTTCCTTTTGATAAAAGGTTCATTTTCGCTTTTTTTAAACTTGAATATACTGCTTTGTTTTTTGTTAAAAAAAAGAAAAGAAATCTTGTTGTGCGTGTCGATTTGACCCCCCTCTTTGTCATAGGTGCTACCCATCTTTGTTTCCCCCAAAATTCCTTTCATTTGTTATTTTATATCTAAAACTTGTATTACTTTTTAAAAATGTTACTTTTCTACCTTATATAAACACTTAGGCTTTCATAGAACTTGTCGAGTGTTAGTTCTAATACTGGTTCTCTGCATAGTATTATAAGAAATTTGGTGCAGTATATAAGCTGCTCTACGCACTGTGTTTAGCCCGTTGTGTTTTAGAAACAAAAAAACACAATTGAAAAATGTATTTTTTGAAATTTAGTTCAACACATTAACTCAATTTGAACAAAACTACACTGAAAGCTACTTAAAACCAGCTCGGGCAAATTTGACCCTCCTTGGTCCTTCACGTAGCAGATGTGAGCACGGACTTTCTAGGGTTAAGACGTACCAGGAAAATCAAAAATAGTCCCCATCAGCATTGACGACCCTCAGCCAACGTTCTGGAAGGTCGTGGATTCCATTGCGGTAGAACTTGGTGGAAAGTGAAGCGAAGAAAGTATCAAGTGCATTTTTAACCTCTACTAGGGATTTGAACTGGCGTCCTCTAAGATGATTGCGTGGTCCCGCGTATCGTAGTCGCTAACGCTCTCTCCTTCGGTGTGAGAGGTCCCGGGTTCGATTCCCGGTGAGGACACTCGGTCCAGAAAGTGTAAAGCGCTTTTCAGGCCAGCCACCCTAAATGAGGTTTCCCTGGGTTTTCCTTATTAACACCAGGCAAATGCCAGAATGGTGCCTAATTTATAGGTCTAAGGCCGCTTCCTTCCTTTCCTTTCCCCGAATAGCATGTTCGCCGAGGGACGTCATTACTCAAACGGCTAAATGGCCTTAGATGTCAAAAGTCCAAAAATTTAAATCCTAAATCTAAGGTGATTGTTTAAGGAATGGTACAGATGATAATCGGACGGTGCAATATCTGGGGAGTATGGCGAATGCAATAGTGTTTCCCATCCAAGGCGTAGAATGATGTCCTGGGACATCCTAGCCACATGGGGTTTAGCGTTGTCCTGTAACAGGAGGACTTCTTTTCAATTCAGAAATTCTGTCTCCAGAGTTTTGAGTTTCTCTTGAACACGGCTCAACTGCTGACAGTACACAGTTGAATTGTTGCTTTTACGAGCTGGTACTAGTTCTCGATGCATGATGCCGCGAGAAGTCTAACGAAAATACAAGGACCATCTTCTAGTGCAGTGTTTGTTTCGACTGTTTTGGAGCCGGTTCATTGGATGCTAACCAATGATGAAAGTGCCGTAGACCTTCGTACAGGACCCACTGCTCATCACATGTCAAAACCCTGTCCAGAAATCTCTCCTTAGAAAGTCGAGACAGCAAAGAAACACAGGTGTCTGCTCACGTTGCCTTCTGACCCGGAGTCAAATCATGTGGGACCCATCGACCCAACTTGTAGTGCTTTCCAAGTTGATGGAGATGGTTTCTCCACTAACACTGAATTGTACTGCCAGTTCCTCATATGTCAGGCCACTGTTCGATTTAATTGCTACCTGAAGATCTTCATTTTGTACATGTATTGGTCTTCCGGCACGTGGTGTCTTCGAATGTTTCGTCACCGTCCTTAAAGTTGTTAAGCCACTGCTGTATTGTCCGCGTACTCATGACACCCTCACCAAAGGCCTGATATATCTTCCGCCCCGGTGCAGCGGCGTTTGACCCCAGTTTGAACTCATACAGCATACACGCCCTTATGACGCTCTGTAGAAGTTCCATGTTCATTCTGTCCTTACGCAAGTTCACGATGTAACTGAACTACCACAACTAAGTAGACCTAGTATTTGGATATATGCACACCAATAAATGATCTTCGCCTTATCTCCATTTCCATTCAACTCACGGCGTGAGGGCCAATTGAGCACAGACCTCCTCAAATAGCAAACAAAACTTTGTTGGTTACCTTTATATTAAAGAATTTCAATTCTACGTACAGCAGTGTTCTAAGTGGAAAAAAAGACTGAGGCAATATGTGTTATCACGATTTTGACTTGACATACCGCTACGTGAATGTTATGTTGAAATACAGTAAGGGTATGTTACCTAAAAGATTGCATTTCTATTTACATAATAACTGAAAACTATTGGTGAGATTCTTTGTAGTCACAGGGGAGGGGACATGGAGAGATTTTGATCTCCTGCCACCAACTTTCAGAAAAAAAATTTAAAAATCCTCTTATGTTGTGGTATAGTGAATTATACACGAAAATATTCAAGAACTGAGGTTTTATATTAACAATTTCTTGCAGCAAAACTTCCAGATCCTACACTCGACTGAGGGGTATTCCAAACCCCCTGAAGATCCACCCCCACAGCAGACAATTCCTAAATCCGCCCATGCTCAAAACGTGCAATTTATATGCATTAAGGCAAGGAGACACAATACACATATAAGAAAGAAATAATCCAATATGGCGCATCAAAATATAAACTACATAAATTCTTTGAAGGCACCTCATTTTGAAAGCAAAAGGTAGGGAAAAGATAACAAACATGTCTGTGTTGTCAACTTAGAAATTATTTCTACAAAAGAAAAAATCATTTTACGTGCAAAGCTTTCGATTCCCGGCGGGAGCTCATGTGGTTTGGATTCCACGTTAATCGGTAGGTCCCCGTGTCATATAGCATCGCTGCTGAAAAGGAACGTTAAATTCACAATCAACTCAACTCAATTACTGTTGTATAAAAATGGATTTATTAAAGGTATTTGAGCATCTACTCTCCAGTGACGGTATGTTTTCATAACTGAAAAACCAGAGATGGCAGCGGCGGCTGGTACTATATGTTGCATGGTTGTGCAACCGGATATTTTTTTTAATACTAAAAATCTTTTTAAGTATTAAAGTAGTGTATCTGTAAAAAATAAACCTCTGCTCTTGACCGCGAAACAGCATTGATGCATTTCTGAAAAGAAGTCAATTAAAAAACGGAAAAAAAGAGAGAGATTTACATTTCCAGTGCAGCGAACGTTGCCACTGGAAGCAGTAACATTGAGCATATGGTAGCGAACTCCTATCTCTTAACATGGGGAAGTGGATTTATTCTTGCATCGCGCCTATCTTCCCGTATTGCTCTCTTGCGGTTGCACTTTCTTCCGCAACTGGTCAGCTTCTGTAATAGTTACGAATTCCTCCGCTCAGCAGCACTTGACTCAATTGATAGGGTGAGGGAGATACAGATGCGTGGAAGAAAGAAGTTATTCACAAAACATAAACTCGCAAAGAACAAATATAAGTCTGGTGATAGAAGGGATGGATCCAGACGGGGTCGTTCGAAGTTTGGGGGACGGTCGTTCGAAGTCAATAGATTTTATTTAACATTTATAATACAAAGGTTAAAATTCTTGGGATAAGTTTTATTTTTTAAAAAATCCTATTCTGGAGGGGTCGATCGAGTTTCGAAGAAGAAAATGTCTTACTACTGGTCTAATTCCTAGCTCTGTCTTTCGTGCACATGATTCCGTGTTCGATTTCTGGCGGAAAGCATAAATTAATATCAAATCATTCACTTTCAATACTCATCTGTCTTCTTTAGCTTAACTTGCTGAAATTTTAAACTTTTTTTTTTTCATTTTCGTAGGGAAACATCTTAGATTTCATGCTTCTTTACAGACAAAAATACGTGGTTTTTGAAAATAGACTTTTTGTACCGTATATTTATACAAAGAAATGATAACAAAATGCATATTGTCGGAGGAGAGATGTGTTTCTGGACCCTGAAGAAAATAAAGCGGAAAATATTTGCGGTAGCGATGCTTTCTATTCAGAGAAACTTGGCGAGCAGCATTTCAGGTTTTAATAAAGTCATAGAAAAATATGAAGCCAAAAAATCGAAGAAAGGCCTTCCATTCTAAAATGTTGCATAGTTTATATAATTAAATAATTTTGTTTAACTGTGTGCATGCAATTTTCTTGCTTTTTTTCTTCTTTTCGGATTAACGCCATCATTCATGGCTTACAACACATACTATATATTCTATTTATCTCGTGTTCAATAACATGAGTGTAGAGGTTTTGCATATAAATAGTATATAAAGGTACATTGATAGTGGTTGTTTGAGAAAAAAAGGAAATTGCTTATATATTAAATCAATATTAGAGAATACACTTTAATCGATAAATATACAAATAGAGCTTATAAGGACTTTCCTCTTCATATTTCCTGAATATTTTTTGGATAAGACTCAAGAATGCTGGGGGAGGGAAACACTTGCGCGTACCTACATACCTGTGATATTGCAACATTGCAACCGGTGCTTGTACTGACTACGACCCGCTACTGAGAGATGGTATAGCATACCACTGCATACCGTCTCACTTCGACCACTGGCTGTACATGGATGTTTCTATCGTATGTGCAACTCGTGCATTTGCACAAGATTTATGGTTTTGTGGGCAGTAGAAAACTGACATAAAGTAGAAAATATACAAAATTATTCAAATAGTATTATTTGAATATCTCCTTTTGGATCCCGGCTTCCCGAAGAAGTTACTTAAATTTACCATACTGACTCGACTGTTTACATAATACATTCACGAATCCTGTTTACGTTGCATTTGTTTATGGTCGCACATTTGCTAATATCATACAACACCACGCGACAAAGCAGGTCAACTCTGAACTTGCGCAACTGCATTACCAACACTAAAATTACGCTGTCATAACGTACTTTCGGCGCAGAAGAACGCCGATACTGTTTCAGTAATCTACTGTACGCACTTCTGTGTTTTATTAACTATATCCAAGACCCATTCATGCTACACCATATATCAGCTAGGTCAGGGGTTTTCAAACTTTTTGCAGTTGAGGTTCCCCTCAATCACCAAAATCTGAATGCGCCTCACCTGTCAAAAATGAAATGTGTCACCAACATAAATACATGTGTCCCTAAAAGAAAGACTATCACTATGATAAACTATGTTTCATTTATTAATCACTAATGGTAAAATCTCATTAATATAGGTCCAGAAATCTCTCCTTAGAAAGTCGAGACAGCAAAGAAACACAGGTGTCTGCTCACGTTGCCTTCTGACCCGGAGTCAAATCATGTAGGACCCATCGACCCAACTTGTAGTGCTTTCCAAGTTGATGGAGATGGTTTCTCCACTAACACTGAATTGTACTGCCAGTTCCTCATATGTCAGGCCACTGTTCGATTTAATTGCTACCTGAAGATCTTCATTTTGTACACGTATTGGTCTTCCGGCACGTGGTATCTTCGAATGTTTCGTCACCGTCCTTAAAGTTGTTAAACCACTGCTGTATTGTCCGCGTAGTCACGACACCCTCACCAAAGGCCTGATATATCTTCCGCCCCGGTGCAGTGGCGTTTGACCCCAGTTTGAACTCGTACAGCATACACGCCCTTATGACGCTCTGTAGAAGTTCCATGTTCATTCTGTCCTTACGCAAGTTCACGATGTAACTGAACTACCACAACTAAGTAGACCTAGTATTTGGATATATGCACACCAATAAATGATCTTCGCCTTATCTCCATTTCCATTCAACTCACGGCGTGAGGGCCAATTGAGCACAGACCTCCTCAAATAGCAAACAAAACTTTGTTGGTTACCTTTATATTAAAGAATTTCAATTCTACGTACAGCAGTGTTCTAAGTGGAAAAAAAGACTGAGGCAATATGTATTATCAGATTTTGACTTGACATACCGCTACGTGAATGTTATGTTGAAATACAGTAAGGGTATGTTACCTAAAAGATTGCATTTCTATTTACATAATAACTGAAAACTATTGGTGAGATTCTTTGTAGTCACAGGGGAGGGGACATGGAGAGATTTTGATCTCCTGCCACCAACTTTCAGAAAAAAAAATTAAAAATCCTCTTATGTTGTGGTATAGTGAATTATACACGAAAATATTCAAGAACTGAGGTTTTATATTAACAATTTCTTGCAGCAAAACTTCCAGATCCTACACTCGACTGAGGGGTATTCCAAACCCCCTGAAGATCCACCCCCACAGCAGACAATTCCTAAATCCGCCCATGCTCAAAACGTGCAATTTATATGCATTAAGGCAAGGAGACACAATACACATATAAGAAAGAAATAATCCAATATGGCGCATCAAAATATAAACTACATAAATTCTTTGAAGGCACCTCATTTTGAAAGCAAAAGGTAGGGAAAAGATAACAAACATGTCTGTGTTGTCAACTTAGAAATTATTTCTACAAAAGAAAAAATCATTTTACGTGCAAAGCTTTCGATTCCCGGCGGGAGCTCATGTGGTTTGGATTCCACGTTAATCAGTAGGTCCCCGTGTCATATAGCATCGCTGCTGAAAAGGAACGTTAAATTCACAATCAACTCAACTCAATTACTGTTGTATAAAAATGGATTTATTAAAGGTATTTGAGCATCTACTCTCCAGTGACGGTATGTCTTGATAACTGAAAAACCAGAGATGGCAGCGGCGGCTGGTACTATATGTTGCATGGTTGTGCAACCGGATATTTTTTTTAATACTAAAAATCTTTTTAAGTATTAAAGTAGTGTATCTGTAAAAAATAAACCTCTGCTCTTGACCGCGAAACAGCATTGATGCATTTCTGAAAAGAAGTCAATTAAAAAACGGAAAAAAAGAGAGAGATTTACATTTCCAGTGCAGCGAACGTTGCCACTGGAAGCAGTAACATTGAGCATATGGTAGCGAACTCCTATCTCTTAACATGGGGAAGTGGATTTATTCTTGCATCGCGCCTATCTTCCCGTATTGCTCTCTTGCGGTTGCACTTTCTTCCGCAACTGGTCAGCTTCTGTAATAGTTACGAATTCCTCAGCTCAGCAGCACTTGACTCAATTGATAGGGTGAGGGAGATACAGACGCGTGGAAGAAAGAAGTTATTCACAAAACATAAACTCGCAAAGAACAAATATAAGTCTGGTGATAGAAGGGATGGATCCAGGCGGGGTCGTTCGAAGTTTGGGGGGCGGTCGTTCGAAGTCAATAGATTTTATTTAACATTTATAATACAAAGGTTAAAATTCTTGGGATAAGTTTTATTTTTTAAAAAATCCTATTCTGGAGGGGTCGATCGAGTTTCGAAGAATAAAATGTCTTACTCCTGGTCTAATTCCTAGCTCTGTCTTTCGTGCACATGATTCCGTGTTCGATTTCTGGCGGAAAGCATAAATTAATATCAAATCATTCACTTCCAATACTCATCTGTCTTCTTTAGCTTAACTTGCTGAAATTTTAAACTATTTTTTTTTTTTTTCATTTTCGTAGGGAAACATCTTAGATTTCATGCTTCTTTACAGACAAAAATACGTGGTTTTTGAAAATGGACTTTTAGTACCGTATATTTATACAAAGAAATGATAACAAAATGCATATTGTCGGAGGAGAGATGTGTTTCTGGACCCTGAAGAAAATAAAGCGGAAAATATTTGCGGTAGCGATGCTTTCTATTCAGAGAAACTTGGCGAGCAGCATTTCAGGTTTTAATAAAGTCATAGAAAAATATGAAGCCAAAAAATCGAAGAAAGGCCTTCCATTCTAAAATGTTGCATAGTTTATATAATTAAATAATTTTGTTTAACTGCGTGGATGCAATTTTCTTGCTTTTTTTTTTTCTTCTTTTGGGATTAACGCCATCATTCATGGCTTACAGCACATACTATATATTCTATTTATCTCGTGTTCAATAACATGAGTGTAGAGGTTTTGTATATAAATAGTGTATAAAAGTACATTGATAGTGGCTGTTTGGGAAAAAAAGGAAATAGCTTATATATTAAATCAATATTAGAGAATACACTTTAATCAATAAATATACAAATAGAGCTTATAAGGACTTTCCTCTTCATATTTCCTGAATATTTTTTGGATAAGACTCAAGAATGCTGGGGGAGGGAAACACTTGCGCGTACCTACATACCTGTGATATTGCAACATTGCAACCGGTGCTTGTACTGACTACGACCCGCTACTGAGAGATGGTATAGCATACTACTGCATACCGTCTCACTTCGACCACTGGCTGTACATGGATGTTTCTATCGTATGTGCAACTCGTGCATTTGCACAAGATTTATGGTTTTGTGGGCAGTAGAAAACTGACATAAAGTAGAAAATATACAAAATTATTCAAATAGTATTATTTGAATATCTCCTTTTGGATCCCGGCTTCCCGAAGAAGTTACTTAAATTTACCATACTGACTCGACTGTTTACATAATACATTCACGAATCCTGTTTACGTTGCATTTGTTTATGGTCGCACATTTGCTAATATCATACAACGCCACGCGACAAAGCAGGTCAACTCTGAACTTGCGCAACTGCATTACCAACACTACTGCTGACGTGACCTTCATCCTACATTCATTTTTTTTTTTTTTTTTTTAATTAAGCAAAACTTATTGCCGAAGTCTATTCTAGTTCGAACGACTTATTCTTGTGAAAGGTAGTGTGACTTTATATTGACGCTACAACTCATCTTATTAATAGTTCATTATTTTTAAGAGTATTTTATATTTCCATTAACGCTACTAAAATTACGCTGTCATAACGTACTTCTAAAAATCCTTGTTCTGTTTGATGTAAGCAAGGAGGAGTGGCAAATGATACTATTATATATATTTTACAATTATAGGCTAATTCAATTCCAAATGAACATTTTTATTTCCACTTTTTACAAAGTTAGAAGACATTCCAAATAATCTTATTAGTTACATAGTGACGTTAGCACTGGATTCTAAAGTTAAATTATAATTTTAATACTTAAGCATATTTTCCATTACAGAAATATTTAATATGAGTCCTTTTAGGTTCTAAGGATAACTCAGAAGATCTTTGTTTCCCTAAAGACGTCCTTATTACTCACACTGAACTTCCGCGATCATCCTTCATATATTTCAGAAAATTAACATAAAAATGTATAAACTTTATCTACTACCGGATACTTTGCTATTTAACATATTGAAAGACGTTCAGTTCGCTTGAAATGGAATATTTAAATAAATTATTATTTCGAGCATTTAAGATATATGTAACTAGAATATTCTCCGGGAAACAAGTCTATTGAGTTCATTTTTACCACCTGAAAGGCTTCACACAAACGTCTTACAGCGTGTATACTAAAATATACAGATATTTACAAAATCCGCAGAAGCGAAAACTAAATCTACTAATAAGTGGAAAGTAAGATTTGTCGAAAGCTAAGTCAACAAATCTTACTGTTCCACTTCTTTCTTTCAATTGCATGTTATTAATTTCAAATTTAGCACTTACGAGTAAACATTATTCCCAAAAGTATACGGTGATTTTTACTTAATACTGTTGCTATTGAGTCAAATTGTTTTACCTAACAAATTATCTCATACACATATGACATATCGATGATAAGATTATACCAAATGAGGGTGATGGTTTTTAGTGACCATCGTTTCGTCTAAAATGGCGGACGATTAAAGATAGTGGAAATGAAAACTAGAGGGAAATTGAATTACAAAAGTGAATTTCCTGTTATGTAAAGAATGAAGAAATTTATACATGTAAATTATTGATATTTGTTGACCTCTCGATCAGTATTTTTGATTTTGTGGAAAATCTAATCTTTATAGGCCAAACTAAACGAGTAATGAGTTTCCTTTAATGAAGTCTTTTTCTATTTCTTATACCTATTTTATATATCAATCATGTATAATCACTAACACAATGAGTAGCACGCTATGTTGAATTTCGTAATTGTGGGTTCTCTTAACTAACTTAACTAACTCTATGGCCTATGGAACCCTGTCTCGATTGATTTCTGTCCTTAGCCAACTGAATCCCGTTTTCACATCGTCCTCCTTTTTCTGCGAGATCTATCTTAATATTTTCCTCCTATCTGCACCTGAGGTTTCCTAATGCTTCTTCTTTTTTTTTTTCGAATGGCTTTCCAGTTAAAAATTTGAATGCGTTACTACTTGCTCATTTCTGGCTACATGACCTGCCCACCTGAGCTTCCCAGACCTGATGACCCTAAGAATGTGGATTCTCTTATACAGAGAAAAACATATTTTTCCTGCTTAAATGGGAAGCCAATTAAAAGTTGACTTTCCCATTAAAACCAGGCCCAATGTGATTGCGAACTGCTAATTTCTGATTAACTGAAAGGACAATTAAAGCTAAAACTGTTAAAAAATTAATAAAATTGTAATAATTTTTCTCGTTTTTCGCCAGTTTACGCAAAATAAGAATTAGGCAAAGCAAGGATCCTTATTTTGCCTAAAATGCTTACCACAAATTTTATCGTTTACCTATTCAAACTGTATGAGAAAATTGGCTCGACTAAACGAGAATTAGGCTGAACGACTCAAGATTGTTGGAATGATTTCTAAAGTTAAATTTGATAATAGTGTATCTCCTTATGTCAATCTATGTAAGTGGTCACTATACGCTTCATTTCTAGCACTTAATAATACAAACACACACATAAAATATACATTTTTGTATATAAAAATAGATGCAAGCTGACAATCAAGTATAAATAAATTTCTATATTCATAATATGGTTGAAATACGCAATACAAAATAGTAAAAATAATGAATACAATATATTATATGGAGTTTGCTGATGACATGAAATGGGAACCAAATAGATAATGAAAATTTAGGTTTATATTAGGGGTTACCACAATAGTTATCGTTTTAAAGCTCATTTATAAAATAGTCTACTATTGAACACTATTAGTTCTCCATCAAATAGCTAAAATGACAAAGTATTGTTTTTCTTTTCTACTCTTAAGCGGCTACGCCCTCTCTAAAGTAGTGCATCTAAATCTGATGATGATGATGAGTATAGCCTTCGAAAAATTCGGAAGTCTGGATTCTGGCAATATTATGGAAGCTTAGAATTGGAGGTAAACTGCAATGTAAAAAGAATCTTAAAAGAAGTGCAAATTTAAAGTTTTCAAGATGACAATTGCCCTCCTACTACTCTTCTTCTTTCTAAATTAAAGAGAAGATAAAAGGGGGAAAATCCGATGCAGAATCGGAAGTTTCAAAAGAAAAGAAAAGCTCTTAGCGGTTAGGTGATCAGTGTTTTCAGTGCATTATTTGTAAATATTAAGGCAATCAAACTGGTTGCAGCATGAAATACTGGCGTTCACAATTTAAGACATAATTGAAATGTTGCATGACAAAGCAGAAAAGAAATTAGCTATTCGTATGATTATTACCGTCACCACACCAAAAGCGCACACGCAATGAGCACTAGACTAGCAGAGAGATCTAATGGTGTACGTCTTAACCTTAAAACAGAAAATGAACAGATTGACTGAGTGACTAGGATTGGTGAAAAGGTAGTTCCAAAAGACGCTTACTTGCTTTGTTTGCGTGTGTAGATTGACAATCTTGTAATACATGCCAGCTTCTCATATAATATGTACTAAATATAACATGTATTCTACGTATAACCATAAAATAACTGAATCGTTGAGTTCGAAAACCGGTCATCTCTACCGAAACTAATTTGAGAGGAGTGACAAACAAAACTAATTTAATCAATACGTATCTGACATATAGGGTTATTTTCATATTTGGAAACTGGAAATATGTCAATTCTACGGTGCGAAAATGAAAACAGCCCTATATGTCAAATACATATTGACTAATTAATTTTTGTTTGTTACTACTCTCAAATTAGCTTCGAAGGAGATGACCGGTTTTCGAACTCAACGATTCAATTGTAATCTACAACAGTAATATTTCATGAAAGATAATATAAATTACTTCTCAGTGCCACCTTACAAACTTTAATTACATTTCGATCTTGTCATTTAACATTTTGTTCTCAGGGGTGCCCACAAGGGGAGGCTATGACGCAAACTGCGTCATTGAAATATTTGGGGGGGTAAAAATCTATATAAATATGTTTGAAAGAGTGTAAAAATTAATCGAAAAGATTTTATTTTCATGGAAGAACACCTACGGATGGACAATTGAGGGGGGTGCGTCATGGACATGAGGGGGGTGGTCACCACTGTTGTTCTCACTACTTTATATTTGCGTGAATCCGAACTTCAATCATAACAAGTTCAACTAATTAAATTTCATGTCTTGTGTAATCTGTTCAGAGCATTTCTTGAATACACATAAGTTGAAAATGTTCAGAACAACCATTCCAAAGAGATGACAATCCATTAATTGTAGTACACTCATTTTACCAAAAAATATTGTTTATTTTTTTTAGTCTCTTTCTGTCTTGGAGATTTTTCGAGATTTTAGAAGTTGCACTTTAACAATACTTTATGTACATAATCCTGTATTGGTTGGTTTCTAATCAATGTCTTAAATTCACTGAGATGTTGGTCTCAACTCCTGGGAAACATTTCTGTGAATGGAACTTTCTTAAACACTCGCTGAGCAAGTCCTCCAACCAGTCCGCTCAAAGCATCATTGATTGAAGTTTGCAGTTCCTTGATGACGTCTGGGAAATTGGTGTTCAAGAAATTGTTCATGGTATCACCTGAAATATGAAGTAAAACATTTATGTAAAACAATGAATAGCCGCGAAACAGTTAAAATGTGGAAAGACAATTAAAACCAGCAATAAACTACAATCAGTTGTAGTTACTCAAGAACGCCTAAAATTAACGAACAATTTAGTAGTATCTTTGGAGAAAAGTTTAAATGAAATTAACGTTCTCACTTTTCAATCACGATGCCCAAAATTCTATCCTAATTCGGCAGTTGGTTATTCTTATTGAGATTTTATCATAATCTACATAGTTCCATTACTTCTACTACAAGTAGCTCAGATTATACAATATCAATTTCTTGGACAGTGCTCAGTCTTGGAATATTTTATCAACATAATTAACTTACATTAACAACACGTACTACTTCGATAGTTCTGCTCAGGCTTAAAATATTTTATTCACCACTAACTCCCCTAAGTCTTTGGCTCGCTGCAAGCTGTAGCTTAAAATCCTGGTTAATCTACATACACAAAAATGAAAGTGACTAAGTTTGTAACTTAATAACTCTTGAACAACCTGGCGGATCTGGGTTAAATTTTTAACATAGATGAGGTTCGGGCCTGGAATGGTTTTCATCATTTCACTTTGATGGTGCAAGTTAGGGGAAGGGAAGATACATAGAAATGACTGCAAATGACAGATATTAATGTCCAACATATAGCTCTCGGAGTCGCAGTGAAACTTTCGATGCCGTTTAAATCCGGCCCTGCAACTTGAGGAAGGGGCAGATATATATATATATATATATATATATATATATATATATATATATATATATATATATATATATATATATATATATATATATATATATATATATGATCGAAAATAACTAATATTAGTGTGGAATCCATCGTTTTTGGGGTAGCTGAGATAAACAGTGACAATTCCAATGTCGTTTAAATTCAAATTCGGTTCCGCAAGTTAGGAGAGAGAGAGAATCCCTAGCTTCTCACACGGTCAACTTTATGCGGCAATGTCTCAAGGTGAAAATCCCGAAAATTGATATGTTCTGGTTGAAGAATGGAAGACAAGAATGATCGTCTATCAGAGAGCGCTTTAGTAATAGTAAAAAGTGACTGACTAGCGGAACATATTACTAATTTTTCTTGTTTTGCGGATTTTATATAAGCAATTAGAATCGCAATTAATTTATTACAGTCGTTGACTTAATAATAAATAGCAAATCACGTTCATGTTCCGCGTCAAAACTATCTATTTTCAAATAAGAGCAGACAGTGAACGTAACGGAGCGACGTTGTTAACTATTAGGAATTAGCATTACTCATAGACTGAGATTTTCTTGAGAATCAAACTTTCTCTCTTGACATCAAAAAATAATGTGCACTTGCGAATTTTTCATAATTGTATTATATAAATTTTGTAATTATATTGTATAAATGTATTACATTTTTATTCCATTACTGTGTAAAATATGAATATAATTATTGATTTTAATAGGTCTAATAGAAAACTGTATTTTCTTATAGTTTTTTCAATACTCCATCTACAGTTAATTAAACTTCATAAATTATTAAGAAATTCAGAAGTCTATTTCTGTTTAATAATAATAATAATAATAATAATAATAATAATAATAATAATAATAATAATAATAATAATAATAATAATAATGGTTATATTACATGTTTGTATTACCAGTGCCAATGTGAACATTACAATAAGGAAATTACATTTTGGTGTGCCGCGAGGAGCAAAAGATTGCGGATCACTGCTCTATAGAATCCAATTCGCCAAGGAATGCAGTTACAAAACCCGCAGTTCAAATATGTGAATGAATATGTACGCACGAACTTAGTTTAATCTTGTGTTTTGCAAATAAACAAGAGTAAATTTCGATTGATACGACGTAATATGAAATTATAAACAAAATTAGCCATTCCCTTGATTTAAAGGGAGAAAACGTATAACGATGGATATTTGATGAAACTGTTGAAAATAAAAACCGAAGATATATCTCACAAGGTACATTCGCGAAGTGTCCCCTCGGTATTCATCTAAAATTGATTTAAATGCAAAGTTCTCTATGGCTCAATGTGTATTGTACTAATTTTAGCGACCCATATGGGTAATTTGCATATTTATGAGCCTTCTTATACCCGGAATTCAATCATGCACTACTATAACGCTCGGTCACAAAATTGCTTTTAGTTTCTTTAGATGTAACTGAACATGAATGTGGGCATACGCAAAACAAATTGGATCCAGTACTGCTTGTCTGACACGTGTTATCCGGCCGTTATCTTGGATCCACCATATTGAATTCAACTTTCGTTTTTTCAAATGGGAATAGGTGCATGTGATATCCCGAATTTTGTCAAGTGAAGCTTAAAATATAATCATGCCTGTTGTGCTGCACGGTAGACAAACATGGTCTCTCACTGAGGGAAGAACGTAGACCGAAGGTATTTGAGAACAAGTTCCCGAGACGAATATTCGGACCCAAGTGGAACAGGAATGGTGGAAACTTCATAATAAGAAACTGCATAATTTATACCGCTTACCAAACATTGTTAGGGTCATCAAGTCTAGGAGGCTCAGGTTGGAAGGTCATATAGCCAGAACGGAAGAAAATAGGAACGTTTTCAAAGTTTTGACTGGAAATCCAATCGGAAAATATCCATTAGGAAGATAGGCGCAGATAGGAGGACAATATTAAGATGGATCTCACAGAAATAGGGATACAAAGTAGTGGCTAAGGATAGAAGTCAGTGGAGAGCTTTTGTGAACGCGGCATTGAACCTCCGGGTTCCATAGACCATAGAGTTAATTAGTTAGTTAACTAGAGATATCACAGGGGATGAACAAGAAGCGAGTTGTATTCGATGGGTAAACGAAAGGTTTTAAGTTAATGAAAGCTTCGTCGGGATTTCATAGCTCCAGAAACAACTGGTGAAACAATAGCATCCATTATTGAAGATGTTTTATTATAACTTCAATATATGTATCAAGCCTACAAAGGCAATGCTACGATCAAGCTGACAGAAAGATTGATTAAAAAAAAAAAAAAAAAAAAAAGTTTTCAGACTGTCATTTTAGAAAAACAGCACTTGATTGTATTTGCACTGTAGTGAACACAGTGTTGATTTAATTATGAAGGATAACGCTAGTGCATCACGCATAGTCGAAAACTCAATGCAGTGAATTAATGAACTTGGCAGTATGTTAAGTCACATTCCGAAAGTAAAAGCTAAATCTTATAATATTTACAAAGAAATTGCATATGAATCTTTGACAAACATCTTCTGTACTCAACGCGATGACTGTATAGAAAATATGAAACTGAAGGAGCTATAAACAAATACAAATTGCAAGTAATACTACAAGCTCTGAAGAAGTTGGTTTAAGAAAAGTAGAGAAAGCTATTAAAGTGTATTCGAAAATGGAGCTACTTGTCTTGGCTACATTATGGCTCTCGAATTGCTGTCCTATCTGTTGTTGTTGTTGTTGTTGAATAAAAAAAAAACAAAGAGGGAATGCTACCCTCTCAGGATTTCTATTTTCTGTGAAATTGATCTCAAGTGGCTTTAGCGACTTGCATTCTGAAGAAACGTTTTATGCAGTATTTGCGAATTCAGAGAAGAAAAATGAAAAATTTCATTTTCCAGTTAGCCGAAAAGACGAGGACCTCAACCTCGGCCTGTTTGTGAATATGAAGATTTCTATGAGAGAACACTACGAAATAATTGACTCAGTTCTTGTGGGATAAAAAAAAAAAAAAAAAAAAAAATGGTCAGCCACTAATTAAGTAAGCTCTATTCGTGGCAAATGTGTTGCTAACGGGGGAGAACTGAGTTGACCTGCAGTTATATCCAGAAATCAATACATTATCTTTCGGTTTAGAGATAAAATAAAATTAAGTCTTTCAGTTAAACGTCCCACGATTATGTATTTTAAACTAAGGGAGAAGGATGATTGAGGTAATTGAATAACGATTAAAAGAATTAATGCAATGATACTGTGGGAGGAAACGGAAGTACCCGAGAAAACCTACGCACACGATGTTATTCCCCATAAACTTACTTGTTCGGATATCGAACCAGGAACCCCACACACTAGAGGTAAGCGCTCTACCACTGAGCCAATGTGCCTCCCTCCCCCTCCTAGATTTAGAGTTGAGCTTGTTCCTGGAGAATGTAAACGTTGTCAGCGTTAAGGACGTACTAATTGCTTTCCGTGAAATAAGCCTTGAAAAGAAAAGTGTAGTTTCAAGTGTGGGTATACTTCTTTGACAGCTGTTGATTTTATCAAATACTAGTTGTGAAGTAGAAAGAAGTTTGAATGCTCTTCACACTTAAAAATATGTTTACATTCTACCTATGATCCAGAAAAGACTAAATTATATGGCAATTTGTTATACTTATCGAGGCCAGTGGTTATAACGAAACAGTTGCTGCAATTTGTGTGTCAAAGAATGACAAAAAGATAATAATAATAATAATAAAAAGGTACACAGTTTGGTACTGGCCACTGAAATGAGATTCATACTTAGGCCGCGCCTCCATTGCATCCGAAGGCGATTGCGAATGCGATTGCGAATGCGAATGCGAATTTCCCAGCACGTGTAAATAAATTGGAGTGCCTCGACTAGTTCCGACCTGCGAATTGCGAAAACCGACTAAAAGATGCGAATGCGAACGATCCCAACATGCTGGGATTGTTCGTCCGAATTCGTGCGAATGGAGAGTTGTCTGCAGAGAAATTGAGCGCTACGTGAGAGAAGAAAGTTTGTTTTGCGTTCGTTGCGAGCTGCGGAGATAAAAATAAAAATAAAAATGGAAATAGATGTTGATGTTGATGTTGATGTTTTAATAAATTGTGTTTTTGATAAAGTTCCATTTTGGATCCAAGCTCATCCAGATTACCACAAATGACACGTCGTGAACAAATTATGGGCAGATGTAAGTAAAGAACTTGGAGTGGAAGATATGTATAATTTTCTTTGTTTTCTCTTTAAAATATGAAGATTTAATTAATACACCAACTGCAACTTTTTATTCAATTTATATTTCCTCTTTGTTTCTCAAATAATGATTTTACGAATACATGTAATTATTGACTAATATGTTTGAAATAGCAAAAACGGGTTTTTTACTCATGGAGAAAATTTTCTTAGAAAGTTGGTTGATTTTGCAATCTCTAATTTTATTTAGTTAATTTATTTTAAAGTGAAAATAGCGGTTAGCACAGAAGCATAATAATAACAGGAGCGACATTCACTCTATTTTGCACACAAAGGAAATTCATAGATATTATTATTATTATTATTATTATTATTATTATTATTATTATTATTATTATTATTATTATTATTATTATTATTATTATTATTATTATTGCTCTGAAAACTTTAAGATATTAATTTTCAAGCAAAAATATTTCACATTGAAGGTTTGAAAGAGATATTGCAACTTGATTCGCATTCACAAAACTTCGGATGTAGTAGAGACACATGAATTCGCAGTTCGCATTCGCATTCACGTTCGCAGTCGCATTCGGATGCAATGGAGGCGCGGCCTTAGAATTTTTACTGAACCCCCATTTGTCGTCTATGGTTACATTCGTGTTTCCTTCCATTCTTTGCTCAACTTATTCTCTCCCTCCTGGCTTTGATCGTAAAAGCCCGCTTTTACGTCATACAACGGCGAGTTCGAAGTGACTGCTATGTAAGATAAGTGAGATCGTGGATGTTCAGGTTAATGCAGTACGATTAATCATGTTCGAGGAGAATGATAACTTATTTAAAATGCTAAAAAAAAAAATAATAATAATAATAATAATAATAAAATAAAATAAAAAATAACAGATGCCTCAGTAACACTTTCCTTTTACTGACAATTTAACCGACTTTAACAAATTAGCAATTTGTGAGCGTTTTAAAAAGTCTGACTGCAAAAACTATGTCTGCGGTCGAGGTTAAAATTTCCAAACAGCTGATCGCTACCAATCCAATTCTCTACAGATCTTAATCACGTGCCATTTTACAACGAAAACAAAATGCCCGACTTCCGTTAAATGAGCCTTGACAAAGAAAGTTTTGTTTCAAATGCCGTTATGCATCTTAGATTGCTGCTGGTTTTAACGAATACAAACTAGGGATGGCCACATTTTCCGTAAAAACGGAAAACGGAAAATATATTTTCCGGAATCCGGAAAAAAATTTAAACGGAAGACGGAAAATTTTCCGGAAAAGCGGAAAATTTTCGGGAAATACAGAAGACAGAAAATTTTCCAGAAAACGGAAGGCGGAAATTTTTCCGGGAAACGGAAGACGGAAATCTTTCCGGAAAAGTGGAGAAAGGAAATATTTACGGAAAAGCGGAAAACGGAAAAATCTTTTTTTTTTTTTTTTTCGGGAATGGCCATCCCTAATACAAACCAGAGGTAAAAGTGAGGGGGCGGGAGAACGCCGTTACCCTACTTCTAAATATGTCTATGCCGTCCTCCCACTTCCTAAGAAAATTACAATGGGCAAAGGTGGACAAGGGGGACGGCGTGACATCGTGCGTTCCTCAACCATTTTAGATCCACTTTTACCCCGATACAAACTGAGAAGCAGAAAGAAGTTTCAGTGCTCTTCACTACTTGAAAACATACTTCATTTCTACTATGATCGAAATAAAAAAAAAAGCGTTTTTTTTTTTTTTTACAGGGAGTTAAATGTTATTTAATCTTACCTAATTGTTTGTTTCCATTAAAGAGATTATCGAGATAGATGTGGCCACCTCTGGGACTGATGTTAAATTCAAATTTATCAAGATCCAATTCCATGTAAATGTTGTTTTTTCTTCTGACTTCCTTTCCATAAATACGAATAATGATGTCAACATCCTCTGCAAAATAAGAAACATAAAATGATTTTAGTAGATTATGTAGAGAGATTAGCTAAATTCTTTGAAAAATAGGTTTCAGATTACAAAGATATATATATATATATATATATATATATATATATATATATATATATATATATATATATATATATATATATATAATAGGTTTAAAAATATATTTCATACAGATCTTTATGAACTGCACAAAACGTTTTGGTAAGCGATATGGCAAACAACTGACCAAGTACAGCTCACAGATGACGAGAAGAACCCTAGCAGAAGTAGTGTGACGTAGGTATGGACTCGCCCACTTTTCGCACGGGGGTTTCAAATGACACCACGGAATAGCACACAGATAACTACCCGCAGTAGAGTTTCCTCGAAGTGAAATTGTTAGCATTACCGTCTTCTGTTTTGGAACCCAGTGTTCATTTCCCGGTTGAAGTTCATTTGGTCACAAGATTACATTAAGCTGTATGCCCACGTTTCGTACTGCTTTGGTCCTCTTAGCTTTCAAAACACATGTTTTTTAAATAAATTGTTTACTAATATACTAGTAAAACATGAAACTCTTACGTTTGTGAAGAATTACCCCCTGGCAAAATCTGAAATGATGTTACTGACAAGTAAAAACCCATATGGTTGTTGCGCAAATCCGATGCAAACATGTGGCGCCTTATTGAGCATGAAAATCAATAAAGATCACCAAAATTTAAGTTGCTAAGGACTATAGGGAGCGGAGCTAGGGAATTAGAAAACTTTAAATATCGCCGAAATGAGAGAAAGGAAGTAATAACGGTGAAACTAAATACCTTGCAAAGAGTGAAAGTAAGCAAATCAAGATTAACCTACCAATCATAAAAATGACAATAAGGACTATGAAAGAAACAACGTTGCCATTTGTAACACAGTGTTCCCAACTCAGATGAAAGTTGAAATAGCAGAAATACTAGAATAAAATACAAATTTAAAAACTGGGAAAATGCATGATAACACAAAGAACAATAAGAAAGACCCATTATACATGCATGAAAAGGATGGACAACATTTGTGCGTGAATATCCACGCGAAGGAAGACAAATAGAGGAAAATAATACAAAAACAATACTCCCCCTTTGTAGTTTAGGTGCAGTCGACGTGAAGGTCGATTGATTGATTGATTTTTTTAGTTTAGCGTCCCTTTCAGCAGCGAGGCTATATGAGACGTGGACCTACTGATTAACGTGGAATCCGAACCACATGAGTGAAGGTCGATAACTAATGCGTAGCCAATACACAAATATTTCTCGCAGGGAGCACAGGGGATGAAAGGAAGCTAGTCACACGCATCCCTGCAGTACTTCTCTTTAAGAGCTGTTTCAAAACGATATCGGAAGATGTTGGGAATGTCCCGGGATGTTTACTGAAACAGCTAGATTTGAAGAATGCAAAGCGGATTAAGTTTTTCAATCATCTTGCGGAAAACTGGTAATGAACAAATGACTGAAGGCAGACAAAGGTTTCGCGTTGCCATATTTCAATGTTGGGTGATGAGATCAATGTATCAGCAATGAATTTAACAATGTTTTACAATGGACACAAGAAGAAAACATAATCAAATCGTATAAGGCCTGTATATTTTGCAAGAATCAGCATCTTATAGAACTTAAAACTGCCAGAAACTTTCGCTTTGTAGAGATCATTATTCTTGCTTCCTGCTCAGGAGTCAACCAAAAGCTAAACATGATCCTTACCTTACTAACTGGCCACAAGACTTCCTCCAGGAAGATTTGCAAAATCTATTTGGTAGATTTCGCTTATCTACTTGCAGTATGCTTTTGCATTATGGTGTTCAGCGGCCATGCTTGCTGGAAAGTAACCACTGGGCTCCGAAGCAAAACATACGTATGTCGAAACAATGTGTCATCCAATCTAATCACTAGCATAATCACTAGCGTCGTGGTGACGATTGAACCCGTGACACCAAAGATCGTCTTGCTGCTCTTAATAATGGAAAAAGATCTGCCAGAACGTAACATGATCAAATCTGCACTGATCTGCATTAATGATCAGTTAAACTCATTAACAACAACTCTCCCTCACACAGTTGCATTTAATTTCGTCTTCTTCAACGAAACATGTCTCCCGTGTAAAGGTTTCCTACGAGATATCGAACACGTTCGCTAACAACTTCACAATCACAGGTTGTCGTATTTTGTGCACATATTTCTCACATTTACATATCAGTCTCCAAAATACCGCTGCACTCTGCTTGCATTGATATTACCTTTCCTTCCTAATCGAATACTCACACAGAAACATCAGTATTCGCTCGCACTCAATCCTATCATCAAAACTATAAGCACTGGTTTCGTCTCGCGTCTTTACATTCCACGTTCTCTGCCCTTTTCTACATGAGCACTGTCCATCTGCTTCCGCTTCCTGTAGTCCACAGCATGACACATTATATCACATTTCTCTTTATTTGTAGCACACACGCCAACTGATTTTTGTTTACATTTCCGCGCCAGACACACGGATCCTTCCAGTCCTGTATAATATGCATAATTTAACATTTACCACAGAATCCCATTAATTCGGCTCCATGCACTATTTTTGTTTAAGACAGCTTACAGTTGCATACAGGTTATATTGAATTCTCTATCCTTCCTATTGGTAGTAGGTTAATGTTGGTTTGCTTATCTTCATTCTTTGTAAAATATTCAGTTTCACTGTCATTATTGCCTTTTACTCATTGTTGTGACATTAAAGGATTTCTCTTCCCCAGCCCTACTCCCTATGGACCATAACAGCTTAAATGTTGGTGATCTCAGTTTCCTTTCATGCTCAATCAGGTGCAGTATGTTCGCGTCGGATTTGCGCGACAACCATACGGATCATGTGTGAGTGGAAACTATTATTTATTGTAGACTTTCGCACATACTTTAATATATCTGCACTACTGTGAGTAGTTCCGTAACAATTAGTTCCAAAAGAACAAATCTTTCACTGAAATGAAGCGAGCGGATCTTCAGTGGTAAAAAAAAAAATGGGTCAACTCAGAGGAAGATTAATTGACTGAATCATATAGGCGGACTCAGAACGAATCAAATAATGAGTTGAGGTGAGTCAAATCCGGTAAACACTACTGGACTTCACATGACGTCAGAAATAAATAGAATCTTTCGTGCATGTATGGGTACGTGGCAACCTTTCCTTATTAGTTTCCATCTCACCTCCTTTAAAACACTTTTCACTACAATTTTTCTCTCACGAGAGGAGTAAGAATTATCGGGATGAAAAGAAGGAGATTAGAGAATATTGAAACAGAATGACTCCATTTCAGAGGTTAAGAGGGTAAAATCCTTTTTTGTAATGTAATAAAAGATCGATTTCACATCAATCGGCAAAAAAGGTCCATATAATTATTACGCTAGGATCACGCACACCTGACCTTAGTACCTTTTAATTCAGAAATGAGAACTCCATCAAACAGTGACGTCTAACTCAGCATCGAAGTTTTGATCCCTACTGTTTTTAATTGGGCGTGGTACATGTGCCTTAAGATTACGTGTATATCCCAGAAGATCTTATTCCGACCTCGTGTAGGTTTATCTAATTTCGAAAAACAAAACTGAGCCGTCCTTATTAGGTATAGATTAGTTCTATGAAACGGGCGATAGTTCAAATATTAAGAGGAAGCTATATACCTAGGTAAATAGGGAGAGTGCCTTGGCAATATAGCTGTAACTATGAGTTAGCCAACCTTGCACGCACCTTTGAAGTTATTGTCAACGAATATTATCTGCATTATTCAGTAATAATAATAATAATTCAGAAAAAATATTTACTTTATTTTCGTTTATAAATATATATTTTTGAAGGCGTCATAAAGTATTGGGTGCACCGGGCGTTTGCCTGGTTGCTTGGTGGGTCAGTCCATTCCTGGGAACTCATTCCGAGTAGTACTATTCAGCCAGTTCGCTAGAACCAGTTGTTAAAATATTTCGAGTTCGCAGACCGGTTTTGTCATGGCCACACATAAAAGCAATTTTACCCAGTTATACTCTGGAACAGTAAATTCTAGTTTAACTATCTTTGTTTCTAGAAGTTCTTACAGCTACAGGGTTAAACATATGAGCTCTCAGAACAAGTTATAAGCGATTATTTCTTAATCTCAAATGTTCAGATATAAAAAATGAGAACTGGGATCACATGAGTAGTGGTGAGAGTTATGTATATTTGAAACGCATACATACTATTATCAACAATTGTCGATCCATTGTTGGATTAAGGCTTTCCAATATTTTCTGACAACCATCTGTTTTGGATAATTCGTTTCCAAGATATTCACAGTGCTATCTAATTTCTAACGTGACTTCTACAGTAGCTTGATAAATTGTCGAAAATCTCTGTTGAATCAATGGTTTTGAAAAGAACCTTAGTTAATGAAGGCTTCGTCTTCTGAGAAACGAAGAAACACTAGCAGAACACAACAGCAGTGTTCCTACTTAGGCTATTGGTTGGCACAGTTCAGAATTCGCAGTTGCAATAATGAAGTTGAAAAATGCATAGACTCAACGTTGTTTAAAGTGCATGTTGATGAAGCAATAATTTGTCCAATAGCTGCGACCTCGGACTCCGAAACATTTTTTTTTTTAGTCCTTTCGTAAGAGCTATGTTGGCAGTTCAGAAGGTTGTAAATCCTCCACAAAGCGGTCAATTTAAAACATCAGCAGTGTTGGAAGTTGGGTGACTCGCCGTTTCTCACTGTTAGACCTAATGTCTGTGCTACTAAAGCAAACATCCATAAATAATGGTGCATTTGTATTGTAATGTCCTACGTATGTAATGTGTGTTCCTATTTATAAACAACAACCACGTGCACCTTACTATGGAGTGCTACAGTTGCAGGCGACGGAAACTACAACGATATCACCAGTCACATGACGACAAGGGAACAGCAGCGCTACCGCCTCACTTGGAACACCTATATAACCGAGAAGACTCCATGGACAACTATCAATTTCGACTGGTCAATCCTTCCTCTAGCTTGCTTTGGAGCTCAGGGATATCTCTAACCTATATTCCTGTGCACTGTAGTTACGCACATCACTCAAATTTACCCAAAACAGTGACTAATGCCCTTTTCAAAGCCTTCTTTGATCCTCTAAAAATCTTGAGCTATATACTTGAATAAAATCATTAATTTCTATGTCCTGCTTATCTTACTGGGATGTACTTACCGAAAGATATATTACATTTGCCATTGCCTGTGACTGGCAGAAGCAATATTCTTCCCTTCACGTCATAGTCACCAACGATACTCAAGTGCGGAGAAGTCAAATTTCCTTCAATGTAGTAGTTCGGAAGATCAGTTCTGAAAGAAAGAAAAAAAAAAACATAATGAAAAGCTTTCTCTTACGGAATATATTGACTATTCCATCGTTAAAGTAACCTAACAACACTTCGATATAAAGATTCTATGTGAAATACAGTTACAATCACTTCAATTAATGTAAAATTAATAGAAAATATTTAGTACATTTAGGACTTTAATTCAGAAATCGTCCAATACTCTTAAAGCGGCCAAGTTCTCTTTAAATCTTCCGCTGTAAAAATTTTACGTTGAAAAAAGGTATTTTCGATTTTCATGATACTGAGGATCTGTTGTTTTGCGATACCTCGATTTTGGAGAATGCATTTAAAACTGATTTTAGCAAAAATTATTGAAACTTAATGGTGGAGAGGGAACTCACGATATGCATTTTGTAGGCCGTGGAATAACACCATTTAGCAAAGTCTTGGCTTTTGAAAAACTCCCTTCCAATAATAGGCTATATCAAATTACTGTATGCACGTGTGTGTATACACATTTTTATTTTTAATAAGTTTAATATCCATTTACTCCATTGCACGTACTCGAACAAGTTCTTTGGTTGGTTGGGTTTAGGTCAATTTCCAACAATGAGACTGTATCAGTGAAGTAATAATAGAATTTTGGTAGGTATAGATCGACTATTTTTTTTAATATATAGCATATACTCACCCTATATATATATGCTCGTTCTATCGTAAATTTAACGTGAGTATCCGCTAGACTATGAAAATATTAGATGGGTATACGCCATATGCTCCTTTACATGCCTGCCGTAAGACATGGACCTACAGCTAAGCATAAGATCCGAAACCTCATTAGCTCCTACGGAATTGAACCAGTCTCATTCTCTTAAACTAACCGTGTAGCCAAAAGAGAGACGACCCGCTCGGGAGAGTAATACTCCCGGAAGTACGTTTTTCCGCGCGCCACTCTAGCCAGCTGTTTTACGCGCTATCCTAGCCAGTTGTTTTAAGTTGGTCACAAAATTTATATCATGGAGTACAAGGGAAACATAACGAGCCCTATATCATGGAGTACAAGGGACCTGCGGGGCTTCTAACCCGTCCCTACTACTACTACTACTACTTATCTGCACAAAAGTAAATAAATCACTTTTTTCAGTATTATTTTCATATTATTTTAATTTAATAAGTGTTATAAAAATGTAAAAAAAATGTAAAAAAAAAACTTTCCTCGGGTCGGGTTTGAACTCACGCCAAAAGAGACTGTTATTATTAGCATACAGCGCTAGCCCACTCGGCCACGAAGACTGACAGCAGCATGCGTTTGATTTCTGCTATTTTAATGCAACGTGGCAAGAAGTGGATAACGCCAACCAATCAGAACTGTGTTTCTCGTTTCTACTTCCGGGAGCATTACTCTCCTGAGCTAGTCCTAAAGAGAGAACTGTAATCAAGCAATTGTTCCAGATATTGGTACATATTGAGAATCTGCTGTCTTTTTTCAGTAAAGCATTGGGGAGTCACGTGAATTAAAGACGTGAAGGCAACTAGGTCTAGAAAGCTCCTAATATGTCTGTTACAGACAGGGTAACGCTGACTACGTTTGTTTGTTAGGCTGGACGTTTGAAGAAATACTTTCGTGTGAGAAATGGAATTTCCTGGTGAACACTTTCGGACTTTTTAAAAAATGATATTAGATGTAGTTTAACACTGAAATAATATATCTAGCTACTTCGTTTGGCTTTTGGGGATGAAGCACAGATTCGACTTTAGGAGGTTGCATTTGGGAATAATTTGGAGGGGACTCCCATTTCTGAGCAGCTGTTGCCAAGTGCACAGAATTTCTTTATATATATATATATATATATATATATATATATATATATATATATATATATATATATATATATATATATATATATATATATATATTTCTTGTTTCTTTTTCTGTGCAATGTACTTTAGAATTTTGTCTAAGTTCAAACTCCTGATAATTGAATATCCAATGGACAAAATTGAAAAGTTGTGTAAACCTCTTGCTGAATTGATGATCTCAACTAAGTTTTGATGAGTTTCAACACGGAAAAACTGCTATTGCCAGATGCTTCAGTCTATGAGATTGTTAAGAAAACCGTATGTTGCAATGTATTCTTTGAGTGAGTATTTGACGACTGAGAGTAGAATACACCCTGGCACGGAGCCTGACTCGAAGCACTTGGACTAATTCGCTTAGGCCTGGCCCTGATGAAACATCACCTAATAGAATTGTGTATAATTGATTTTCTGAATTTCAGTGTGGTCGCACTTTTCTCAGTGATGAATTTCGTGAAGGTCGTCCATCCACGTCTGTTGTAGTAATTGGTGATTTGCGTGAAATGTTTGAGAGACAATCTCATATAGTTAGGGATGTAATGAGGCGTATACGAAAGTATACGACACTTACCCACCTACTATTTTTAAAATCCAGTATACACTCATCTTAATCTTGAAACGCCCATTGACGTAACTGCTGCGTTAAGGCTTTAAACGTCAATAATTCAGCACCTAATTAACATATAAAAAATAATTTTGGTATTAATGCCTTCCCGAAGCATGAAGCTTTCCGCCGATATGCATCTTGTATATGTAGGGGCTACCACGTCGGAGGGGGAGGATAAAGTTTGTGTTTCTCTTATTGTTTTGCATCAATTCTTTTGAGGGCATTCCCCCTCTTGGGGGTACACTCATAAAAATTGGCATATGAAGCAATGAGGCAGTCCACTACATGGTAATACTATGTATGTATACTTGTTGCTTATATGGAGGATGGAGGAACAAATTGGTCAATTTTTTGAGTCTCAATTTTTTGACGTAAATTATTTATTTTCAGGATAGTTCTATATAAGACAAAATATCTCTTCACGGAAATGTTTTGCACAAATGTTACCTCGTGGGAATCTGTGTTCCATAAACTTTCCAATGATTATGTCTGTGATAATTAGAGGGTCACCAGTTCTGCCAACGCGAACGCAAGCCCTTCGAAAATGATATGCAAATCGTTGTTATAGGAATTTAGTTCCGAATTTTTATCTCGCTCTGTATTACAGCAAAGACTACCATTTTTATAATATTGTCACAAATGTGTTCCCTACTATCAGCATCATTTTGTCAGCATAGGGTGCTGCAAGATTGTCAGGGCTCCTCCAATTCTATTTTTATCATATTTTCAGGATTTCTTTCTTCTTCTTCTTCAACGAATCTGCGGGAATTGTAGAAATATTATCTCATTGGAATCTGTGCCCCATAAGCTTTCCAACTATGAATAAACCATGACTGTGATAATTAGGAGACTTATCAAGATCCCCAACATGAGAGACTACGATTTCGTTCAAACCCCTGGCGAACGTTGAAAGGTTAAATTAAGGGGTAAAAAAGGTGCGCATACTGAGATGAATATAAGATATATTTTTGAAAACAGTCGAGAATATACCTACCAAAAATTCTAGTATTACATTACTACATGTGACATACGGACGATTCAGACAGGACCGGAGGCACCCATCTGGAGGCACAGGGCCGTGGCTAGACAAAATATGTGGACCCTGCTGATTTCGACTAAAACATTTCTGTTGAAGTTCAGTAGAAAAATTAAGAAAATATGTTTCATATTTTTGATCATATGTTATCTTATGGTGTTAATTACATCTTGTACGATTCTTTTTAGACTCTACTCATAATAAGATTTTGATCAGAGTAGGGGCCCCCGTTCCCCTGTAGGCCCGGGGCTACAGCCCCCTAAGCCCCTCCTTTAATCCGGCCCTGGATTCAGGCATTCTTGAGAATTTATATGAAGGCAAGACATACGATTTTGCATGGTCATCTGAACGTACGGAAACTTTTACCCCCGTTGAACCGCACATATACAGGTATTGGCCTAAGCTTAAAAACAGGCTCGTGTCAATTGGTATACAGAAATGCTCAAAAAAAATTTAACCGAGGTAAGACTTGAAGAAAATACTCGATCATTCCAAGTATCTGGGAAATAATTTGACGAGAGATTCTTACTGTACCAAAGAGATCAGGTGAAGAATAGCCATAGCTAAAGGAGCATTCAAGAGGAAACGATCACTCTTAACTAGTAGCCTTAATATTGGACTATGGAAGAAATTGACCAAGTGCTATCTATGGAGCATTGGACCGTATGATTCAGAGACTTGGACATTATGGAAGTTAGAGAAGAAATTTTTAGACACCTTCAAAATGTGGCGTTGGAGGAATATGGAGATGATAAAGTGGACAGAGAGAAATAAATGATGTTATGAAACGGATAGGAGAGAAGAAGACGCTTCTACCCAGCATCCCTCGTAAAAAAAAAAAAAAAAAAGAAAGAAAGAAACAGTTGGATTGGACACATCTTGCGAAGACGTTGTCTTTTTCATAAAAGGAAAGATGGAAGGAAAGTGAGGAATAGGAAGAGGAAGAACACAACTGATACTTAATAATAAGACAGATTTGGTGTGCTACATCGTTGCAGGCGACGAAACTAGAATCTACTCATATTAACCCGAAACTAAACAGAAATACACTGTTTGGATGTTTTCAAGTCACCAAAACCAAGAAATGTTGTTTATTCGAGCACAAGGAGTGCTATCAAGCAAATGATTACTTGTCTCTTCGATTTATACCAGGCATGTGGGAACACTAGCTTTAGAAGACCGAAGGACTGTAAATACTGAATAGTATACAGCAATGTGTTTGCTATAGGCGGTCTAAATTAAGTAAAACAAACCCAAATTGTCGCATCATTCTTCACCACTCACACATGAGAGTAAGTACACTAAACTTTATTTTTTTTTTTTAAGTAAAAATGTCTAGTTAATGACTCACTGTCAGTACTCAGCTGATTTTTCACCTAATGACTTCTTTTGTTTCCACACATGAAAAAATAAGATGTATATGGTGAGCGATTTGTGTCACCTGAAGCAGCTATTAGACGCATTCCGAACATAGTGGTTTTTGGAGTAGGAGGCTCAGATTTAAAAAAAAAAAAAAAAAAAGTACTTTCAAAATTGGTTTCAGCGTATGCAAAGGTGTATCGATATTAAAGGTGAATATTTTGAAAACAAAAAGTGATTTCCAGGATTTCACGTGTTTTTTTCATATAGTTTGCATAAACTTTTCTACCAGTTCTCATGTATACCTATTAAATTTGGCAAGTGTGAATTTGTTGGAGAGAAGTGCATTTGATAGGAAAAAATAAACTGTACTCACCTAACAGATTTAACCTTAATGGTGTTGCTTATTCCATGTATATGTGCATCTTTGATCGTAAGAACAAGCCCAACTGGTCCTACTCCTTGGTCTATTAGGATTAATGGAGCAGGTAATGGGTCAGATGGTGGTAAGCCGAACTCCCTAATTCCTGAAAGAAAATATACGCCATAATGTGTTAAACTCTTTGCCAAAACTTAACACAGAATTGTTTTTATCGTCTTATTAAATAAAGAAATTTTGAATTTCGAAGAACCTTCTTCCTTTAATCTACTTCTTTTTACCGGTTTTTAACCGCAACAAATGGGAATGATATGGAAGCCCTAAATAAAAATATAAATTTATTTATTTAACAACCACCAGATACAGCTCAGAAGCCATTTTATACTGGATATCTAACAACAACAACAACAATGGAAAGGATTTGGGAAGGTGTCGGCCAGGGCCTGTTTAGTAGGTACCATCCCGGCATTTGCCTGGTAGAACTGAGGAAAACCTCAGTCAGGATGGTCGGCAGCGGGATTCGAATCCGCGACCTCCCGAATGCGAAGCCAACGCTCTACCACTTGAGCTACTTCGCTCGGTCCATTTACACTCCATTGTGGCCCAAATAGAGTACTATGCTTGAAAATTGTATGGTTGATGCATTATGTACTACTTCTTACATATGCCAAATTGCAACATTTCGCCTTTTACTCCCTAATTATTGATTTTAATTGTAAATACGAGGGCGATTCAGAAAGTATTGCCTACAAACCCACTACTTGACCAATAGTACTGAAAACATTCTGAACTGTTTATCATTAACACACCGATATATAAGCTATAGGATATCACTTGTTTCACCTTCATATCTCTTCTTGTTCAAAAGTAATGGAGCAATCCATGCCATCCAATGGTGATGTCCGCTTGAAATAGGGGGCTGTCATTGAATTTCTGACTGCCGCCGGCGACGAGTCGCAGATACGCCATTACGATCGGGAAACGAAGCGTCAGTCGATGGAATATGGCCACACGTCCTCTCCTCCGCCAAAAAAATTCAAAGACATTCCATCTGCTGGCAAAGTGTTGTTGATATTCTGTTTCATCTGCCTATAATCCGGATGCTGCGCCCTGCTACTTTGACTGGTAAATTTAAGAGTCTTCATGCCGGCGAAATTAAAATACCGCTAATTTTACAGTAATTGTGTGATATCTTCAAATAGATAAAAGATAATTGAAATATGGAACAAGAGTGCCCTAGACAATATTATTTTGCGTGAGGTACCGTTATCACAAGTCACCTAGTGGCTTTCTGTTTCAGCTGTTTAGAAACGCGAAAATAAATGCCAATTTTCAAAATGGCTCGACATCGAAAACAGATAAGTGAGTCGTGATAACGGTTTCTTATGTAAAATGATATTGTCTAGGGTGCTCTTGTTCTACATTTCGATTATCTTTTATCTATTTGAAGATATCACATAATTACTGTAAAATTAGCGGTATTTTAATTTCGCCGGAATGAAGACTCTTAAGGGTCAACGTTACAGTTGTGACGCGAAGATGGAAGTAGTAGTTTGGCAATGGTGTTGCCAGCAGTCACTAAAATTCTTCGCCGATGGCACGAAAAATCTTGTTACACGTTGCCGTAAGATGTTGCCCGTAATGGGGACTACGTTAAAAAAAATGATACTACCATTTGTAGCTGATATTCCAAGCTTTCCATTGATATCTGTATCATTGCTATCTCACAAACGCAAATAAAGGTATCATCTCGGAGGCATTACCTTCTGAATAAGCCGCGTAATAAGCTTATTTCATAGGTTTGGCGGAAAGTACATGATAAGTTTTAATAAAACCGGATACATCATAAAGTCAAAAATATAAAAGGTGATCAAACGAAATCCGTTCATCACCCCTAGTAGAATCAGTTAACTTATTGTAGTATTGGCATGTATTGTCTGTCACATAAGTAAACGCATGTTTTCCGCGGGATGGTATCTTTGCCCCTTGCTATGAGAATGAAATTGGTATACATTCCTTGCTACCACCTTGCGATTTGATTAAATGTTTTAAAGGTTTTAAAAGCTCAATCCCTAATCAAATCGATAACTACATGGTCTCTCTCTTTGCAGTTCACATAAGACGCTATAGAAATACCGTAAAACTTAATAAAAATAAGAAAACAACGTTCTTTCACAGCGTGAACCTTACGGTTATCGCCACATATTTATAGAGTAGATATCTTGTATAATTTATTCCGTAGCTCATTGTATCTGTGCAGAATTCACATTCCCGCGATCCGTGTTCGAATCTTCGTCCTACAACTTTTTTATTTTTATTTTTATGTTTTTATTGATCAGGTAGTACTCCAGTAAAAAGAAACATATGGTTACAGTTTAAAGTGTGATTCGATATTCTGCAAGTATTTATTTATATATTTATTGTCAAGTGAACAAGATGAAATAGAATTTTACAAGGGTAAAACTGTTCTAGATTTTACTATTAATAAAAACTATGATTAAGTTTAAGCTCAAAAATAAATTGAATTTTCTTCAAATGCAGTCCATAATTAGCTATGGTCAAGGTTGTTTTGTACGTGGTCAGCACATTGGCTTCCATCATCTTTATTTCTGGAGCTAAATATAACTAATTTTATTTTTCGTTTAAATATAAAACCTCACCTTTAGTTCTTAACGAAACAGAGAGCATAGTGAAAAATGTCACTATGGTATGACATTTCGTTATATAAAGAAATGAAAAATAAAACATTTATACTTGAAAATGTCAAAGACAATATGGCAAATATTATGAACAATTCTATATATAAAAAAATAAGCAATGGTTTGTAATAAAATAAACTGCAATGAAATGCAGGGTATTTGAAGTTACCAGAAATATGCTGAAATTCAAGTTTCTTATATAAATACTTCAAATTACAAATATTATGGAGTGAGATATGGTAAATAGGTAGACTCAATAATTAAATTAAATTAAATTGCTAAAATGTAAGCAATTGGAGCGTTTGGTAGAGATCGAATTTAATCTATAGTATACAGCGGGACGAAGGCTCGAGCGGAATAGCTATCATTAAATATAACAAATAAAGTAGAATTAATCAGGCTGTTGCGAGCAGGCTCAGCTCAGCTCAAATATGAGTTTGATTCGAACCAAATCCGAGGTAATCGTCTGTTTTCAGAAAAGATAAACATGAACATCTATCAATGATCTCATCAACTTCACGAACTTCACAATAAAATTAATCTAAGAAAAACTTATGTACAAATGCTTAACTTACCTTTTGCAGTATTTCTGAACATCTCTTGCGCTGAAGATCTGACGCACTCATTGAGATTTGGGTCATCGTATTTGCAAATAGTTAGATAGTCAGCTGCAATAGAGGATGGACACATTTTACGTTAATGCAATAGTCAGGTAATTTAATTCCCATTAATTTAACTAAAAAGAGCTAACTATTGAATTGTTTAATTCTTCAGCAACGTATCTGGAAAGAATTTCGTGTCCAATTCAAGAAATATTGTATTTGGTTCGCAATATACTTAAGTAGAAGTCTACCACCAAAATATTTAAGTGGATACTTATACTTTATACTACTTTTGATTAAGGTTCGCCAGCGCGACGGCTGTCTCGTCTCGGAAAGACATGACTCGATACGGATGGTGTATGGTGTTTCAATTGGAAGAGATATAGCTCGTCTCGTTTCATGAGGAACCTTAATTATATGGTTGTAAGCACGTACATTTTAGTCTGCATAAATGATGCTTTGGATCCGCAAGAGACGAACACGTGGGTGAATGGATAAAGTTCTCAACTGGAATACTAAAGCTCTCAACAACTACAGGGCACCAAATATAATGGAATAATGAGATGGAGATTGAGCAAAACCCATTGCATACATGGGGGAGGAAACAGTGTCATTTCTGATTTTGTTTGAGAAAGACAGGCAAGATTCTAAGCGAATATAGCGGAGATTCTAAGCTGTATTGTCGCACTATTGATTAAAAATTAAATAATTATAGTTTAAACCCAGCATAGAGAAGGCAATTGTCCTCCATTTCCCTTCTTCACTTGACGCGCCGGGAATAAGAAAATGCATAGATAGATACGATGTGTGTATATACATGGAGTATACATGGAGTTTCGAAACAAAACCAATATACTTTGTGAAAAGGTTCCTTACGCGAAAACATGAAAAATATATTATAGACAAGTTTGAGTGAACAAACTCATAATCTTAGGGTTATTGCTCAGCGAAAACTGGGCGGAACAATAATAAAAAGTCCATAATTCAAGAACAAAATGTTGGATGAAGGTCGAGTAAAAGAAATAGTTATTATTTGTGAGCTGTAGACTACACTAATATGCTAGTGGATATGGAATATGTACCAGTTTATAGTTCCTGGTTTATTATTTTTCGTTGGTATTGTAGTTGACCTCATGAATTTTCTCGTATGCTTTGAGGCTAATCATATCATCACCACCGTTGCATATTTCATGCATTGTCTGGTATAAGAGGCACGGTGGCTAAGTGGTAAAGCGCTTAATTCTGGTGCGTGGAGGACCCTAGACCAATCCCCGGCCAAGTAAGTTTGTGGTGTACAACATCGAGTCCGTGGGTTTTCTCGGGGTACGCCAGTTTCCTCCCACTTTCTCATACCACCGATTCTTCCATCATTAATCACTTGTTTTAAACGTCGTCTCCCTTTCTCTGAGGAACATAAACGTGGGACGCTAAACTGACAGGTTTAATTTCATTTCATTTTCACATTGTGTGGTATGTTAATGGAATCGACGGTTAAAAGTAACCATCTTTTTGGTACCTGTCCCTGATCATTATTTTTCTTTTTACCTGATCCTGATCAGCCATTTGGTTCTCGGGTTATGACTCTTTACTTTATTATCCTAACCAATTTTCGGTGGGCTATAACGAGTAATGACGAAAAGAGAAGCAAGGAAGTGAAGCGTTCCCAACTACGCCAAGACTCCTAAAATATCAAAATATTCCACATTGGATTCAATAAATCAGTATCATAGCACATATTATTTTAACCAACTTGCCTTCCAATTGCACCCCCCCCCCCTACCTATAAGAAATTAAATTTAATGTCGTCAGTGGCTATAATTCTGAAATTACGCACATGCGCACCCACTTCGGTCTGTATATATGTTTCTTTTTTATTCTTTTTTTTATCAGGTTTTGTTTCCCAAAGTGAGTTAGTTGATCTTATTTCCGAACACCTGGGTATAGCCTAGTATTTATGGATGCTGTCGTGTCTGAATACCTTGTGTAGTGGATATGAAATACCTGTGGAAAAGAGACCTTTGGGCAGATCGACCTACAATATTATTAGCGATTAACCAAAACAAGAATGTCCAGAAAAAGACACATAAATAATTCGATAAAACTCATTGAACTAAAAAGAATCAGCTGAGTAAATGTAAATTATCATGCATAGTTTCCGGGAAAATATAAACTTTTTTTTTTGTACATTTAAAAATTATTGCTGTACGGTACGAAACTGATTCTGAAATATAAACTAATAAAGGTTTTCATTATGACGCTAGCAAGATAACAGTATTCACTATGGCTAATGAGGTATAAGCATAAAATTAAGATTAACTTCAAAACTTTTATGTTGTCGAAATCAATAAATAACATTGAACTGAAAAGAGAGAGACATATTTTCATGCGTAGTTTTCGAAAAATCAACAATTTCTTTATAGTACTAAAAAGCATTGCCAGTCTTAAGTTCATCTTATTAAAATATACTCACTGCACGCTTTTTTTTTATAAATTGCACAAGAACTTAAAATATACTCATATATCTGAGGTTCTGACATGAAGAATCATTGAAAAAATAACGGAAAATTTCCTTCTGGCTAAGCGTTTAGCTTCCGCGCATTTGACTTGGTAGGCCTGGTTTCGATTTCCCGTGAGAGCTCCTATGGTTCAAATCCCACGTTAAACTGTAGGTCCATGTCTCATATAGCCTCGCTGGTGGAAGGGACACTAAAATCAAAAGCAATTCATTTTTTAAAAAAATATTTAGAACTAGGGGTGCCTTGAAACCGAATGTATGGGACACTGCCATAGATGATCAAAATGTATTAAAAATTACACATTTTAGTGCGACAAATATATATAAACAAGGACAAATATTTAGACCAAGAGGAACTGGAATGAGGAATGGAGGAAACTTCATAACGAGGAACTGCATAATTTATACCGTTTACCAAACATTGTGAGCAACATCAAATCTAGAAAGCTCATTTGGGCAAGTCATGTAGCTAAGATGGAGGAAAGTAGGAACGCTTTCAAAATTTTAACTCGAAATCCAATCGGAAACGACTATTAGGAAGAGCTAGGCGCAGATGGAAGAACAATATTAAGATGGATCTCGAAGAAAAGGAATACAAAGTAGAAACTGGGTCCAGTTGGTTAAGGATAGAAGTTAATGAAGAGCTTTTGTGGACGTTCGGGATCCATGTCCCATAGAGTTAGTCAGTTATACACAGATGGAATACCCGTATACAGGAAACATAAGACAAAAATATCACAAATCAATTCCCATTCCTTGCTAGTCATATCTGTATTAGACGCAATTGAAACACTTCAGTCATGGTATGAACTAGAGATGCAAGGGCTCGGAAAAAAACCGGCTTTTTTGGAAAAAAAAACTCGGTTTTTTCTGCTTTGCTTTTTTGCTTGGGAAATTTTGGGCTTTTTTTCAAAATACTGCTTTAAATTGATAAAACAGACTTTGTATCGCTTCTCTATAACACAAAAAATCATTTAATTAGTGGTTGATGCTGATAATAATATAAAACATCGAAAATAAACTATGAATTTCGAAAAAATATTTCAAACAATTTTTCTTCAACATATTTACATTATGAATTCCACAGGATTAACCAATGTATATAATAAGAATTTTTTAACCTCCTATATACAAAAGTAAGCAGAGTTGGCAAGAACCGTGGTTGTTTTTGAAAATGCCAAAAACTCGTTTTTTGGGGGATGTTTAAACCAGGCTTTTTTGGTTTAAACCAGGCTTTTTTGATTTAGATTTTTTGCTTTATGTATTTATATTACATATTCACAGAAATAAGTTTGTTTCGCTTAGATGTTATTATGCAACAGCGGGGTTATGCCGGAAGAACTCCCATAAGCTTAAAGAACTGCGGTCAATAAATTTCTTAATTTGAGAATCTCCCGCCCTAGCCATTGGGAAAATCCCGTCATTACTTGAAATGTAAGACAATAACGGGAAAATCCTGTTATTGCTTTGCATGTAAAATTTAAAGGTCAACGTACCATAATCAGTACGCTAAAACTGAGGTATTAAATTACAAATTTAGTACGTAGATATCATTGAAAGTCCAATCCAAGCTAATGTTGGAAGCTACGTAGGCAATCGATAAATTTTTCCAATTTCTATCAACATATTTAAGCAATCTTGGCTTCTTTATAAAACAACACGCATTTAGGCATGCAGAAATATACAATTTGGTTTGTTTCGTATATTTAGACTTAACATCCTTACGAAATACCGAGGTTATCAAGAAGAAGACTTTCGCTTAAACTGACATCCGAACCGTTACTTGGGTTACGCATGAAAGAAGGTTTGTGGTTCGACCGAGAATTGAACATGGGACACCTTGATTAAAAGGTGAAAGGGAAATAAAACTATTGCAGGTGGTTTGATATCTGGAAACGTCAACATGAAGTTCACAGGATTCGCACTTTTCATTCTTTTTATTTTTGTGGTTTAAACCCGTTATTAAAAAAAAGTTGGTGTAAACCAGCCAACCCTAAAAGTAAACACTTCTTTTTAAAGAATACACAAATAACTAGCAAAATAGTATGTAGTATTTTTACTTCAAAATATTCCATACCCTCTTTTTGAAACAAAATAAAATTAAAATAAAACATAAAAGAAATACTTAGATTTATATGATACACTTAAAGGCTGCACATCTAGAGCTTTTGGTTCTGTATATTCTTGAAATTCTACAGTTAAGTTTTATAGAACCACCATCACAGTTTACCCAATCTTCAAGTTTTCTGAATTTTTAACAAGAGGGATTCAACAGATCATTACGGAACTCCCCCTCCCCCCCAAAAAAAAGAAAGGATAACGGAATATATTTATGTTAAGCTAAATACAACTGCACAACAAACATAACTGAGTGATTAGCTTTTGCGCTTCTATCGGGAAGTCCGGGATTCAACCAGCATTCGACCATTCTGACAAAGCTTTTCTTCATTCCATCTGTGAATGTAGAAATAGTGCGTGTACTGTGAGTTGGGCGACTTCCTTTTTTATTGTTCTTAAATCGTTATTTTTACTAATTACCAGCAGTGACGGTTTTGCGAAAGTTAGGGGGGCGGTCTTTCGGACTGAAGCCCGTTCCCCAAAGTTACGAAATGTCTGCAACAAACGAAATATCTATTATTTATGCCTTTACTCATAAACTTTAAGCTCCCATCAAATAAAAATTACGAATGTTTAAAAAGAACTAAACATTAGTAAGAAACCCTTCCCAAAATACTTTTCTAAATCCGCCACTGATTCTCAGTATAAAATGATTTTTAAAGTTGTATCCGGAAGATTATTGCTAAACATATAAATCAAACGAAATATCAGTTATGCCTGTACTCATAAACTTCAAGCACTTCCCAAATAAAATTAGGACTTTTTAGGAAACGACACAATCAGAAAAACCCCTCCTAAAGTACTTTTCTAAATCCGCTACTGATTATTTGTATAAATTGGTATTCAAGGTTGTGTCCGGAAAATTATTGCTAAATCACTTCACAGCTACAGTATAACAGAAATGTGGAAGTACGGTTTGACGGATATATTGAAGAACGTACGCTTTGACGGATAAATAGAAAAACGGGCAAGTTTAACTTTTGCGCTGGAAGCTAAAGTACTAAAAGCTCTTAGAAATGAAACACGGATGACAAACTAGAGAAGAAAAAAGATGCCGATAACTCAAAAGTTAAAATAAAGTTAAATAGCCTCTAAAATTATCCTCAAATACTACATTCTTCATGTTAGCTTTAATTCGTAAAACATATGCTCCATCCATCTTGATGGTGAATTTCAGAGCGAAATATCACATTCAGGTCATGGAATTCTTATCTAACTATAGAATATACTATAAGAAAGCTATTTAGATAGAAAAATCATGAAGTTGAAAAAAGCCAAAATTTCCAAAATTCTCGTTTTTTTTTCAAAAAAGCCGGCTTTTTATGTGAAAAAAACCATCGATTCAAAAAAGCCGGCTTTTTTGCATCTCTAGTATGAACTAAAACTTGTGAGACAATGCGAAACAGTTTCTATCGTAATGTGCAGATACAATGGTTCAATGTTACAACTTCGATTCATAGATATGCAAGCTTCTTATGGATCGCATCTTATGGACAGCATTGGAGCGGCTCTTCAGTAGGGCTTTCATATTTTTCCACGCACAAAAAAAGGACAACCTTGCATATGGTTCATGCTGAATTATCATAATTAATTAAATATTTGCTGAATTTGCGCTGACTACACAGCGCATCATTCTAATATATGCGTGAATCTCCTTCCCACTTCCTAACTATATCTTCACATATCCCTTTATAGACACAAGTGGAGAACGGAAGAATTTACGAAAGGAATGAATTGCTATAAATACAAAAATTTTCAATTCTAACATTGTGAAAAAAAAAATTATAAACATTGTTGTTTTTAGTAAGACTATTCATGGCTTTGGATTGATTATTTTAACAAAAGAGACACTGACCAAAGCTTAAAATCCACTTTATTTTAAATTATAATTTGTAACTGTTTCGGATATCAGAAATAAGGTATTTTCATTTATTTTCGATAGTGTCTGAAGAAGGATATGCTAGATATCCGAAACAGTTACAAATTATAATTTAAAATAAAGTGGGTTTTAAGCTTTGGTCAGTGTCTCTTTTGTTAAAATTTTTGTTTTGTGGATAAAGTGACACTGGTATCATTGACCTTCCCACTTTTGATGCTCGCTTGAAAATCGATGCAATTAATTCCTAAATTTTAAGGTACCTAAGTTTCTTTGTAAAATAATAAAAACAAGAAGTGTGGGAAATTTGGAGAGTACCTATTTTTCCCTAAATATTTATCAACAAATATAAAATGCACGAAATTTTAATATCTAATTTCCGATGAGGGACGCGATGGCTTAGTGGTGGAACCTTCATCACTGGTGTTTGGGGTCCCTGGTTCGATCCTAGCTCTCGCCAAGTGAACTTTGTGGTGGACAAACACCTTCTGCGTTGGTTTTCTCGGAGATCTTCCGTTTCCTCCCAAATTATTCATTTTACCATTGCTTTCATTTCTCATCATCACAGTCTTCTTTAGCCTAGACGACACAATCGTGGAATGTAAAAATGAAAGATTTCATTTCATTTCCAATTTCCGTTGGGTATTATCGCTTCATTTCTTTTCACTCTTTCTTTTTTATTGTTATTTTATTGTAGCCTACTAATGTATTTTTTTTTCTTTTGTTGTTCTTACAGTAGTTAAGGATTTCCACAGGTTGTTGAATGAATTTTATACAATTGGACGTCCAGTATATGAATGTAAGTTATTATATATTCTTTCTTTAATAAACTTCGCTTAAATCTTAGAAAAAGGCAGAAAACAAACAAGACAGATGGATGACTTGGTTTCCTGTAAGAAAGTTCAATATTCTAGCAAAAAACTTACGTGTTAATATGTTTTCTCTGATACAAACAGATAAAAATTCCACCATGACCGAGATTAAGTGACCTACCCCACGTCGACTTTTTGTGTTGAACAGTATATTTTCGAGAAATTTACATATTTTTGGTATCAGAAGCAGAATCAACCATTTCTGTAAATGACCTAAAACCAAGAATTGCAAAAAAAAAAAAAAAAAAAAAAAGGCGCTTTTAAACGGAAGAAAACGATCTTTGAAATTAAAAAAAAAAAGATTAAAAAAACAACTTAATTTTCCTTCTCATTATTTGTTTCCTTTGGCAAAGCCGTAACAATAATATTAATCTTATGGGCTCAAAACAACTCTTGAATCTTTGAATACAAAAATTACGGCAACTTAAAAGAAAAGGAATGAAAACTGGGAAATCTACACAAAATTTGGAATTGACCAATGAAAATGGCTCTATCTAGAGCTTCTGGTTTCTAGAGCTTAGAGCTTCTGGTTCTTTTTAATATATGTACATACTAGCTGAACCTGCACTCTCTACAAAGCGTATCATTCACATACAGGAATGAATGAATCTGTATGAGCATGAATCTCCTTGTTGTTCCACACACTATACATGTCCCTTTACAGACACTACTGAAAGATGTCTTGATAAAAACTGACAACAGATACCATGAAGGGAAATTTTTTTTCGATTACTTTTTCAATATCTCACACCTTGTGCAAGATTTGAGCGTACTTCCGGCTGGAGTTTTTAATTCATGTATGATCAGTGTTTTCTTTATTCTTGCATGCAGTCTGTAATAAGCAAATATATTACACACACAATTAATTATAATGTCAGTTATATATTTTGATCATTGGGCAAAACACTCCAAACAATAAAGATTCAACTTAGAGTGCAGAAATGGTTATCCTTCGTTTCTCATTATCATTTGAACATGAAAAAACGCCTCAGAAGTATGCAACCCCGCATACAGTTATGTGGTGTTGAAATGTATAATGCATAGGATATGATGCTTTAGTTTTTTTTTTCTAATTTCAACACTTCCAGTGTACTACTAAAAATGTAATAAAGAAATAGCGAGCATGGTTTTTAAATTAGAACTGCACAATCTACACAAAAATTGCAATCGATCAGTGAAAACGGCATCTTTCTAGAGCCTATGGTTCCCGAGAACTCACCGAGGAAAGGATTGACCACAAACATACCTAGGTATAAACGTCCACAAACAAACTTTTATATAGATCACTAAAAATGTGTGACAAAGAATACAATATTACTATCAGTTCAATGTCGATGACTATATATATATATATCAGAAGTTATTTTCTTATAGAGGGAAAACGTAACATTACTAGTCCCGAACAATTTCTGGAGAGGCAAATAATATAAATGAAGACTGTCCCGGCTAAACTGGAATATCTGAGAGCTCTGCATTTCTGTGAAGTCACAGAAGTTAAACTTTTATTCCTTCAAGCTAAGGGAATAAAGCTAATGAATGTTCTATTTTTTTGTTTATTAGAATAAGAATATTAGTTAAGTTTTAAAAAAACATTGAAATCTTTCAGTTTAACGTCCCACGCTTATATCCTTCAGGCTAAGGAAAATGATGATTAAAGCAAGTGAATGATGATAGAAGAATTAGTAAAGTGAGAATGTGGGAGGAAACGGGAGTACCCTGGGAAAACTCACGAACACGATATTGTCCACCAGAAACTTACTTGGCACGGGATCGAACCAGAGACCCAAAGCACCAGAGGTAAGCGTTCTCCACTTTTCCTTTCTTTTTTTTTTTAAAAAAAAAAAAAACTTCCTGGCCTATTTTCTATTTCTACTACTTTTCAGAATATAATATTCTACAGGGACACGAATACAGAAACATCGAGGACAGTTCAAATTCCACCTAGTGATGGGCAGTGGGAATATTCCCGGTGGGAAGGAATTTAAAAAAATTGGAATATTCCCGGGTTTTTTCCCTGGCCTATAAATTCCCGGGAAGGAATTTATTTCCATTTCTTTACTTTATCTTCCAAATTATAAGAACAATATGACTAATTACTTTATTTTAATATATTATGATTTAATTCTAGGTTTTAAAGAATTTGGAGGTTAAAAAAAATTAAATTTCTTTGACTGTACTTTATATAACTAATAATATAATTTTTTGCTCCATTTTCATTTGCACTAAAAAGTAAGGTAATTGTTTAGAATTTGGGGGCCAAAACTAGCAAAAAGTAGGATGATTTACGGAAGAAATGAGTTGATAGTGGTGTTCAAGTAGTCAAGAAAGTATCGAACACATTTTTTTTTAGGTCATTCGGAAAGGTAAGTGGAAGTGATTTATGTGAGAAAAGAAAGTGAATTGTTGGTAACGAAGATAGAAAACAACGTGCCATGCGGGGCTCTAATCCATCTTCATTCGCTAACGCTCGCTCTGCAACGCTGTCTGAATTTAATGCTGATAACGTAATTTAACGTATGAAACCATAAAACAAACGCATCGGAATAGAATATCGTAAAAAAAAAAAAGTAGGTGCAAAAGCTGGCCCCAATGCTAAAGAACAGCCAAAATTAGCAAAGTACTAATTTACAAATGATGAAAAGGAACCATTTTATAAAGTAATTTAGAATTATGTAGAAATAGAGATGAAGTACTATTAATAAACCCTGAACCACCATTAGTAATAGACGTCGGTCTGTCTCATCTCTCTGACTCGAATTTCTGAAGAAGTACTCGGACTTGTTTTACGTGTGCATTAACGTATGGAATTTCGAGAAATAGGTAGAATGAAAGGTCGTGTATGGCAATGTTACGTGCTAAAATATAAAGGTAAGTAAGTATCTTGCAAATTTTGTGAACGTAAATATGTATGCGCAAATGTTGATAAATTGGTGAGACATGTATCTTCTAGCATTTACCCAATGTAATTAGTTTATAACATTTATAAAATAAATGTGTTTATAATATCAGCAATAGAGTCAAGTTGAGCAAATCCACTTACATATAAATTTAAACTGTTCCTATATAATTTACTACATAATTTTTCACACATATTTAATTGATAGAACATATTGTAAATAAATATATATTTATGCGTACTTTCTAAATATAATAAAGTGTTAATAAAGTAACATGGTACTGTTCAGAATATACATTTTAAAGATTCCTCTGTGGACAACAGTAATAATATGCTGTGATATAAAAATTAATTCAACTTTGAAATCATAATATAGTAATAGAATGCAATTTTCTTTCTGATTGAACATAAATTCCCGGATAAATTCCCATTTTGGGAATCTTCCCGGGAATATTCCCGAAAAATATCTTCCCGGGAATTTACCTATCACTAATTCCACCCTTGCTAGTAAAGAGGTACACGAGCGCCGAGTGGGTTTCACTTCACGATCATCAGCTTAATGCCTCAGAGCTCTCGGCTACACCCACCGGCTTCCACTGAGCCCCTGTGCCATCCTGCGATACAAATTTAAGTTTTGCCGATGCGACTTCCCACAAAAACCAACCAACAGTGGACAGAATCAAGACTCTAAATTTTGATGATGTTTCATTAATATACTGTATATATACAGTACATACATACCTAGGTACATATACAATATATAGTAGTCGTAGGAAGTTAGAATCAATATTATATTAATTTCTTTTTATAGACTAAAATTGAATCTTGTTGACTAATTTATTTTAGAAATATTTCAAAAGTATACTCACATAATTTTCCATTACCCATAGGCACTACACATAACAAAGCCGTGCTTAATATAAGTATATGTGTTGTTGAAAACATCTTAAGAATGTATGTGTTTAGATCTCCTGATCTGTATTTTAAGAAAGTAATATTTGTAATGTGTATTACAATTAATACGTTTATAAGGTTGAAAGCGTTTATGAATGTATTGTCTGCAACCGGTAAACAAACACAAACTACCTTGAAACTCGGTGCAACACAACTCTTTATAGCAAGAGTAACTTTCCTGTATAATTATATAAAAAAGAGAGATTGTTTCTATTGGCTTGTTAATTAGTTGCAATATACCAATCCTAGACTCAACAATACTTTCATGTGGGCTGCAAAGTACAAGAGGGAAAAAAATCTCAGTTATTCAAGACTTTTTAATTTTCTTTTTAACATTTATAATTTATTCGTTTCCCGTGCACTGGGAAATTGTTAGTTTTGACACACACGATTTGTATCTTCCCCGCAATTTCTTGTTCTTCACAGAAAGGGTTTTTATTAGTACGTACTCGAGGAGGAAAACAGATGGCTCCACGTGCAAATTAGAGGAAGATGGTTGTCTCAAGGTCACCCGGTGTTTGCACTTGTTCTTTGGTAAATTTTATTATTATTATTATTATTATCACTATTCTGTAATCTTCCAGGTCGTTCATGACCTTACTTTCGGCTTGATATGAAACATGCTAGGTCTCTCAAGTAATGGAGACACACTATAGAGAAAAAAGTTGATAAATCTTTGTCCGACATTTCATGAAAAGTCGAAGTGGTCCAATATTTCATGAGATGACCAGGGGCAGGCGCCAATCCAGAAATTTCTGTTGGGAGAGGTCCAACGTTTTGGGGAAAATAAGTTCAATGCATCTATATAGTACTGAACCTATGTTATTCTGCATCCGAAATATAGATAAGTAATTGTTAATTACTGTCATCTATATTCTCAGAAATACATAGAAATGAGTTCAGTCCAAAACTATATGAAATATAATGGAATGAACAACATTCTGTGTTCTGTGCACATTGAGACGTACTTTAGAACATCGAAAAAAGAAGCTGTGAATATTGAGGTTGGAAACCTAGAAATGGCCATTTTGGAATGTACATTTTGAAATGAAATAAATGAGACTCACCTTTAATTTTTTGTCTACACAGAGATTATATAGTAAATAATGTCCCAAACAAGTTTCAGATCTGAGAACCTTATACTTGATTTTTTGGAAATTTTTAAACTTTGCGAATTTTCGAAAATCGCGTATTTCCGCCATTAAATATCTCAGGGAGGACAGAAGTGAAAAATCCCAAATTTGCCCAAAATACACGACAGTTGTGCGGTAACAAGTGAGTAAAATTGCATCACTGAGATTTGAGTAGTTTCTGAGTTATAAGTTGTTGCAGTGATGTGAAATTCATGATTTTAAAAACTGGACAGATGTGCGGGTTTTGTGTTGATATAGTATCTCAGGCATACAATTTATCTATGTTTCATCAGAAAAAGTTCAATCAAACAGCAAGAAATTCAAGATTTGCTAGTTGTAAAAGAATTATTAATACCAGATTATATCATAGATTTGTATCTCTGACGAAAACACAAATCAGACGTTATGAATAATCACAATCAGATAAATTTACTGATTGTAATACTTCAGTACCAGAGATGGAGTGGGTCAGTGGGTCAAGTGGGTCAATTTTTCTGAGTGGGTCAGTGGGGCGAGGGTCAACAGCATGTGACCCACTGTGACCCACCACCCACCGTGACCCACTGTGACCCACCACCCACCGTGACCCACTGTGACCCACCACCCACCATCACCCAATGTGACCCACCACCCACCATCACCCACTGTGACCCACCACCCACCCTGACCCACTGCGACCCATCACCTACCATGACCCACTGCGACCCACCGACTCAGTATGATTTACCGACGAACTCTGCTCACTGCATTGTAGACAGTATCTTCTGAAGACTGGTAAATTTGTCTTTGTTTCACTTTCAAGACCTTCATTTCCCTTCCTTTTCCATTTGTTTCTGTCTACTTACCTGAGGTGAGCATATCTAACCAAGTGAAAGAATGAACTTCAGGCACTTTTGGATATTGATATTTGTAATTGTAATAATAGCAATAGGATTTTTACTACTACCTGGCTTTCGAGACCTGTGAGTCTTTAGAAGAGCTAACTACTGGAAAAAATACATTTTTGAATCACTGTAATATATAAATTATTGTATAAAAAATGAATGTAACTATGTGTGCCTGATCATCACGGTCAAATTGCAAAGTCAAATGAAATTACTTTTGGTATATGTAGTTAGGCCTTAGTCCAAACTGGGATGTTATATTGTTTTCATTATAATGCATAATATCCTAAGGAGGTAATGAGAATCCGAATTTATGCGAAAAGAAAAAAAATAGTATCTCGCACGCCGTTAAACTTACGGAGCTGAAATTCAGTGTATTAACTCTTTATTGAAAATAAACAGAATGTATCCCTGCATTTCTAAAAATTCTTCTTTATGGGAGGGGGGGGGGTGGACCCACTTTCTATATATGGAAAATTGGTAGAGAGTTGGTTTGTAAAAATGATCGAAAACGATCGATGTTATTTAAAAAAAGAATCAGCAAGAAAAAAATACAGTGCTTGGCTTGATAAATTCATTGCTTTCTATTATAATAATTGCTGAAGTTTATATTTATTATATGGAGCTCTTACAGCACAGGACAATCAACCCATAAAGTTATGAGAAAATAGACATAAAATTTGTACTGTAAGCTTACTTACACGGAAATTTTAAGTTTGGATTGTACGCATAATTATATGGAAAATTTTGCACTCTTTTTCCCTTTACGTTGGTCTACTTACCTTGCTATGAAACTTTCAAATTTCATCCCTTTTTCCACTGAAAAGTATCGATAATTCAACAAGGAAATAATTATACTATGATAATTTAATTGAAATTCCTCGTCATTTGGCACATGGCAAACATCAGTGTGGTAACAAAAGGGGAAGAACGAGGGAAATTCTCATTCACCTCTGAACACTTTCCAGGAACCTCGTTCCCTTTCGCTTTCTAGACGGGGTAATTGGTATTACCTTCATGTGTAATTACAAAAATTAAATTTATAAACAAATAAGAAATCATCAGTTTATCAGGCTTTAATTGATAATTTATTCACAAGATTCCCTATCGAAGGCGTGGTACATGAAGTTTCTGTTCTCCGTCGACATTGTCAACTGACATGGAAAAGATGTATGGTGATAGAGAGATGATACTTCTTGCTGAGTATTTCAAAACTGACCAAGAAAAATCGTTATCAGACTTAAGTCTAACAAGCAGATTGTCGATGAGGAGTTGCAGAAATCGGGTAGAAGTATTATCAATTTCCACGACAGAATGCGAACGAGGATTTCCCCTTATGAATTTAGAGATGAAGACTAAGTGCTCAAACATCGTCTCACTTATTCATCAATGTTAATGGCCCACCGCTAGACAAGCTCAAAGTAGACGAGCTAGTTATTTCTTGGCTGAAGGATGGGCATCATTCCGCCGCGGATGATTTACCACGAAAATGTTCTGGAGGCCAACAGGAAATAAACCCGATTTCAGATTTGTTTTAAGGTGGAAAATTACGAGTTATGGAAAATGTATACTTGTATTACTAATGGCTTATTTGTGTTATTCAAATTTGTACTTAATTTTTAGTAAGTCTCTTCTTTGCTTTAGGTAAACTACTTTGAATAAATATTTATAATCATTGTAATTATGCATATTTGTAACTTAAATTTAACGTGGTGTTTTAGTGATTACACAAATTACAATTATGAGCATACTTTATGGAGATACTCTCACATAGGGTACCCGAGCACCTTTATACACTATGAAAAACGATTTTTGAAATCTTTTGTGAGAAAAATACTCTGAACTGAGAAACCATAACAATTTTCATATTGTGCTGAGGTATTTTCCTGCGAATAGAAGTTTCTTTTGAAATGCGTTCAGAAATTAGCACTTGCAAGAATACTCTCTTAGTACAAGTATATTTTAGGCACACACTAATTTTCCCCCACCTCGGACTTTTTGAATTTCCTCACTGACAAACACTTTACCATATTATATCGTAAAGGTAAGATCCATCGTTATTGTAATAGAGTGTTGCTTGAGCGATAGACTAGAAATTCAAACTCCGATTAGTGACAATTTCACAGTCTTGTTTTATTACAAGTGTAAACTCTTTAGTCAGTACAGAAGAGGCCGTGAATCGGTTCAGAGTTGTGACGATAGATTTTGGTGAGTCAGAATAAGTCACAGTGGATGAGATTCGTTCATGGTGGGTGGTGGGTCACGGTGGGTCAGAGTGGTTCATGGTGGGTGGTGGGTCATGGTGGGTCACAGTGGCTCACGGTGGGTGGTGGGTCGTGGGGTCAGAGTGGGTCACGGTGGGTAGTGGGTCAGTGTGTCGTGGGTCACGGTGGGTGGTGGGTCAGTGGGTCGTGGGTCAAGTTTTCATTGACCCTCGCCAACTCTGTTCAGTACTTCCAGAACATAGCATGTTGTCATTTGCACCTAATGATACTGTAGCCTGTATTTATGACAGAAATAGTGGATTAAGGAATTGAAGACATCAGTCAGGAAAATAACGATCTTTTTTATTACTTTTTCATCCTCATGGCCCAAGAACTTCTTTTAAACTATGTACGAATGACAAAGTGTGGGTGCCAATTACTAAGGTTCGCCGGAAACTCACACCCACAGAGCTCATAACTCCTACAGATCGTACTTTCAACATCAGTGCCAAACTCTATACAAATTAGTCAACTATTTACCTCACTGATGTCTTAACAGCAGTGCTATAGGCAGAAAAGAAATAACAGACGACTTTCGTTTTTTGTACAAGATATAATTCATAAATTATACACACTTTACCCATTTAACATTACTTTCGTGTTATTTTGACTTCCTACAAACTGGTGCTCTCAACGGGTCGGGTCGGTCGGGTTGAAGACCGACCCGACCCAACCCGTGACCCGAATTGACTGACCCGACCCGTGATCCAACCCGATTGACCTGACCCGACAACCTGACCCGACCCGTTTGAGAGCACTATGGTCACGACACTGGGTGAACGCCAAAATGCACTCCCATTGGGAATTAAACCCGAACCACGTGTACCGAAGTCTTACACGTTAACCACTAGCTAGATCAAGCGGGGGATTTGTATATGCATCTTAATGAATATTTGGCACTTTTGAGGTTTGGTTATTTCTTTTTATAACTGATACCAATGTCCGACGTGGGAGAAATTATTTTTTTTCCTTGTTTTAGTTCTATGTGACGAAATTTTTCTTCAAAGCCAGCATTCTCACCTGCTCGGACAACAGGGGGTATTCTCGGAAGGCAGTAGCAAGAGTCTCTTGGCGGAGACAAAAGGAAATCTTTAACTACTGTACAATAATAAGGGTTGAGGAAACGGGAGAACACCTGTGATTTTTCCAACCCTTCAACTTTCATTCTAAACTAGGTTCCTATGATTCCAGAACCCGCGCCACTTTGATTTTTCTTTCTCGGTAATTAAAACGTATTTTACAGTATATATAGTTGCAAGTAAGAAGACACATAATATGAATTTTGTAATTTAAAATTTAAAAATACAGTATGACAATTAATTATAAAGTATTAATTTTATTTCATCACTTTCAGCCCAACAAATGAAATTCAAACAATTCGCTCCCTGGGTCTTGGTCATCAATACTGCGTCTTATTCTTTGTCTTGCACAGTCAAGTCTTGGTCCTGCATTTCGTAGTCTTGGTGGTCATTCATGCTATACAAGAGCCAAGAATGTTCGCCTCATCGGTACAAATGAAGACCAAGTGTGACTTTGATTATGGTCTTTCATACTATACGGAAAGCAAGAAAATACGCTCATCGCTACTTGGTGATCACCAAAACAAGACCAAGAGCAAGATTACTATGCACTTCGTCTTGCATATCCAATCTTTATCTTGTTCTTGTATCGATGTTCTTGGGCTTGGTGAAATAAAATGAAATATTCAGTTTAAGGTCCCTCGATTCTGCACCGAGGCTAAGGGATATGGTGACCATGAGAAATGAATGAAATGGTGGAATGAAGAAAGTGGGAGAAACAGGAGAACCCCGAGAAAACCCACTACACGGCGTTTCTCCACCACAAAGCCCACTTAGCACAAGCTGGGATCGAACCATGGACACCATGCACCAGAGATGAATTCTCTGCCACTGAGTCACCGCGGCCCTGTTTGGGCTTGGTCGTCCATATCCAATCTTTCTTTTGGCCTTGCTTAAACAACTTCTAGTTTTGTTCTAAATCCAGACTCCATATTGGCGTAGATATTAATATGACAGTCGATTGGTAAAATCAATCTTCGACATTTAAAAATTAAAGTACACACAAGTACAAAAATAAGCATTTACCATAAAAACACTAGCTGCAAGTGTTCAAAATAGATTTATGGTTTCTATAAAATCAATTGAAAATTGCTATTTTTAATTAGGCAACTAGTGAAAAACAGCAGCTTTCGACTCCAGCCGAGTTTAAGCTCAACCTAAACTCAGTTGACCAAAGTGAACTGACCCGACAACCCGACCCGAGCTGATCCGATTGACCCGACTCAAGTAGCCTGACTCAACAACCCGACCCGAGCAGACCCGACCGAGCACAATAATCTGTTTGCTCTTATTAGGAAACTGAAAGAAAAGATTAAAAGTTAGTGATATAAACCCAACTGAATTGTTTGCAAACAACCAAACTTCCTTCCAGATTAAGGTTGCAGGCGCTCGATAATGTTATAACCCAATAAATTAATTTTTATTGATCTTACAATAACAACGATAAACTCAAATGAAAATTATGTGAAAATAAGTTTTGACAATGCGTTTAGCTATCTATAGAAAATTTCAAAGTTCTAGTTAAGTATGGAAATGTGTGAAATTTAAATTGTAACATTTAGTTCTACCAAAGAGGAATTCAAGCTAATAAAAGCATTGTAAAAGGCAGAGAGAAAATTTTAGCAAAAGTAAAGAGTAAATAAAATAATGGAAACCGAGACGAAGGAGAAATTCCTTCTTTAATGGTTAGGAACCTAATGATTAGGTTCCTAAAATAATGGTTAGGAACCTATTTTGGGAAGAATTTTATGATGATGATGATGATGATGATGATGATGATGATTATTATTATTATTATTATTATTATTATTATTATTATTATTATTATTATTATTATTATTATTATTATTATTACTTAGGGTCCTTACTATTATGCACGAAGACTAACGAAGACGATGAGATGAATGGCAGTAGTTAAATGCTGAAAATGGGAGGAAACCGAGAAATCACGAGAAACCCACGCACAAAATCTTTGTCCAAACCAAAACCCACTTGGTGAGAGATTGGATTTAGCCAGGGACCCCACGCTGCCAAGGTAAGTACTCTACCATTCATCCACCGCGGCCTTATATAAAATACGAGGGTTGGAACTTAATAGTGGCAACACTGCTGTGGAGACACTATGCAATGAAATGTACTAGTGGCGCTGATAGCGCACGTTGTTGACATACCTACCTAACTTCCGAGCAAATTGAATCGCCCGTCCCACGTCACCGCCAGGCGCACAAGCGAGGGAAGCACAGTCACTTGTGAGCGAGCGGTCTAACGTAAAGGTGTCACTATGTTTTCGAAACAGGAACAACGGAGTTGGATATCAAGATTGAATGTGCCAGAGGTCGTACAGCACGACAGTGTCATCAAGGGCTTCAAGAGGCGTGTGGGGAATCGGCATTACCGTACAGAACTGTAGCACGGTGGGTGAAAGCCTTCAACGAAGGTTGACAAACTGTGGCAGACATGCATCGGGCAGGTCGTCCTAGCGTCACGATGGGTTCCGCATGAGTTGACGGAAATGCAGAAATGGATTACGACGCTGCTCAGACGCATTTTGAGCGCTATGAGCGAGAAGGCGAGGCTTTCTTACGCCGTATCGTAATACTGGATGAGACATGGGCCAGATCTTACGAGCCAACACTCAAACGCCAATCCAACGAATGGCGTCATTATGGGTCGCCGCGAAAGTCGAAAGTGCGTCAGAGCCTCAGTGTGGTGAAAGTTATGGTGATTGACTGTGATGATGTTATCCTAACGCATTACGTTCCTCCAGGGCAGACCGTCAATGCCCAGACGCCTCTTGAAGCCCTTGATGACACTGTCGTGTTGTACGACCTCTGGTACATTCAATCTTGATCCAACTCCGTTGTTTCTGTTTCGAAAACATAGTGACACCTTTACGTTGGACCGCTCGCTCACAAGTGAATGTGCTTCCCTCTCTTGTGCGCCTGCCGGTGACGTGCGACGGGCGAGTCTATTTTTTCGGAGGTTACGTAGGTATGTCAACAACGTGCGCTATCAGCGCCACTAGTACATTTCATTGCATAGTGTCTCCACAGCAGTGTTGCCACTATTTAAGTTCCAACCCTCGTATAACAAAATATGCGATAGAAGATAAAGGAATAAGGAGAAAAAGAAAGTTGTAATTGAAATACAGATGGGGATGATACAGTAGGTAATTATGTGAAAACAAACACTTTAATGGAGAATCATAGCATACATTGAGAAGAAATAACCTTCAAAAGATTGTTAAATATGTAATTGTTGTAACGATTATTGGGTGATATAACTGTAATATTTTATTTAACATATATTTTAAGTAAGTTTTTATTGATCTAAACGTTCTTTTTTCATTGAAATCCTCGTAAAACGGAATTTAAGTGGATATTACATTACTGACAATTAAATAATAAATAACTTGAAAAGCCTTGATAATGAATTTTATAAAGAGTAGCGTTATATGAAGATATTACCTTGTATGTAACTTCAGAATAAGTGTTCTGTTATGTAATCAACTACTTTAAAATTTTGACTCATCATACCGAGAATAATAAGTTCCTTTTGTAGTTTTAAGTAATTAAATGTTGTTTTATATTTTAAATGTGGGAATCTCAAAGTCAAGGTAACTCTTTATTTTGTAAAGAAAAGCTGTTTGACCTCTAGGATAATTCCAGTGTTTATCTTATATATTATTTTTTAGCATTTTTATATAAATTTGTTTGTCCCCAGTTGTGACTAGGTAAAGTTTAAGTTGCGTGTAATATTTTGTGTCAAAAGTTAGGTGGAAAATCATTTTACTGTTTTCTTGGAATGAACGAGACTTATACAGAGTTTTTTTCCCCAGAGGCGGACTGGGAGTACAAGGGCCCACTCGGAGAATGATGCTTAAGGCCCTTGATGAATACGGAGTTGGTCTGGAGTCAGGACTGCCCTTTTAGAAATGGACTATAAGCTGGAGACTTGGATGGCTAAACCCCCGCCCCTGTGTATGCGTATCTATAGCCAAGTATTATTCCGCTTTCATTTTTTACAGTCTGAAAATCTTTGTAATGAATCGTACATGTGCCTTCAAAGCAGCGATGGTTTATATTGAAAGAAATCTGAATATGATACGATTCCATCTTCAAAATTATGAGGAATTTAATTTTCATGAATGATACACGCAAATGAGTGAATAAATTATAATAGACTTAATTTTATCGCGTAAAATAATAGTCTATCCTTGTAAATTTGTTTCCATGATATATAATGAAAAACACTGAGTGACTACCCAATTATGGAGGTGACAAATAAGAAAGTAACATTTTGAAAACACAGAAAGTTTAGAGAAACGGTTTTAAAACATTTTTGATAAAGTACGCTGAGTTTGATCAATAATTTCTTGTTGACTTCTTAAACACTAACTAAATTGGAACATTACTACCATATATTAGCATTGCAGCCAAAAATATGTTTTTCTACTTAACGGCAGTTAGGACTCACCCTCTTAAAATCAAGGAAGAAAAACGCAACGAAGAGCACGAACCTTTGATGTAAAAAATTCGCACACTTATTGAGTACATAGAGGCGATAACGTATTTGTCAGTCATATTTTTAATGCGTTTTACAATTCTTACAAAATACTTGAGTAATGAAGTTCATTTATCAAACGAACTTTTACAACAGCACTTTTTTAAAGTCAGAAGAAGATTTCCCAATTTCATCGATAATTTCATCATATGAGATCTTTTGCAGAACTTTTCTTTCAATGGCTATAAGCATAAATGATTCCAGAATATGATTTGACAAAGACGAACGCGTACGAGTGTTAGTTAGTTTAACATAACTGAATGCTCGCTCACACGATACTTGAGTAAATGAAAGAGTTATCAAATATTTGTATACAGTAAACAGTGTTTGGAAGCTTTAAACATGCATGTTATACCTCAGTAGCAAACTGTAGTAACACAAGTGACACTGCTTACACGGTTGATTTTCTTTGCACATTTTATAAGACTGGAATTCTGGAAAAGAGGAAATGGATTCATCAGGTTCACTTTCGCCCTCCGAGGCACTACACTTAATAAAAGTGTCGCATTCTGCAACATCTACGTCGGACTGTATGTCAGTACAGTCTTCATTATTTGCTTTATCACAGTACTCTGGCAGTTTTCCGGAGTTTTTTTTTAAATTTTAGCAAAATTCAACAATTCAAATTTCAAATTTTCAAGCTCAACTAGATATTTTCAGTTATCTCCTGCAAAGCACCTTCTGGAACACCCTCATTTAGTGAATCAGTAAATCGGCGAGGATCAAGACAAGAAGCATCAAATATTATTTTTTTGTTGTTTGTAAATCTATCATTTAATCTACCCTGGATTGTTTCCCAATGAAAACACCCCGCAATATTCACAAATGGGCCCTTGTCACGAATTAGAAACCCCATCTTGCTATCCCCCTTCCTCTTTATCGACTCGAACTTTAAAAAACTATGATTGTATCAGCAATGGAGACCTCCTTCTACCCGAGTTTTGGAAACAAGTAAAAAAAATAAAATAAAATAAATTTAAAAATCACAACTTAAAAACTAAAGATTTGTATGAAAAGAGTGGTGCGTTTCCATTGGAGTCCACTACTTCCCGTGTACTTTATACATACATATATATATATATATATATATATATATATATATATATATATATATATATATATATATATATATATATATATATATATATATATATATATATATATATATATACACGATAAAAAGAAATTGTCCCAATCTAATGCCCTGTTAATTCCACAGCTTTGTAATGTCTTTGTTACTCTTGGATAAGAACATGGAGAATATTTCATAAAAATCCTCCTACAGTAAGGAAACCGTTTTAGGCATGTTGTTGGAAATGCAAGTTGTGGCGTTGGAAAGAACCGCGTTTCCTGAGCACAGTGGTGATGTTAGAAATAGATTCCGTGGCCAGAAACCCAAGAATTGGGGTCCCACATGTTTGGGAACAGGTCCCTTCTCCTGAAGTCTCCTTGGAATGCAAAAACTGAAGTGCTCTTCAGTTCCCTTGTTGAATGGCCTGGTCCGATCCATGGTGCCATCCTTTCATGGCCCTTTTCGGTCAGAGGGAGAGGAAGAAGTCTTCAGGAGCGACATCTAGACTGTAGGGTGGCTGGGGAAGCTGTGTAATGCCATGTTTGGTCAAGAAGTCCATGACAGCAAGGATGGTGGTGTGTCTCGGCGCATTGTCGTGATGAAGATTCCATGATCCAATGATTGCTGGACGGACGCGTTTTCTATGTGTATCAAGTACTGCCAATAAGATTGCAGCATTCACAGTCTGACAAGGCAGTACAAACTCTCCGGTAACATTACTCTAACAAACGACTCATTATGGAGATGACAAGGCATCTTGAAGGGGGTTCACCTTAAAGTCGATATACACTCCTTGAAGACTTGGAGACGACTGGCGACTGGCACACTGGTAGCTAAGACCTCCCACCCCCACCCAACCAGCGCAGTAACATTCCCTCCTTTACCACGTTTTAGCCGGGGAAAACAGTCCTACTATTTCCCGGAAAAACATTGTATAATGGTTTGGTTTAAATGATATTTTCTTCAAGTCTATTTAGTGCTCTTGACTTCATGAAAACGAAATTTTGTTACATATAATTTAACACTTGATAACATAACTTAATTTAAGAAATGTTAAATTTACATATACTGGAAATTCATTCTGATCATAAAGCAAGGGGTATCTACTTACCAGACTTGAGGAAATCTTTGAAATGGACTCTTTAACGTCCTACGATTAAATGAATGATGATGGAAGAATTGATGGAACGAAATGCGGGAGGAAACGAGAGTACCCAGAGAAAACTCACAGACACGATGTTGTCCACCAGAAACTTCGGGATCACAGGGATCTATCCAGGGATTCCACGCACCAGAGGTAAACACTCTCCCATTGAGTCCCCGTACTTCCCCTACATTTGAAGAAGAAATATGTGAAATCACAAAATAAATTCCACTTTATTTCAAAGAGCACAGAAAATAATTCCAGATTTAAATCAATTTGATATACCAGGTGTAGAAAAAAAATCGAGGACAAACGGTCCGTTACGAATAAAGATGTGAAAAACTTAAAAAAAAAAGAGAACATGGTTTTCCAGTTTAAAATTATAGAATTTCCTCAATCAAAATCTCCGGGTGTTGTTAAATTTACATCAAAGTTGCATCATCCAATCGTGACGTAATGCCACGTGGTAATTAATATACTTTGCCCACACAACTTTGTTAATAAATAGAAGTGATTTCCCGTACTTTACGAAACATAGCTGAGTGAGCGTCAGCGAGCGAAGGGAATTACAAACTCCGCAGGGCTCGTTTTGTTCACCCTTGCCCATGATAATGCCACTTGACATTAAGTCACGCTCGGGTGGTGCAACTTTGATGTAAATCTAACATCAACCAATCACTCCAACCGCGTGAGATCCACACTGATAAGGTACCCTACGTTAAATAAAAAAGCAAGCAATGTTGCTAGTTCAACGGGCTTTTCGCTTGGACCCTCACCATATCAACAATACAGCATTGTTGGGAACAGATTTAAGGTGTTCTAGGTTCCATCATATAACCAGTTGAGAATATATATAAAAGATGGTTGGCTATTTGTCTCCATAACTAGAGGAGGAATATTTGCATATGGGAAGCTGCTCGAGCCATGAGCCTGGATATTAAAACAGGAAGATATTTAATTGAACGATTCGAAGCAGTAAACCCATTCGCTGCTGCAACAAGCCTGAAATCAACTTTAGGTCTGGAATGTAATGCAGAGACATGTAACTGTACTCATGTTATTTGTTCTGCTTTGCAGGTCAAACTAACAGATGCTTCGAATTCGCAAGGACGCACATCAACAAGCCACAAGACTTCTGGAACCGTGTAATTGGGAAGTGATGAGAAAGTGTTTAGTTAATACGAAGGAGCAAACCTGTTAAAACATTCTACGATATGTTGTTTTACGAAGACGCATACTCAAAATGGAGGGCTGAAAATTGAAAAATTCGCAAAATATCATTTTTCTATGACTTACGGTTTCCGAGATATGGCTCCTTAAATCTCCCAAAATCGGAACTTTTTTTGGCCCATATCTCGAGAACAGTAAGATGACGCGAAAAATTCTATCACTTTCTCAGATATTTTTGATGCTCTATCGAATGGAGGCCTCAAAATTGAAAGAAATCGCCAATAAGAGAGACACACATATACAGACATAGAGAATTCAGTAAGGAACTTTTTAAGTTCGTTGAAAATATGCACCCTTCCCATGTCATTTTTGTATGCCTTTATGTGTCTGCTTGAATTGGAAACGCCGCGTTTTCATTTAACATAGGGTACCTTACCAGTGTGGATCATAAACGGTTAGAGAGATTAAAAAATATCACCATTTTAGATCTAAAAACAATCACGTACTACCATGAACTTTCCTCTTTTTCCATTTTTCGTATCTTTACGCATAACGAGTTGGCCTATGGCCCTGGACTCTTTGATAGACCCTGTATAAGAATATGACGTAGTTACTGAACAGCAGTGATGATTTCAGATAATTAATGTCAATACACAGGTGGTTAATGTAGTATATTGCGTAGTAATTCTTGTTAAGCAAAATCAGAGAATTGCACCGCTGGGAAATTTCTCAATTTATCATTGCTCAACACATTTAAAGTTTAACTTTTGTCATTAGCATAATCTTCAATGTTCACTAGTTAAGTCGTGCTGTATCGTTAATCAATCATATCTGTTTTTCTTTTCTATGTCACGTTAATGAATGTTTAATTTACATACCTACCTAATATAACTTAACTAATGTTCTATATCTTGAAATACAGACTTAAATCCGTCACCCATATCACTGAACTTTGTAATAAATAATTCTTCTGCAATATAGTAACCCTAACGTAAAAGTTGATGAAAATGATGGATAATGAAAAAAAATGGCGAATGAATCTAAAACACGAACAAGATACCTTTCTTACACAGAAAGGAACATATGTAGTTAGTGCAATAACCTTTAAAATGCAAACGACAACAAAACAGAATTATACTGTAAATGAACAATATATACTAGAGTATTTTTCTCCCCTGAATGAGCCCATATTTGAAATATCAATTAACGTCCTGAAATTGAATTTATCCTAAATAAATACCATTTGAAATGGGAAAATATACAAACTAACCTTCAACGTTTAGAGACTAATTATTATCGAGAAGTGTATCGACTCATAGCTAAATTTAACATTTGCCTCATTGCACGATGCCTTGTCTCGGAATGTAATAAATTATGGCTTTTTGAGAGTTATAGGTTTAGTTTATTATATGGTATCCACTTCACCTTGCAGGAGGTTACAAAAGTAATGTGCCTCCTACGTTGGTATGTAAAAGATTTTTATGCTGCTATCTCTTAAGGTGAAGACCTCTTATGTGCTGTCAGAAAGCCATTATAAGAGGAATGTAAAATGATGTGTTCATTGACCATGATAGCTCAATGGTAAAGCACTCAACTCTGATGTGGGGGTTCCTACTTCAATCCCAGGCTTTGTGACTTTATGGTAGACAACATCGTGTCTGTTGAGTTTCTTGGGATTCTTCTCTTTTCTCCAACATTCTGGTTCCACCAAATATTTCACTATTGCGCCGCGGTGGGACAATAGTAGAACGTCCAGAACGAATGGAGTCCTTGGTTCGATCCTAGCTCGCGCCAAGTGAGTTTTGTGGTGGACAAACACTGTGTGCGTGGGTTTTGTCGGTGTTGTCTCGTTTCCTCCCACTTTTTTCATTCCACCATTTCATTCATTTCTCATCATCATCGTCTCCTTCAACCATTTCATGCATCTCTCATTATCACCGTCTCCTTTAGCCTAGCCGGCATAATCGTGGAACATGAAACATAATTTTAATTTCATTTCATTTTCATTTCAGTTTATTTCACAATCATTCTCTTGGTTTAGCATAAAAAGCATTGTAAGACGATATTCTTTTTTCGTTATTTTCTTAATTTTACCCGTCTTGACGTTGGAAATGACATTTAAACAACAACCAATCAAGTGCACACCCAGACATTTTTGTTGGAAGGGGTCCAAACTTTTGGTGTCGTCCAATACTACAAGCCACTACGTGTATGTAATATTTCTGCACCCGATAAAAAACGATACGTAATTGTAAAATACTTCCACTTTATTTTCAGAAAAAAAAAATAGAACCAGACAGTTTTTTAAAAAGAAAGAGTGCAGATGAAGTGTAAATCAAATTTTCATACTACATCAATCATTTCCCTGTTAAACAAGTATAGCTATATTGAGAAAGTATACGAATGTATGTTGAGGAACTTGTCCGGACCCGGTGGGTGCGTACTTGCAACCAATATATGACTTGAGAGAACTAAAGCCAGTGGCAAAAATCTTGGCATTTCAGCTAAACGAATAAAACGCAAGCTCTGACGCGACGTTGCCAAGTGGTAAAGGGGTGTGGCTATGGATAAGCAGACAAACTACAGCGCGATCAGGTGAGAGGGAATAGACGTGGATGTGTGCAAAATAAATGTGAAAATACCGCTGGCCTCTCATTTGCTAGCAGCATTTAAAGGGAACTTGGAGCGCCGCCTTCAAATGCCAAGATGTTTGTCACGCCGTTTAGAAGAATAAACTACATGTCAAACCATGACATTTGTGAAGGACAAAACTTGGTGTGTTCAATAAGTGACTCACTAGCTCCCTAATAGCTAGCTACATGACTACCGGTGGTAATAGTCGAATGGTCTCGTGTGTTTGACTTAGGATCACGACGAGCAATGCGTCGCGGGTTCGAGTTTCTCTTGTAGGAGTGGAAAATGTATATTGTAAATTGGGTGAAACAGAACAGGGTCTCAGGAGATCTAATCAACAAAGAATAGAACTTGATAGGTACCCACTGTGAAAACGACAAGAGTGGGAGAATATTCTAGGAGTGGTAAATACATTTTGCAGGAAGAAAACAATGAAGTTCTAGTCTATTGCATACGATCTATGATATTAGCTTGGACATTTGAAATATGAAATGATGAAAGTAAGTACTTGGTAGTTATGTCTATTCTACGGCCCTTGAAATAAAGGATCGGTCAAGTTAATAGAATTCTAATGTTATTGTAGCTTATATTCAGATAAGCTTATGTCAATGTTGCCCAAACTGTGGTCCGTAGAACATTTTAGTTCCAGTAAAAGAGCTCCTTCGTGGCTAAGCAGTTACCGTGTTCGCCTTTGGCGTGGGAGTTCTAGTTTCAATTCTCTGCGGGATTTTATGTGGTTCAGATTCCACGTTAATCAGTAGGTCCACGTTTCATATGGCCTCGCTACTGAAAAGGACGTTAAATTCAAAATCAACTCATTTTCATTAAATTTTATCCTATAATATTGCTCACACCTGAGATATTAACGGGTAACATTCCTAAGTCCTAAACGGCACAAGACCTAAACGGCGTAAGAAAATGTATAGTCACTAGACCTAAATTTTAGGTCTTATGCCGTTTAGGAGTTGTGCCATTTAGGACTTGTGCCGCGAAATGATTTTTAGATCTTGTGCCGTTTAGGTCTTGTGCCTTTTTCATTCACTTGCCTTAGTTCTGAAATTCGTCACCACCACGCGAAATTGTGATGACAGTAACTAGTTGGGAATAATGTTATGAACGTAGCTAATTCCAGCGATAACAGCTACATTTGTACAACTAAAATTATCATTATCATTATCATTATCACATGAATTACATTATATAAGCTAATTCATTCTCATAATTAATAATATGTTAATTGGTTAAGAAATTCCTTTCTTTCAAATGGAGATACGAGAATCCCATGACAAATTCCTAAAAAGGAATTAAATAAAAATATTTCAAAAGCATATTTTACCAGACCTTTCCAAACCCAAGTAAGCATTCAGAATTGCAATATATACTCTGTGAAGTATATTTTATTAAGAGTAGAACAAAAGCCCACCAAAGTTTACTTAATTAGGACGAAAGTCCACTAGGTATTTCACGAGTGAAAATTAAATACTATCTGTATTACATTAAGAACGAAGTAAATATAAAACTGAACAAATAACATTTATTATGCCATACAGTTACTATATTTCGCAGTGTTTGGTAAAGTTGATTGATATGTATAAGCAAAAGAAATCAACAAATAACGCTAAATTATTAATGTAATATACAACACAGTACATTTGCACAAACCAATACATAGTAATTTAGAGGTATAGCCTGTAAACTAATCTAGGGGAGCTGGCTTTTTACATATTGAAAACAAACCAAAAGTTCATTTCCAGATTACGAAAGCATCAAGACAATAAATATATGCATATTACGCACGTACATAAATACATATATTATTATTATTATTGTATTTCCAGTTTGTTACATTTTTGAAACTTGAATCTTGACAGTGCATGAATTTAAACCACAGCTTGTAGGAAATGTACAAATAAGTTAGTCATTTAGAAATTGGAAACTGGTCATGGAAGTCTACTTGTTTGACTGTGTTTATCTTCTATACTCTCATAACATAAAAAAGTAAAGGTAAGTGACTTTCTGGACATACTACTACAAGTAGAGTCGTTAAATTTTAAATATCATTTTCTTACGAAAGCAGGATACAAGAAAGAATTTCAGAACATTTTATTCGAGTGGGGGTTGAGGGAACTTTCATTCACGAGGAGTGAAAGCAGTGCTGCGAATATAACCCAATTTGAGCAAAACTGGAATAGATCCTACTCTGGGGAGAATGTCTCTTGGGCTACAGTCTGAAATCATCACTGGTTACAAGTGTTAGAAGTGATTGTTATAGAAACATAAAAAAAAAACATAGTTTTAAAGGGTTCCTAATTACATAAATGTTGCTGGTTTCCGATAGTTCAATCTGCCAATCTTTAAAAAGTCAGATCCTTCCTAAGTAATCACGACGTTCTATAAGAACGCAAAACTCAGAAACTCAAAAAAAAAAAAAAAAAAAAAAAACCTCAGCTATTCCTTCTATACTATTTCAATAGTTCGTACTTTAATACATCCCTTCCCCAACCATGATTGCAATCTTGATTAAACGTGATGTTCTTGTATTAATTAAATTTATTACATATATATATATATATATATATACATAAGTTTCTCATTAATTTCAATTAAGTTGCTTTTCAAAGATCCCCCAAAATTACAATGACGTACTATGGGTTATAAGCCATCAACTTCTGTGGGCACCCCTGCTACACATTCTACAGACTTAAATATTGGATAAAACATTTCAGTAGTAAAAGTAGTTTCCACAACATTATTATAAACGTATTAATTCAAACGGTAACAACTACGTTAGTAATACAAAATTTATTATTAATAATGATAACGAGTAAGGAGTATTTAATTATGACTATGACAATTATTTGCTACAGAAAGACTTGAATACAATAAATATACGTGTAAAAATAATTTACTTCAAATCAGTACAAAGAAAGCAAAATTTATGACGTATATAACTAAAACACAATATTATATTACTCAGACATTATGAAAGATATGGGAATCACATTTGATATAGGCAGTTAAAATTTTGTCACCATATAAATCTATCATGCAAAGAGCAAAGAAGGACAATAGGCTTTATTTATTTATTTTATTTCAGAACGATAGAATACATACTTATACAAATTACTTGAAAGAACTAAGGTAGAATCTGGTTATGTAATATGAAACAGTATATCTAAAATTTTGACTAACAGATTGACAGTATTCTTGGCACGGACGCGATGGTAGCGCCAGAGGTCTTGTGTCATTTAGGACTAGTGCCGCGAAATGATTTTTAGGTCTTGTGACTTTCAGGACTTGTGCCGCCTCCCCACGTTTGCAGTGTACGGTATACATTATCTAGGTTTTTATATATTAGTATAGCTTGCTGAAAATTTCGTATATTAATAGCCTAATATTTATTCAGTCTTTCCAAGTTATTGTTTATGTCACTTAATCGTGTTGTCATTTTACTAGTTTATATGTAGGCGTAGCGATATTAATGATACAATTTTGTTGCCTATTGAAATGCGTATATTTAGGATTTTTTTTCTAAATGATATGAATTTACATCGTTTTAGTGTTTTAATATTTTAAATATTCAATTTCTTTAATTGGGATAAATAATTTCAAAAGTATTCAAGCAGTAAATCCGATGATTATTGAAAACAGGTGGATTACATTCATAGTCTCTTATATGTTCACATTTCTATATGATTTAATGTCGGTGAACCCGTAATTTGAGAAATGTCTGGGGTTGAGATTAAGTAGTTCAAGGTGATTAAAAATGGAAGTTACTATTGTTTAATTTGTGTTCCGGAAGACATTTGATGGTTTTGCTAATTTAATCAGAAATAAGGCATGTTTGACAACTAAAGTTTCAATACTCTAGAAAGAATTATTGAACTAAATTTGCTGAAAAGATTTCTTAAATAAAACAATTTAGGAAAATATCTGAAGTGAAAAAAAAACTCTTATTTCATCAGTGATTTAACTTGCTTAATCTGCTATTGATTAGTAAAATAATCTTGAGTGTTAACGTAAGTTGCATCCTTATTTTGGCATAGAGGATTCTTCAAAATTAAGTTCGAACTAAATATAACGTTTGGCAGGTTTAACATTATAGTTCAAGTTGCTTTACTGGCAGAAGAAGTTGAAATTTTGAAAGTATAGCAAAGACAAATAACATGATTGATGGCTAGTTTTGTTTTAGTCCCTCCTTCCTCAGAGTAAAATGACTGTATTTCCGAGCACTGCACAATATTTTATTATGCATTTAAATTATTAATATTTTAGCAAAATAAAAGAGTCTTGACGAATAAAAATATAAATTTTGTTGTCCCAATTCAATGACTTAAAAATTATAGTATTGATAAAATTCCTGAATCCAATTTTGTTCCATAAAATATTACTTCTTACTGCACATATAATAACAGAAAATTAATTGCAATGAAACAAGTACAGTTTAATGTATTTAAAATTTTCCTTTTCTGGCGTTTACAAAATTTATCACAAATATTTAATCTAATTACCTTCCTATTTTGATTCTGGTACAAATGCATGCTCAGTGGCCACAAAAATGCTTAAATTGTATTCTGATAATATTTGAGTTTAATTACAAATAATGAAATCTGTAACTTATGTATGGGGTCAATATTAGAGTAAGTTAGTGATGTTATGTTATAAAATGTGTGGAAAGCATGCAACGCTATTATCATAATTTGGATTGATAAGTTATCTTGATATTGCATGTATGGAAAATAATGACTTAGTGTTTCATAAACTATGCATGTAAACACCTAAACACAAACTCGTGAGAAACCATGAAATGTATTTTAAATAAAATTTGAGGATTTTATAGCTATTGAAAATCTATTACAGCGACGGGTATTAAGAAATTTTGAAATAATTCCGATATGCTGTAAGGAGATGTTCATTACAGATTTTTCCTCTTTCTAAAATAATGTACAATTTGCTGTGAATAAAGTTTAACCTAAACAATACACAATCTTATTTCAGTATTTGGTTGGACAATTTTTTGGCATTTTGAAAGTTATTTTGTAAGAATTCGACAGTGTATTTTAAACTGAGATTTTTTAAAATTACCAGTAACAATACGGTTCTCAAGTATTTAAGGAAGAAAGTAGAATATATGTTCTGAATTACAAATTTTGACAGGTTTACGATAAATAAGATTATCGTCGCCAAAGAATAATAAATGTTAGTTTTTACATTAAGTAAAATTTCGTTATTAGCATTTGTATGGATATTCCTAACAACTGCTAAAATGGCGGCTCAATTTGTATAAATTATTACAATTTGTTATTATTATCAATACCTATTTTAGACAGTACATACTAAGCACAAGTAAGAAGTAAGGGATATTTTACAGGTTTGTGCTTCATCCTTGGATATTTTATCTATTAAATGTTGTAGTATTGAGTGTCCTCCGATGCTTCTCTAATTTAAGTAGCCTAGATACAAAGTAATACAGGAACAAGTGTTGTTGGTAAACATTCTACTATTCAAGACGTTAGAAGAATGCTGCATACGGAATAAATGAGTCCACGTGATCGAAGAAAAAATGAATCACTATAGATTTTAAGTTAAACTAGTCCCTGCAAGTCTAGACATCAGTTTTTTTTCTTCCTTCCCTGACATACATACTCACTTGCAGCACACGGACTGTTTGTAGTATTGGTGTTGCTTAAGGATCTATGGCAGAAAGAATAGTACGATACAAAGGACCTATCCGGCTGCAATGGTGTGAAGAGACTTTGGGGGAGATGGCTGAAATTCAGCTCAAATTTAGAAGAGACTATCTAGATTCTATAAAGGTAACCAAGAAACTTCTGCCGGTTTTTCACCTATCACCTTCGAACATCGATATGTCACCTAAGACGTACCTGGATGATCAAAAATAATCCACAACATCAACGACCTCCTGTCAACGTTCTGGAGGGCCATAAATTCCATCGTGGTAAAACTTGGTGCACCGTGAATCGAAGAAAGTATCAAGTGCATTTTGCATCTCTACTAGGGATTTGAACTGGCGTCCTCGAAGATGATTGACCAAGGAATGGAACAGGTGATAATCGGACGGTGCAGTGTCCGGGAAGTATGGCGGATGTAATAGTATTTCCCATGCAAGACGTAGAATGGTGTCCCGGGTGATCCTAGCAACATGGGGTTTAGCGTTGTCCTGTAACAACAGGGCCCCTTAGCGATTCAGAAGAGCAGGCACCAGAGTTTTGATTGTTTCTTGAACACGGCTCAACTGCTGACAGTACACAGTTGCATTGATGCTCTGACCAGCTGGTAGCACTTCCTGGTGCACGATGCCGCGAGCAGTCCACCAAACACTCAGGAGGACCTTCTTCTGGTGCAGTGCTGGTTTCGACTGTTTTGGAACCGTTTCATGTGATGCTAATCAATGATGACTTCGCCGTGGAGCTTCGTACATGACCCATGTTGGATATACTCACATCAACAACTGACCCTTCACCTATATCTATTCGCATTCAACTCACGGTGTGATGGCCAATTGAACACAGACCTCCACAAAAAGCAACAGATCTTTCTTGGTTACCTTTATATATTACAAAAGCAAATTCTGCTAAAAAGGACGTAAAAAAGTACGAAATATTAACATTAATGTCAATAGAAAATCAATGAAAAATAATTAATTTTTCCACTTATTTCTATAGCCAAAAGAGAGAGATGACTGAAATTCAGCTGAAATGTAGAAGAAACTATGTAGATTCTATATTGCAAACGCAAATTGTCCTCCAATGGATGGAACATAGTCTAAAAGCAAGACACTTTAGTATTAATATCAATGGAAAATCAATGACAAACAAATAACTCCTCCACTTATCTTATAAACCAAAAGAGGGATCTGGAGATGGCTGAAATTCAGCTTAATAGAACAGGCTATGCAGACAGTGGCGGATCTAGTCTGGATCCGGGGGGTCTAGGCCCCCAGATTTTCGAGTGGCAAAAAATTGAACCTATTATATATATATATATATATATATATATATATATATATATATATATATATATATATATATATATATATATATATATCTTTAAAAGTTTATGGTAAACTAATGATATACCTTCATAGTCAGAGTTATGGCTGCTCCCCCCAGTTTTTACCTTCTAGATCCGCCACTGTATGCAGATTCTACATTAAAAAAAGAAATTTCCCTAAAATGGATGGAACGTTGTAAAAAATCACGAAACATGAACATTAAAGTCAATGACAAATCAATTCAAAAAATGAAGTCGTCAACGTATCTCTAAAACTATAATAAGAAGATGGTTAAATGAAAGCTTATTGCAAATACATAATGAAGAGTTTACAAACTATGTATAAACACGTAAGGTAAATGTGAATAGAACATTGTCAAAAGACAAATTGTTTGAGTAAAATAAATAATGATAAAGTATATGCATCTTCTATGAAATTCCCATGGCACCCTACTCGGACGTTACGTGCTTGAATTATCTCACATCCGGATTTGGAATCTCCAGACTCGGTTTAGCATGCAACGTGACTTTTGACTTTATCACATGACACAGTCTGGTCCTTATAACAAACCAGATAGACCCTTAAATGCTTAACTATAATTTCCTCCCTACACACCAGAGATAGCCATTGTGTGATTGAGGTTCACGCGGATTCAGGCTCATTATCTTCGAAGGCGCTCGGGATCACTTATCTCAATCGCTAGCTCAGATACAAACCCGCACGACCTCATGTCTGTTATCCTCAATAAAGCTATTAGTAGCTCTATTTCAGGTCCATTAACTTGAAACGCCACCATCACAAAATTCATTGCTTTATATCTCATCGTTTTGCACACATTTAGAACCTTTTTGCACCTTGATTAAAACATTTTGTACCCTCACCATTAATGAGAAGTTCAAAATTCAAAATGGTGTTCCAAGTTAATGGTATTCCAGCCACTAACTCATTTTCAAAATTTAACAATACCATCATCATTTAGTAGTTTTGCACCGTTTTGCATCCTCTTTCAAAAATTTTGTACCATCACCCTAACCGAGAAAATAACATTTCAAAAATTCAAAATTCGAAATTCCAAATTTGCCACAGAAGCAAAATTTAAGTTTCAACCTGCCAGAAGGTAGAGTACGTTTTGCACCTTCTAAAAATACCAATATTTCATTTAGTACTCTCACACTTACTGAGAAATTTAAAATTCAAAATGCCGAATTACCATTAACTTGGAACGCCACTATTTCATACTGAAGAATTAAGAACACCAGCGTTTTCTACGAGTTTTGCACCCTCAATTAATTTGGATATTCAATTTTGTACCCTCACAGTTAATGGGAACTAACAATTAGGCTCTAAGGACAAACAAATAATTACGGTAAATGCAATAATGCGTGCCTTTGAACAAAAGTTTATTTGTCTTTGTTTTTTCGGTTATAAAAAATAGCTTTTAGAAGCAAATTTATTACACAATAGTCACTCTCACCTCTCTTAGATGTGTATTAAGGGCGCTAAGAGCGTTGAGTGGAATTTTGATTTTGTCAGTGTTGTGATAGGCTATGGTTTCCATACACCCATGCAATAAACAGGGGTTAGTGTCTCAATAAAAATATTAACACAAAATGATAAGAGTTACTTTATGATGCAAACCTTCCGAAAGGGTATAGCCTACATATTTCCATAGCAAGAGTTCAAGGCATGCGTTTTGTGTCTGAAAGTGAAGCAAAATAAAGATAGTATTGCACTTTTGCATACTTTTTAGTCAGGTTAACACATTTGCTCCTTTTTCAATAATTTTTATTTTTTAGCATCATTTCCATTTTTTTTTAATTCTCGAGCAATTTTCTCCTCACCTTTTTCATCTTATTTTACAAAGGAAGTGGGAACACGAATAAACTGTTTTCATTCTTGAACAGAGGCTAAAATTCCTTGTTTTACTACCTACAACAAATCAAGAATAGAAGACGCTGGTGTTCTTAAATCATCAGTACGAATAGTTGCGTTCCAAGTTAATGGTAATTCGGCATTTTGAATTCGGAATTTCTCATTAACTGCGAGGGTACAAAATCAAATATCGATATTTTCTGAGGGTGAAAAACTCGTAGAAGTCGCTAGTGTTCTTAATTCTTCGAAACGAGTTGGTGGTGTTTCAAGTTAATGGTAATTCGGTATTTTTAATTTTAAATTTCTCATTAACTGTGAGGGTTCAAAATGAAATATTGACATTGCTGGTGTTCTTAATTCTTCAGTACGAAATAATGACGTTCCAAGTTAATGGTAATTTGGCATTTTGAATTGTGAATTTCTCAGTAACTTTGAGAGTACTAAATGAAATATTGGTATTTTCGGAAGGTGCAAAATGTACTCTACCTTATGGCAGGTTGAAACTTAAATTTTCCTTCTGTTGCAAATTTCGAATTTTGAATTTTGAATTTTGAAATGTTATTTTCTCGGTTATGGTGATTGTACAAAATTTTTGAAAGAGGGTTCAGAACGGTGCAAAAGTACTAGATGATGATGGTGTTGTTAAATCTTGAAAATAAGTTAGTGGCTGAAATACCATTAACTTGGAACACCATTTTGAATTTTGAATTCCTCAGTAATGGTGAGGGTACAAAATTTTTAAATCATAGTGCAAGACGGTGCAAAATGGGTGCAAAACGATGAGATATAAAACAATGAATTTTGGGATGGTGGCGTTCCAAGGTAATGGAGCTCTCCATCTCGCGTTGATTCATCACCTTGATCTCCCGCTAGCTTAGGGCTCGAGCTCAGTATCCTCAATGGGGCTTAGGCTCGCTCACAACTAGAATCTGGCCCGCAGTTCATTGGTAACGGTGATACTCACACATTCGTATTATCTCTTATTGAACTCGAGACCCGGATGGTGAATTAAAGCATCTCTACTACATAACCAGGGACAAAAATCTGTAAAAAAGGGCTTGCGCCGTGTGGACTTAGTGGTGGACAAACACCGTGCTCGTGGGTGCTTTCGGGATTGTCCCGTTTCTCCAACTTTCTTCATTCCACCATTTCACTCATTTCTCACCATCATCATCTCCTTTAGTCTAAGAGACATAAACGTGGGACGTAAAACTGAAAAATTTCATTTTATTTTGAAACAAAACGAGCAACTGAAAATCAAGGTAGAATTTTATCTTTAATCTTGACATGAACAATATACGAAAGAAAAAATTTGGAAGACAATATCCGTGAGAATAGACAGCTGCTCTCAACAAAATAAAGGTTCACCTTGACTTTAAAATTCCCACGAAAGAAATATAAACAATTTAGAACTTACTTTAAAATGAATTAAGCAGTTATTTTTGTAAAGGACGAACTACAATTCTAGCAGATAGTTATATAACAAGAGCAAGCTTGGAGAAATTATAAGGTACTTTATTCTTCTAACAGTGCTCGTTATAATACTCATTATAATGGTTCCCTGAGAAGTACTTTTTTGCTTTGTAGCTACGAGTGAATTACATTTGTTTCTTCTGTGCGGATATCAACAAAGTAAATGAAATTTTAATTCAATACAAGATAATATAAAATGGATATTAAATATGGATTACAGTTCTAATAACCACTCGTTATTATCACAAGTTTTCTAACATGTTTGGCAGTCATTTCTTCAGGTTATCCCGATAAACACTTCAGTTTCACATAATTACAAACTTGAAATCATTTACCAATTGGACTTTTTTCCTAATTCATTTTTCTTCTATTATGCGTTCTACTGTATGTGTACAGGTTATTGGGTTTATAAATGATCGATTTGGCAACGTTGTTGACACCTGTATAGTTGCACCTGAAACATGGAACTGGTGTTGTTATTACTGTGCTATCTCAGCTTATAGGTGCCGGAGTGTTGCATTTGTGACACTAAATACAGCCAAAAGTAAACCGTTATTGGCAGAGGGGCATGATGACTCCTTTCCATGCACAATTCTCGTATGACCGATTAGTGTGACAGTGCTGGAAAAACGTTTAATCATCAAAACGACTACTATTTATCGCTAAAGGTATTGTGACCAGGGAAGCAAATGGCGCACGTGCAAAAGCATACGACAGGAAAAGCGGCCCGTTCGAAGTTACCAACGAAAGTGTCGCCCGAAGTACTTCGTGGTATTAATCAACTGGCAGACCACGAAAATCTGCACCTCAGCGCAACATGGTACAGATATTAAACCTGGTGCAGTCGAATGTAATTCATAATATCCTCATGTGCCGCATTGCTGATGGGATAGACTTGATTTTATCACACCTTTCAGTACCGAGGCTATATGAGACGTGCACGTGGGATCCGTACCACATGAACTTCCACAACATATTGCTAAACAGAAGACAAACTGCAGTAACTGTAGGAAAGGTCCTCGGAGGAGAAAGGGTGAAAGTGGAAGACATTTGTTGCATTGAATAACATCTAGAGTTAAGTGTAATTGTATCATTTCAGGCGTGACGCCAGTGGCAAGGGAAGTGCCAAATTTTTAACGCCAGTATACCTACAGAAAACGTTTCTTGTAACGAATCGTAATTGTCACCGGATACGAATCGAGGGGAAGTTGTGGTAAGTAAGGCTGTCAAAACCTGGAAGGTAAATGTTATCCACTTGCAGTAATTAAATAATGACCCAAAACTACATGGGAAAATATCATTTATTTGTACAGAGTCAACAAGAACCAAGTGCAGATTCACATGGACAAAGAGTCCCCCAATCCCCTTCAGTTTAATCATGACATGGAGCAGAAAATGAGAGTCTGTATTATTTCCTTTTACGTCATTCCTGTCAAAAGCATTGACCTTGCCTAATTGATTTCTGCGCATTTGGATTGTTCAAACGACATCTACAATATCGCCTTCATTGACCATGAAAAAGCAGAATAGACTAATGGGATGAAATTCCTATAAATGTGCTCCAACGTAGTTAGTTGTAATGGAAATTGTGATGTCGAGCAATAGCCTACAGTGATAATGGTCTAATAGATCATAGCCGGTGATAATGGCTCGGCTTTTCATACAGTGTAAAAACTTTCACAGGTAAATTTACAAAAAACGGTGGCAATTTGTTTGCCACACCTCCATACGAATCAATTTACACCTATAAAGTAAAATTGCTAATATGAAATGGTGTAAAATTACATTTTTATCAATAAAAATATAATATTTTCTTATAAATTTACTGTAAATTTGTAAAAAAAAAAAAAAAAAAAAAAAAACAGCAAATTTTGTAATTTAATCTGAGAAAATGTATATCAACTTACAAAATGAAGGGTAAATGCTTTTACATTGATATTTGGCAATTTGATTACAGAATTTCTTTTTCAGTTTAGGATATAAATGGTTAGATATAGAGCGAACAACCTTGAGTAATTAAGCAATGTCCTCTGAAAGGTATCACGAAATTTTTGACCATATGATACACGATTGAATTTCTAGTCGTTACCTTTACGGATTAAATTAATTCTTTTGCACCCAAATACCACACGAATGTGTTTCCTAGAACGTGGAATTTTCGTCACGTTATAGGGTAGTGATTCATAGCTTCCAATTTTCAAGTAATAAAAAAACTGGACAAAGTTATTTAAAGTGGTATGAATTCCATGAAAGAATCATAAAACAATTAGTTTTATTATTCCTTTATTTTTGCTTCTATCAAATGTATATTCTAAGAATATATAATATGATTATGATAAAGAAATTAATGTAATTGTGTGTAATACTACTCAAAATGCAGCGTACGCGCCTTCAGATTCACGTCTCACGTACCCTTGCTATTGAAAAGGACGCTAAACTCTAAATCAACCCATCAACTAATCAGAATGTAACTTAGAACTAATACGAGAAATCGTATTACGAACACGAGCTTTCTATTACTTTTTCTAATGTCGGTAGTTTATACACTATAGATTTATGTAGAAGTCGTCATTACAAAAATAAAACCTGCTTCAATGTCAGTATAGTTTTTATATATACTAAATGTAAAGTGTAGAGGAAGTTGCTCATTCCAGGAATAGGAACTGGATCTGGCATCTATACCTCTCTGGAATTTTCTAAGCATTTCTTTCTATGTTAGTGTGATGTCATTTTTCCAAGAGCGTATAATGCCATAATGAAATAATTGGGTACTGCAATGAAACAAGTTAACGACAAGGCCAGTGGAAATGATTTCGCAATTGCTAAGACTCTTTGTGGGAGATTTCTTAAAGAATTTTTGAAGCTGCATTTTCCGCTACGTTGACCGGAAAAATAGAAAGACAGAAATTAAAAGTCAGACCCTACTAATGAGTGATGAAATATTACATAAAGTGTACACAAAATTATATTTAAATGTTATGTTATAATTATATTTACATCTGCTTGTAAGTATTATAAACTAATAACATACCAATATCTGACTAACACCAATATGAAAATTTCGAAACATGCAAGAGTTACAGGTTGCATAAATATTTAGGCGAAAAATTTAGATATTCCTTACAGTATTACATCCTTTCTCAATCTATTTCATATCCCTACTCTCTTTAATCACAGCGTCTGGTCATATATCATTTCCGGTTTGTAATAAACTGCCTGATTATTGATGTTTTTATTTCTCCTCTTATATTTCAGTTGTTTAAATAACCTTTTTTTTTTTATTTAAGGGGGAATACTGTAGCTAAGTGGAGGTCCTCCCAGCGGGCATAGTTGCTAGCGCGTACGGTTTTGATGTAAGTTGTTCCGGGTTCGATTACGGTGGGACAGCCTTTGGAATTTTGACTGTCCTCGATGTGTTTCTGTGTTCGTGTCCCTGTCAAGTCTAGTAGTCCTGACCAGTAGTTGAAAGAGAAAAGAACCAGGAAGATTTCCAAAAAGTGGTACAGCGTTTACCTCTGGTACATGAACTCCCTGGTTCAATTATCGGCCAAATAAGCTTGTGGTAGGCAACATCGTGTCCGTGGGTTTCCTCGGGGTTCTCCCGTTTCCTCCCACCTTCTCCATTCCACAATTTCATTCATTTCTCAACATCACCGTCTCCTTTAACCTAACCGACATAATCATCGGACGTCAAACTTAAAGATTTCATTTCATTTCGTGGAATGTTAAAGTAAAGATTGCATTTCATCTTCATTTTTTCTTTGCTTAATATTTTTTGCTGTATCTCACAACAAATATGGTAATAAAAGTATATATGTCTCTTTTCGTCTCATTTATGACCCATATGTATTTTCCTCTTGTAATCCAACCCTACGGACCTTGACTCCGAAGTTAAAAAAAACACCTTATTATAAAATCAAGCCGCCCAGTTTGTCAGTCACGCTAATTTAAACTAGTTCACAGTCAGGTCAGTAGATGTCTCTAGTTGTGCTGCCTCCTACCTGTCGCCAAGTGTTGTCGCTAGGTTGCAGAGACTTCAAGACTGTATAATTGCACTTGCTTATTCATGTTCTTATTTTTAATGTAAAAATATGTTTTATGCCTCTAGTATTTAACAAAAATGAGGTGAGTGGCGTATTTAGGATTTTATTTCGGGGTCTATGAACAACACGGGGAAGCAGGGGACCAATTGTTCACCTGAATTTGAGAATTAGGGCCTAAATATATTTTAATTTATGCATAAATTGAAGTTTTAATGGCAAGAATTGCAGACTGATGAATGTTACGTGATACGATACACAAAAAATTTAGCAGTGAATCTAACCTTTTATTTTATTCATAGAAGAAAAAGGAAGCATCCTCTTGACCTTCCCTAATTTCCCGGTCCCTCTTGATTTTCTTTAATTCAAACATTTACCTTTCTTTATAACTAAACGATGTAAGTATTCCTTTGATATAATAACTAAAGTCCTTGATATTCGTGCAAGTTCCTGCGGAACACCAATTTCGCTTATCACGTCCCTTTAGTTTTGATGTTACTTGAAAGAAAACGAAAAAAAAACGAAGAAAAAATAATAAAGTGTAATGTACTGGAGAGAAGTCGCTAAAATTAATTCTCTTTAACGAGGACGATTACGAAACATCACCTACTGATTGAAATCCGGATTATTTTCCAATAAAGTAAATTCCAATAAACTTTCTTGTTATTGTTGATTATTCCATATCGGACTCCCGAAGAAAACTCATCTAAACAACTTATTGACCGTGCCAATAGCGACTACTCTCAATCATGACTCCGTTTTCTTTCATTTAGAAATAGAAAAGAAAGAGAAGAAAGTAGAAGGGTAAAAGAAGGAGGTAGGAAAAGAAGAAAGAAAAGAAATAGGGTATTTTAATAAGAAAACAGATTACTGGATAATTCCGGAAATATAGTAAAAGGTCGGGAAAGTCGTTGAGAGATGAATCATTCTAACTGTTATTAACGACTAATCAATTTTGGAATGCTTCGGAATAGACACATGTTCCCTCATACCACCCAGACCTAGCTCCAGGCACCACGACCGTGGGATTGCCCAGACCTAGACCTGGAAACGAGAAAGGTGAAATCATTCTTTGTACTGTTATTCCGACCGGTGATTGATAACCATCCAGCATCTGAACTCTGTTCTCTAGGATCGACCACACATATGAATTAGCCAAGAGGAAAAAAAAAATCAGACTTATAAACTCAATATAAATTTATGTATCGTATCAACGAGAATTTCAACTTCCTGGAAGAAAGATGTCGTATTTAGGCTTATCCTGCTATTTTTGTTTCACTCCTAGAGCCGATTTAAACCATTAGTAGCGGTCCTTCATGACCTAGGTTATTTACCTTAACACATATATTAAAACACGACACATATATTACAGATGTTAATACAACAAATGATATCACTAAAATTACTTATATTAAATCTATCATGCATTCACACGCTCACTCACTCAGGACAGTGTATATATGGTTAAAGGAAACCAACTAACTACAAAAATACAAATAATTTATTACATCCATAGTGAAAAGAAAAGACAAACAGATAATTATGAAGAAAATATTACAAGCACAAGTTATTGGTTATATATTAATAGAGTACATAGTGTTATATCTTAGTAAATTTTTGTATATTCAATCATATTGATAAATGGAAAGAAAAAAAATTAATTACATGTATCATATCTTAGGCATGCTAAAGCAAAATTATGATTTGCGACATACGCAAAAAAAACACTTATTACACTTAAAAAAAATAATTGGACAAAGAGGAAAGGAAAGAAAAAAAACTTTTAGGTGCATTAAAACTTGTATGAGTCTCTACCTCACATTAAGAAATGAAATATCAATAATTTTGAGCGTTCAAATCACCAATCACGCACTACTCGTAGTGTCCAGAACATTTCGCTCCATTTAACTTAGTTTGTGTTTATATATATCTCTCTATATATATCTATATATATAAATATTGGTTTACAAAAAACCATTCATCATTTATATTTGGTTCGTAACTCGTCACAGTTTATGTCTACGATCACACATTACGACGCTTTACCCATCTAGGGACCTTAAGAAAACAACTTTCACTAGAGGATGTTTCTCCTCTGAGACGATCCATTTCCAAACTTATTATTTGCTTAGTTTTAAGTTATTTATTTAACACAGGGACACGTCATGAGACCTTTCTTCAGGATCACTTTCGTATATATGTGTATATAATTTGGATTTTTAAGAACGATCTCCCGCAGGTGTACGGAGTATAAAGGTTTAAATTGAGGATAAAAAAAAACTGGTCAAGTCACAGGATACATATACAGGTGAGAAGGATTCCAGGTGCACTTTCCACAATGGCTTTAGGTTGGTAGTTCAGGGTTAATATTCGTTGTGATATGAGTTACGTTTGGACCTGCCGTTACTTTTCAATACATGCCATTACATAATTACAGAAGTTGTCATTTACATTTATTCAAAATAAAAGGAAAATTACTTAAGTGCACGGCGGTATTCTTAACAAAATCTACATTCTTACATTCGTCGGAAAACTCACTGGTAAACTATAGCAACCAACACACGTTTAGGGGGACAGACGCGAGCGCTCTTACATATATTCATAATACATTTAATATCATACTTTTACTTTAAAATCATATTCACATACTACTTACATATACATTTCGACGTATTCATTTCTCTCTATATATATATATTTATTATAAATGCGCACACATTTAAATTAATCACCCCAACAATAATTTTTTTAAAAGGTTGCAAACATTGTCCAAGAAAACAAATGACTTCCGACATTACATATGAAAAGAAAATCGATTTTTTTTTACCTGATACCGCGCGTCTATAAATTTTAACTTTTATATAATCAATTCGTGCTTAAATAATAAAAAAAAACTTTGTGAGGCAGGCACGTAACATAGAACATTCCTAAAGATATAACTAGATAACCTAAAATACAATTTCTGGGCCCAGATCAACTATAAGGTAAACAAAAACCAAAACGCAAGGAAAGTGACCAATAGGTTAAAAAAAATAACTTAAGAGGATGACGGTGACAGAACGTAATTGAAGTGTCGTCAAATATGAAGTCTTTGTTCATTTCGGCGATAGGTCAAAATGTGATGGAGGACTCAATCACTATCTACTCTATTCATGAATCGTGTCTTGCAACGTCTCAGCTGGTAGTTTCAGATCAGAGTTGTACGTTAACTAAATCGTAAGTAACAAGTTCAAAATCTTGGGGGGGGGGAAGGTTGAAAAAATTTTAAAAAAAACTTGAAGAAATGAAGACAGAGAGAGAGATAGAGAAGAAGGAAGACGAAGAATAGGGGCGCCAAAGACTTAAGTGAGAAATAACTAACGCTACAAAGATGGAAGTCGAATTTCGCTCTCAACAAAATCCATAGCCAAAATATTCTTAACATGCCAAAAGGGGTGGTCTACTCAAATACGCAGACTCAAGGGGCGCCCTGCTGCCAAGGATGCAAGTTCTGTGTCCATCAGATCCCAATCCCACAAGAGTTTGTTTGTAAGATTGAAATCCGATCCCCGTATCCGGCCCAGACCAGCAGGTTAAAAGGAGAGGGGGAAAAGGGACCAGGTAACTTCGTCCCCAATTTTGAAATCTCTAAGTAAAAGAAAAAAAACATTCGACCCCTCAGAAGAACTAAGGAGGTTCAAGGACAGTAATGAAACTAGAGTAATAGCTAAGATATCCCTAATTAGTGATTTGCCAAAATAAAAAAAAATTTAAATAAACTGAATTTTGGATCGGTGATTTCTATTGCCAAACTTCACCGATAGCTACCCTGCGCAGACACGCCACAGTCTGGGATGTCGTTAATTTCCCTCGTCTAATTAAACTAAGAAAAGAAATGAAAATACTTAAAGGGACGAGGGGTCGACATCCGGGTACGCGATAATAAATTTCAATAATTAATTGTTTTGATTCTGTAACCCTGTCAGAGCTGTCGCCTCCATGAACATTGTAAGCTAGCCCGAGTAGGTAACGTGAAGGAAAAAAAATCTCACGGAGCAGGATATTCTATTTTAAAACCGACCAGAAAATATAATTCACTACAGCCCTGTTGTATAACTACTATTGTCTTTTCATAATTTATTATTCAATATGTCTAGTCAGCGGTTATATGATGCTACCTATTCTATCAGATGGTATTACTATGGTTGATTAATATTATAACACATAAAACTACAAAGTATTACCATAGTCCGACTATATATCGCCCTCCGGTCCGCGTGATATTATGGTGCAGGGGTCAGAACCTGAGATGTTTGTAGCTACACGTATCTATTCAATATTTATATATCAACACGCGGCGAAGTATTCACTGGGCTACTATATATTTAACTATATGGGTGTCCTATATTCTATATTCGTTTACTACAATATCCATATACTTTATATTCATATTCACATTAATATTCATATCATCTTCATATCATCATTCTTTTCATTTGCCACGACGCTATATTCTACAAACACCCTGTTTCCTCTATCTACGCCCAGCCTATTTACACATTTCATCATAACACTTTAAAATCTATAGTCACTACAAACATTTCCCATTCCGACCACCGCACGACAACCTCACTCGAACCCAAGACTCTTCACCACACACACAATACTATGTAATACCTGGTAGCTTTATTAAGAACGAAAAAAAAATCCTACGTATGTTCACTGAAAATAGAATTATCCGCGATAATATTTAATGTTTACAAAATTTCTGCAGCAACAATGAAATTCTGCAGCCACGAAGAAAAATGAACATTTAATATAATTTCAAAGCGAAGAACTAGCATCATATCGCCCGACTTCTGTTAAGAAATTACGTATTGTTTATTTATTTAAATATTTCGATTTCTAGACTAGGCAGAATGTTGAAATTTTCAGAATATATTAATTTTGAGTCACTTGACCTAACTGTACATCCATATGGGCTGGGAATTATACCTTCTAGGTTTTATTTCGAAAAGAAAGATCAATTTCATGAAAACTAAATCACTAAGTACCTCGACAGAAGAATGGCGGTTAGTACTGACTTTTGACACTAGAGGCTAGCGATAGTATAATCAACCCTTGAACAACTGAATGTGACCTTGTACACGGAATTTTGATACTACGACACTCTCATTTTCTGATATTACTATAGATTGATATGTTGCGTTTAGCGATTGATTGAATACGAAAATGTGAATAGTAAATGATACACTGTCCAATTTCACACACTCTTACATCACTTAACTACCACAATTACTACTACTAGAAAATGTTACAAATATACTACATTACAAATATACACACACATGCCACATCCATACTACACACTACATTAATACATGTTATACTAATAAATATACACAGAAAACATTCAGATTTTACCGTTTTAAATCGGCTCTATGCAAGGTAACGAAAGGAAAGGGAAAGAAAGGAACAGGGCCAACTGGCCCTGTACTTACTAAATCACATTCTTAACTGTTTAATCAATGCCCCGAGGGGACATATCAAAGTATTAGCTAATAATAGGACCCCTGCCCTGAAGGGGCAGGAACCCGGAACAAACTACATGTTCAACTCATCCCGCTGGAAGCTGTACTCCCAAGTTGGGAGTCAGATAGGAGCCCCCTGCTTAATTTACACGTACATGCTGATGGTTACTAACACTACAAACAGACCTAAAAATACCGCCATATATATATATGAAAAAAAAAATCACGTACTAACTACACAGACAGATTACTGAACGGACAGGTCTGACCGAACCTACACTGATTCAGGAGGGGCAAGAGGGAAATTTAACTATTTGATTCACTGAACTGCAAACTGGGTTTGGGAAAGGAGATTAAATGCACACACTATCCTGAATTCTGTCCATCACGAACTATATCTGCACAACATGGCGTCACCGATTTATGCTTCCTATTTCAGCTTTTTAGTTCAGTTTTTTACTACTAAATTTAATAGTTTGTGGCTCCCAAGACTTCCAGTGATTTTTAGACGTTAATAAAGTCCCAATATTACCTTTATTTGTAGCTTTTCTCACTCCTTTTCGACTTTTGATCGAGAAGATCAGAATCTGGCGTCTTCCGCGGAATTCTTGGCATGGAATGGAATAATTGCGCCCTAATATCATAGCGTGGGTTTATCAGCCAATCAAAACTAAGCATTTTGGCGGTGGGGCTTTGAAACGAATAAAATTTGGTAAAATCTGGATTAAACTAGATTTTAGAAGGACCTAGGTATCTAAAAGAGAGGTGAAGGGTGGTCCTGAAAATTCTGTCGAATTTTAGATTGGTTATTTGATCTGGAAAGTTCCGTCCAATAGTGGATCTATATTTTCGGATAGCACTGACACCGTAAGAATTGTAATAATCCATTTACACATTCATATACAAGACTTATAACTAATTTAAAATATAAATAAAGATATTGATTCCCAAAACTATAATCCGTAATGAATTTTTTTTTTTTTTTACAGTTTCCCATGTTAATTTGAAATAGAATAACAAATAAAATTACGAATTATATGAACAGCCACAAATTTTTTTGTTAAACATCAAGTACAGTCGGTGCAAAAAATTTCGGGCACCCTCCTGTTAAAAACATAATATCATTAGACTGTAATGGCATATTACAGTTCCCCGGCGTCGTTAAAAAAAATTTTGTTTGAATAACAAAATTTTGTTGAATAGAATTAACATGCATTAATACTAATAAACTAACTACTCACTCATACTCTCATGCACTCAAATGAGACAGTGTAACATTCACTTTGGGTATTGAGATAGAAGTTCCCGTTTTTTGTCCTCAGTACAGTTGAAAAGCTTAAGATTCTGGAAATTGTGAGTTCCGATACTTTCACCTTTTAGATTGTGTAATACGGCGCAATTTTTCAATAGCTTAACTGCTAAAAAAGGGCCGGTATAGACTTTCATCCATTTTGCTGACTCATGCTTTATAAGTTAGGATAAGTTATTCAGCTTCAACATCACTAATTGCCCTTCTTGCAGATTTATAGCGTTTGACGACTGTTTAGTATGACTTTTTAATTTTATCTCTACTTCAGCGTATCGGAAACGGTTATCTACGGAATCTAACTCTTTGGGCCATGGGAACACTTTCCTATAGCTATCAACGGCAGAATAACTAAAAAAGCGTTCCGCAGGCGTACAGCCAATACTGGAACAATATGAATTATTTAGGAGATCCTGAATTTTGACTAAGTACTTGTGCCAAGTAGTTTGATCCTCATGACACCATAATCTAACTAATCTATTGAGTTCTTTATGGCTACGTTCTGTAACGCCGTTAGCCTGCGGGGAATAACTGGAAGTTTTCTTATGTTTAATTTTATATTTGTTACAAAAGTCCTGCCATAACTTAGATTGGAACTGTGGTCCTTTATCGGATAAAAATTCCTGTGGGTAAGGCAATAGATGAAAGTATCGTCTCTCTAACACTGTGATTATTTCCTTGGTATGAGCCTTTTTCAGCGGGAGGAAAGTAACGAAACGAGAATAGATATCTGTTAAAGATAAAATATAATAATATCCCTGAGTGGATGGCAATTTTCCAATGAGGTCCACCCCCAGAGTCTCATGGGGTACAGTCGCTTGGATATGATATTCCTGCTTAGCTATAGCACGGTTTGTAAACTTTGTTTCGGCACATTCTATGCAATTTCGTATAAAGTTTTTAATTGTGGTTTTTTGATTCTTCCAATAAAATATAGCTCGACAAAAACGATAACACTTTTGAACTCCAAAGTGACCGGTAGAATGGACAACACTGATAATTTGGGGTATACAACTCTGCGGTATTACTAAGAGCCATTTCTGAATACGCAAAGGTTTAATATAAATTAATCCACAGTACATTGTTACTCTGTCCATATTACGGTTGTTTTCATATTGCTTTAACAGATTCTTACATAACTCATCTGTTATTTGATTTTCTCGAATAAAGTCTAGATTAATATCGGCATCCTGCGTTTTGGTTAAAAAATGAACATAATGTGTTTCGGGCTCAAGCAATACCTCAGGTGGGTATCTACTAATTGTGTCGGCTACAAAATTTTCTCTGCCTGGACAGTGTTGAAAAATTAAATCAAATTTCTGCAGTTTCAATAGAATGCGGGTGGTTCGTGGCTCAAGGTTCTTTTGGGTGAATGCATGTGTGACTGCCGCGTTATCTGTATGGACATAAGTAGTACGACCCATGATATACTGCTCAAAATGTTCACAGAGGAACAGGACTGACAGGAGTTCCAGCTGAGATATTGAAAGAGACAACTCATAGGGTTTCACCCGTCGACTGGCATATCCAATGACGTTAGGATTATCTTTATCTGAAGGATATTGTGCAAGTAGGCCAGCCAAATTTTCCATGCACGCATCACTATGGATGTGAAAAGGCAAAGAGAAATCCGGCTGACTTAATGCAGGTGGATTACTAAGAAGAGTTCTCAGTTTATTGAAAGTTTCCAAGGCTTCGTTATTCAGTACGAATTTCTGATCCTTTTTCAGGAGTTGATATAGATTAGCAGTAAGACCAGAAAAGTTTGGGATGAATTTTCGCCTCCATCCTATAAGCCCTAAAAACTTCTGTAATGCTTTCTTGGATTTCGGTACTGGAAAACAACGAATTGGCTCATTGAGTCGCGGATCAACCCTTATTGTTCTGCCACTAATTATATGTCCTAAAAATTTGATTTCCCGTGCAAAGAACTTACATTTTTTGAAATTTAATGAAAAATTTGCTTGTTTAAAGATTTCGAAAGTTCTCTCTAAATGAGCCAAATGCTCTTCTTCAATAGTTGATTTTACTAGTACATCGTCTAAGTACAAAATAACAAAAGAACGGGTCGAGTCATTAAAAAATTTTGTCATTACCGATTGAAATACAGCAGGACTACTTTTCAGCCCCTGTGGCAGAACAGTAAGGCAATATTGTCTTCCCTTGTACACAAAACTGGTGCATTGGTAAGAGTCTGGGTGTAAACTGATCCCATAATATGCACTTGACGCGTCAAACGACGAAAACCACATTGCCTGCGAAACACGGTGTAGTAACTCATCGATAGGTTCTACCTGCACCTGTGGAGAGATAATTTTTGAGTTAGTAGCCCTCAGATCCAAAACTGGACGTACACCGCCAGAGGCCTTCCGGACGACATGAATAGGATTTCGATATGGAGACATTTGTTCTATTGCTATTCCCAACCGTAACCATTTATTCAACTCTGCTTCAAACTCGGGTTGTATAGCCTGAGGAACGGAATAACATGGTCCAACAACTGGTTCTTCATCCTTCAACTGTATTTTATAGGGAGGCGCGTTAACGCGACGTGGGTACTCAGAGAAAAGAGAACGGTACGTTATTAATAATTTTCGAAGACCTAATTTAATCGGTGATGGTAAGTCATCCCGAGTGGCAAAATATGAATCAATCTCTTGTTCCGAGACATTGCATTCGGTGCCCAGGAGTGGATCCAGCTGATCTCCCCTGTTAACCCCTCCCTTGTGGAGAGGTGTCACTGCACAGGCAGCTTGACAATTTAAACTGGGGTCAAGCATGGGTCGATCCACCACCGGCCATCCTGATTCACCGATTGCAATCTCTTCCACTGGTAATTTCACTAGCATTATGTTCGGTCGATCCGTAGGAACGACAACAGTGTTTCCTAAACTATCTTTCATTCTAATCTCTTTCTTTTCCCGGTCAATGATACAATGGAATTTGTCCAGAAACGGACATCCCAGTATTAGGTCCGTTCGCAAATATTTTATGACGAAGATGGCTATTTCGAATTTATGATTTTGTATGTTTAGGTTAAAATTTTGAACGCCCTGAACCGAAAAACTCTCTTTTCCAGCGAAAGCGCCAAGTGTAAGGCCCGTGTATGGTCTCAATTTAGCGGATGGAAACCGTTGCTTTAATTTTTTCCACACCTCCCAGTCCATTAGGCAGAGCTCCGAGCCACTATCTATTGTAGCGACAAGTTCAACGCCGCCGATACTTCTTCGTAGGCTGGGAGAGGTAGAAAAATAGCGTTCTTCACTTGAAGCAAAGGGTTCCTCATCTATAACAAATTTTATAACAAATTGTAACGAGTCCCGAAATGATAAATTTTGTGTCCACAAATTAGATTTACATTCGTGGTCAGTCTGATTTTTCAAAATAATGGGGTATATTTTCCCGCAACTATCCTCCCCCATTTCACCAGGTAGTTGCGGAATTAGTTTGTCGATTTGACAGCGGTCTCGCGACTATCAATCCCTCGAGTGGTTAGAATTCCATTTCCGCCATTAGTTGGTATTTGCGAAGGGGCAGAATTCTGAGATCTACCTGCACAGTTATTGTTAACATTGCCGTTTTGACCAGTACCGTTTTCTCTTCTCCGGTACGCCCCATTAAAGTTCCTCCTATTATCGTCCCTATTCGGGTTCGATTCCCCCATTGTGCGGTCATAGGGGCGATAACCCCGGCGATTGTTAAACATTGGTCGGTTACGGAACAGACGTCGACCGTTATATTGATTGCTTTCTGAGCCATTCCCACTCGGATAGCGAGATCCAGCTTGGGTGTAACTCAGAAAGTCCGTTTGGCAACTAGCCGTTGCCTTGCTTTTCACGGGTTTCACAACTTTTGCTTGTCGGGCGAAATACCTCTTTGGTGGGCCTCCAGTTTCTTTCCCACACAGGGCAGCTAGGCGTGACGTAACTTCTCGCACCGTTTGGCATAAGTGGGAAGCAATAGCCCGCGACTCATCTGGTGGAAGAGCGTTCACTATGATGTCTACTAGTTCGGCTTGCGATGGATTTTCTGCAATCTGATAGTACAGTTCGATGATCTTCCAAGCATAGTCCAAAAGGGACCCATACTTGGCTCGATCATATCTTAAATATTGGAGGTTGCGTTTCTGAAGCCTCTCTATATGCTCGTTGCAGTATTCTTCCTTAAAAAGGATCAGAAAATCATCAAACGTATGAATTCTATATTTAATAGAAGCAAACCACGCGCCTGATGCTGCAATTAAAAGTTTTTCAACTATTTGTAAACGTTCTATATCGGTCAGCCGATACATTTCTAAACACTGCTGCAATCTACGCAGAAAAACACGAGGCTGTCCATTGGTAATATTCCCGTCAAAAGTGGGAAAACGTTCGATGTCCCTCAGCGAAACCTTGGAACCCATACTAACATAAGCAGGGGAATAGTTACTGGGAATTAACATATTATCCTGCACAATCGGAGTCGTCACCGGATTTACCACCGACGACGTCGTAGCGGTGTTATAACTACCCATGTAAGTGAAAGGGATTCTGTTGGTCGTATTGAATATGTTGGGCTCCATCCCCGGACCAATCGCACCCGTGAACAACGACTCAGAATGGTACCCATCTCCTCTTCCCGGCAACACGCTATGTGATTGTATACCTCCATGTAAGGAGGGAGCACTCACGCTAGTGACCGTAGTCGTCACAACACTCGACTGATTCGGCACACTATTGGAATTGAACCACGACTTTGGCTCTGACCGATGCATGGGGTAGTGCGTCGCAATATCCCGTGCATCAACTGACGTTAAATTTTCTTTTCCTGCGCCACGGGTAGTTGTTATAGCGGGTAATATTTCTGAGGAATCGCTACCGGGGAAAGGATAGGTTACCTCTGATTTTTTGCGACTAGATTTCGTCATTTCTTTTTGAATATTTACTATCTCGTTTTGAATTTTCGAAATTTTCTGGTCAGTTACTTCCCGTTTGGTTTCCAATTATAAGTCTGACAAGGTTGACTTTAAACTATCAATTTCGGCCTGCTGTGTTTCTAATTTATTGTTGATTTTATGCAATTTGGTATCCATTTGTTCAATTTCAGAATTTACATGATCTAATTTACCCTCAGTCTCCTGTTTAAGTTGCTTTACAGATTGCTGAGCCTCGCATCTGACCGAGTCAATTTCATTAGACATTTGCTCTCTCAATGTAGTTATTGAGGAAGCAAAGTCCGAACATATGTTGTCGATCTTCTGGGTTAGTACCTCAAATCGAGATTCGGTTTCTCGTTTCGAGGTATCAAATTTTTCATTTATTTCACGTCTCATCTCTCGGCTATTCTCATTCATTTCGCGTCTCATTTCCAGGCTATTTTCATTCATTTCGCGTCTCATTTCCAGGCTATTTTTATCTATTTCGCGTCTCATTTCCAGGCTATTTTATCTATTTTCTCATCTATTTTTTGTAGCATTTGTTGCAATGAAAGGAGGAGAGCGTCATTATTAGATGACCCAGTCTTCCTTTGCTTTTCTTTGGGTTTATCACCAATTGGATCCTCATCTTTTTCATCATCATCGAGGTCAGATATCTCCACTGGAGATATTTGGCCTCGGTTCTTCGGGGTACTATACCCTCGCTCCCCGTCCGAATCGGGAAGTTCATTTTCTTTTTCAGAGGATAAACTCATGGGTTCACGCGACTGGTGGAGCTTCCCCTCACATTCTTTGCAGTATTTAACTATCTCACCAGCCCGGACCTTTTCTGCATTTTCAGCAGTATCCTCTAAATTAATACAACTGAAATGTATCCATTTCAGCCCACACTCGTGACACCTCACTAACCTACGAGAGACGCGAGCTCTTTTCTCACTACTTTCTAAAGTACATTGCGTACATGAGACTTCCGCGTTCTCGTGTGATACTACTTCCCTATTAGTTACCATAGCTTCCATACAAAAAAGACACAATATAAACACATGCAATTATATAATTATAGACTAACAATACTTATTATTCAGGTACTGTTCATAAATTAAGGAACTCCTATCTAATTCCCTCCTTGGGTCAACTTCCAGCATTTTCAAATTTTAGACTTCACTTTGACAAATTCCTTCATTTCCCCCTTTCTACAGAGAGAGACAAAGATAGCAGAACAGCCAATGACTATAATTATTTAATCTCACTGTAACTTTTTAATTATGCACCTTTTGTGGCCAAGTCAATATGTGCTCGATCCTAAACAGTGTTTAATAAATAATTTCAGATTCGTTACCAGGGAAAACAATTGTTTCCATGGTAACTGTCCGATGTCAACGGTCGCCAATTTTGAAAGAAAACGAAAAAAAACGAAGAAAAAATAATAAAGTGTAATGTACTGGAGAGAAGTCGCTAAAATTAATTCTCTTTAACGAGGACGATTACGAAACATCACCTACTGATTGAAATCCGGATTATTTTCCAATAAAGTAAATTCCAATAAACTTTCTTGTTATTGTTGATTGTTCCATATCGGACTCCCGAAGAAAACTCATCTAAACAACTTATTGACCGTGCCAATAGCGACTACTCTCAATCATGACTCCGTTTTCTTTCATTTAGAAATAGAAAAGAAAGAGAAGAAAGTAGAAGGGTAAAAGAAGGAGGTAGGAAAAGAAGAAAGAAAAGAAATAGGGTATTTTAATAAGAAAACAGATTACTGGATAATTCCGGAAATATAGTAAAAGGTCGGGAAAGTCGTTGAGAGATGAATCATTCTAACTGTTATTAACGACTAATCAATTTTGGAATGCTTCGGAATAGACACATGTTCCCTCATACCACCCAGACCTAGCTCCAGGCACCACGACCGTGGGATTGCCCAGACCTAGACCTGGAAACGAGAAAGGTGAAATCATTCTTTGTACTGTTATTCCGACCGGTGATTGATAACCATCCAGCATCTGAACTCTGTTCTCTAGGATCGACCACACATATGAATTAACCAAGAGGAAAAAAAAATCAGACTTATAAACTCAATATAAATTTATGTATCGTATCAACGAGAATTTCAACTTCCTGGAAGAAAGATGTCGTATTTAGGCTCATCCTGCTATTTTTGTTTCACTCCTAGAGCCGATTTAAACCATTAGTAGCGGTCCTTCATGACCTAGGTTATTTACCTTAACACATATATTAAAACACGACACATATATTACAGATGTTAATACAACAAATGATATCACTAAAATTACTTATATTAAATCTATCATGCATTCACACGCTCACTCACTCAGGACAGTGTATATATGGTTAAAGGAAACCAACTAACTACAAAAATACAAATAATTTATTACATCCATAGTGAAAAGAAAAGACAAACAGATAATTATGAAGAAAATATTACAAGCACAAGTTATTGGTTATATATTAATAGAGTACATAGTGTTATATCTTAGTAAATTTTTGTATATTCAATCATATTGATAAATGGAAAGAAAAAAAATATAATTACATGTATCATATCTTAGGCATGCTAAAGCAAAATTATGATTTGCGACATACGCAAAAAAAACACTTATTACACTTAAAAAAAATAATTGGACAAAGAGGAAAGGAAAAAAAACTTTTAGGTGCATTAAAACTTGTATGAGTCTCTACCTCGTAGTGTCCAGAACATTTCGCTCCATTTAACTTAGTTTGTGTTTATATATATCTCTCTCTATATATCTATATATATAAATATTGGTTTACAAAAAACCATTCATCATTTATATTTGGTTCGTAACTCGTCACAGTTTATGTCTACGATCACACATTACGACGCTTTACCCATCTAGGGACCTTAAGAAAACAACTTTCACTAGAGGATGTTTCTCCTCTGAGACGATCCATTTCCAAACTTATTATTTGCTTAGTTTTAAGTTATTTATTTAACACAGGGACACGTCATGAGACCTTTCTTCAGGATCACTTTCGTATATATGTGTATATAATTTGGATTTTTAAGAACGATCTCCCGCAGGTGTACGGAGTATAAAGGTTTAAATTGAGGATAAAAAAAACTGGTCAAGTCACAGGATACATATACAGGTGAGAAGGATTCCAGGTGCACTTTCCACAATGGCTTTAGGTTGGTAGTTCAGGGTTAATATTCGTTGTGATATGAGTTACGTTTGGACCTGCCGTTACTTTTCAATACATGCCATTACATAATTACAGAAGTTGTCATTTACATTTATTCAAAATAAAAGGAAAATTACTTAAGTGCACGGCGGTATTCTTAACAAAATCTACATTCTTACATTCGTCGGAAAACTCACTGGTAAACTATAGCAACCAACACACGTTTAGGGGGACAGACGCGAGCGCTCTTACATATATTCATAATACATTTAATATCATACTTTTACTTTAAAATCATATTCACATACTACTTACATATACATTTCGACGTATTCATTTCTCTCTCTCTATATATATATTTATTATAAATGCGCACACATTTAAATTAATCACCCCAACAAGAATTTTTTTAAAAGGTTGCAAACATTGTCCAAGAAAACAAATGACTTCCGACATTACATATGAAAAGAAAATCGTTTTTTTTTTACCTGATACCGCGCGTCTATAAATTTTAAGTTTTATATAATCAATTCGTGCTTAAATAATAAAAAAAACTTTGTGAGGCAGGCACGTAACATAGAACATTCCTAAAGATATAACTAGATAACCTAAATTACAATTTCTGGGCCCAGATCAACTATAAGGTAAACAAAAACCAAAACGCAAGGAAAGTGACCAATAGGTTAAAAAAAATAACTTAAGAGGATGACGGTGACAGAACGTAATTGAAGTGTCGTCAAATATGAAGTCTTTGTTCATTTCGGCGATAGGTCAAAATGTGATGGAGGACTCAATCACTATCTACTCTATTCATGAATCGTGTCTTGCAACGTCTCAGCTGGTAGTTTCAGATCAGAGTTGTACGTTAACTAAATCGTAAGTAACAAGTTCAAAATCTTGGGGGGGGGAAGGTTGAAAAAATTTTAAAAAAAACTTGAAGAAATGAAGACAGAGAGAGAGATAGAGAAGAAGGAAGACGAAGAATAGGGGCGCCAAAGACTTAAGTGAGAAATAACTAACGCTACAAAGATGGAAGTCGAATTTCGCTCTCAACAAAATCCATAGCCAAAATATTCTTAACATGCCAAAAGGGGTGGTCTACTCAAATACGCAGACTCAAGGGGCGCCCTGCTGCCAAGGATGCAAGTTCTGTGTCCATCAGATCCCAATCCCACAAGAGTTTGTTTGTAAGATTGAAATCCGATCCCCGTATCCGGCCCAGACCAGCAGGTTAAAAGGAGAGGGGGAAAAGGGACCAGGTAACTTCGTCCCCAAATTTGAAATCTCTAAGTAAAAAAAAAACATTCGACCCCTCAGAAGAACTAAGGAGGTTCAAGGACAGTAATGAAACTAGAGTAATAGCTAAGATATCCCTAATTAGTGATTTGCCAAAATAAAAAAAAATTTAAATAAACTGAATTTTGGATCGGTGATTTCTATTGCCAAACTTCACCGATAGCTACCCTGCGCAGACACGCCACAGTCTGAGATGTCGTTAATTTCCCTCGTCTAATTAAACTAAGAAAAGAAATGAAAATACTTAAAGGGACGAGGGGTCGACATCCGGGTACGCGATAATAAATTTCAATAATTAATTGTTTTGATTCTGTAACCCTGTCAGAGCTGTCGCCTCCATGAACATTGTAAGCTAGCCCGAGTAGGTAACGTGAAGGAAAAAAAAATCTCACGGAGCAGGATATTCTATTTTAAAACCGACCAGAAAATATAATTCACTACAGCCCTGTTGTATAACTACTATTGTCTTTTCATAATTTATTATTCAATATGTCTAGTCAGCGGTTATATGATGCTACCTATTCTATCAGATGGTATTACTATGGTTGATTAATATTATAACACATAAAACTACAAAGTATTACCATAGTCCGACTATATATCGCCCTCCGGTCCGCGTGATATTATGGTGCAGGGGTCAGAACCTGAGATGTTTGTAGCTACACGTATCTATTCAATATTTATATATCAACACGCGGCGAAGTATTCACTGGGCTACTATATATTTAACTATATGGGTGTCCTATATTCTATATTCGTTTACTACAATATCCATATACTTTATATTCATATTCACATTAATATTCATATCATCTTCATATCATCATTCTTTTCATTTGCCACGACGCTATATTCTACAAACACCCTGTTTCCTCTATCTACGCCCAGCCTATTTACACATTTCATCATAACACTTTAAAATCTATAGTCACTACAAACATTTCCCATTCCGACCACCGCACGACAACCTCACTCGAACCCAAGACTCTTCACCACACACACAATACTATGTAATACCTGGTAGCTTTATTAAGAACGAAAAAAAAAATCCTACGTATGTTCACTGAAAATAGAATTATCCGCGATAATATTTAATGTTTACAAAATTTCTGCAGCAACAATGAAATTCTGCAGCCACGAAGAAAAATGAACATTTAATATAATTTCAAAGCGAAGAACTAGCATCATATCGCCCGACTTCTGTTAAGAAATTACGTATTGTTTATTTATTTAAATATTTCGATTTCTAGACTAGGCAGAATGTTGAAATTTTCAGAATATATTAATTTTGGGTCACTTGACCTAACTGTACATCCATATGGGCTGGGAATTATACCTTCTAGGTTTTATTTCGAAAAGAAAGATCAATTTCATGAAAACTAAATCACTAAGTACCTCGACAGAAGAATGGCGGTTAGTACTGACTTTTGACACTAGAGGCTAGCGATAGTATAATCAACCCTTGAACAACTGAATGTGAACTTGTACACGGAATTTTGATACTACGACACTCTCATTTTCTGATATTACTATAGATTGATATGTTGCGTTTAGCGATTGATTGAATACGAAAATGTGAATAGTAAATGATACACTGTCCAATTTCACACACTCTTACATCACTTAACTACCACAATTACTACTACTAGAAAATGTTACAAATATACTACATTACAAATATACACACACATGCCACATCCATACTACACACTACATTAATACATGTTATACTAATAAATATACACAGAAAACATTCAGATTTTACCGTTTTAAATCGGCTCTATGCAAGGTAACGAAAGGAAAGGGAAAGAAAGGAACAGGGCCAACTGGCCCTGTATTTACTAAATCACATTCTTAACTGTTTAATCAATGCCCCGAGGGGACATATCAAAGTATTAGCTAACAATAGGACCCCTGCCCTGAAGGGGCAGGAACCCGGAACAAACTACATGTTCAACTCATCCCGCTGGAAGCCGTACTCCCAATTTGGGAGTCAGATAGGAGCCCCCTGCTTAATTTACACGTACATGCTGATGGTTACTAACACTACAAACAGACCTAAAAATACCGCCATATATATATATGAAAAAAAAATCACGTACTAACTACACAGACAGATTACTGAACGGACAGGTCTGACCGAACCTACACTGATTCAGGAGGGGCAAGAGGGAAATTTAACTATTTGATTCACTGAACTGCAAACTGGGTTTGGGAAAGGAGATTAAATGCACACACTATCCTGAATTCTGTCCATCACGAACTATATCTGCACAACATGGCGTCACCGATTTATGCTTCCTATTTCAGCTTTTTAGTTCAGTTTTTTACTACTAAATTTAATAGTTTGTGGCTCCCAAGACTTCCAGTGATTTTTAGACGTTAATAAAGTCCCAATATTACCTTTATTTGTAGCTTTTCTCACTCCTTTTCGACTTTTGATCGAGAAGATCAGAATCTGGCGTCTTCCGCGGAATTCTTGGCATGGAATGGAATAATTGCGCCCTAATATCATAGCGTGGGTTTATCAGCCAATCAAAACTAAGCATTTTGGCGGTGGGGCTTTGAAACGAATAAAATTTGGTAAAATCTGGATTAAACTAGATTTTAGAAGGACCTAGGTATCTAAAAGAGAGGTGAAGGGTGGTCCTGAAAATTCTGTCGAATTTTAGATTGGTTATTTAATCTAGAAAGTTCCGTCCAATAGTGGATCTATATTTTCGGATAGCACTGACACCGTAAGAATTGTAATAATCCATTTACACATTCATATACAAGACTTATAACTAATTTAAAATATAAATAAAGATATTGATTCCCAAAACTATAATCCGTAATGAATTTTTTTTTTTTTTTTACAGTTTCCCATGTTAATTTGAAATAGAATAACAAATAAAATTACGAATTATATGAACAGCCACAAATTTTTTTGTTAAACATCAAGTACAGTCGGTGCAAAAAATTTCGGGCACCCTCCTGTTAAAAACATAATATCATTAGACTGTAATTGCATATTACATAGTGACGACGGCAGACTCGAATCACAACTAACAATGATCGAAATTACGATAGGAGAAACAAAAGACAGAAAACGAAGAAAACCAGAAGAGTAGAATAGACGAAAGAAAGAAAAAAAAGAGCGCAGTTCTTACACGGAACGAAATTTGACAAATACAGTATTATTTCTGAACAAAGAGTAGGCCTATAAGAAAATGGAAAGTCAATGACATTCTTAGAAATGGTAAGAAAGATTATTGTTGTACGTGGAATGCGGAAAACTAACAAACTTATTGGGGGGCCGATAGTCTCTCTAAACACGCCACTGGGTGATACTACATGTAATAATATTTCAAACGAAGTGTTTCGTCGTGGTATGGTATCTGAGTAAATGTAGTCCTGCTATAAAGTTCGAATAAATGGATTTAAAAGCTTGATGCGGAAGATTGTGCGAAGTACATAATTTTCCATCATTTTTAGTTTTTGGTAGTGAATTAACCATCCTGGATGCATGTTGGATGCCCGTATGTGACGGAACTCTCTCGGAGAGAATATAGGTGTTGAGGTCAATGTGAAGTCTTCAACCTCAGTTAATGCTTAGTAATCTCTTAAGAAGGCTTATAACAGTTCATAGCTTTTTCAGGATGACAGTTTTGCAGATAAGGGCATCAGGTAAGAAAGAAAAATGTATATTTCTACAAAAATTTGGGACAAATGTTACATTTGGGACTTAAAGATTATCTGTGTCTATTGGATAATCACATAAATTTTCTGTACTATTCATTGCTTTCTTAAAATGTTGCAACTGTTTTGAGGAAATTCTAGTGGGAATTTACTGCAAAAACTTAGTCGAGGTAGTGGCAAAATGATATGCTATTCAATAGACTAATCATGTTGTCATCTGATAGGTATGTCGATTCACTGCTTAATTATATATATATATATATATATATATATATATATATATATATATATATATATATATATATATATATATATATAAATTATATATATAAAAGTTGTCGACTGACTTGTTTAAAAATCGCGAGCAGATTAAGAAAATATTGTCGCATGATAACCAGAGGAACGTAGTTTTCTTCATGTTTTAACAATTTTAAAATCCGCACTTGGTGTAAATGGAACGTAACGCCATGTGTTCTCCTTGTCTATCATCTATTGTAATATAGTTCAATTACCATCTTATTAAAAACACATCTTTCTAAGAAAATAATATTTTTGTCCTCTCGTCTGTAAACCTACGAAAATGGAGTCACGTTCCTCTGATTCTCATGCGACAATATGTGAAAAGTGGTTGGAATTTGTTACTACTTCCAGATTCAATACTGATTCCTCATAGAATGAAAACGGTTACCAGATATCAAAATATGGTTTATTGCAACCGATTCAACAGATAGAATAAGTTCTATTTGTTTCGTTAACCCTCTATTCAAACGAGAATAAGTTCTATTTGCTCCGTTAACCCTCTATTCAAACGAGAATAAGTTCTATTTGCTCCGTTAACCCTCTATTCAAACGAGAATAAGTTCTATTTGCTCCGTTAACCCTCTATTCAAACGAGAATAAGTTCTATTTGCTCCGTTAACCCTCTATTCAAACGAGAATAAGTTCTATTTGCTCCGTTAACCCTCTATTCAAACGAGAATAAGTTCTATTTGCTCCGTTAACCCTCTATTCAAACGAGAATAAGTTCTATTTGTTCCCTTAACCCTCTATTCAAACGAGAATAAGTTCTATTTGCTCCGTTAACCCTCTATTCAAACGAGAATAAGTTCTATTTGCTCCGTTAACCCTCTATTCAAACGAGAATAAGTTCTATTTGCTCCGTTAACCCTCTATTCAAACGAGAATAAGTTCTATTTGCTCCGTTAACCCTCTATTCAAACGAGAAGTCTTCAAAATTAACCATCTCTGGTTTAACGCTTATTGCCATTAATAGAACAAGAACGGTAAAAGATAACAAGAAGTAGCTAGTTTAGTGCAATTAATTCAGGATCTCAATCGAACATATCATCGCAAACCATAACACTCTACCTAAACCGGAAGTTGTTAAAATTACTACAACGTCCGGCTTCAATATTGATTTCCGTATAGAGCAAAAACGGTAAGAGATATCGAGATGTGGTTTTCTGCAATCAACGTCCGAATAATATATTTAATTTCCTCTGTTAGCTCTCTACTCAAATCAGATGTGGTTCAAATTACCCAATTCCGGTTTCAACATTTATCGCCGTAGAACAAAAATAATAATAGTTAGCGACAAGTGGATTTCTGTAATCGATTGTGCCGAGCACCAAACAATTATAAATTACTCTTGTAGTAATCCTTACTTCTTTAGTCTGGACTACTTTAGTAAATTACTTCCGTAGTAAGGTAATGCAGCCCAGGAAACAAAGCTGCAGTAACGGATCCAACATTCGACTCAAAACGTTCCTTGCGCAACCCAAACCGTTCTTTGAAATCATTGTCGCTATACATTGTAAATGGATCTCTTCTCTCCATTAAAACCCTCATTCTTGTTATGTCTACCTCTTCCTCCATCTCCATATATTCTTACCACACTGTAGTCCAGGTGATCCACATAATTCGATATTTAACAAGCAGAAACCAAACAACACACATTACTCTCTAACTTTACTCCTACTACTACTTAGGAGTAAATTTTGGTCTTATTTACTCCTTAAGTTACTAATGTAGTACCGTACTCTTTGATGGTGCTCTCCATCAGTTTTGGAGGAAATAAATTTACTACAGTAGTAAAAGAAAATTTTACTCCTGTAGTAATTTATTCCTTTAGTTCAGTACTCTCGACTGGAAATCGCCAATTTCCTTCTCTCTTAGTAACTTACTACTTTAGTTTCACTTACTCTCGGTTGGTGCTCGCCATCCTAAGTGTGTCAAAATAATATATCATCCTAACTCACAATATTCTAACAAAACCGGAAGTGATTGAAAATTACTATTACTTCGGTTTTCAAAACTGGTTTTCATAGAGCAAAAGCGGTAAAAGACATCACATGCGTTTTTCTTTTTTTCTTGGAATCTTTTCAGATTCCCAAAAATAGGTTCCATTTTTTCCGATAACTATCAATTCAAATTAGGAAGTGGTTCAAAATAGCTATTTCCGATTTCAACGATTATCGCTATTGAACGGAAACAGTAATAGATACCGAAAAGCGACTTTTCGCTAACAATTCAGCGTCTTAAGACAAAGTACTGTGATTGCAACACTGCTACAACCGGAGATGGTGTGAATCTACAATCACTTCCTATTTCAATGTTGATTTCCAAATAGCAAAAACGGTAAGAGATATGCATATGAGGCGTTGGATGGTAAAGTGACGTAAGTCACTTTTGAGACATTTTGGAATATTGACGCTTATATTAGAATCGATATAGAAAATCGACCCAAAAGTACAAGGTCTTCCCAGAAAGTAATGAGATTGGCCGTCGCGCGCGTTCCAGTCGCCAACCAGCAGCGCTCTTCCGGCAAGGAACTTTGCAGTGAGGATCTAAGCTAAGCAAAGCACTGGACATCAGTCGCGGCCGAGCTCTGATACATCAAGAATCATGAAAAATGAAATGAAATCTTTAAGTTTTACGTCCCACGTTTATGCCGGCTAGGCTAAAGGAGACGGTGATGATGAGAAATGAATGAAATGGTGGAATGAAGAAAATGGGAGGAAACGGGAGAACCCCGAGGAAACCCCACGCACACAGTGTTTTCCACCACAAAGTTTCACTTGGTGGGGGCTGGGATCGAACCCGAGACCCCATGCACCAGAGGTGAACGCTCTACCACTGAGCCATCGCGGAGTAAGAATCACGTGAGGCGCAAAAGCTGTTTTTGAGTTTTGGTGATTTCAGATTTTCAAAAACAATTTTGTGAACCGTTGCTTTGCACATGTTGAGATCTTAGACGATGAACCATACACTCAAATGACGGTCGGAGTTCAGGAGATTTTTTCACTTTGACCACATTTTTGTCCAAACCATTCGTTGGTGGGCGTCCGGATCGCTTCATGTTTTCAATGGTCTCCCGTCCGTTCTTGAAATTCCTGAAGCACTGGCAAACTTGTGCCCTTGACAGGGCGTTTCTTTGTAAGCCTTCTTGGCCAAGGCAAGTGTCTCGGAAGCATTTTTGCCCAGATGAAAGCAAATTTTAATGCGAATGCTCTATTTGTAACGTTTTTTTGTTGTGACCAAAACTCAGAAACACCTTTTCCGCCAAGTGATCTTTACTGCATGAGAGCTCGGACGCTACTGATGCCCAGTGCGTTGCTTAGCTTAGACTTCCCCACTACTAATTCCCTTTCTGCGGAGCGCGCTGCTGGCGACTGGAGCGCAGGGCGACGGCTAATCTAATTACTTTCTGAACAGACCTTGTACAACGTTCTGCTGTGAATCCTTTATGTTGCTAAGGTATGTTGCCAACTCGGAAAGTGCAGAATGTCAGAATATAGAGACAGGGTTCTTGTATTATATTTTCAGTGAAATAGCACACAATTGAGGGGTTGGAAGGAAAAGTGGTGATGCTTATTTCTAGATATTTAGATACATATTAAAATAAGTACAGGAAATTCTACAAGTATACTATTATAGATTTCTATCCCTATATAACTAGAAGTTTATCTGTGAAGACTCGTTATGTAGGTATAAGTTCATAAGTTTGTAGAATTACCTATATTTAATCTAGTAAACACATCAGTATCTAAATTAACGAGTAATATTGACTTAACGCTGCTTTGCCATCAAACCACTGGTGTATGTTGACAAAAACAAGTCACAGAAACAAAGTGGCAACATCAATGTAAACAGAAACATGAATAAGGAAGACATACTGGAACATTATACGTCATCATTACTGTCACAGTACACGTCATTATCATCATCTTCATGCTGGTCACTGTCCTTTGGTAAGGTGGTATAAATGACAACAACCCAATTACGTTCTTCTTTAGATTCCTGATGACTCGAGGCCCTTTGTAAAGTGGTTCTAGTCGAATCTTGTCTAACTTAAGCCACTTTGCCGTGCAGGATCATCGTAAAAATGAATTTACGACGTTCTTTGTGCTGCCATCTCTTGGTCTATTTTTAACTCTGAGATACGCAACTTTCGTTATGGTTTCAAGTTCACGAAAATGACTTAACCCTTAAGGGATCCGGGGTTTTGGGGGTATTTTTTAGACTTTCAATCAAGCAGCTACTGCATCGTTACTATTGATCCTAGGATCATGGTTCATGCCTCATTCTCTTCAGAATGAAGCTGGCTTTCAAATGGTAACACTTGCATGCCCATATCGTATACCAGAAGAGGGAAAATTGATATCAAAAAGGAAAATTTCAGAGGGAATATTATTTTCACACTTTGGGCCCCTCTGGAGCGGCCCTGTGTGAACGTAGAGATCTCAAAAAATCTGATAAATAGTACTTGGTAGACTGAATGTGTGTGCCAAATTTCAAGTTTCTATCTTGAATACTAAAGGCGGGAGAAATTTTATCAAGAATCCCCACAATGCCCAAATTACCGCAAAAGACCATGATGTCAGGTAAAAAATTTCCTGAGACATCCCTAATTACCCTAGGGTCATGTTTCGCCCATCATTCTCTTCATAATAGAACTGCCTTTCAGACAGTACGACTCACGTGTCTCCATCATGTATCCAAGGCGGGAAAAATCCCGAAGAAAGGGATTTTTGGTCTAAATATCCCTTTTTTCAACTTTTTGCCCCTCTGGACCCCCTTTTTTAACGCAGAAATCTGAAAAAATCTGGTAAATAATACTCGGTGGACTGAATGTTTGTGCAAAATTTCAATCTTCTACGTGCAAAAATAAGCCCACCAAAAAATAGGCTTAATAAGAAAAAATATATATTTTAAAATTATGACGTCATCACCTCCTATGTCTGGACTCAGGAAGGTGTGAAACCATACGTAAGGTCTTCTACAATGCCTCTGGACTTGAAAAACAAAAAAAAAACCTGGACGAAAAAGCTCAAATAGAAGGGTTATAACACAATGTACCATGAAACACCCGTATGATACAAATTGTACCATCGGGTCCCTTAAGGGTTAATATCATTAAAAAAAAGAGTTACACCACTTTGCCATCCAACACCTCATATCGAAATGTTTTTTTCTTTTTTTTTTTTTTAATATTTTCAGATTCCCAAGAATAGGTTCCATTTGTTCCGATAACTCTCTATTCAAACTGGAAGTGATTCAAAACAGCGATTTCCAGTTTTAACATTTATCGCCATAGAACAAAACTGTAATAGACAGCGACAAACGGTATTCTACAACCGATACAGCGTCCCAAGAGCATACAGAGTGAGTCAAAAGTCCCTTACCACTCTTATAAAATTAAAAAGAGTTTAGATGGCCGGAGTTGGTAGTTGTAGGGACACGTTAGGCTGTGGGGGAACCTTTATTCCACATGTCAGGTTAACAGCCACCATCTTGCTGTCTGCCATTTGGAATTTTGCTCAAAACTTTTAAATTGGAAGGAGCTCAGAGAATATATGAAACAGAACTAGAAATTTCAGAGAAACTCAGTAAGATTTGACATAGCTGTAATAATTATAAAGTTATAGTCACATGGAACTCAGATTACCTCTTTCAAAATGTGTTCAATGTGGTAGCCGTGTTGCACTATACACGTTTGCAGACGTGTCTTCCAAGAAGTGTGAACACGGAGCAATGTCTCAAATGTGATTTGTGCATATACAGCCTATATCCGTTGCTTTAAGTGACATAAACCCCATATCTTTTCGCCTTACACTATTGCCTTTAGGTGAACCTACAGGTAAAATTTGAATGGTGATAAATCAGGTGATCTGATAGGCCGCTCCACCGGTCCACGTCGACAAGTCCATTGACTAGGAAATTGTTCATCCAGATACTGATGAACTTGCTTTTCATAATGAGATGACACTCAATGATGTTGGCAACATAATGGAAATCTGCAATCCAGGGCCGAAACTGAGTGTTCTTACATGCCCAAGTAATACTCTGCAGTTAAGATGCCAGGAATAAGAAATGAGCCAATGATACGTGTCCCCCATATCTCACTCCGCAATATTGTTTTTCCTTAACCCTCTATTCAAACCTGAAGTGTTTCAAATGAACTATTTGAAGTTGCAACCTTTACTGCCATAGAACAAAGACAGTAAACGATACTCAGTAACGGCTTTTCATATAAGTTCAACGTCTGAGGATCAGATTCTATCTTTGATGTTATTCCTCTACTGCAGCCAGTAGTTATAAATGTACTACTTCAAGTTTGAATATTGAATTTGCATGGTTTGGAAATCTACCGTAGTTTTACCCTGTGAAGCGAAATCCATTTGTTTGTTTTGGAGTACCAAGCGAACAATCGACCAGCAAAGCCTACCCATGCCAATCAGTATTTCAAATCTTTGTTTGATGCACAGTGTACTAGTATTCCATGCGCAATTGTAAAAGTTAGTTCAGTCTTTGAAAGACACTCTCAAAACACGTGATAGAAGAGTGTCTCTTTACATTAATTAAATGAAATAAGAAAGAAGAATTCCTAGCCTTGCCTCCAGTAATAATACTTAATCTAGTATTACGTAGGGACCAACCAGACGCAAGGGAAGATGCATCTGTAACATGCAAAATAAAGAAGCTGTCATTATTCAAATGCACAGGTTCTCATGTTTTAACTGAAAAACATTGCTTCCATTTTCATGCAGTTAATACTATTTTAAAGCTACATTCAAGGACATTTTTTTTCTTCTCCAGTATGCAATTAAATGAGAAAATTTTTTGTGTATTTTAATGAAGTAAGATTACTATATACAGGACTATTGGATATGAAAGAAATGTATTTAACATGTTATAAAATCGAAAGTTATTATTAAATATTGAATGTTTATTCACTAAAAAATAAATAAATAAAACAAAATTGGTAGGCCAATAAGTTCTTGGTAGTAAAATAAATACAAAATCTAAGTCAATCTAATGAAGATAAATATTTAGTGACATTCAAAAACTGCATTTAAGTCATAAATATCATTTGAATCAGTGATGTCGAAACGCCGGCCTGCGAATAAAAACTAGTACTGTGTGATTTGTTCTCTCCGGCTATCCAAAAAAATACTCTGAATCAAGACTTGATTTTTAACCTTGAAACTTTGAATTGCCCCGGAATCTGAATATCCCGGAACTTGGAATACGAATGAAAAATTCGACCAAATTTTGCCATTGGAATACGAAGGTCCAGCGCGTATTTCCTTTATTTTATGCTTACGTTTCTCTAGCAGTACTTTGACGTACAGTTAGGTTTCGGAAACTGGAGTGAAAGAATCTCGTGTGATCTTCGCTACAGATGTTATACCTTTGCACCTTACTTGTGTTATTTTCTTGTATAGCATATTTGCCATAGTCCTAAAACGTTCATTTTTATTCAAGTATTGTTTTTATTTGATAATACCTTTTTGTCTTCTTCTAAGTCTTTTTCCCAGCTAGCTGGGGTTGGCTTTTCGGATCGCTTTCCACCACCTGTTTCTATCTTGTGTCATATCCTCTGTGACACCACACTGCAACATATTGTTCTTAGCAAAATCTCCCCACTACTTCTTTGACCGGCCTCAGGCCCATTTTCCACTCACTTCGATAGCATCTACTCGGTGAGTTACGTATTTCAAAGGTCTTCTTTTTTACATGCCCAAACAATCACAGTCTACTTTCTTGCAGTTTTTTCTACTACTGGTCTCACCTTTACTGTTTTCCGATCACTTCATTCTTAATTTTGTCCTTTCTCCTCACTCCACTCATCTACCGCAGTATCTTCATCTGCGCAATATATAACTTCTGTTCCTCTCTCTCTTCCTCATCGTCCAACATTCCGCTCCATATAATAAGGCAAATGTCATTACTGTTTTATAAACTTTTCCTTTAAGGCGTATTCGTACTCTAAGGTCATACAACTCTCCTGCCACTTCTTTCCATTTCATCCAACCACCCCCTGATTCTGCTGTTTACACCTTCTTCTATTTCTTTATTTTTCTCCAGTATTGATCTCAAGTACTTGAATTCCTTCGTCATTATCACCTCTTTTTCGTCCAGTTGTATTATTGTATTTTCGATTACATTTGTCTTAGTTTTACTAATTCTAAGCCCTTTGCTCTCCAATGCTTCTCTCCATACATTTAATTTCTCTTGCAGAGCTCTTGGTCTCACTTACCAGCACGATGCTATCCTCAAATAGCATATTTCAAGGTGCTAAATTTTTAATACTCTTTGTAAGTTCGTTCATCACAATTGTGAAAAGATATGGGCTGAGACTAGAACTCTGATGAAGTCCCACTTGAGCAACGAACTCTTCTGTTATTCCGCATGTGCTCTTCACTTCTGTCCTACATCAGTCATACATATCTTGAATTACACAGGCATATGTGTTTGGAACATACTTCTTCTTCAGTGTCCACCAAATAAGATCCCGTGGCACTCTATCTCCAGGTTGATAAAAACGATATGAAGGTCCTTCTGGTATTCTCTATACTTTTCCATTAAGTGCAAATATTGCATCCGTTGTCGATCGCCCTGGCATGAAACCAAATTGATTCTCTGTAACTTCGGTATCTTCTCTCGATCTTACTTCTATCACTTTCTCCCAGAGTTCCATTGCATGGCTCGTAAGTTCTATTTCTCTGTAGTTGCCACATTTTTTCACATCTTCTTAAAAAGCAGTACAATTTATCTGCTTTTCCATTCGTTTGTCATGTTTCTTGTTTTCAATATCCTATTAAAAAGTCGAGTAGACCACTGTACTCCTTTACCTAAACTTTTCCATGCTTTAATAGGGAGATTATCCGGTCCTGGAGCTTTAGCATTTTCATCTTTTTCATGGCAGTTTCTACTTCTACTATTGTCACAGGCCGAACCAGTCGCTGATTCGTGGATAGATTTTCGCAAGTTTTCCTCGGGTTTTCTTCATTGAAGAGTTCCTGTAAATATTCCTTCCACCTCTACTTTATCTCCTCACTTGTTAGAGCCTTGTTATTTTCGTCCTTGATGCAGCGTCCTCTCTCTTACTTTCGAAAGCTTGTATATCATCTTTTCTCCCCTTTTTGTTTCCAGGTTGTTGTACATCATAAGCCTAGTCTTTTGCTACACTAACTGCCTTCTTGGTGTTCTTAGGTTCTTTGTAATAGACCAGATCTAGTTGATTGCCAGAGTTCTGTCATTTTTTGTATCATTCCTTTTTCTTCTTCACAACTGCCTGAACTTCTTTATTCCACCATCATGTTTCTTATCAATGAGGCTCCTTCCATTTGTTTCTTCCACAACTTCTCTTTCTATTTCCCTAACTAATACTGATACTCTGGTCCATTCCCCTTCCCTGAGCAACTCTTCTTCCCTTATTTGGAATGCCTGGAATGTGGTGATATTCTTTCGAATCTTTTTAGAACTTGTCGCATCTAATTTCCACTACTTCGTAAACATTTTATCGTCTTCTTCCCACTTTGATAAAGATTTCGGTTACTACAAGGCGATGTTGCTCCGTTAGACTCTCACCTGGTATTACTTAGCAACCCTTTGCATCATGTAGGTTTTGTCCTCTCCCGAAAATGAAGTCGCCACTCTTATATGTAAGATATTGTTCTTTCTTCTTATAGAAAGTATTCAGGGTAGCCAGATCGTATGCTTCTGCCAGTTGTAGTATATTCTCGCCTTCCTTATTTTTGTTCTCTAATCCGTATCCTCCATATATTCTTTCATATCCTGATCTTGGTCGTGCTAAATGCCCATTTTGATTTCCTGCTAGAACAAGTTTCTCATGTAATGAACAATTTTGCAGTGTACTATCTAGTTCCATCGAAAATGCTTTGTTTGTCTCTTCGTCATACCCAACTTGCGGGTATAAGCGCTGATTATATTCAGGGTTTCTCCTTCTTCTAGCACTAGCTTGACTATAATAATTCTGTCGCTTACTCTTTTCTCCTTCATATTCTTATCCAACACAATTCTAGCGCCATTCTTTCGGTTATTGTTCCCCGTATATATAAGTTTAGTATCCATTTCCTATTTCCTTTGACCTTGAACCCTTCCACTTAGTTTCTTGGATGCACGTTAACGTTATGCTCACTCTTCTTCTTAGCAGCGTCCCCGATAACTCATAGCTCCTGCCTGTCAAGGTTCCAACGTCGTCCAAGGTCATGGAACGTCCCTATTCTAATCTACTATTTTTTTAAATTATTCATTATCTTGAAATTCAGTGTATTTCATGTTAAAATCATATGAGTTCGTGGAACCCATGAACGAATCAATCCAATTTCTATTATTTTAAACAAAGAGAGAGAGAGAGAAGAAGAAGAAGAAGAAGAAGAAAACTTGGTTTGGAATTCAAATAGGCTTTTTAGAACGAATTAAGTTCGTATTCCGGGGTATCACTGTATTTTCCTAACCTTTTGGTTACAAGTACATTCTCCAAAATAAATACATTTTTTCCCTTAGGAAAAATGCAAATGTCATACTTTTAAATGATTGTACTTTAGACTCCAAACGGCCTTCACACATGAAACAAGAAGCAGAATCGGAAAATACAAAACAAGATTTAGAAAATGTATGACTTACGTCCATTTTTGACATTATAACCTCAAGAGAGAGGGAAAGAAAGTGAAAAATGGACTCAAGTTGGATCCTTAATTTGTTCTGTTCCAAGGTGTGTTAGAAATTGGTCATCACTGGTTTAAATAATCTACAAATATATCTGACACAGTTCATTTGTAGAGGACACACAATAGCATTGAAGAAACAAGCATTAAATTCTTTGTATATCTTACAAAAGTCAAAACAATGTAAGGTGTTTCAATACTAAATTACTTAATACATTTTGGGAATACAGTTTTTTCATAAAGTCTGGACGGATTTAATTTGCTTATAATTTTCATAAAAATGCTCATAATGAAATCAAATAAAGTGCAAACGGTAGCGGAAGGATTAAATTTTTAGTTGGCAACACTGTTAGATAAGCGGCAACTCTGAACACGTTGAGAGAGGGAGGGCAAGGGTCATTTTATTACCAAATTCCATCCATTGTTGTTTTCACTGTTGTTTCAATGTTGACTGTTAAAAGTAAGTTGTAAGCTGTATTGGTGTGTGTGTCTTTTAAAGAAATAAATAAATGAAAAACTCCTCTGAGAAGACTATTTTTTTTTCGTATCAAAGATGGCGTCGGTGAAAGAGAAAGCGCAATGTGTTCTGTGGTACGCAGAGCTAAAATCACCAATTCTGGTTTGTCGAGGGTTCACCAAAGAGTTAAAAAAGCCGGTGTCACGGTGAAAACCTGCATCGTGAAAAATGTACCGGGGGGTACAAAATCACCGGAGATTTCTTACCCCCCGGTAAGAAATCCCCGGGGAATTTGTACCCCTCTTGCTGTTTTAAAATCTATAAGTGGAAAGTAAACTTCAATGGTATGAATCGACTCGACATTACCAAATGACTCGATTAAGATAGTTCCAACACTATTGTTATAACTTCCCTTTGATCTAGCCGAGGGGGGTAAGATTTCTCCGGGGAATTTGTACCCCCTTTGCTGTTTTAAAATCTATAAATCGAAAGTAAACGTCAATGGTATCAATCGACTGGACATTGCCAAAGGACTCGATTAAGATAGTTCCGACACTATAGTTATAAGTTTCCTTTGATCTAGCCGAGGGGGGTAAGATTTCACCGGGGAATTTGTACCCCCCTTGCTGTTTTAAAATCTATAAGTGGAAAGTAAACGTCAATGGTACCAATCGACTGGACATTGCCAAAGGACTCGATAAAGATAGTTCCGACACTATTGTTATAATTTCCCTTTGATCTAGCCGAGGGGGTAAGATTTCACCGGGGAATTTGTACCCCCTTTGCTATTTTAAAATCTATAAGTGGAAAGTAAACTTTAATGGTATCAATCGACTGGACATTGTCAAAGGACTCGAATAAGATAGTTCCGACACTATTGTTATAATTTCCCTTTGATCTAGCCGAGGGGGGTAAGATTTCACCGGGGAATTTGTACCCCCCTTGCTGTTTTAAAAAATATAAGTGGAAAGTAAACGTCAATGGTATCAACCGACTGGACATTGCCAAAGGACTCGAATAAGATAGTTCCGACACTATTGTTATAATTTGCCTTTGATCTAGCCGAGGGGATAAGATTTCACCGGGGAATTTGTACCCCCTTTGCTATTTTAAAATCTATAAGTGGAAAGTAAACTTTAATGGTATCAATCGACTGGACATTGTCAAAGGACTCGAATAAGATAGTTCCGACACTATTGTTATAATTTCCCTTTGATCTAGCCGAGGGGGGTAAGATTTCACCGGGGAATTTGTACCCCCTTTGCTATTTTAAAATCTATAAGTGGAAAGTAAACTTTAATGGTATCAATCGACTGGACATTGCCAAAGGACTCGATAAAGATAGTTCCGACACTATTGTTATAATTTCCCTTTGATCTAGCCGAGGGGGGTAAGATTTCACCGGGGAATTTGTACCCCCTTTGCTATTTTAAAATCAATAAGTGGAAAGTAAACTTTAATGGTATCAATCGACTGGACATTGCCAAAGGACTCGATAAAGATAGTTCCGACACTATTGTTATAATTTCCCTTTGATCTAGCCGAGGGGGGTAAGATTTCACCGGGGAATTTGTACCCCCTTTGCTATTTTAAAATCTATAAGTGGAAAGTAAACTTTAATGGTATCAATCGACTAGACATTGTCAAAGGACTCGAATAAGATAGTTCCGACACTATTGTTATAATTTCCCTTTGATCTAGCCGAGGGGGGTAAGATTTCACCGGGGAATTTGTACCCCCTTTGCTATTTTAAAATCTATAAGTGGAAAGTAAACTTTAATGGTATCAATCGACTGGACATTGTCAAAGGACTCGAATAAGATAGTTCCGACACTATTGTTATAATTTCCCTTTGATCTAGCTGAGGGGGGTAACATTTCACCGGGGAATTTGTACCCCCTTTGCTATTTTAAAATCTATAAGTGGAAAGTAAACTTTAATGGTATCAATCGACTGGACATTGCCAAAGGACTCGAATAAGATAGTTCCGACACTATTGTTATAATTTCCCTTTGATCTAGCCGAGGGGGGTAAGATTTCACCGGGGAATTTGTACCCCCTTTGCTATTTTAAAATCTATAAGTGGAAAGTAAACTTTAATGGTATCAATCGACTGGACATTGTCAAAGGACTCGAATAAGATAGTTCCGACACTATTGTTATAATTTCCCTTTGATCTAGCTGAGGGGGGTAACATTTCACCGGGGAATTTGTACCCCCTTTGCTATTTTAAAATCTATAAGTGGAAAGTAAACTTTAATGGTATCAATCGACTGGACATTGTCAAAGGACTCGAATAAGATAGTTCCGACACTATTGTTATAATTTCCCTTTGATCTAGCCGAGGGGGGTAAGATTTCACCGGGGAATTTGTACCCCCTTTGCTATTTTAAAATCTATAAGTGGAAAGTAAACTTTAATGGTATCAATCGACTGGACATTGTCAAAGGACTCGAATAAGATAGTTCCGACACTATTGTTATAATTTCCCTTTGATCTAGCCGAGGGGGGTAAGATTTCACCGGGGAATTTGTACCCCCTTTGCTATTTTAAAATCTATAAGTGGAAAGTAAACTTTAATGGTATCAATCGACTGGACATTGTCAAAGGACTCGCATAAGATAGTTCCGACACTATTGTTATAATTTCCCTTTGATCTAGCCGAGGGGGGTAAGATTTCACCGGGGAATTTGTACCCCCTTTGCTATTTTAAAATCAATAAGTGGAAAGTAAACTTTAATGGTATCAATCGACTGGACATTGTCAAAGGACTCGAATAAGATAGTTCCGACACTATTGTTATAATTTCCCTTTGATCTAGCCGAGGGGGGTAAGATTTCACCGGGGAATTTGTACCCCCCTTGCTGTTTAAAAATATTTGTGGAAAGTAAACTTTAATGGTATCAATCGACTGGACATTGTCAAAGGACTCGAATAAGATAGTTCCGACACTATTGTTATAATTTCCCTTTGATCTAGCCGAGGGGGGTAAGATTTCACCGGGGAATTTGTACCCCCTTTGCTATTTTAAAATCTATAAGCGGAAAGTAAACTTTAATGTTATCAATCGACTGGACATTGTCAAAGGACTCGAATAAGATAGTTCCGACACTATTGTTATAATTTCCCTTTGATCTAGCCGAGGGGGGTAAGATTTCACCGGGGAATTTGTACCCCCCTTGCTGTTTTAAAATCTATAAGTGGAAAGTAAACGTCAATGGTACCAATCGACTGGACATTGCCAAAGGACTCGATAAAGATAGTTCCGACACTATTGTTATAATTTCCCTTTGATCTAGCCGAGGGGGTAAGATTTCACCGGGGAATTTGTACCCCCTTTGCTATTTTAAAATCTATAAGTGGAAAATAAACTTTAATGGTATCAATCGACTGGACATTGTCAAAGGACTCGAATAAGATAGTTCCGACACTATTGTTATAATTTCCCTTTGATCTAGCCGAGGGGGGTAAGATTTCACCGGGGAATTTGTACCCCCCTTGCTGTTTTAAAAAATATAAGTGGAAAGTAAACGTCAATGGTATCAACCGACTGGACATTGCCAAAGGACTCGAATAAGATAGTTCCGACACTATTGTTATAATTTGCCTTTGATCTAGCCGAGGGGATAAGATTTCACCGGGGAATTTGTACCCCCTTTGCTATTTTAAAATCTATAAGTGGAAAGTAAACTTTAATGGTATCAATCGACTGGACATTGTCAAAGGACTCGAATAAGATAGTTCCGACACTATTGTTATAATTTCCCTTTGATCTAGCCGAGGGGGGTAAGATTTCACCGGGGAATTTGTACCCCCTTTGCTATTTTAAAATCTATAAGTGGAAAGTAAACTTTAATGGTATCAATCGACTGGACATTGCCAAAGGACTCGATAAAGATAGTTCCGACACTATTGTTATAATTTCCCTTTGATCTAGCCGAGGGGGGTAAGATTTCACCGGGGAATTTGTACCCCCTTTGCTATTTTAAAATCAATAAGTGGAAAGTAAACTTTAATGGTATCAATCGACTGGACATTGTCAAAGGACTCGAATAAGATAGTTCCGACACTATTGTTATAATTTCCCTTTGATCTAGCCGAGGGGGGTAAGATTTCACCGGGGAATTTGTACCCCCTTGCTGTTTAAAAATATTTGTGGAAAGTAAACTTTAATGGTATCAATCGACTGGACATTGTCAAAGGACTCGAATAAGATAGTTCCGACACTATTGTTATAATTTCCCTTTGATCTAGCCGAGGGGGGTAAGATTTCACCGGGGAATTTGTACCCCCTTTGCTATTTTAAAATCTATAAGCGGAAAGTAAACTTTAATGTTATCAATCGACTGGACATTGTCAAAGGACTCGAATAAGATAGTTCCGACACTATTGTTATAATTTCCCTTTGATCTAGCCGAGGGGGGTAAGATTTCACCGGGGAATTTGTACCCCCCTTGCTGTTTTAAAATCTATAAGTGGAAAGTAAACGTCAATGGTACCAATCGACTGGACATTGCCAAAGGACTCGATAAAGATAGTTCCGAATCTATTGTTATAATTTCCCTTTGATCTAGCCGAGGGGGTAAGATTTCACCGGGGAATTTGTACCCTTTTTGCTATTTTAAAATCTATAAGTGGAAAGTAAACTTTAATGGTATCAATCGACTGGACATTGTCAAAGGACTCGAATAAGATAGTTCCGACACTATTGTTATAATTTCCCTTTGATCTAGCCGAGGGGGTAAGATTTCACCGGGGAATTTGTACCCCCTTGCTGTTTTAAAAAATATAAGTGGAAAGTAAACGTCAATGGTATCAACCGACTGGACATTGCCAAAGGACTCGAATAAGATAGTTCCGACACTATTGTTATAATTTGCCTTTGATCTAGCCGAGGGGATAAGATTTCACCGGGGAATTTGTACCCCCTTTGTTATTTTAAAATCTATAAGTGGAAAGTAAACTTTAATGGTATCAATCGACTGGACATTGTCAAAGGACTCGAATAAGATAGTTCCGACACTATTGTTATAATTTCCCTTTGATCTAGCCGAGGGGGGTAAGATTTCACCGGGGAATTTGTACCCCCTTTGCTATTTTAAAATCTATAAGTGGAAAGTAAACTTTAATGGTATCAATCGACTGGACATTGCCAAAGGACTCGATAAAGATAGTTCCGACACTATTGTTATAATTTCCCTTTGATCTAGCCGAGGGGGGTAAGATTTCACCGGGGAATTTGTACCCCCTTTGCTATTTTAAAATCAATAAGTGGAAAGTAAACTTTAATGGTATCAATCGACTGGACATTGCCAAAGGACTCGATAAAGATAGTTCCGACACTATTGATATAATTTCCCTTTGATCTAGCCGAGGGGGGTAAGATTTCACCGGGGAATTTGTACCCCCTTTGCTATTTTAAAATCTATAAGTGGAAAGTAAACTTTAATGGTATCAATCGACTAGACATTGTCAAAGGACTCGAATAAGATAGTTCCGACACTATTGTTATAATTTCCCTTTGATCTAGCCGAGGGGGGTAAGATTTCACCGGGGAATTTGTACCCCCTTTGCTATTTTAAAATCTATAAGTGGAAAGTAAACTTTAATGGTATCAATCGACTGGACATTGTCAAAGGACTCGAATAAGATAGTTCCGACACTATTGTTATAATTTCCCTTTGATCTAGCCGAGGGGGGTAAGATTTCACCGGGGAATTTGTACCCCCTTTGCTATTTTAAAATCTATAAGTGGAAAGTAAACTTTAATGGTATCAATCGACTGGACATTGCCAAAGGACTCGATAAAGGTAGTTCCGACACTATTGTTATAATTTCCCTTTGATCTAGCCGAGGGGGGTAAGATTTCACCGGGGAATTTGTACCCCTTTGCTATTTTAAAATCTATAAGTGGAAAGTAAACTTTAATGGTATCAATCGACTGGACATTGCCAAAGGACTCGATAAAGATAGTTCCGACACTATTGTTATAATTTCCCTTTGATCTAGCCGAGGGGGGTAAGATTTCACCGGGGAATTTGTACCCCCCTTGCTGTTTTAAAATCTATAAGTGGAAAGTAAACGTCAATGGTACCAATCGACTGGACATTGCCAAAGGACTCGATAAAGATAGTTCCGACACTATTGTTATAATTTCCCTTTGATCTAGCCGAGGGGGTAAGATTTCACCGGGGAATTTGTACCCCCTTTGCTATTTTAAAATCTATAAGTGGAAAGTAAACTTTAATGGTACCAATCGACTGGACATTGCCAAAGGACTCGATAAAGATAGTTCCGACACTATTGTTATAATTTCCCTTTGATCTAGCCGAGGGGGTAAGATTTCACCGGGGAATTTGTACCCCCTTTGCTATTTTAAAATCTATAAGTGGAAAGTAAACTTTAATGGTATCAATCGACTGGACATTGCCAAAGGACTCGATTAAGATAGTTCCGACACTATAGTTATAAGTTTCCTTTGATCTAGCCGAGGGGGGTAAGATTTCACCGGGGAATTTGTACCCCCCTTGCTGTTTTAAAATCTATAAATGGAAAGTAAACGTCAATGGTACCAATCGACTGGACATTGCCAAAGGACTCGATAAAGATAGTTCCGACACTATTGTTATAATTTCCCTTTGATCTAGCCGAGGGGGTAAGATTTCACCGGGGAATTTGTACCCCCTTTGCTATTTTAAAATCTATAAGTGGAAAGTAAACTTTAATGGTATCAATCGACTGGACATTGTCAAAGGACTCGAATAAGATAGTTCCGACACTATTGTTATAATTTCCCTTTGATCTAGCCGAGGGGGGTAAGATTTCACCGGGGAATTTGTACCCCCCTTGCTGTTTTAAAAAATATAAGTGGAAAGTAAACGTCAATGGTATCAACCGACTGGACATTGCCAAAGGACTCGAATAAGATAGTTCCGACACTATTGTTATAATTTGCCTTTGATCTAGCCGAGGGGATAAGATTTCACCGGGGAATTTGTACCCCCTTTGCTATTTTAAAATCTATAAGTGGAAAGTAAACTTTAATGGTATCAATCGACTGGACATTGTCAAAGGACTCGAATAAGATAGTTCCGACACTATTGTTATAATTTCCCTTTGATCTAGCCGAGGGGGGTAAGATTTCACCGGGGAATTTGTACCCCCTTTGCTATTTTAAAATCTATAAGTGGAAAGTAAACTTTAATGGTATCAATCGACTGGACATTGCCAAAGGACTCGATAAAGATAGTTCCGACACTATTGTTATAATTTCCCTTTGATCTAGCCGAGGGGGGTAAGATTTCACCGGGGAATTTGTACCCCCTTTGCTATTTTAAAATCAATAAGTGGAAAGTAAACTTTAATGGTATCAATCGACTGGACATTGCCAAAGGACTCGATAAAGATAGTTCCGACACTATTGTTATAATTTCCCTTTGATCTAGCCGAGGGGGGTAAGATTTCACCGGGGAATTTGTACCCCCTTTGCTATTTTAAAATCTATAAGTGGAAAGTAAACTTTAATGGTATCAATCGACTAGACATTGTCAAAGGACTCGAATAAGATAGTTCCGACACTATTGTTATAATTTCCCTTTGATCTAGCCGAGGGGGGTAAGATTTCACCGGGGAATTTGTACCCCCTTTGCTATTTTAAAATCTATAAGTGGAAAGTAAACTTTAATGGTATCAATCGACTGGACATTGTCAAAGGACTCGAATAAGATAGTTCCGACACTATTGTTATAATTTCCCTTTGATCTAGCTGAGGGGGGTAACATTTCACCGGGGAATTTGTACCCCCTTTGCTATTTTAAAATCTATAAGTGGAAAGTAAACTTTAATGGTATCAATCGACTGGACATTGCCAAAGGACTCGAATAAGATAGTTCCGACACTATTGTTATAATTTCCCTTTGATCTAGCCGAGGGGGGTAAGATTTCACCGGGGAATTTGTACCCCCTTTGCTATTTTAAAATCTATAAGTGGAAAGTAAACTTTAATGGTATGAATCGACTGGACATTGTCAAAGGACTCGAATAAGATAGTTCCGACACTATTGTTATAATTTCCCTTTGATCTAGCTGAGGGGGGTAACATTTCACCGGGGAATTTGTACCCCCTTTGCTATTTTAAAATCTATAAGTGGAAAGTAAACTTTAATGGTATCAATCGACTGGACATTGTCAAAGGACTCGAATAAGATAGTTCCGACACTATTGTTATAATTTCCCTTTGATCTAGCCGAGGGGGGTAAGATTTCACCGGGGAATTTGTACCCCCTTTGCTATTTTAAAATCTATAAGTGGAAAGTAAACTTTAATGGTATCAATCGACTGGACATTGTCAAAGGACTCGAATAAGATAGTTCCGACACTATTGTTATAATTTCCCTTTGATCTAGCCGAGGGGGGTAAGATTTCACCGGGGAATTTGTACCCCCTTTGCTATTTTAAAATCTATAAGTGGAAAGTAAACTTTAATGGTATCAATCGACTGGACATTGTCAAAGGACTCGCATAAGATAGTTCCGACACTATTGTTATAATTTCCCTTTGATCTAGCCGAGGGGGGTAAGATTTCACCGGGGAATTTGTACCCCCTTTGCTATTTTAAAATCAATAAGTGGAAAGTAAACTTTAATGGTATCAATCGACTGGACATTGTCAAAGGACTCGAATAAGATAGTTCCGACACTATTGTTATAATTTCCCTTTGATCTAGCCGAGGGGGGTAAGATTTCACCGGGGAATTTGTACCCCCCTTGCTGTTTAAAAATATTTGTGGAAAGTAAACTTTAATGGTATCAATCGACTGGACATTGTCAAAGGACTCGAATAAGATAGTTCCGACACTATTGTTATAATTTCCCTTTGATCTAGCCGAGGGGGGTAAGATTTCACCGGGGAATTTGTACCCCCTTTGCTATTTTAAAATCTATAAGCGGAAAGTAAACTTTAATGTTATCAATCGACTGGACATTGTCAAAGGACTCGAATAAGATAGTTCCGACACTATTGTTATAATTTCCCTTTGATCTAGCCGAGGGGGGTAAGATTTCACCGGGGAATTTGTACCCCCCTTGCTGTTTTAAAATCTATAAGTGGAAAGTAAACGTCAATGGTACCAATCGACTGGACATTGCCAAAGGACTCGATAAAGATAGTTCCGACACTATTGTTATAATTTCCCTTTGATCTAGCCGAGGGGGTAAGATTTCACCGGGGAATTTGTACCCCCTTTGCTATTTTAAAATCTATAAGTGGAAAGTAAACTTTAATGGTATCAATCGACTGGACATTGTCAAAGGACTCGAATAAGATAGTTCCGACACTATTGTTATAATTTCCCTTTGATCTAGCCGAGGGGGGTAAGATTTCACCGGGGAATTTGTACCCCCCTTGCTGTTTTAAAAAATATAAGTGGAAAGTAAACGTCAATGGTATCAACCGACTGGACATTGCCAAAGGACTCGAATAAGATAGTTCCGACACTATTGTTATAATTTGCCTTTGATCTAGCCGAGGGGATAAGATTTCACCGGGGAATTTGTACCCCCTTTGCTATTTTAAAATCTATAAGTGGAAAGTAAACTTTAATGGTATCAATCGACTGGACATTGTCAAAGGACTCGAATAAGATAGTTCCGACACTATTGTTATAATTTCCCTTTGATCTAGCCGAGGGGGGTAAGATTTCACCGGGGAATTTGTACCCCCTTTGCTATTTTAAAATCTATAAGTGGAAAGTAAACTTTAATGGTATCAATCGACTGGACATTGCCAAAGGACTCGATAAAGATAGTTCCGACACTATTGTTATAATTTCCCTTTGATCTAGCCGAGGGGGGTAAGATTTCACCGGGGAATTTGTACCCCCTTTGCTATTTTAAAATCAATAAGTGGAAAGTAAACTTTAATGGTATCAATCGACTGGACATTGTCAAAGGACTCGAATAAGATAGTTCCGACACTATTGTTATAATTTCCCTTTGATCTAGCCGAGGGGGGTAAGATTTCACCGGGGAATTTGTACCCCCCTTGCTGTTTAAAAATATTTGTGGAAAGTAAACTTTAATGGTATCAATCGACTGGACATTGTCAAAGGACTCGAATAAGATAGTTCCGACACTATTGTTATAATTTCCCTTTGATCTAGCCGAGGGGGGTAAGATTTCACCGGGGAATTTGTACCCCCTTTGCTATTTTAAAATCTATAAGCGGAAAGTAAACTTTAATGTTATCAATCGACTGGACATTGTCAAAGGACTCGAATAAGATAGTTCCGACACTATTGTTATAATTTCCCTTTGATCTAGCCGAGGGGGGTAAGATTTCACCGGGGAATTTGTACCCCCCTTGCTGTTTTAAAATCTATAAGTGGAAAGTAAACGTCAATGGTACCAATCGACTGGACATTGCCAAAGGACTCGATAAAGATAGTTCCGAATCTATTGTTATAATTTCCCTTTGATCTAGCCGAGGGGGTAAGATTTCACCGGGGAATTTGTACCATTTTTGCTGTTTTAAAATCTATAAGTGGAAAGTAAACTTTAATGGTATCAATCGACTGGACATTGTCAAAGGACTCGAATAAGATAGTTCCGACACTATTGTTATAATTTCCCTTTGATCTAGCCGAGGGGGGTAAGATTTCACCGGGGAATTTGTACCCCCCTTGCTGTTTTAAAAAATATAAGTGGAAAGTAAACGTCAATGGTATCAACCGACTGGACATTGCCAAAGGACTCGAATAAGATAGTTCCGACACTATTGTTATAATTTGCCTTTGATCTAGCCGAGGGGATAAGATTTCACCGGGGAATTTGTACCCCCTTTGCTATTTTAAAATCTATAAGTGGAAAGTAAACTTTAATGGTATCAATCGACTGGACATTGTCAAAGGACTCGAATAAGATAGTTCCGACACTATTGTTATAATTTCCCTTTGATCTAGCCGAGGGGGGTAAGATTTCACCGGGGAATTTGTACCCCCTTTGCTATTTTAAAATCTATAAGTGGAAAGTAAACTTTAATGGTATCAATCGACTGGACATTGCCAAAGGACTCGATAAAGATAGTTCCGACACTATTGTTATAATTTCCCTTTGATCTAGCCGAGGGGGGTAAGATTTCACCGGGGAATTTGTACCCCCTTTGCTATTTTAAAATCAATAAGTGGAAAGTAAACTTTAATGGTATCAATCGACTGGACATTGCCAAAGGACTCGATAAAGATAGTTCCGACACTATTGATATAATTTCCCTTTGATCTAGCCGAGGGGGGTAAGATTTCACCGGGGAATTTGTACCCCCTTTGCTATTTTAAAATCTATAAGTGGAAAGTAAACTTTAATGGTATCAATCGACTAGACATTGTCAAAGGACTCGAATAAGATAGTTCCGACACTATTGTTATAATTTCCCTTTGATCTAGCCGAGGGGGGTAAGATTTCACCGGGGAATTTGTACCCCCTTTGCTATTTTAAAATCTATAAGTGGAAAGTAAACTTTAATGGTATCAATCGACTGGACATTGTCAAAGGACTCGAATAAGATAGTTCCGACACTATTGTTATAATTTCCCTTTGATCTAGCCGAGGGGGGTAAGATTTCACCGGGGAATTTGTACCCCCTTTGCTATTTTAAAATCTATAAGTGGAAAGTAAACTTTAATGGTATCAATCGACTGGACATTGCCAAAGGACTCGATAAAGGTAGTTCCGACACTATTGTTATAATTTCCCTTTGATCTAGCCGAGGGGGGTAAGATTTCACCGGGGAATTTGTACCCCCTTTGCTATTTTAAAATCAATAAGTGGAAAGTAAACTTTAATGGTATCAATCGACTGGACATTGCCAAAGGACTCGATAAAGATAGTTCCGACACTATTGTTATAATTTCCCTTTGATCTAGCCGAGGGGGGTAAGATTTCACCGGGGAATTTGTACCCCCCTTGCTGTTTTAAAATCTATAAGTGGAAAGTAAACGTCAATGGTACCAATCGACTGGACATTGCCAAAGGACTCGATAAAGATAGTTCCGACACTATTGTTATAATTTCCCTTTGATCTAGCCGAGGGGGTAAGATTTCACCGGGGAATTTGTGCCCCCTTTGCTATTTTAAAATCTATAAGTGGAAAGTAAACTTTAATGGTATCAATCGACTGGACATTGTCAAAGGACTCGAATAAGATAGTTCCGACACTATTGTTATAATTTCCCTTTGATCTAGCCGAGGGGGGTAAGATTTCACCGGGGAATTTGTACCCCCCTTGCTGTTTTAAAAAATATAAGTGGAAAGTAAACGTCAATGGTATCAACCGACTGGACATTGCCAAAGGACTCGAATAAGATAGTTCCGACACTATTGTTATAATTTGCCTTTGATCTAGCCGAGGGGATAAGATTTCACCGGGGAATTTGTACCCCCTTTGCTATTTTAAAATCTATAAGTGGAAAGTAAACTTTAATGGTATCAATCGACTGGACATTGTCAAAGGACTCGAATAAGATAGTTCCGACACTATTGTTATAATTTCCCTTTGATCTAAACGAGGGGGGTAAGATTTCACCGGGGAATTTGTACCCCCTTTGCTATTTTAAAATCTATAAGTGGAAAGTAAACTTTAATGGTATCAATCGACTGGACATTCCCAAAGGACTCGATAAAGATAGTTCCGACACTATTGTTATAATTTCCCTTTGATCTAGCCGAGGGGGGTAAGATTTCACCGGGGAATTTGTACCCCCTTTGCTATTTTAAAATCAATAAGTGGAAAGTAAACTTTAATGGTATCAATCGACTGGACATTGTCAAAGGACTCGAATAAGATAGTTCCGACACTATTGTTATAATTTCCCTTTGATCTAGCCGAGGGGGGTAAGATTTCACCGGGGAATTTGTACCCCCCTTGCTGTTTAAAAATATTTGTGGAAAGTAAACTTTAATGGTATCAATCGACTGGACATTGTCAAAGGACTCGAATAAGATAGTTCCGACACTATTGTTATAATTTCCCTTTGATCTAGCCGAGGGGGGTAAGATTTCACCGGGGAATTTGTACCCCCTTTGCTATTTTAAAATCTATAAGCGGAAAGTAAACTTTAATGTTATCAATCGACTGGACATTGTCAAAGGACTCGAATAAGATAGTTCCGACACTATTGTTATAATTTCCCTTTGATCTAGCCGAGGGGGGTAAGATTTCACCGGGGAATTTGTACCCCCCTTGCTGTTTTAAAATCTATAAGTGGAAAGTAAACGTCAATGGTACCAATCGACTGGACATTGCCAAAGGACTCGATAAAGATAGTTCCGACACTATTGTTATAATTTCCCTTTGATCTAGCCGAGGGGGTAAGATTTCACCGGGGAATTTGTACCCCTTTGCTATTTTAAAATCTATAAGTGGAAAGTAAACTTTAATGGTATCAATCGACTGGACATTGTCAAAGGACTCGAATAAGATAGTTCCGACACTATTGTTATAATTTCCCTTTGATCTAGCCGAGGGGGGTAAGATTTCACCGGGGAATTTGTACCCCCCTTGCTGTTTTAAAAAATATAAGTGGAAAGTAAACGTCAATGGTATCAACCGACTGGACATTGCCAAAGGACTCGAATAAGATAGTTCCGACACTATTGTTATAATTTGCCTTTGATCTAGCCGAGGGGATAAGATTTCACCGGGGAATTTGTACCCCCTTTGCTATTTTAAAATCTATAAGTGGAAAGTAAACTTTAATGGTATCAATCGACTGGACATTGTCAAAGGACTCGAATAAGATAGTTCCGACACTATTGTTATAATTTCCCTTTGATCTAGCCGAGGGGGGTAAGATTTCACCGGGGAATTTGTACCCCCTTTGCTATTTTAAAATCTATAAGTGGAAAGTAAACTTTAATGGTATCAATCGACTGGACATTGCCAAAGGACTCGATAAAGATAGTTCCGACACTATTGTTATAATTTCCCTTTGATCTAGCCGAGGGGGGTAAGATTTCACCGGGGAATTTGTACCCCCTTTGCTATTTTAAAATCAATAAGTGGAAAGTAAACTTTAATGGTATCAATCGACTGGAAATTGCCAAAGGACTCGATAAAGATAGTTCCGACACTATTGTTATAATTTCCCTTTGATCTAGCCGAGGGGGGTAAGATTTCACCGGGGAATTTGTACCCCCTTTGCTATTTTAAAATCTATAAGTGGAAAGTAAACTTTAATGGTATCAATCGACTAGACATTGTCAAAGGACTCGATAAAGATAGTTCCGACACTATTGTTATAATTTCCCTTTGATCTAGCCGAGGGGGGTAAGATTTCACCGGGGAATTTGTACCCCCTTTGCTATTTTAAAATCTATAAGTGGAAAGTAAACTTTAATGGTATCAATCGACTGGACATTGTCAAAGGACTCGAATAAGATAGTTCCGACACTATTGTTATAATTTCCCTTTGATCTAGCTGAGGGGGGTAACATTTCACCGGGGAATTTGTACCCCCTTTGCTATTTTAAAATCTATAAGTGGAAAGTAAACTTTAATGGTATCAATCGACTGGACATTGCCAAAGGACTCGAATAAGATAGTTCCGACACTATTGTTATAATTTCCCTTTGATCTAGCCGAGGGGGGTAAGATTTCACCGGGGAATTTGTACCCCCTTTGCTATTTAAAAATCTATAAGTGGAAAGTAAACTTTAATGGTATCAATCGACTGGACATTGTCAAAGGACTCGAATAAGATAGTTCCGACACTATTGTTATAATTTCCCTTTGATCTAGCTGAGGGGGGTAACATTTCACCGGGGAATTTGTACCCCCTTTGCTATTTTAAAATCTATAAGTGGAAAGTAAACTTTAATGGTATCAATCGACTGGACATTGTCAAAGGACTCGAATAAGATAGTTCCGACACTATTGTTATAATTTCCCTTTGATCTAGCCGAGGGGGGTAAGATTTCACCGGGGAATTTGTACCCCCTTTGCTATTTTAAAATCTATAAGTGGAAAGTAAACTTTAATGGTATCAATCGACTGGACATTGTCAAAGGACTCGAATAAGATAGTTCCGACACTATTGTTATAATTTCCCTTTGATCTAGCCGAGGGGGGTAAGATTTCACCGGGGAATTTGTACCCCCTTTGCTATTTTAAAATCTATAAGTGGAAAGTAAACTTTAATGGTATCAATCGACTGGACATTGTCAAAGGACTCGCATAAGATAGTTCCGACACTATTGTTATAATTTCCCTTTGATCTAGCCGAGGGGGGTAAGATTTCACCGGGGAATTTGTACCCCCTTTGCTATTTTAAAATCAATAAGTGGAAAGTAAACTTTAATGGTATCAATCGACTGGACATTGTCAAAGGACTCGAATAAGATAGTTCCGACACTATTGTTATAATTTCCCTTTGATCTAGCCGAGGGGGGTAAGATTTCACCGGGGAATTTGTACCCCCCTTGCTGTTTTAAAAAATATAAGTGGAAAGTAAACTTTAATGGTATCAATCGACTGGACATTGTCCAAAGGACTCGAATAAGATAGTTCCGACACTATTGTTATAATTTCCCTTTGATCTAGCCGAGGGGGTAAGATTTCACCGGGGAATTTGTACCCCCTTTGCTATTTTAAAATCTATAAGTGGAAAGTAAACTTTAATGGTATCAATCGACTGGACATTGTCAAAGGACTCGAATAAGATAGTTCCGACACTATTGTTATAATTTCCCTTTGATCTAGCCGAGGGGGGTAAGATTTCACCGGGGAATTTGTACCCCCTTTGCTATTTTAAAATCTATAAGTGGAAAGTAAACTTTAATGGTATCAATCGACTGGACATTGTCAAAGGACTCGAATAAGATAGTTCCGACACTATTGTTATAATTTCCCTTTGATCTAGCCGAGGGGGGTAAGATTTCACCGGGGAATTTGTACTACCCCCTTGCTGTCTTAAAATCTATAAGTGGAAAATGAACATTAATAGTATCAATCGACTGGACATTGCCAAAGGACTCGAATAAGATAGTTCCGACACTATTATTATAACTTCCCTTTGATCTAGCCGAGGGGGATAAGATTTCACCGGGGAATTTGTAGCCCCCTTGCTGTTTTAAAATCTATAAGTGGAAAGTAAACGTCAATGGTATCAATCGACTGGACATTGCCAAAGGCCTCGATTAAGATAGTTCCGACACTATTGTTATAATTTCCCTTTGATCTAGCCGAGGGGGATAAGATTTCACCGGGGAATTTGTACCCCCCTTGCTGTTTTAAAATCTATAAGCGGAAAGTAAACTTTAATGTTATCAATCGACTGGACATTGTCAAAGGACTCGAATAAGATAGTTCCGACACTATTGTTATAATTTCCCTTTGATCTAGCCGAGGGGGGTAAGATTTCACCGGGGAATTTGTACCCCCTTTGCTACTTTAAAATCTATAAGTGGAAAGTAAACTTTAATGGTATCAATCGACTGGACATTGTCAAAGGACTCGAATAAGATAGTTCCGACACTATTGTTATAATTTCTCTTTGATCTAGCCGAGGGGGGTAAGATTTCACCCGGGAATTTGTACCCCCTTTGCTATTTTAAAATCTATAAGTGGAAAGTAAACTTTAATGGTATCAATCGACTGGACATTGTCAAAGGACTCGAATAAGATAGTTCCGACACTATTGTTATAATTTCCCTTTGATCTAGCCGAGGGGGGTAAGATTTCACCGGGGAATTTGTACCCCCTTTGCTATTTTAAAATCTATAAGTGGAAAGTAAACTTTAATGGTATCAATCGACTGGACATTGTCAAAGGACTCGAATAAGATAGTTCCGACACTATTGTTATAATTTCCCTTTGATCTAGCCGAGGGGGTAAGATTTCACCGGGGAATTTGTACCCCCTTTGCTATTTTAAAATCTATAAGTGGAAAGTAAACTTTAATGGTATCAATCGACTGGACATTGCCAAAGGACTCGATAAAGATAGTTCCGACACTATTGTTATAATTTCCCTTTGATCTAGCCGAGGGGGGTAAGATTTCACCGGGGAATTTGTACCCCCTTTGCTATTTTAAAATCTATAAGTGGAAAGTAAACTTTAATGGTATCAATCGACTAGACATTGTCAAAGGACTCGAATAAGATAGTTCCGACACTATTGTTATAATTTCCCTTTGATCTAGCCGAGGAGGGTAAGATTTCACCGGGGAACTTGTACACCCTTTGCTATTTTAAAATCTATAAGTGGAAAGTAAACTTTAATGGTATAAATCGACTGGACATTGTCAAAGAACTCGAATAAGATAGTTCCGACACTATTGTTATAATTTCCCTTAGATCTAGCTGAGGGGGGTAACATTTCACCGGGGAATTTGTACCCCCTTTGCTATTTTAAAATCTATAAGTGGAAAGTAAACTTTAATGGTATCAATCGACTGGACATTGTCAAAGGACTCGAATAAGATAGTTCCGACACTATTGTTATAATTTCCCTTTGATCTAGCCGAGGGGGGTAAGATTTCACCGGGGAATTTGTACCCCCTTTGCTATTTTAAAATCTATAAGTGGAAAGTAAACTTTAATGGTATCAATCGACTGGACATTGTCAAAGGACTCGAATAAGATAGTTCCGACACTATTGTTATAATTTCCCTTTGATCTAGCCGAGGGGGGTAAGATTTCACCGGGGAATTTGTACCCCCTTTGCTATTTTAAAATCTATAAGTGGAAAGTAAACTTTAATGGTATCAATCGACTGGACATTGTCAAAGGACTCGAATAAGATAGTTCCGACACTATTGTTATAATTTCCCTTTGATCTAGCCGAGGGGGGTAAGATTTCACCGGGGAATTTGTACCCCCTTTGCTATTTTAAAATCTATAAGTGGAAAGTAAACTTTAATGGTATCAATCGACTGGACATTGTCAAAGGACTCGAATAAGATAGTTCCGACACTATTGTTATAATTTCCCTTTGATCTAGCCGAGGGGGGTAAGATTTCACCGGGGAATTTGTACCCCCTTTGCTATTTTAAAATCTATAAGTGGAAAGTAAACTTTAATGGTATCAATCGACTGGACATTGTCAAAGGACTCGAATAAGATAGTTCCGACACTATTGTTATAATTTCCCTTTGATCTAGCCGAGGGGGGTAAGATTTCACCTGGGAATTTGTACCCCCTTTGCTATTTTAAAATCTATAAGTGGAAAGTAAACTTTAATGGTATCAATCGACTGGACATTGTCAAACGTCTCGAATAAGATAGTTCCGACACTATTGTTATAATTTCCCTTTGATCTAGCCGAGGGGGGTAAGATTTCACCGGGGAATTTGTACCCCCCTTGCTGTTTAAAAATATTTGTGGAAAGTAAACGTCAATGGTATCAATCGACTGGACATTGCCAAAGGACTCGAATAAGATAGTTCCGACACTATTGTTATAATTTCCCTTTGATCTAGCCGAGGGGGGTAAGATTTCACCGGGGAATTTGTACCCCCTTTGCTATTTTAAAATCTATAAGTGGAAAGTAAACTTTAATGGTATCAATCGACTGGACATTGTCAAAGGACTCGAATAAGATAGTTCCGACACTATTGTTATAATTTCCCTTTGATCTAGCCGAGGGGGGTAAGGTTTCACCGGGGAATTTGTACCCCCTTTGCTATTTTAAAATCTATAAGCGGAAAGTAAACTTTAATGTTATCAATCGACTGGACATTGTCAAAGGACTCGAATAAGATAGTTCCGACACTATTGTTATAATTTGCCTTTGATCTAGCCGAGGGGGGTAAGATTTCACCGGGGAATTTGTACCCCCTTTGCTACTTTAAAATCTATAAGTGGAAAGTAAACTTTAATGGTATCAATCGACTGGACATTGTCAAAGGACTCGAATAAGATAGTTCCGACACTATTGTTATAATTTCCCTTTGATCTAGCCGAGGGGGGTAAGATTTCACCGGGGAATTTTACCCCCTTTGCTATTTTAAAATCTATAAGTGGAAGGTAAACTTTAATGTTATCAATCGACTGGACATTGTCAAAGGACTCGAATAAGATAGTTCCGACACTATTGTTATAATTTCCCTTTGATCTAGCCGAGGGGGGTAAGATTTCACCGGGGAATTTGTACCCCCCTTGCTGTTTTAAAATCTATAAGTGGAAAATGAACATTAATAGTATCAATCGACTGGACATTGCCAAAGGACTCGAATAAGATAGTTCCGACACTATTATTATAACTTCCCTTTGATCTAGCCGAGGGGGATAAGATTTCACCGGGGAATTTGTAGCCCCTTTGCTGTTTTAAAATCTATAAGTGGAAAGTAAACGTCAATGGTATCAATCGACTGGACATTGCCAAAGGCCTCGATTAAGATAGTTCCGACACTATTGTTATAATTTCCCTTTGATCTAGCCGAGGGGGATAAGATTTCACCGGGGAATTTGTACCCCCCTTGCTGTTTTAAAATCTATAAGCGGAAAGTAAACTTTAATGTTATCAATCGACTGGACATTGTCAAAGGACTCGAATAAGATAGTTCCGACACTATTGTTATAATTTCCCTTTGATCTAGCCGAGGGGTGTAAGATTTCACCGGGGAATTTGTACCCCCTTTGCTACTTTAAAATCTATAAGTGGAAAGTAAACTTTAATGGTATCAATCGACTGGACATTGTCAAAGGACTCGAATAAGATAGTTCCGACACTATTGTTATAATTTCCCTTTGATCTAGCCGAGGGGGTAAGATTTCACCGGGGAATTTGTACCCCCTTTGCTATTTTAAAATCTATAAGTGGAAAGTAAACTTTAATGGTATCAATCGACTGGACATTGTCAAAGGACTCGAATAAGATAGTTCCGACACTATTGTTATAATTTCCCTTTGATCTAGCCGAGGGGGGTAAGATTTCACCGGGGAATTTGTACCCCCCTTGCTGATTTAAAATCTATAAGTGGAAAATGAACATTAATAGTATCAATCGACTGGACATTGCCAAAGGACTCGATTAAGATAGTTCCGACACTATTGTTATAATTTCCCTTTGATCTAGCCGAGGGGGGTAAGATTTCACCGGGGAATTTGTGCCCCCTTTGCTATTTTAAAATCTATAAGTGGAAAGTAAACTTTAATGGTATCAATCGACTGGACATTGTCAAAGGACTCGAATAAGATAGTTCCGACACTATTATTATAACTTCCCTTTGATCTAGCCGAGGGGGATAAGATTTCACCGGGGAATTTGTAGCCCCCTTGCTGTTTTAAAATCTATAAGTGGAAAGTAAACGTCAATGGTATCAATCGACTGGACATTGCCAAAGGCCTCGATTAAGATAGTTCCGACACTATTGTTATAATTTCCCTTTGATCTAGCCGAGGGGGATAAGATTTCACCGGGGAATTTGTACCCCCCTTGCTGTTTTAAAATCTATAAGTGGAAAGTAAACGTCAATGGTATCAATCGACTGGTCATTGCCAAAGGCCTCGATTAAGATAGTTCCGACACTATTGTTATAATTTCCCTTTGATCTAGCCGAGGGGGGTAAGATTTCACCGGGGAATTTGTACCCCCCTTGCTGTTTTAAAATCTATAAGTGGAAAGTAAACTTCAATGGTATCAATCGACTGCCAAAGGACTCGAATATGATATTTCCGACACTATTGTTATAACTTTGTTTTGATTTAGCCGAGTGGGTAAGATTTCACCGGGGAATTTGTACCCCCCTTGCTGTTTTAAAATCTATAAGTGGAAATTAAAGTTCAATGGTATCAATCGACTGGACATTGTCAAAGGACTCGAATAAGTTAGTTCCGACACTATTGTTATAACTTCCCTTTGATGTAGCCGAGGGGGGTATGATTGCACCGGGGAATTTGTACCCCCCCGTGCTATTTTAAAATCTATAAGTGTAAAGTGAACTTCAATGGTATCAATCGTCTGAACATTGCCAAAGGACTCGATTGAGATAGCTTCGGCGCAATTGTGTGATCTGCTCGTACATTGAGAGCAGAACGCAAAGAGAAACGCCTTTCCTGTACTCACCAGTTTCTTCAGAAATGCTAAAAGGATAAGGGAGGATTATGTTATTACATTGTAATGGGAAATGAGACGGGTTTGTTGCATTTATTCTTCGAAGCGAAACAAAATTTCTAAAAAATCTTAACTCGGGGTCAGCACTCACAAAATATATATATATATAAACAAACTCTTGCTTGCTGTCCTGGCCGGTCTTTTTTCGATTTGAGAGGACACTACTGATCGATTTGATGGAAGATGTGGGAATAATCAAGTCAGACAGTTATTGTACAACAGTAAAAAAGCTCAGACGAGTTACCTGAAGCCCCTGACGAGTACCACTGACAGCTGGTATAAAGCTGCTGCACGAGAACACCCTACCGGATGTCTCCCGTCAAACCGAGTACCTGTTGACAAACTTTTTGTGGACTGTCATGCCCCACGCACGTACACTCCGGATCTCGCGCCTAGCGATTATCACTTTTTCCCCAAGTTAAAGGTACACTTGAGTGGCCAACGCTCCCTTGCGACAATGAAGTCAAAGACAAGGTGAAACACTTCCCCTGCGCGTTGGTGGCGGAGTTCTGCCTCACTGGGAGACAGAAATTGTAGCACGGTGTAAAAATGATGGGAACCCTATTTCTGGATCAACTCTTGTAGAATACCTACACACTTTCCGAGCCTAATTCTATACTAAAACTTGTATTAAACTTTCTGAAACAAATGAGGGGGTTAGCGCAACAGCGATCTAACCCAAACTTTTAAAAATGAGAAAAATCCATTGAAACTTAAACATATGTTGTTTTTTTGTACAATATATTTGTACAATGTATGACACATTCAACCACTTGTGCTTGTTTTTGTTATATTGTACAAAAAAACACGTGTGTTTAACTTAACTTTTCTCCATTATTAAAAATGTGGGTTAGACCACTGTTGCGCTAACCCCATTAACTGCTGGTTGAGGATGGAGAAATGAATTATGTGTGTTTTTAACTTTTTCAAATATATCAGAAAACTAACCGAAAAGAAAACAAACATTCATAACTACATAGAACCAAACGTAGTTCTAGATATTCAAGACAAAAGTAAAGAACAAAATCTTATATGATATAGTATGTTGAATTTTGAATTTTAAAATTTTGAACGTTATACAGTATGTTGAACGATGGACGGTGGGGTTTGGATGTAGGACATTAAGTTTATGTTTAGACGTTCGAACGTTGAAATTAATTAAGAATCATATGAAAATTTCCATAAACATTTACACCACATATTGAGTGTTTGAAGTTTTTACTTCGGATTTTATCATTATGTTCAAGGTTTATAAATTTTGATATTGTTCCTGTACATTGTTCTTATTTCTTACTACTTAAAAACATACACATCTCTTCAAATTTATGGTAGTTAAAGTCAGATTTCATTTCATTTTTTAAAATAATATCGTAAGACATATATCCTCTAAAAGACACATTACATATAGGTACAAGAATTCTAACATCTTGACTAAATATACGTAAGAAATTACAATTATCATTTATTAAGAATTTTGATATTTTATTATATGTTCGTGCAAGATAAAAACAATGCAAATGTTTATGTCGTCCTAGTGTAAAATAATCTTTATAATTTGGTATAATACACAATTATTTATACAAGTTACAATATAACTTAATAATAATAATGAAATTTAAACATGATTTCTAAGGAGCAAACACAATTTGAATAAATATTATGTTACAGGTTGATGGATCAACATTTAAAGTTTAAACCTAAAATACTGTTAAATTTCTCTGAACGTTGATATATTATTTTTATTATTCTATTGTCCGTTTGTTTCAGTTGTACTAGAGACGAAACACCTCCTCCAGTTCGCTTCCAGGCGGCAACGTACAAAGAACTGACGAAACGTTGCCACGTTGGACCGCAATGGATATACGTTGGAATAAGAAGGATGCTGAACGAACATCTCCATAAACGATAGATATGCGTCTGCCTACCTCTCTGATAAAATCAAGGCTTCTAGAACCCTATGCTCCACTGGTCTCGATGGCTATTGAAGCAAATATAAATTTATGGAGAAGATTATTGTATTTCCTTTTCTTTTCTGCCTCTCTAGGTCTAGCGACTTCTCCAACGTTCACAAAAGTCAATGGGAGGCTTGAATGGGCAAATGTTTCCGAACACGTAAAATCCCATACTAGTGATCTCTCATCCAAGGTATTAATGCCATGCCATCAGGTCGTTTACCATCGGAACGGTTCACGAATCTAAGGAATTCCTGCCGTCGTGAAGGCTCGCAAAATGATGTCATTAACAGATGAACATATGGTGTTTCTGCCTATGCTCTTCATGCATGAGAGGCCATGCAGGCCGCGTTGGGTAACTTGATCACCGCAAACTGGAAGGCGATGTGGCTCACAAACATCTGAACCTAGTCTTAAGGCTACTGCGTTTCGAAAGGTTTTATTAGACATGTGAAGACCTAATTAGGGGGAAGGTAACGCATTTAACCATGCCCCAGCATGGGGGGATGACGCAGCAAGAAGTCTAGCTTTATCCTCTGGAACAGCAACGGATTGTAAAAGAAATTTATGGAAATGTACTGCTATTGATGTGTACCAAGATGCCTGAGAACCTCTTTTGCTGATTTCTGGAAGGTCGGTATCTGTTATATTTATTCATTTGCTTGAGCCTTCTTCAAATATCCCATCTGGGTCCAGGTGGTAGCCTTGAGGAACGAGAGCCTCGATTAAACGAAGAGATCCCTGGTAGGAAGCTAAAAAGGTAGGAATCCCCATATCAACGGTTCGTCGAATACCAAGGCCTCCTAATACAACAGGTAAGGATGCTTGCATCCAAGAGTCGTCACTCAAAGAGCAGTTCAAAATTGACTCCAGACCCATTTTGAAAATATGATCATATTTCTTCAGCAGTGGAGTCTCATTCCAAGATGGAAAGCACCGTAGAAAGTAGTTTAGGCGAGGAACTGACAATGAAGCACGTAGAAGAAAAAAAGCTGCGTATGCTGCAATCGAGTCAAGACGAGACAGAAAATATTCTAATTTGGATATTTTGTTTGATAGCACAGTTATAAATGCTTCCTTTGTGAGAGCAGAACCTAGAAGACAAGCATCCTGTTTGTTTAGGAGACGTATTCCGGGGGCAACTTCTCCAAATCTTCTGAATAATTGATCGGATGTGACTTCATCTGATCCAAGAAAACCAACTTCGCATTTTGAAAAATTCAAATGTAAGCCAAGAGCTGATGCTTTCTCATTTATATGTGTTAACGTTGAAAGGACTGCCTCTGGTTTGTCAGCAATAGTCCCATCATCCAAATACCAGATATTTAGTTCAGTATTAATTGAATGTACTAAAGAATGTATTGTTACGCCAAAAAGTGCTGGGCCCAAGGAATCACCTTGTTGTACTCCTCTCTGGGATGAAATAGTGTCTTGGCCTAAGAATAGGTTACTGGGTTAAGCGTAACACTGGTGAACATATGAGTATATTGCAGGAAAATAGTTCAATACCTCAGTAAGCATGGAGTCCCGGGGAAGTTCATTAAAAGCGTTGCAAAAATCCAGCTTTACGATAGCCTTTGGAGCGTTGTGTGTGGAGGAAAAATATACCCTGGTTGCATGAACGGCTGCTTCGACTCCGTTGGAAATACAAACTCCAAGTTGATGGGGAAACAAAAAGTTCTTAACATGCTCTCGTATTCTGAAGCATATGATTTTAGCTGATATTCTGCGCCAAATATTCCTATGGCGATAGGTCTGATCCCACCACATTTCTTTTTAAGAGCGATAAGTCTGGCTCCGAAAAACAAAGGGCGAACTTCTAAGAGTATTTTCCCTAAATAATTAGATTGAACAGATCACAAAGTGATTTTAATAGCTTTTCCTTCGATTCAAGTATTTGGCAAGATAAAAGATCTTTGAGAATCGAAGGGCGAAGACCATCTAGACCTCAGCTGCCATATGGAAAAGAATGTATAGCACTTTTAACTTCGTTTACTGAAACTCCTTGAACCCTGTTTTGATCTTCTGGAAGATTCGGTGAAACAAATGTATCAGGGTGGGCTGGATGTTTCTCCAACAACGTCTCAAACACTGAAGTGTCAGGGGCTGCTACTGTATCATCTGACATTAGTAAACGGGCTGCTCCTCGGATATCACTATCTGCTAATTTGTTTTCAATAATTTTCTGATTTAACACATTCTGTTTAGGTATAGATTTCTTGATCTTTAGCGCGTATATGGTTAAGGCGTCAATACCAATATTATCCCAAACACGAACTCTTTGTTTTACGCATGAGGTAGGTTCTTTATATTTTCAGATTGTTTTGGAGCAGGTAGTGCTACAAATAGAAATATAAACAGGTTGATCCATTCTCTTTCTCCATTTGAAATAGCTACTTGCTATAATAACTTGGAAAGTGCATCAGCAACCTCATTTCGAGCACCACGAGGGACATGTCTTAGGATGTATGTAGAGGATCTTAATGACGTCAACAGTTTACCCAAGTTTGATAACGTTAAATCCTGTGTGCTATCATTGCAGTTAGTGATGCTTACATTTGTGGCTCTACAGTCAGGAAAGTTATTATTATTGATATGAAGACAATCCTCTTCTGCGTTTATGATCTAATGCTTTTTACCTATATGAACGGCTAATCCTCTTGCATTCACATAAAACTTTCCACAGTGGGGACAAGGTAACACCTTCGCAGATCTAGGAGTGGCTGAAAAGTGGCCTCTGGCAGGCCTGCCAACGGTGTCTTCCAAGTCATTGCTGGGATTATCGGTTTCACCTGATTCCGGTAGTTAACTGACGGAGAGTGAACACTGGGAACGCTGATTGAAGATACCATTAGTTCATATTGTATATCTGCTTGAAGATTTCATTAGTTCATATTGTATATCTGTGTGTAACAAGGTGCGCAATAAAATAAAATAATTTTTATCAGCGATAAAGATGTATTGATGATATTAATATTTGAAATTCTAAATATTCGTTTTTAACGAATTTCCGTTGCTGTTTATTTCATTGTTAGAATACTATGTTGGAATTATAACGTTCGATAGTTCTTTCATTTCTTTGTTAGAAGATAACCACTAAGCCTATTTATGAACGGATTTCGCCATTTTTGTCTAGGAGACGTCGTGCACACACACATATAACTCAAACATGTCCATCAAAAGTATTTCCTCTCTTTCGGCCGGAAACCTTGCAGAGAATATCCTTAGGCTCGTGCACTAATCACAACAATCACAACAATCTTTATAATTGTTTTGATTTTTCAGAATAAAATACATAATTGATAATTTTCACATTGATTAATAGGTATAATTGAATCATTACTGGATAACATGTTGCAATTTAATGTTTAATAAAGGTAAAATGTTTAATTACACATTTAATCCTTTCACAGTATCTTCAATATACTCTACGTCCTTATTTCAATTTAATGTTATGAACAATTGTAATTTTACTTCAAAAAAGCTCATACAATTAATAATTAATTTTTGTGTCCTTATTTCTTCTAGTTAATATTTATTTTCGATAATAAATATTTTAATGTAAGCAGTTGTTGCAGATAATAATATTGTTTCAAGGGATTAAGATATAATAACTATATGTAATAAGTCGTAAATGCCTATTGTTTTAGTTTTGAAATTGTATTCTAAATTTCGAATCAGTCTTAAATAATTTCATACTTTTAATCTTGGTAGAATTCAACATACCAAGTTCATTCCTTTACTATATAATAAATGATGAGTGAGATTTTTGTATTGATTGGTAATAATCTAGTTTAAGAGCAAATACGTTTCTATATTTAATCCCTTTTCTATGTCGATATACGTTTTTACACTTCAATTGTGATTCTGATCGCGTTCTATCAAGATGCACACATTTAGTAATTACATCTGATTTTAATAACTCTCCTAGTCTGATAAAGAATTGATTGCATTCAGATCATCAACTGTAACATGTGATATTTTAATTTTAATTTTGATAATTTTGTTTCTACATCTAGTTTTTAAATCCAATAATACAATATTTAAATGAAAGTTATAAAGAATCACTTCGTGTCTGCCTTCTTGTTTATTTTTAATACGAATAAATTTGTGTACTTTCGTCTTGTATATCTAGAACTACGTTTGGTGCTATGGTAGTTGTGAAACTTTCCTTTTCGATAAATTTTCCACCTATTTGATAAAGGAAAGTACACAAAGTTAATTTATATATCTTTCATCTTCAATTTAAGGCAACACGGGAATAAGAATCCAACTCCATTTTTTGCGAATTTGAGTTGTTATTACCGTTTTATATAACGAATATTGATCTTACATATAGTAAACTGTCTATTTCGGAAACGAGAGCAATGTCCATGGAATCTAGATTTTGAAGGATCGTGTTCTTTGGAAATACAATCGAAGGCAACAGATCCATCGAGAAAACGATCGAAGTCTTCAGTCCCATAGTCCCACTGATTTAACGGAAAGACAAGTTAAGTTCGTGTGTCTGTACGTTCCGTTGTATATTTTCGCGTTTGTGTGCATAAACACAATAGCAGTACAGTATCTTGGTGCATTTTTGTTTCGTCAGTTGTCTTCTTTTCTGCTACCATATAACAGAGAGTGTTGTGCTTTGCACTGGACCACATTCAGATGAACAGTCTGCACCGAAAGCTGAGCAGAGTGGGAAGAAAACAAAAACATATGGGTGAGTTTCGAATGCATCAAATCGGATATGAACCATGAGTCACATCACTAAAGATGATTGCATGAAATTTGATGATGAAGTCCGGACAAGTTTGTTCCATGTTGTGGCATTACTGCGTTGTGCACTATAAAAACTGTTAGTGACTTACACATATTCTTCGAATCCTACCCAGGCCAAAAAAGAATTGTGCAATATTCCAATTCTTTACTTTCTAGTAACCACAGCGGAATGGTTTCAGTGCATTCAGATTATATCTCATGTAAGGGTTCACTTATACTCAGAATGCGACGAAAACCTGGGCATAATACATACCCGACCCCAACTTGAAATACTTAACGACTAGCAAAAGATTACTGATAACACAAAAAATGAAGAAATCTCCATTGTGATAGATTGTAAGCTGGAAGTTTTACGGCAATAGACAACATTTCTTGGCAACAGATACAAAAAAGAGCCCCTTCGCGAAAGGACAATGTCACGGTTCCTTGTCAGGAATCTGCATACACTGGGGGGGGGAAGCATAAGCTTACCAATTCTCCGCTGAAATTTTACCCGCCGGCTAGATGAAAGGGGAGTTAAACGAGCGGGCATCAAAAAATAATGCTTCCCTTATTAATTTTTTTCTATTACAGCTACTGACTTATCTATGTATGACGTTATGAAGGTAGCCTTCCTCTGTTAATGTAGTCTGTTCCTTTTCAGATTGAGTTATTAGAACTATGGATCTGAAGCTAAAAGAAAGAGTCGTCATCAAATTTTTGTCGAAAGGTTGTTCACATAAGGAAATCCATATGCGCTAGAAGAATGTTTTATGGAGATGTGATAATGAACATTACCAAAGTACGGCGTTGAGTGAAGAAGCTTAGCAACGGACAAACAGAAATCGCTGATAAACTAACAAGCGACCAGCCGACAACCTCGATCACAGATTCAAACCGAGAACCTGCTGAGGTATTGATTCGAGGAGACAGCCGCATTAGAGTTCAGAGTGTTGCTGATTCTTTGAACATCTCGTATGGCTCTGTCCAAGGAATAATTGCTTACTTGGTATACCGGAGCTAAGTGGATACCCAAGCAATTGACTGTCATAATCGGAGGAGGCAAGTGGACATTTGTTAAAAGCTTCTAGACGCATTTGCAGTTGAAAATCAAGAATTCTTCAAAAATGTGGTCACTGGAGATGAAACGTGGCCATACCTGTTTGGCCCTTTAAAAGATACCTTCGTGGATTACGATAAAATGATTTGGATGAAGTTAAAAACCTGTAAAATCATGGGAAAAAAGAACCTCCTGAAACTTTTTTAAACGGTTATAACTCCTGCATTTATACATGGCGTAAAAGTGTTCAAATTCATGGAGACTATGTTGAATGGTAGGATTCTGTAGAGGACAATTCAGTCTTGTTCAATGTTCATTAATACATTTTTTGTGACACAGGAGGCATTAGTGTTTGATCCCCCCTCATAACAACGATGTCAAAAATATCGTAATCGAATTGATTGGAAATGTCCAGTCGATTGGTACAACTGAATCTCACCTTCCACTTATAGATTTTATAACAGCAAGAGGGGTACAAATTCCCCGGTAAAATATTACCCCCCTCGGCTAGATCAAAGGGAAGTTACAACAATAGTGTCGGAACTATCTTATTCGAGTCCTTTGGCAATGTCCAGTCGATTGATAACATTGAAGTTTATTTTCCACTTATAGATTTTAAAACAGCAAGGGGGGTACAAATTCCCCGGTGAAATCTTACCCCCCTCAGCTAGATCAAAGGGAAATTATAACAATAGTGTCGGAACTATCTTAATCGAGTCCTTTGGTAATGTCCAGTCGATTGATACTATTCAAGTTTATTTTCCACTTTTAGATTTTAAAACAGTAAGGGGGGTACAAATTCCCCGGTGAAATCTTACCCCTTTCGGCTAGATCAAAGGGAAATTATAACAATAGTGTCGGAACTATCTTATTCGAGTCCTTTGACAATGTCCAGTCGATTGATACCATTAAAGTTTACTTTCCACTTATAGATTTTAAAACAGCAAGGGGGGTACAAATTCCCCGGTGAAATCTTACCCCCCTCTGCTAGATCAAAGGGAAATTATAACAATAGTGTCGGAACTATCTTATTCGAGTCCTTTGACAATGTCCAGTCGATTGATACCATTAAAGTTTACTTTCCACTTATAGATTTTAAAACAGCAAGGGGGGTACAAATTCCCCGGTGAAATCTTACCCCCCTCTGCTAGATCAAAGGGAAATTATAACAATAGTGTCGGAACTATCTTATTCGAGTCCTTTGACAATGTCCAGTCGATTGATACCATTGAAGTTCATTTTCCACTTATAGATTTTAAAACAGCAGGGGGTACAAATTCCCCGGTGATTTCTTACCGGGGGTAAGAAATCTCCGGTGATTTTGTACCCCCCGGTACATTTTTCACGATGCAGGTTTTCACCGTGACACCGGCACCGACTGAGAGTGCAATCCGAAAGTGGCATGATAAGTTCTTGGAGACAGGAAGCGTCCTACCATTTCCGGTTTCAGCACTGGTTGTTATAGAGAGTTAGAGAGAAATAGAAATGCAAGGGCTCGAAAAAAAAACGGCTTTTTTTTAAAAAAAAAACTCGTTTTTTTCTGCTTCGCTTTTTTGCTTGGGAAATGTTGGGCTTTTTTCAAAATTGTGCTTTAAATTGATAAAGCAGACATTGTTTCGTTTCTCTATAACACAAAAAGTAATTTAGTTAGTGGTTGATGCTGATAATAATATAAAACCTCGAAAATAAACCATGAATTTCGAAAAGATATTTCAAACAATTTTATTTCAACATATTTACATTATGAATTCCAAAGCATTAACCAATGTATATAATAAGAAGTTTTTAACTACTTATATATAAAAGTAAGCAGAGTTGGAAAGAACCATGGTTGTTTTTGAAAGTGCCAAAAACCCGTTTTTGGGGGGATGTTTAAACCAGGTTTTTTTGGTTTAAACCAGGTTTTTTGATTTAGATATTTTGCTTTATGTGTTTATATTACATATTCACAGAAATAAGTTTGTTTCGCCTTGGTGTTGTTATGAAACAGCGGGGTTATGCTAGAAGAAGTCCCATAAGCTTAAAGAAGTCCGGTCAGTAAATGTCTTAAATTGAGAAGCTTCCGCCCTAGCCATTGGGAAAATCCCGTCATTACTTGAAATGTAAAACAATTACGGAAAAATCCTGTTATTGCTTTGCATATAAAATTTAAAGGTCAACGTATCATCAGTACGCTAAAACTGAGGTATTAAATTACAAATTTAGTACGTAGATATCATTGAAAGTCCAATCCAAGCTAATGTTGGAAGCTACGTAGGCAATCGATAAATTTTGCCAATTTCTATCAATATATTTAAGCAATCTTGGCTTCTTTATAAAACAACAGGCATTTAGGCATGCAGAAATATACAATATGGTTTCCTTTCGTATGTTTAGGCTTAATATCCTTACGTAATACCGAGGTTATCAAGGAGAAGACTTTCGCTTAAAGTGACATCCGAACCGCTACTTGGTTTACGCATGAAAGAAGGGTTGTGGTTCGACCGAGAATTGAACATGGGACACTTTGATTAAAAGCTGAAAGGGAAATAGAACTAATGCAGGTGGTTTGATATGTGAAAACGTCACCATGAAGTTCACACGATTCGCATTTTTCGTTCTTTTTATTTTTTCGTTTGAACCAGATATTAAAAAAAAAGTTGGTGTAAACCAGCCAACCCTAAAAGTAAATACTTCTTTTAAAAAAATACACAAATAACTAACAAAATTGTATGTAGTAATTTTACTCCAAAATATTCCATACCCTCTTTTTGAAACAAAATAAAATTAAAATAAAACAAGAGAAATATTAGGCTGCACATCTAGAGCGTTTGGTTCTGTATATTCTTGAAATTCTACAGTTAAGTTTTATATAATCACCATCACGGTCTACCCAGTCCTCAAGTTTTCTTAATTTTTAACAAGATGGATTCAACATATCATTACGGAACTCCCCCCCCCCCAAAAAAAGGACTACGGAATATATTTAAGTTAAGCTAAATACAACTGCACAACGAACATGACTGAGTGGTTGCTTTTGCGCTTCAATCGGGAAGTCCGGGATTCAACCCAGCATTCGACCATTCTGACAAAGCTTTTCTTCATTCCATCTGTGAATATAGAAATAGTGCGTGTACTGTGAGTTGGCCGTATCCTTTCTTATTGTTTTTAAATCGTTATTGTTACTAATTACCAGCAGTAACGGTTTTTGCGAAGGTTAGGGGGGCGGTCTTTTGGACTGAAGCCTGTTCCCCAAAGTTACGGAATGTCTGCAACAAACGAAATATCTATTAGTTATGCCTTTACTCATAAACTTTAAGCTCCCGTCAAATACAAATTACGAATGTTTAGAAAAACTAAACATTAGTAAGAAAAACCCTTTCCAAAATACTTTTCTAAATCCGCCACTGATTCTCAGTATAAAATGATCCGGAAGATTATTGCTAGACATATAATTGAAACGAAATATTAGTTATGCCCGTACTCATAAACGTCAAGCACCTCCCAAATAAAATTAGGACTTTTTAGAAAACGCGACAATCAGAGATACCCTTTCTAAAGTACTTTTCTAAATCCGCTACTGATTATTTGTATAAATTGGTATTCAAGGTTGTGTCTGGAAAATTATTGCTAAATCACTGCACAGCTACAGTATAACAAAAATGTGGAAGTACGGTTTGACGGATATATTGAAAAAGTACGCTTTGACGAATATATAGAAAAACGTAAGTTTAACTTTTGCGCTAGAAGCTAGAGTACTAAGCTCATAGAAATGAAACACGGATGACAAATTGAAATGATGTAGAGAAGAAAAAATGTCGATAACTCAAAAGTTAAAATAAAGTTAAATAGCCTCTAAAATTGCCTCAAATACTACATTCTTCATGTTAGCTTTAATTCGTAAAACATGTGCTCCATCCATCTTGATGGTGAATTTCAGAGCGAAATATCGCATTTAGGTCATGAAATTCTTATCTAACTATAGAATATACTATAAGCAAGCTACTTAGATAGAAAAATCATGAAAATGAAAAAAACCAAAATTTCCAAAATTCTCGTTTTTTTTCCAAAAAAGCCGGCTTTTATGTGAAAAAAACCATCGATTCAAAAAAGTCAGCTTTTTTGCATCTCTAGAGAGAAACAGGTTATTTCCAGTGAGAAGCAGTTTTATATAAATTTTCAGTACCAAAGGACTATGTTCTAGATCCTTTCTAGTTTAACTTAGTAGCGTATTTTGTGGGCTACCGGGCCTACCGGCGGTAGCCCTAGAATATTATAAAATAATTATAATATAAACTAATTTATATAGATAATTTTATACTTTAGTACATTCTTTCGATGATACAAATTTGAGAACATTATAAATTTAGAAACACCCGCTAGTTTCTTTGCACGCAGTCTGTTCCGCTTCTTAAGAGATCAACATGATATGCTTGCAGAAACCTCTCTCTAGTTACTCCAGCAAGAATCGTAGTTATCTGTGCATTCCTCTCGCTCCACGCCTCCAGCTTCTTCCACAGCGTACGAACGGGCTGCCAGGTAGCACCAGTTTCCTCTAGAGAAATTGGTTTCCTGGGTGTGAGCGGAGGGTTAAAGGGAAGTTATACGAGTAATGACAGTGCATTTTGGAGGACTCGGGGAATTGCAATATCTTGAGCCTCGTTCCGTAGCGGTTTGCGTCAGTATTTTACGATAGTCGGCAAAACTGTTATATATACCGTTTCATTATTTGTGTTTCGTTGCGAAGACTCTTACAGACTGAGGCACCTTCATTGGCTAATCACCTATTTCAGTGTTCTTTATTATTAGCACAACTTGCACTTACACTAGTGAGTAGGGTTACAAGCTATCCAAAGTAAAATGTAGGGTCACTTCATGCAGGAAAAGAAGATAGAAATGTACGATCATTTTTCCGTAATAGCTAATCTATCTATATATATAAAAGAGAACGCACAAATCCTTTGTTACCTCATCACGCTAATACGGCTGAACCAATTTCTTTTATTTTTGGGGGGTTATTAGGATTTGGACCCTAGATGGTTTTTATCATATCACTTTAATTTTTAATTACCAGTGTCTTGAGATAATTGACCATTCAAGTGTCCATAACGTACAAATCCTTTGTTAGTTCATCATAGGTAAAAATAAACGTATTTATATGCAACCCGCATGACCGTGTCACTCGGCGGGTTAACATAAATGACAGGCGATATAATGTTAACATTTACTGCAATCTACTATGGTTTTTATCATATCACTTGAAAGCGAAAACTTCCGGGGTGACCGCAGCGAAGCGGGGCGGGTTAACATAAATGACAGGCGATATAATGTTAACATTTAATGCAATCTTCTATGGTTTTTATCATATCACTTGAAAGCGAAAAAGTAAAAATTATCTAAGTAACAAAGTTTATTGCGTTCCGGGGTGACCGCAGCGAAGCGGGGTGAACGCTGCTAGTAAGATAATAAAAATCTTTCTACTAAAGAGCAAATCATTATTATTTATTTATTTATTTACTTGAAAAAAGGAAAATGTGTTGTAAGGTTTTCTCTTGTTTTGAAGATCATATAATAACGTGAAAACTAAACGCCAGTAATAATAATAATAATAATAATAATAATAATAATAATAATAATAATAATAATAATATCACCAACTTCATCAATAAAGAAAAGGAAAACGGGATATTTTAAACTCGCGACAGAGCCCATTTGGCTCATTTTCTCCGAAGTCGGGATTGTCTCGACAAAATCGGAACGGTAATGAGTGATGTACGAGTTATGTTACCTATTGTAAGAAAATGAAAGAGCTATAAACAAATTAAAGAAACAAAGTGTTTGTTTTTATTTTTGTCGTGCAATAGAGTGGTTGCAGAAGCAAGCTTAAAAGTGAATGAAAAACTGTAAAGGTAATTTTCAATTAACAAAATTTGAAAATCATTTTTCTCGAGTGCAGCAAACAGTGTGTAAAATAAATTTTAAAAAATAAAAATACGCGTGTAAAATAAATAAAAAATAAAAATAAATAAAAAGGTGCAAAATAGTGCCAGAGGAGGCGATTTAATGCTTTGTGTTTTGAGTAGGGTTGAAATGAATTTTTTGTTTTACGTCCCACGATTATGCCGGCTAGGGTAAAGGAGACGATGTTTAAGTATAAAAACTGAAACCAAGTTCACTTCTGTTATGTCATTGTGGGGAAAAGAATGGCACAACAAGTTTCAGGAGGGGTTTCTATTGACAATTACTGTATTATAGATACTTTATTAAATATAAGGCGTTCATAGCTATAACGAAAAACTAGAAGTTGTGAAAATGGCAAGACGAACCCTTGAGTTAAATTTATCTAAGAGCACCATGAGTACACCCATCATTTTACATTACTTCGTATGGTAAGTTTAATTGATTGTGTTGTAGCTCTTAAGTTGTCTAAAATATTTTGTTGGTTGTATTTGTTATTCAGCAATATAAATAGGTAAGTAATTGATTTATAGGAATATTATTTGCAAACTACTGCGTATTTTTATGCATTATTGCTATTCGTGTTTGTTTGATAGAAGTGTCCCTTTACAGCACCGAGGCTACATGACACATTGACCGACAGGCTAAGGTAGAATCTGATACTTCGTAATGTGTTCAACACTCTCCCATCGAGAATTCAATCTGGGACCATGTGCAGCAAGGGCGCGCGCGCTAGCGACCAGACCAGTAGGGAGGACGTAGGCGTAACTAGGCCCCAAGCAATTACTAATGACTCCAAAGAGTGAGAGCTCGTATTATTATTATTATTATTATTATTATTATTATTATTATTATTAGATCGTATACAAGCTGGAAGATAAGTGAGGGCAAAGTTTGAAGATACAATGTAGAAAATGTCTAGAAATGCCATGTTAATTTTGAAACAAGTAGAGGGATTGAGGTCATATATTGGATATGTGGAGCTTATTATTAAAACGTCCCTTGTGCACCCAACAAAAATTTTGGCAAATCGAAAAAAAAAACTATAATTGTTTTAAAAAGGTTATTAAATATTGTAAGATTTGGTGTATTTTGTGTGTGGTACGAATTTTTTTAAACCATTATTGGCTTTTTTATAAACAAATTTGATTATTCAAGACACAAGTAATGAATAATAAAGGTATTTAATTTGAACAAGGGACATTTTGAAACTAAAAAATGGACAATGGACGTTTTGAAAGCAAATCTATCGGACAAGAGACAATTTGATGCAAAATTATGAAAATTTGAATATTTTATTCACTTCAATATTGCGTATATTTGTAGATCGAAATCCAATATTTACGCAATTATATTCTATATTTTTAACCATTTTACAATAAAAATGGATTACAATAAAAACGGATTATACTATATGGGGGTCACGGTGGCTCAGTGGTAGAGCGTTCACCTCCAGTGCTTGGGGTCCCTGGTTCGATACCAGCTCGCGCCGTGTGGACTTTGTGGTGGACAAACACCGTGCTCGTGGGTATTCTCGGGGTTCTCCCGTTTCCTCCCACTTTCTTCATTCCACCGTTTTATTGATTTCTCATCTTCACCGTCTCCTTCAGCCTAACCGGCATACCGTGGGGCGTAAAACTTAAAGATTCCATTTCATTTCTAACAGGAATACCAAGTTTGATCTCAGGCAACCTGAATTTGGTGTTATTAACACTAGATTTCAGTAATTTCTTAGCCATGCAAACATCAGTATTGTATGACGGTTCACCTCTGACTAAACTGGTGCTGTTGAAGTTTTACCACGAGTAATGATTATCCTCTTCCCAGAGGAAAGTTTGAAGTGCTATTGATTGGGTTTCCTAATTTTTTCCAGCGCTAATTGTTTCCAGTCATACAGTGAACACTCCTCAAACATCTTCACAACAGTGCCATGATTTTGGAACACTTCCACATATTCGTCTGGCTTCACAATAGTATCTCGACCATTAAGTTCGAGCTCTATTCTTCCAAAAACACGATCAGGTAGAAGAAAAGAATGTCCAGGAATTGGAAAAAATAAGCAAATTTCCTAAACATGGTTCAATTAGCCAATAAGACAGCATGGATATCATGGCCGAATTCTTGTTCTGATTACCACATCCATCTGCGAAGAGTCGAATTTTAGAAACTCTCTGAAACGACGTGTGCTGCAGGCGATGATACACCACTGATGAAATCTGGGACAATCCCTTTCTCGTGTCAGCTTCGGTCCAATAGTAAATGAATACTTTGTTTTGTGGTTGCTTGTCTGTTGACACCCCTTCACAAATTATGAAATTGAACAAGTAAAATTGTCCACTGTGATATGCTGCCTGGTCTGCAATTCGTGACAATACCTGATTTTTCTGGCAGTCAAACGAGAAAATCAGTTCTCCATTCTTGAGGGTTTTCAAGAAGGAATAGAATGCCTCGCTTTTTTTTCTTTCTTTCTTGTGCAGGAGGAAATCAGTTTTACATGACAAATCCCCGGCTTGACGTTTTAATTCTAACTGAATACACTTAGAACTCTTATCAGTGCTAGGGCTTCCGAAACTTATGTTGTAGTCAGTATTAAACACTTTATAGAAGTAGGAATTTGGGACTTTAAAATCGTTCTCTACGTCCTTGTTGTAAACTTTATGCAATTTTGACACAGACTGCTGGGTAAATACTGTCTCATAATATTCGTTGCTCTGCAATAATGTTTCTGTATTGGAGCAAGTTTTTCAATTAATAATTTCACTGACTTCTTTCTAGAACTAAACAAATGAGACTTCCTATCTCCACCTCTGTGCGCCTCTGTCTGATTTCCGATTTCCACTGTTGAAATTTCGCTTGCAAAACCTCTGCACTCGTTTTTTTTCTGAAACATCAAATATACTGCAAAATGCTTTCTTCCAGACCTGCACCCTTGAATTTTCGCCGTTTCTAAATACGTAATATCGAACCCAAAGTGTTGTAATTTGTTTTCGACCGCTCCTTGCTCTCATTTTGTTTTTTTTTTCAGGCGATGCTGCATTAGTATTTTTCAGAATAAAATTGTATTGCTCCTACCTTACTTCTATTTTTGTAAAAACATTCGTGGAACCTTCTAATGTCCTGCAAAGATAGTTCATTACACTTAAATGTCTTCTTTCCAGAATGATCACAGGTAGGTCGCGCACGTAACGATTTGGGTGAATAGCGTTTTTCCACTTCTATGTTCCTTTTCCACTTTCCGCAATTTCTCTGCCTTTTCCTTCCTTTTCCAGTTGGACAAGGAATCACAAACGTATATCGTTTAGGCTTTTCTTCTTCTTGATTACAGCTTATATCTATGAAAATGAACTGTGATACTCCACAGACATCTGACAAATCACTTTTCTAAGTGCCTTCAAATTTCAAGCATCTATTTTACTAAGAAATAAATCGAACAATATGTCTGATGTGACCTCAATAATGTAATTACCATAAAATATAAGGTTATAGCACAAAACTTCTGTCAATTATCTCGGTTGAGCCAGTGGTACCAAACAACTAGTTTGTGGACTTAAATATCCATTAAATGTTCTAGAAAGCAATAATTAATGCACTTTTGTGTCAAGTAATTGCTGCGGAAAATCCTTGGACAAGAGACAGTTTGAAATAAAACAGCAAGAATCGTGTTCAAATGGGAATGGACATCAGACGTTCTGCTTCGAAACTTTATTGCTGTAAGGTGTCCGCCATTTTGCAGTGGATAAGAGACGTTTAGAATGCAATTGCATATTTCAAATCCATTTTTCTCTGCGTTCTGGGACGTTTTGACCAGAAATAAAAGTGCAAAGATGAAGACAATTATTCGATGATTCTGTGTATATTGATATCTCGATTAAAGAAAAAAAGTGGACAAGAGAGGACTAGCTTAGGGCAGTAATGCTCCTGGAAGTAGGAACGAAAAACAGTTCTGATTTGTTGGCGTTATCCATTTCTTGCCACGTTGCTTTAAGTAGCAGAAATCAAATGATTATTGGCGTTGGTCTTCGTGGCCGAGTTTTGTGCTTTAGTGTGATCGGTGAATCTCACCCTGTGTGTACAGTGTTTTGCAGTTTAAATAGCTTGTGGTAGTATGGAATATAAGAAGGACTTACAATTTCAATTAATATTTGACCGAAGATATAGAAATGTCAAACCTAATGCTAGTCAAGTATATCAGTGGTTGGAAAATAAGTTTCCTCGTATCTTCGACAACATTTGTGCGCTCCAGTTACATGCGGAATCATATAGCATATATATTAAGTTTAAAGATTTAGAAGCCTATGAACATTTCGCAGCAACAGCTCCTTCGTCTCTAGATTTCACGCATGTGTCTGGGGAAACAAGCACAGTAAGGATCGTCCCCGCTGATGACCCCATTCGGTTGGTGCGTATATATGACTTTCCTCTTGAATTACCATTATCATTCCTAGATGATCATTTCAAAAGTTATGGTAAAGTGCGCAAAGTGGAACCACAACTATGGAGTGCCCCTTTTCCCCCAGGCATAGACAGTGGCGTACATATTGTTCATATGGAAATACATAAGCATATACCGTCCCGTATCATAGTGCACGGTTGTAAGGTGAGTGTGTCTTATGAAGGGCAGCCTATTACTTGTTTCAGATGTCAGAGTAATTTTCACACGATTGCCACGTGCCCTTTGAAGAACGCAAAACCAACTACGGCCGCCCCTGAACAGACGTCTCTACACATGACGGAGATTGGCAAAGTGCATCGCTCTTTTCCCTCTTCTGGCTTGCCTTCGCTCTCTGTCATTGCCCCCCGGGCCCCTGATCAGAGTTCCTCAGGCTTGCCTTCATTGACTGATACCAACGAGTTTCCAGTGTTAGTACGAACACCCCAAGTGAATTCATCTCTAACAAATAATGCCCCAGTTATGGAAGATTCTGAAGTGAAACTGCGACCCCCGCCTTTACAGAATACGCCGGTGGATGTCATGGAACTTGACTCGACTCGTCCGTCGGAGCAGGAAGTGTTAACAGTTCCGTCTGGTTCTTCGTCTGAAGTGCAAGACAATAATGTCCCGTCTTCAGCTGAACATACTGTTACTTCTGTGCAAGCTGATTTTTCTTCACAACAAAAAAGAAGGAAAGTTACTCGAACGTCTACACGAAAGAAAGAACAGTGTGCCCTTGATGTTACACGAGGGATAGACCAAGCTGAGCCACGCGAATTACGATCACAACATCGGGCAATATCTGATTCAGAATTGCCCTGAGGCGTGGTGTGTTTACTCTTCGCTATTGACCTTCACACCTGCTTTCCAGGGCTTCGTCCACATTGTATGTTATGATGTATTTGGCAGTGATAGTGTTTGTGTTCGTACAGTTAAGTTCACTCGGTTTGTTTTCTATTCGTCTCAAAATGCGTCACTTTACTAGTGTTCATGGGAAAGAATCCCTTTCACCTTTGTAAGTACTTTTTTCTTTTTGTTATAGTTTTCTTTTTGAGTGATTTTCTAATGTTAACAGTAAATTCATTTAAGTTAATATCACTCAATATTCATAGAATCAGTTCCGATCATAATAAGGCCCTTCTAAAACAGTTCATCGAAAGCCGCCGACCAGACGTTTGTTTTCTACAGGAAATAAGTTCTCTGCTTACATCTTTGGATTTTCTTACCAATTATCAAGTTATTATTAACCGCGACCAAGAGACTGGGGTTGCGATTTTGGTGCGAAAGGGTCTGAGTTATGATCGTGTTGTGTTAGCCCCTGAAGGAAGGGCTATACGTTGTTATATTCAGAACATTTGTTTTATAGCATTATATGGTCATTCTGGCTTTACACGTGCAAAAGAGAGGAATGAGTTTTATGCAACTACCATTCCTTCTTTACTTCCTCCGGGAATTCCTCATTGTATAATTGCCGGAGATTTCAATGCCATTGTTGATCCCCAAGATTCTCTGACGCCTACCACGCCTTGTCCTACTCTATCAGAGCTTATTCGTGTCCTAAAGTTAAAAGACGCTTTAGTTGTGTCAAACTCTAAGCATGTATTCACCCACTGCACTACTACGACGAAGAGTAGAATCGACCGAGCTTACATTTCAGAGAGTTTATGCACTGCGGTGATACAACAAAATACAATTCCAGTGGCGCTGTCCGATCATGCCGCGATTGAAGTAGCCTTTAAAATGCCTTTCTTGCTACCACCGGCCCGGGGCCCTTCCTATTGGAAGATTAATAATGACATCTTGTCTCGCCCGCAGGTTGTAGAGGAATTCTCGCGTCGCTTACCTTATTGGTGCAGCATGCAGCGGTACTACCCCTCTGTTATTTCCTGGTGGAATTTATATTGTAAACCTAAATTACGCAGTTTTTTTCAATGGCAAGGGCGGGTCGCGAGGGAAGACGACCACCATTTACATGAATTTTTATATCAAGCTCTCTGTAACTTTTGGAATGCTCCGCCTTCGCTGGAGAACCTGGCTTGTATTAACGGTATCAAACACCGATTGAAAACTATTTACTCCCACACGTCGATTAGTGCGTATTTGTCGGAAGACTTTTATCATCGCTTTCCGGAGGAGACTATAACTATTAATCATGTTGATTGGATTTTGCGACAACGGCGTTCCACCGCCATTCATTCTCTCATTCTGGGAGATGGCACTACTACTACTAATTGTTCGCAGATTTTACAAGAATTCACGCGCTACTATACATACTTTGCACGTGCGCGTCCCATAGACTACTCATATGCCCCGGAGTTTTTGTCCACGTTATCTCACCATCTCACGGATGACGAGTGTCAGACATTGATCAATCCCATTAGTGCGGAAGAAATTTTCGCAGTCCTCAGGCGGGCAAAGGGCCGTAGTGCCCCCGGAAAAGACGGATTAAATATCCAGTTTTATAAACAGTATTGGTCTCACCTCAGTCCCTCTCTTACCGCTTTATTCAATGCTTGGTTACGAGGCGAAGCAGTGGGTCGTAATACCGCTATCTTAGTCCTCATTCCGAAATCCCGCGCAGCGCATTATGTTCAGGACTATCGACCTATTTCTTTATTGCCCGTCGATCTTAAGTTGTTCACTAAAGTGCTTACAGCCCGACTTCGACCAATCATCCGTCACTACATTAGTCCTTATCAGGCAGCACTCCATGCTACGCATAACCTTTCCTATACTCTTCACTCTTTGCGCGATATTTTTGCTTATTTTCATTTTCGGCAGGTGCCTGCGGGCGCATTAGCTGTAGATTTAGAAAAAGCGTACGACAGTTTAGATCACAGTTTTTTGTTGCAGGTGCTGGAAGCCTGGAGGTTTCCTTTAGCCTTCCGCACAGTCATTAACAATTTATATACCACGGCCAATTTCCGTATACAGATTAACGGACACCTGTCCCCTCTTATTCCGCTGAAACGTGGATTAAGGCAAGGATGTTCTTTGTCAACGATACTTTTTGCACTCGCATTAGATCCGTTACTTCGACAGTTGGCCACCCTGCACCCCCTGGACCCTCCCGTTTCCTGAGTCAAAATATATTCGGGTATGCGGATGACGTCACCATCACTGGCGTGGATCCTGTTCGTATGGCGCGGGTTTTTGCAGTGTTGCAACGTTTTGCACTTTGTTCCGGATTACAGTATAATGTACAGAAAACTAACCTATTACAGTTCAATGGTTTTCATTTACCTGCTAACGAGCCTGGGGTGCCGTGTGTACCCCACGTCACTTCCTTGAAGATCTTAGGTATCCCGTTTACGTCACAACCTACTCCCCTTTTCGAGGAGATTTGGTCCCCGTTGTTGTTACAAATTCGCCAGCTTTTGTTTTCCCAGCGTTTCCGTCGCCTTCATTTAATTCATCGTATTCACTTTATCAATATTTACATTGCACCTAAGCTGTGGTATCGGGCTCGAATTTTCCCCTTACCGGAATTGTTCGCTAAGCGGTTTGACTCCTTATTCCTATGGAATATATGGCGTGGCTTCTATTTTCGTATCCCACGTGCAGGACTCTATCTTCCCCGTTCACAGGGAGGGCTGGGTCTAGTACATCTCAGATTGAAATGTCAAACTCTGTTTATGCTCGATTTCTATGCTGCAGTTGCTATTAACGAATCCTTCACACAGCAATGGATACGATGTTTTTGGCCTAGTTATGAATTACCTGGGAGCCCCCCGTTTATTAACTTTGCTGATTGTTGTCCGGCGTACATTACTTCACTAATACGTTATTGGACATACAGTGGTGTGGTTCTCTGCCCTACGGGATACAATTCTCGCACTTTGTATAACTTCCTTCTCTCGTTGACTAACGATCAGATTATTCTCCGAATTCCTCACCGATATCCTCAGACTACGTGGTCACAGGTATGGGCTAATATCTCTGCCCCGGTATTACCTTCATACCTACAGGTTGAATGGTATCAAGTGGTGCATCAGTTGGTGCCTACGCGCGCTCGTTTATTTGAGCTGAAACGTGTTCCTGACCCACTGTGTTCTCGATGCGCCAAAGAAGATACACTATCCCACCGGTTCGATCAGTGTGTGGGTGCTCCAGCTATCTGGAACTGTCTCACGTCCTTCTTAGGACGAATTTGTCGTCGACCTCCACACCAGTTCACAGTATTCTATGTTTTGTTTCCGGATTTTCGTTATTTTCCACAGACCAAACACCACGCTGTGCTTTTTCTACTGGCGTGTACAATTGTGTATATCCATCGCCATGTACCTTTGCTGGATGCTCGCACCTACTTGGATTTTTTAAAACGCACTCGCCGAAAGCTCTTTTCCCCCGAGTTGGACAGGCAGTATTTTAGTAGGTTTTTAGAAGTGGTGTTGCAGTAATCTCCTTCCTTCTCGTAAAAAAAAAAAAAAAAAAAAAAAAAAAAAAAGCTACAACTCATGATGGAGGTTTATCTTTTCGTTTTTATTTATTTATTTATTTTTTATTTTTCGCGATTATTGTTATACTTTACAATTTCCTTTTCTTGTATGTAAGACATATTGTATTGTATTGTATTATATTGTATTCCTAGGAGTCAGTCTGGTTCTTGTACACTTTTTGTATAAAGACAAGCACATGAACAATAAAACTAGTGGGCTAGCGCTATATGCTAGTAATGAAAATATATTTTGGCGTAAGTTCAAACCCGGCTCGAGGAATTTTTTTTTTACATTTTTAAAATATTTTATAACACTTTTGAAATCAAAATAATATGAAAATAATACTCAAAAAAGTGATTTACTTACTTTTGTGCAGATAAGTAGTAGTAGTAGTAGGAACGGGTTAGAAGCCCCACAGGGCTCGTTTTGTTCCCCTTGTAGTCCACGATATAAATTTTGTGATCAACTTAAAACAACTGGCTAGGATAGCGCGTAAAACAGCTGGCTAGAGTAGCGCGCGAAGAAACGTACTTCCGGGAGCATTACTCTCCCGAGCGGGTCGTGACAAGAGACGTTTTGATAATAAGCTCCACATATGAGGAATGCAAGTAGAACTCCACTGAATAGGCGTAATATGAATCATGGAGGACATATGAAAAGCTGCCATGTTGGAATTAGCACAATATACGGAAAAGGGATCATGTGACATATGGCTCTTGATACACACCGTCTATTGAAATCAATAGTGGCCAATACAGTTTGAGGCCTCTGTTTAATTCCAACTGTTATGGAACTTAAGAATGACTGCGTAGTTGATACAAAAATGGAGACAACAGTGGGCACATTTGGCAAATGATAAAGATCGGGCTCGTCACAGCTGTCGCCGTAATGAAATTGAAGCAGTAGTCGATGTCATGAATGCGCCAGATGCTGTTTTCAAATATCCAGTTTTGTAGAAAGAATATCTAATCACAACTTGGAACCTTGGTGCTGTAAACTGGAAGTGGATGAGTGATTGCAAGTTAATGAAATTATCCCGTTGTCATATTTTGAAGTCAAATGTCAGGGGAAAAAGCGGTATCTTTTATATATTTTGCGAAATTCTTATACGGGTGGAAGAAGAACACATTCATCGGTTGTATGAGTGACCTGCAACCATCAGGAATTATTAGTCGGGTAAGTTCAATATTATCCGATTTCTGCACCAACTCTTCATCTTTATTGGTTCTCCATGAATCAACGAGGAGAAGCAGTTTTATCTGCTCTATAGAAGGCCAGAAAACGTCAGTCATGAACTCTTTAGGTTGTTCTTCGTCATATTTGCACTTTTACCAGCATCTAAACGAATATTGGGTGGATCAGAACGTTTGTTGGCTAGAAAGTGGCCTCGTGCATGTTTGTGGTTGTTCCTCATTCACGTCACCTTTACGACAGTATTCCTACGTTGTCATAGCATGGAACACCTCCTGTTACTGAGATCTCAAACTGTATTGGCCACTATTGAACTCATTAGGCGGTGTGCGTCAAGTCATATGTCACATAACCCCTTTCCCGTATATTCTTCTTACACCAAGTCCAATATGGCGGCTTTTCAGATGTCTCCCATGATTCACATTACGCATATTCAGTGGAGCCCTACATGCATTCCACATATCCAACATTGGACCTCAATTCTTCTACTCGTTTCAAAATTAACATGGCATTTTTAGACATTTTCTACGTTCTATCTACGCACTTTGACCTCACTTATCTCAAACACTGCCACTAAACACCCTCTTTTTCTCTCTTTCTTTGGTGCTGAATCCAGTGCTAGCAATCATTTTCAGCAATTGAATTCACCAAATCGGAATGTTCCCTTGTAAGTATACGTAATTATTTTCGTCTAGGTTTTGTATGTAACTCGTTACTCTTAAATGTTCTGAGGTTTGCGTATTAGTGTTACTCACAGACTCATATGGTTTTGCATTACAAATAGGATTGTTATTATTAGTATATATATTTATACACGCTGAAAATTATTTAGAAAACTAAAATTTGGAGTAGAGTACGTCCAATTGGTTCCTAGAGTATTAGTGAGAAACAATTCTTTTTCGAGAAAAACTGCAAAGTATTTACTGTTATTGTCGAAAAATGCTTCTAAAGAATTCATGTGCGTTCCGTGAATCAACACATTAAGCTTGATCTTGTTTTACAAGAAAAGATTTTTTTTAAAATTTCATAAGGAAAAAATTGAAGGAAGATCGGAACTAGTTTTGTTTCATTTTATTGTTCTCATTAAATCTTTGCAACAATTTTTTTATTGGGAAAGGTAATAATTGTTGGCACAACCTCGCTTAATACTTGAGGCCAATTTAAGAACGTTCTTTTTTGAATTATTTCTTGTAATTTACACTAAACACCAGCCAAAAAGAAGAAAGTTATATGTATATCTGCACGAAACTACGAGTAAATGAACCCGATGGAGTGGTATGCATAATTAACGCGTTTTCCAACTCTGCTTTTTAAAAACAAAATTTTTTGCACTTGTAATGTGTAATTAGTGACTGGAAGTTTAATTCATTTCGTGGAATCGATTCTTTTCAATACAGTACTTGTCAAACAAGAATTCGTTCATTTGGTTACAGTTAGTGATGTGAGGTGGAAAATTTTCCGCGGAAAATTTTGAAGAAAATTTTCCGCTATATTTTTCCGGAAAATTTTCCGTTCTAAAAAAATGTCAGTAATCAAGTACCAATTCCTCAGCAATCATCAAATTGGTTGAATTCATGTACAGAAATGTAAAAAAGTGAAGGATCGTTTAAAGAATCTGAAAATTTTCATGGCTCAGACAATTTTCAGTAGTATGTAGGAACAAGTTAAACAATTTTTCATGAATCGAAATATTTTCTGTCTTATATGGAAAAATTGAACTTTTTATGAGTCGGAAAATTTTCATTTTGATGCAAAAAGTAAAACAACGTTTTGTGAATCGGAAAGTTTTATTGGTCTGTAGAAACAAGTGAAAGGAATTTTCATAGATCGGAAAATTTTCATCACTATGTAGAAACAAGTGGAAAATACTTTTCATACGCCGGACAATTTTGGATATTATGTATAGTGATGTTAGGTGGAAAATTTTCCACTATATTTAACTGCACATAGAGCTACAAAATTGAATTTATGTAGAGGAAAGTTAGTCAGCCTCAAATTATAATTTTCCAATTAGCTTTCGGAAACAGGAAAATTTTCTAATATTTCAAGTTGGGAAATAAACTTTTACACAGTGTTTCTCTCTTTCTCTTAATCTGCGAGTTCCTTCGTTGCTAAGCAGTTAGCATACGCGTATTTGGCATGGAAGACCTGGCTTAGATTCCCAGCGAGAGCTCATGTAGTTCGGATTTCACGTTAATCAGTTGGTCCCGTCTTATATAGTCTCGCTGCTGAAAGGAACGTTAAACTCAAAATCAACTCAATTCAACTCCTCTCTCTCTCTCTCTCTCTCTCTCTCTCTCTCTCTCTCTGTGTGTGTGTGTGTATGCAAAGTGCAGAGAACATGAGTTCGTAGAGTACAAATATCCAATTCTATTATTTAAAATTTCAATTTATTAAAAGTCATGAATGTTTTCCGATTCTTAAAGACATACTCCACTTATTCCTACATCGTTGCTTAGCCGTAGAATTTATTGGTAATAAGTATTGTCTTACAAAGTTTCATGAAGTGAAAATCTAACGATTCTTCATTTCAAGAATGTTTGAAAAACTTCAATGCGTCCTTCCCTCAGAATCCACCTTTGATCTTACAATATTAGATTTCGTCAGTTTAATACGTATAAGACGGTTTTCTCATAGCTTTACTATTTTTATAGACTTACATTCTGCAACATTTATAAATAAGTAGATATAATAGAGAGAGAGAGAGAGAGAGAGAGAGAGAAACACTATGTAAATTTTTACTTCACAATTTGAAATATTAGAAAATTTTCTGGTTCCCGAAATCTAATTGGAAAATTATAATTTGTTGTTGGCTAATTTTCCTCTACAGGAATTGTATATCTCAATGCGCAGTTAAATATAGTGGAAAATTTTCCACCTAACATCACTATACATAATATCCAAAACTGTCCAGATTATGAAAAGTGTTTTCACTTGTTTCTACATAGTGATGAAAATTTTCCGATTCATGAAAATTCCTTACATTTGTTTCTACAGAGCAATGAAACTTTTCGATTCACAAAACGTTGTTTTACTTTTTGCTTCAAAATGATGAAAATTTTCCGACCCATAAAAAAGTTCTTCAATTTTTCCATACAAGATACAAAATACTTCGATTTATGAAACATTGTTTCTCTTGTTCCTACATGGTACTGAAAATTGTCTGAGCCATGAAAATTTTCAGATTCTTTAAACGATCTTTCACTTTTTAACATTTTTATACATTATTTCAATCAATTTTATGAATACTGAGGAACTGTTACTTGATCACTGATATTTGTTAAGAACGGAAGATTTTCCGGAAAACTATAGAAGAAAAAAATTCACCTCACATCACGGCTAAACAACGATGTAGGAATAAGTGGAGTATGTTTTTATGTATCGGAAAATTTTCATTACTGTACAAAACAGACAATTCTTCGATTCATGAACATATTCAGATTATTTAAACGATCTTTCACTTTTTAACATTTCTATACATTATTTCAATCAATTTTATGAATACTGAGGAACTGTTACTTGATCACTGATATTTGTTAAGAACTGAAGATTTTCCGGAAAACTATAGAAGAAAAAATTCACCTCACATCACGGCTAAACAACGATGTAGGAATAAGTGGAGTATGTTTTTATGAATCGGAAAATTTTCCGTTTCAAAATTTTCCGGAAAATTTTCATCGCTGTACAGGACAGACAATTCTTCAATTCATGAAAAATTGTTTCACTTGTTCCTACGTAGTACTGAAAATTGTCTGAGCCATGAAAATTTTCAGATTCTTTAAACGATCTTTCAATTTTTAACATTCCTATACATAAATTCAATCAATTTTATGAATACTGAGGAACTGTTACTTGATCACTGATATTTAAGAACGGAAAATTTTCCGGAAAAAATATAGAAGAAAATTTTCCACCTCACATCACGGCTATACAACGATGTAGGAATAAGTGGAGTACGTTTTTATGAATCGGAAAATTTTCATCACTGGTTACAGTAATTTGATTCTGCTAAAGTTGAATATTCTTGGTTTCTACGATGGTTATCCAATATGATACTTTCTGTTGAGAGTTTCTTTCAGTTATGATTAAAAATATTAATTTATCATTTGGCGGCCTATAAAATAGGCCTATTCTCACTTCAAGGAATCATAGCATCTCCTAATAAGCTGAATTCAAATAAAATAAATAAATAAATAAATAAATGAAAAATTCTCCACTATACTGTATCTCGTTTATTATGCACTAAACTACACATATGAACATGCATAATATATGCATCACAACAGTATACAGGTGTAACCAAGGGCGCCCATGTTGTGGTTTCCAAGGGGGGAAATTATAAAAGATATTTCAAATATAGTTTCAAATTTTGATGTAACTATTCTAAAAATTCTATTGGATTTTCGATATTCCGAAGTACAATTTCCTCTAGGGGGGAGGCGAGCGCCCCACCTTGCCTCCCTTGATGCGCGTCCTTGGGTGTAACTAACTCTACATATAATAACAGGAGCTCTCAGTCCACGTCGAGAAACTCATGTAACAGCTGTAATTCTGTACTCCTTTACGTAATACGTATAATCAATTGACACCTTTCACATACGTATAGGAGCATATACTTTACTTCCAAGTATTCAGCCCAGTACATTAATTGTAGTATTTTGAACCTGTCTCCAGTATTTTGAACTCTGAATTCGAAAATGATAATAAAAACATCGTATCACCTACAACAGCGTCATTTCAAATTTTGCAGGCATAGGCAGGTATATGATTGCAATTTCTGAGCTATTAAACTAAACAAAGGACCCTGCTCAGAACTCGTGGAAATCTGGTTTCTGTCAAATTGGCTGGTATAGCAGTATGTTGGTCAACAATGCCCATTATATTTGTTGTTAAGTATAAAGGTAACCAAGAAAGTTCTGTCGCTTTTGTGGAGGCCTGCGTTAAATTGGCGCTCACACCATGAATTGAATGCGAATGGAGATAGGCGAAGGCAAATTGTTTCAGTGGGTATATCCAACAGGTTGTAGCAGTTCAGTTACACCGCGAACGTGCGTAAGAACAGAGAAAATATGGTATCTTATCAGAGTGTATGCTGTATGACTTCAAACTGGGATCAAACGCCGCTGTAGCGCAGCGGAAGATATGCCTGGCCTTTGGTGAGGGTGTCATGACTACGAGAACAGTGCAACGGTGGTTTAACAAGTTTAAGGACGCTGACTAAACACTCGTAAACGCATCACGTGCCGGAAGACCCACACATGTACCTAGGTACAAAATTAATATCTTCAGGTAGCAATTGAGGCGAACAGTGCCCTGACATGTGAGGAACTGAGACTACAATTCAGTGTGAGTGGAAAAACCATTCGGTAGCACCTCCATCAACTTGGAAAGCACTACAAGTTGGGTCGATGGGTTCCACATGATTCGACTTCGGCCAGAAGGCAACGCGAGCAGACAACTGTGTTTCTTTGTTGTGTTGTCTGAGGAAGGAGCCATTTCTGGACAGGGTGTTGACATGTGGTGAGAAATGGGTCATGTACGAAGCTCCACGGCGCCGTCATCATTGGTTAGCATCCCATGAACCGGTTCCAAAACAGCCGAAACCAGCACTGTACCAGAAGAAGGCCCTCCTGTGTGTTTGGTGGACTGCTCGTGGCATCGTGTATCGGGAACTGCTACTAACTGATAAGAGCATTAATGCAAGTATGTACTGTCAGCAGTTGAGCCGTACTAAAGGAAAACTCGAAACTTTGGAGCCAGCAGTTCTAAATCTGTTACAGAACAACGCTAAGCCCCCACGTGGCTAGGATGATCCGTGGCACCATTCTACGCCTTGGATGGGAAACAGTGTTGCATCCGCCATACTCCCCGGACATTGCACCGCCCGATTATCAGCTGTACCATTGTTTGGACAATCACATTTAGAGGACGACAGTTCAAATCCCTAGTAGAGGTGCAAAATGACTTGATACTTTCTTCGCTTTACGGTCCAGTATGTTCTATCGCGATGGAGTCCATGGCTTTCCAAAACGTTGGCAGAAGGTCGTCGATGCTGATGGGGATTATTTTGATCTTCCAGGTACGTCTTATGTGACATATCGATGTTCGAAGAAGTTTGGTGAAAAACGGACAGAACTTTCTTAGTTACCTTTATAGTAATATCACATTGTTTTTCAACTTACATGAAACTCGTCATCAAGGGATTGTTCTGTAAGTGGCGTGGTATGATGGAAGTTATCCTGGAGAATTGCTGCTTTCTCCAAGAACACTCTTCGTCTGGCTACTCCAGTTAGACCAATGCTGTAGGAATAATCCTTCCTGTAGTGAAATACGATCGACATAGCTCTAAATTTTACTGTAGCACGCAATCCTCTCCACCCGATACAGAAGTGTCTTCGTAAAGGTGGTGTTTATCGGAAGAGCCAATATTGATGATTCTTTCTATCTTTGAATGAGGATATCTTCCCGATGATCTCATATAACATTTTTTTTAAAATTTTGATAGTCATCTTAGGAGCCAGATTGTGAAACACCTCAACAGATAGTGAGTTAATTACGGTAAAGCGACACCATGTATTCTTTAGTGTGATTAAGGTTGCATCAAAATATTATGTTGTACCGAGTTCCAATTATTTACTATCAAAGTTGGGTTCCGATTAAGTTTAGCCGTTCGCCACCACTTTGGCATTATGGTATACAGTATATTATCGAGCTTAGAATTCATAGGAGATATTATCGTATGATTTAGTTTTCGAGTTAATGAACATTAAATTTGGAGTTCTAATTTAATGAAATTAAGAAATTTCACTAAAGCGGTGAGTTCCAACTTCCAGCCTTCCAATCTCCGACCGACTGACTTATGAGTTCTATCAATGCTTCTGTTATTTTAAATGTCAAATTACAAAATGTGAATGTCATTGCAGAATTGAATAATATTAAGTTGATTAGACAAATATGCCTATAAATGTAGTTCGGAATTCATATGTAGTTCATTTGCAATAAATAAATGATAAAATAATGTATACACACATGTTGAAAATTTGCATGATGAGGTTTACTATGTATTAGCTACGATGTCTAGAACCAAGACAATACTTGAGCATTTCTGTAAATGTAGAGAAAAATTGCATGAATGAGGATAAGTACCTAAGGATTGATGCGATGGTGCTATGCAGAAAAATAGAGACATAAAGGGTTTCTCGTCTTGTCTTGTCAATTTTGTAGAAGTCGCGTCTTATCCTGATTTTGGAGCACTTTCTCGCCTCGTCTTGTAGATTTATGTACTTGACGTTTGGAAATATTCTTAGTACAGTATTCACATTAGTAATAGGAAATGTAAATGCTATATAGGAATAATTGTTGAATAATTACCATTATAAACTTTATCATAACCGAAAATTAGAAAATTTATCATAACTGTATCATAGTGTTTGTAATAAAAGGTGACAGTTAGAAAACACAAACGTTTTGTACACTCTCTGCCCTATCATCCCAGTACTCAAACCATTTCAATATGGTTGAGTACAGAAGTCTTTTATCTTGTAATAAAACCTCATCTTAGCGGACTATGAGGAAATATATTGAAATTCCTGAATCATGCTAATTCAAATTTCTCGCCAAAATCCCAATTTCCCGCCAAATATAAACTGTTACTTACTTTTAGTTTTGGTATTTTTTTAAATCATAGAATGATGCAAAGTGAGGCAACCAAACTTACGGAGTTATATACTCAGGTCCTAGAGAACATTTACTAAATATTATTTTTAGACCTAAATTTATGAGGTGGACTAACACACCACTTCCAAATTTTGAGAAGTGAGCATTAGTGTACCCATGTTCTATGAAATAGAATAGGTCCTCTGAACTCAAGTATACAAACATATAATGTGATGGTGATCATATGGCGCTATTAATATTTTAGCATTTTTTCCGTAAAGTGGATAAGCAGGGGCACCCAAATTTATCAAGTTATATAATTGAGACCTAGATAAGATTTAACAAATTTTATTTTTCGAGAATTCCTAAATTTAAGAGGTGGACCAAACCCATGTCTTTTAATATAGAATAGACTCCCGTATCCAATCATATGATCATATAACCTTATCAAAGTAGCTTAATTAGATCAATTAGCGACTACGTGATAAGCACATAATAGTACAAATATTTTGACTTTTTTAACCCATAGAAACGCATAAGCAGAACTACCCAAACTTACTCGAGTCCTAGGGAGAATTTACCTTTTTTTTTTTTTTTGACAATTTCCAAACTTAAAGGTACTATTATGTAAGCATCCCAAATTTTGAAAAGGGAACATCAATGTACCTATTAGGAAAGAGAATAGACACCTTTATTCAACCATACAACGTGATAAAGCCTCAGCAAAGAGATAAAGTAGGAGAAAAACTCCGATTTTTTTTTCAATTTCCTAGTCATAAAAGGAAATGAGATGAATCAACCAAAGAGGTATATACTCCGGTCGTGTACTGCCATATCAGTTTCAAAATTTAAGGCATGGATCTATGACCCATCTTGAAATTTCAAGGGTGAGCCAAGATATCCCTAGCATAATTTATAGAGGTTGTCCTATCCACTCTGAAACTATGGCCACTGGCCAGGGACTTATGGGTTTTGAGCCGTGAGCCAGGGACACAAGAGTGAGACTAAGTCACTCGAATATCACTATGTCTAAGCTTCTTTCCATATCTACAAATATCAGTGGAACAAACTTCGTATTTAGTTGCAATGGCGGCTTTGTAGATGTTACAAATTCGACATTTAGGGTCTTCTTGGAAACCACAGCTGGTTCTTGGAAACCAAACTGCAACCAGAGATGCAATGAAACAAAAACTGCTTGACCTTCTCAAAATTCCCTCACAAAATACAACACTCAATTCATGATGAACGGGCAAATTTGAATAAAATTTTAAAAAGTAGCAATGAAAGAAGACAAATCAGGATTAGGGGTAGATATAGAAAATAAAGAGGAATAAGGTGCTGGAAAAATATCTTTGTTCGGAAGCAACATTTGAGACACCGGTTACTTTCAGAAAGATCATTTTTGCTCCAAAAGTTAGATGTACACATCTAAGAATATTAATGTGAGTAATTACTGTAGAAGTGATAATCTGTGTTAAAATTTTACTCTTAAGTATTACGATTTATTTTATAGCAAAAACTCAGATATTTCCTTAGCGTGAGAGACCCGGGTTCGATTCCCGTCGGAGTTCATGTGGTTCGGATTCCATGTTAATCAGTAGGTCCACGTCTCATATAGCCTCGCTGCTGAACGGGACGTTAAACTCCAAATCAATTCAATTCAAATTCAGATATTTCCTATAAAGTACTTATGCTTTAGTCTGTACCAGCCTCAGTCTCTTGGTGTGTAGCTGATAAGTATTTTGTGAAGTTAATAACTTTCACAACCAATTAAGACAATTAAGCCATATATGGTATGTGTTCCCAGTAGCTGACTAAGTTCCTCAAACAAGTTACAATTCATGTCTTTAAATAATAACTTCCTGCCTTAGGATGTACTTTTTGTTAACAAGAAAAAAAACTCCATTTTGGAGGTATTGGTATTTTAGGTCAAGGATACTTTAAATACTGCTGGCATTGCCGTGCTGTTATTTTAACAAAAAGCTCTCAATATTTATAGATCAAGGTTATACAAAAATTCATAAAATAATGTGATATCTATAGGTTAACAGTTCAAAGGGTCTACAAATTATATTTTATCGTATGTGTGTTTCTAGAATAACCTACTTCTAACGATTTGAACTATGTCGTTTGTAGAATGTTTTCTTACTTTCGAGAACAAAGCGAAGACTATATGCTCCAGTTATCAGCAATAAAAATGAGTATACGCACTATGTGTTATTTTACAATCAATTTTGAAACGAAGACAAAGTGAAATAACTTTCAGTATTGTGTAACAAATTGCTTTTTTCCTTTTCATGAAAAGAAGGGGGGCAAAATGAGGCAGTTGTTGTGGAGTGCAGTCGAGTCGTCTGAGATGTTCAACTGATGATCGAGAAGTGAAACTCGTCATGGGTTCGATTCCAACTGAAGAACACAGCTGTTTTTAACTGTCATAGAAATTTTTGTGTTTCTGTCCCCAGGGACGCCCTTATGGGGGGCAAGGACTTGTACTTCGGAAGATCGAAAACCCAATATAATTTTTAGAATAGTTACAACAAATTTGAAACTATATTTGAAAGGCATAAACCAAAACTAGAGATTTCCTTTGCTATAGACCCTAATTAAAGTTGAACCGAATGCGTGTTTGGTAATTTATTCTTAAAGAGTCTACGAGAATATGAACTCGGCAACTATGGTTTTTTGGATAAAATCTGTTGCTAGTGATTTTTTCACTAGATTTGGTGATTTCCGAAAAGGCGATCTACTATTTGTGACCTATGAGATGGTAGGCAAGATAAAACAAGCAAGAGTGTTTCTACTTACACATAATAATGAAGTAACATATTTTAAATAATTGAGCGAGAGCGATTGGAGTCGGAATTAGTGGTAATTGTTCCTACACCTGGTGAAGTACGATTCAAGACCAGGCCAATTCAGACTTTCTCTGGGCCATTTTGATCATTACTTAGTGTTTTGCAGGTCAATTCAAATAGTTTGATTTGGCCACAGTAACTCTTACAATATTATTATATTTTAACAGAAGACTTGACGTAATTGCCGTCTCATTAATTGTACCGTTTATGGTTTTAAAGAAAGAAACAAAGAATTGAGCTTCATGACTTACATTCCGTGCGTTAACATGTGCAAACTGACTTGGTGAAGCTGTTTGATAAACATCGGGATCAACCACAAGGGGAATTTGCTGACATTTTCAATGAATTACAAGAGATTTGTGATTCCCTTGGCATTGAAGTGCAACTTCCAACATTAGTTAGAAAGCAGACACATTATTCAAACATTCAGACTTCCTCTCCTCGTGATTATTTCAGAATTTCGACATATATTCCATAGCTGGACTCTCTGACAACATCTCTCAAACCTACAGATAGCAATCAGATTCCATTCAAACAAGCATTTTGCATCCTGTTTCCATGTAAAACATTGATTAGTTACAGTGCGTAGACGGGGTTAGAAAACTAGGAAGTTTTTACGACCTTGAAAACCTTGAAACAGAAGCCAAATCGTGATACGATTTATCGAAAGGGAGAAAAGAAATTGAAAATGATGATACCTGTTCCTTGATGACAGAAATCACGTTCTTTCCATCAGTGCAAAAAGCACTGATAAATTACGTAACCGTTCCACCTACAACATGCACTGTAGAAAGATCATTTGGTACTCTCCGAAGTGTGAAAACGTGGCTTAGGTCCACTATGACTAAAGAACGAATTTCCAGCCTGTTTATCCTAAGTGTACACAAAGAAAAACTTAAGGAAATTAATCTAGAAGAGAAAGCTCTCACCAGATTTGGTGAAAAAAAGAAAAAGAAAAAGAAACCTTCGTTTTGCGTTCTCTGAAAACTATTAGATTAATGTATGAAAAAAAGCACATATATGATTTATTAATTTATTTTTACTGAGAAGTGAGAAGTGTCGTACGATTTCGGACATTTTCGCCAAGTTAATAAAAATAATTTTGTCTATTAATCATTATACAGGTTACAGTGGAAAGGTGTGTTTAATTATGTTACAATTCATAAGTAATCATGAATAAGCAATCAAGTATTTAATGATTGTATTAACATTAAATAAGTCCAAATTAAGTGTTCAGTTCTCGAAAAAAGAGGATACATTAACTCAAAAACTAAATTTATTATCAAATTGGGTTACAATATAAGAAAAGATCTCATGGCATTCCAACAAACAAGATAATTTAACTTATTTATATTGTACTTGTAAAATGTATAATCTTTCTATGGAATTTATATTAAGGTAAGTTTAATCCCACCAAAAATATACATGTAAAATAAACACGCCAAGTTTTCGTTAGGACTCGGTTTAGTTATCTGAAAAAACAAATCAAATATAGAAATTATGCCAAGTTCCTTGCCTACACGTTGTTAGCAGTGTTTTAATAATCACAGAAAACTATTGAGGATTTTGATAAATTTCCAGACCAAACTTGTCAAGTTTTCAAGGTAGGGTCTCAATATTAATAAGTTCTTTAATGACAACTTGCCAAGTTTAGTTTGAAAACTTATCAATTTCCTCAATATTTTTCTGTGATTATCCAAACATGTGTAGGCATAATTTGTATCTTTCAGTTTTTTAGATGAAAAAGTCCTAATAAGAAATTGGTTGTTTGTTCAACATGTATGTTTTGCTGGGTTTTCATAACTTTTTTGTTCATATACTTATTTAATTAAATAATGTCATTCGTATATTCAACAACTGCCTGTTCTCCGTAACTTTCCAAACCGCATCAAATAATATACAAAATATCGAAGATGGTATATTTTTTTAGTAAACTATAGAAAAAATGTCGCTTATCTTTGCCCCCTTCTGGAAACTACAACATGGGAGCCCTTGCCTGTCCCAGTCGAATTTAGTAGTGGTAAAACTATTTTTTTTTTTTAAATAAAATCTTTCAGCTTAACGTCCCATGATTATGCTCTTTAGGTTAAGGGATATTAAAACAAGTGAATGACGTTGGAAGAATTGGTGGAATGAGAAACTGGGAGTACATCGAGAAAACCCACGGTGACCATTACAAACCTATTTTGCAGGGGTTCGAACTAGAAATCCCATGCCCAAAAGATAAACGCTAGTGCTCTCAAACGGGTCGGGTCGGGTTATCGGGTCGGGTCAGTCGGGTCAGCTCGGGTCGGGTTGTCGGGTCAGGCTAATCGGGTCGGGTTGTCGGGTCGGGTCAGTCGGGTCAGCTCGGGTCGGGTTGTCGGGTCGGGTTATTCGGGTCGGGTTGTTGGGTCGGGTCAATCGGGTCAACTCGGGTCGGGTTGTCGGGTCGGGTTATTCGGGTCGGGTCAATCGGGTCAACTCGGGTCGGGTTGTCGGGTCGGGTCAATCGGGTCAGCTCGGGTCGGGTTATCGGGTCGGGTCAGTCGGGTTATCGTGTCGGGTTGTCGGGTCGGGTCAGTCGGGTCGGGTCAGTCGGGTCAGTTCACTTTGGTCAACTGAGTTTAGGTTGAGTTTAAACTCGGCTGGAGTCGAAAGCTGCTGTTTTTCACTAGCTGCCTAATTAAAAATAGCAATTTTCAATTGATTTTATAGAAACCATAAATCTATTTTGAACACTTGCAGCTAGTGTTTTTATGATAAATGCTTATTTTTCTACTTGTGTGTACTTTAATTTATAAATGTGGAAGATTGATTTTACCAATCGACTGTAATATTAATATCTACGCCAATATGGAGTCTGGATTTAGAACAAAACTAGAAGTTGTGCCTAGCGAACAATAGTAGATTTGGTCGACTTGTTTTCTTCTCATTGGATCAACTTCGATTGGAAACAAAAGAAAGGTAAAACCAGTTACGTAACTTGTTTGTATTTGTCCAGGTTTGAAGTTTTCAGTTTCATATTTTGTTTTATTTAAAACTTCTTTTTTCTGAAACATTATTCTCGGCTTCCAATATTCAGAGGATGTGCTTATAACAGCTTAGTTTGCAACTACCAGGGCTTAATTTTTTGAAGGAGATAAAAAGAGTTGTGTTTTCCCTTCCTGCAAATGATAATAAAATTATGGAATGAAATTGATTCCCAATAAAATGTATTGTCAGAGTGCTGATCTTTAGTTAGTAATTGGTTTATACTAGTGCTCCTTTACTTATTTTGTTTCAAAGTACTGACGTGACGTCTACCATATTGACTAGGAACTGCTGAAAAATTCGTAGCCCAACCCAGAAGGAGTGCACGTGGATTGGTGAAGTTTTACTTCTTCTTCTCTTCCCCCGAGAGTCAATATACTACCTTGTACAGTGCTCCAGCTTTTGCAGAAAAGTTAAAAAAATCTAGATTTCCTCGCACCACTGTTCGTAGCACTACCCCTATCAGATCTAAAATGGCGTCTTTCAAGTGTTATTTAAGTTTGGGAAATAAGTACACGTAATAGTTAGACGGAGCTAAATCTGCGGAATAAGAATGATGATCTAGACATTGAAATCCTGGATTATGTAATGTCAGTTATGTTCGCAGGGGCTTGATGGACAGGTGTATTCTCCTGAAGAAACAGAATTCCTTTCTTTTCATTTTCCGCAGCGTTGAACTTTGAATTTTTCTTTCAGTTTTGTAAGTAATGTAGAGATTCTGGATTAAATATCTGACCATTGAGGAGGTAGTCTACCAGTCCATACTTATACCAGAAGAATGTTCCAAACAGTTTCTCAACCTACTTCTGTGTCTTGAACTTCTTGGGGCGATGGAGAAATGAGTGCTACTGCTCCATTGACTGTTGTTCCGATTCAGGATCATAGTGGTACAACCATATTTCATCTATGGTTACTATTCGTCAGCGAAATTGATCAGCATTACGGTCAAATTGGAAGAATACTTCTCTTAATGCCGTTACCCTTTTATTATCCTGACATATATTTTGAGAACCCATTATGCCGAGAACTTGCGCATACCCAAGCCATTCTGAATTATGCTACCGACGAGTTCCAAAGAAATGCCCAGAATCCCTGACACAAGTTTTTCTGAGAAGGTAAAAACTGAGAAAGCGGAGTGCAGACCTCAGACTATAATAAATATAAATAGCTTAAATTATTTTTGTCACACAAAAACTGGGGTGGCCTAGGCCCTCCGGCCCCGGGCTATATCCACCACTGGCTGAAATGCTGCAATTGTCAAGAATAATGTCACAAATTGCATCCATGATTCCAGGAAGAGTCATTGCTTTTAATCATCCTGGATGTAAAGCATAATTTGTTGAGAAATTGCTACGTTTATACTAAGCCACTTACTTCTTCACCACTATATATAACGGAGGAGAGTCCCGTGGTGTTTCACTGATTTCCTAATTAATTTACTTCGGTGACTTTCCTTGGTGGAACAAAAATGTTATAACAGTAAGAATCTGGATGTTAGTGAAATTATCTGTTTGGGCACACATAATCACTTCAGAGGCCTGAGAAACAATAAGAATTTCCTTATTAATATGAAAATTTATATTTGTACATACAGAGATATGTTTTTCTAAACTACGGTTTCATTTTTCTACCTAGTACCTACACTCCTTCTGGATTGGACTACGACATTTTCAGCAGCTCCTCGTAAATTCTCTCTCTGGCTCTCTCTCTCTCTCTCTCTATATATATATATATATGTATATATATATATATATATATATATATATATATATATATATATATATATATATATATATATATATATATATATATACAGTGACGTACTTAGGGGGGTGGCTTCCGGGCTTAAGCCCCCCCCGAAATCTTACTTAGTATAGTAAAGTAAATATCTTGCAGAATTTTCACATTTCCAGGCAAAGCCCCCCTCCCGAAAGCTAGCAAAGCCCCTCCCGAAACAAAATCGTAAATACGCCACTGTATATATATATATATATATATATATATATATATATATATATATATATATATATATATATATAGAGAGAGAGAGAGAGAGAGAGAGAGAGAGAGAGAGAGAGAGAGAGAGAGTGATACGTAGCATATAGACGAATGTGTTACTTGTAGCATACGCGAAAGTAATTCAATTTATGTTTAGGCTTCAAAAGTTTCATTGAAAAATATTTCATGTGCAGACGTTATTTATTTGTTAGTTACAAATTTTATTTGAAATAAGTTTAATTTATAATCATATAGATCTAACATAAAAACAGCAACGAAATACACAATGTAATGTAAAATAAGTCAAACGTAATAAATAAGTTATTTTTGGTATGGCAAATAGCCGCCCCCCAAAATGTATCTGCCCCTCCTTTGCCCCCCTAACAACTTAAAGCTGGCGTTGTCACTCTAACAATATGGTATGGAGTTCTTGCATACTATTCATTGTTGGCGGAAAAATTTCTTCTTTTACTTTCTTTTCTCCACATCAAAGGATTACACCGAAAAGTTTACAGAAATGAAAATAAGCTTTTCATTGTTGCATTGTTATGTTCTCAATGATTTTGCATTGTAAATATTGGCTTTAAAAAATATTAACACAGTATGTTAAACTTTCAGTTAAAGAGAATTTTCCAAGAATTGTGCTATAAATTATGCTTTATGCTTTATTTTCTAAAATAATGCTTTTAAAACTAGTTTCCCAATGTGAGTGCATTTTGGCGTTCACCCAGTGTCGTGACCATAGTGCTCTCAAACGGGTCGGGTCGGGTCAACTCGGGTCGGGTCAGTCGGGTCGGGTTGTCGGGTCGGGTTGTCGGGTCGGGTCAATCGGGTCAGCTCGGGTCGGGTTATTCGGGTCGGGTTGTCGGGTCGGGTCTATCGGGTCAGCTCGGGTCGGGTTGTCGGGTCGGGTTATTCGGGTCGGGTTATCGGGTCGGGTCAACCGGGTCAGCTCGGGTCGGATTATCGGGTCAGGTCAATCAGATCGGATCACGGTTCGGGTCAGTCGGGTCGGGTCGGGTCATCGGGTCGGGTCAGTCAATTCGGGTCACGGGTCGGGTCGGGTCGGTCTTCAACCCGACCCGACCCGACCCGTTGAGAGCACTAATAAACGCTCTACCACTGAGTCACCATGCCCTTTGGTAAAACTGTAGGATAACCAAATAAAACTAGAAGTAAAGTGAAAAGGTGAAATCAAGTTATTGAGGTAAGTGGTAAATCAGTTAACTAAGTACAATGTATTGGATTGCATATTACGAGGCTTAATCCTCTGTGGGTTCGAGTCCCTTGAAGAGCATGAATATTAATAATAGTCTTAAGGAAAGGAATTGTTTATTGTGTTCATTGATTTAGAAAAGGCTTTTAACCAAGTGAGCCTGATGATAATTCTGAAAGACTCATAAAATACTTCTATATGAATCAACAAATAAAGGTTAGGATAGGGAAATAAATGACAGAGGAGAGGTGTTCGCTATTGTCTTTCGCTAATGTCTATCTAGAACAGGTACTGAAGAAGGATCTGCATAATGAAGACAGTAATTCGATAGGAGGTAGAATGATTAGGTCGGTTTGAAGATGACATTGCACTTGTTGCAGAATATGAAAAAGAAAATGAGTAAGATGGCTATACCAAACTCTTGTTCGATATTCGTCGCACTTTCCTCTTCTATGAGTCATCCAATGTTGTCTTTCGACCATGTTGTGTGTAACACTACCATCACAATGCAGTTCAACAACTCTCTGAATGACTCACTGTATCGTCCCTTTTATTCAACCGTTTGGATACAACGTGAAACAACTCAAAATTCATCACGAGAAGGTTTCTGTGCGGCGTGTTGCAATTAGTGCTCTCAAACGGGTCGGGTCAGGTCAACTTGGGTCGGGTTGTCGGGTCGGGTCAGTCGGGCCAGCTCGGGTCGGGTTATCGGGTCGGGTCAGTCGGGTCAGCTCACTTTGGTCAACTGAGTTTAGGTTGAGCTTAAACTCGGCTGGAGTCGAAAGCTGCTGTTTTTCACTAGTTGCCTAATTAAAAATAACAATTTTCAATTGATTTTATAGAAAGCATAAATCTATTTTGAACACTTGCAGCTAGTGTTTTTATGGTAAATGCTTATTTTTGTACTTGTGTGTACTTTAATTTGTAAATGTGGAAGATTGATTTTACCAATCGACTGTAATATTAATATCTACGCCAATATGGATTTAGAACAAAACTAGAAGTTGTTTAACACGTTGCTGCCAAGGGTGAATTTTGTTGTTCACCGGTAGAGTGCCAAGCGTACTTACATTATTCTTGTTTTGTTCATATTTTTTAAACATAATATTAATATTGAAACATAATCTAAGGCATGGTAGTGAATCCGCGTGCATAAAAGTTGGGGGTCCGATCGGACCTACGAGTGTATATTTTGTTTATGGGCAAGGGGATAAATTACAGTTGAACTGGCAACTCTGTTAGAAAGTTATTTGTTTATTACTACATGTGCAGAAGTGAGAAGTGTGGACATATTCATCTTGCTTTTAGTGCTAATAAGTAATATCTTTGTGCAATGAAAAACGAAGAAATATGCGCAGAACTCGATCTCATTAGTAATAGCAGTGTAATGATCTAGACTTTTCTGAAAATTCAGCAAATGACAAGGACACTGACATCTTGAGAAAATAAATTAGAATAAATAATGAATCCATTGTTAAACTTTTTAACGTCACTGAAAAAGCAAAACATAGGTCCGATCGGGTCTACAAAAGCAACAAATGCTTGTTACTTGGTATTTAGCGCCCCTAGCGGCGTTAATAATCAATATCAAAGACCAAAACCTACATGTGTAATAAAAACACTACAGCTCAATAACAGTAGAGACAGGATTTAACAATACAAGTACTCTAACGTCAATTCGACGAATTAGAAATTGTGGGTCCGATCGGACCTACTAGAACATTTTCTTAGATCACTCCAGTAGGTCCGATCGGACCCACATGACAGCTAACGTGTTAAGCAAGGCTAAAAGAAAGATTGGATATGGACGACCAAGTCCAAGCAGGACTGCGGTGGCTCAGTGGTAGAGAGTTCATCTCTGGTGCATGGTGTCCATGGTTCAATCCCAGCTTGTGCTAAGTAGGCTTTGTGGTGGAGAAACGCCGTGTAGTGGGTTTTCTCGGGGTTCTGTTTCCTCCCACTTTCTTCATTCCACCATTTCATTCATTTCTCATGGTCACCATATCCCTTAGCCTCGGTGCAGAATCGAGGGACCTTAAACTGAATATTTCATTTTATTTCACCAAGCCCAAGAACATCGATACAAGAACAAGATAAAGATTGGATATGCAAGACGAATTGCATAGTAATCTTGGTCTTGGCCTTGTTTTGGTGATCACCAAGTAGCGATGAGCATATTTTCTTGCTTTCCGTAAAGTATGAAAGACCATAATCAAAATCACACTTGGTCTTCATTTGTACCGATGAGGCGAGCATTCTTGGCTCTTGTATAGCATGAAAGACCACCAAAACTACGAAATGCAGGACCAAGACTTGACTGCAAGACAAGGAATAAGACGTAGTATTGATGACCAAGACCCAGGGAGCGAATTGTTCGAATTTCATTTGTTGGGCTGAAAGTGATGAAATAAAATTAGTACTTTGTAATTAAATATCATACTGTATTTTTAAATTTTAAATTAAAAAATTCATATTATGTATCTTCTTACGTGCAACTATATATACTGTAAAATACGTTTTAATTACCAAGAAAGAAAAATCAAAGTGGCACGGGTCCCGGAATCATAAGAACTTATTTTGGAATGAAAGTTGAAGGCTTGGAAAAAATCACAGGTGTTCTCCTGTTTCCTCAACCCTTATCATTGTAGTTAAACGATTTCCTTTTGTCTCCGCCAAGAGACTCTTGCTATTGCCTTCCGAGAAGACCCCCTGCCGTCCAAGCAGGTGAGAACACTGTGAATAAAAATTTCGTCACATAGAACTAAAGCAAGAAAAAAAAAAATAAACTTCTCCCACGTCGGACATTGGTATCAATTATAAAAAGAAATAACCAAACCTCAAAAGTGCCAAATATTCATTAAGATGCATATACAAATCCACCGCTTGATCTAGCTAGTGGTTAACGTGTAAGACTTCGGTACATGTGGTCCGGGTTTAATTCCCAATGGGAGTGCATTTTGGCGTTCACCCAGTGTCGTGACCATAGTGCTCTCACGAGGTGAGTTTTGGCTTTTTTCCTTTTTTTGTGGGGAGGGGGAGATTGCAGCCATGATGAAGGTGCTTTTCCTTCATTTCCATATATCTTCGAAACACCTCTCAGAATTTAACCGTTCTTCACAATAGTCAGGGAGTGATTTGGAAAGCAAACTAAAGATTCTTCTATCAACCTTGATTTTATGTTGACTTCAATCTCGTTTGAAGACGGATTTTTCGTGGTTGGAGGCTATCTGTTATCTATTGAGGTTCAATCAATGCAGTCAAAACTTATATAGCATTTCCGGTAAAACAAGGAGTTGTCTTAGTAATCTCACTTTTTTTTTTTGGGGGGGATGAACCTAGTACCACCAATAATGGTAACCTTTTCGCACTACCCGGCATGGAAAATCGATTTTTGTCGGGCTACCCTAGTAAATAATTTCAACTAACATTAATAGTCAACAGAAAGAAACCGGTGGAAGGTCGAAACAAAACTTAGAACTTTTGCCTATTTATACACGACGCAATGTAATGCAATGAAATGCAGTGACATACCAAACAAGTTTCTCCTGTCATCTACAGGTACATTTCCTAAATGGAAGTACCTACATACTATTCCGTGTTCCAATCCCAGCCCACTCTACCTAAAAATTCAATTTCTCTTAAAAATATAGCGCTTAGCATGGTCTTTTTCCGAGTGGCTCATATACAGCATATATATATATATATATATATATATGCAAGGTGTCTCAAAAGTTCCCTGACATAGGGTAACATTTATTATCAGAGTTACGACAAAATGTAAGAGAGGAAACCATCTCCAAATATGATGTTTTCAATCTAAAGTGAAGATTTTTTTTTTTTAATTGGATAAGCCGTTTGGGCTGTACACTCTTTATGGCACCAATGTTAAATGAAAATGCAACGTTGTCATTTACCTGGATCATAAGTGAATAAAGTTACTGTCTTTTACGCTATGTGTCGATGGTCATTTCAAACATGCCCACATTCACCACACTCTTACAAAATTTATCTACCTCCCGGTAAATGACAACATTATATTTTCATTTAACATTGGGCGCATAAAGAGTGTACAGCCCAAACGGCTCGTCCGATTTAAAAAAAAAAAAAAAATTACTTCATTTTAGATTGAAAACATCATATTTAGAGACGGTTTCTCCTCTTACATTTTGTTGTAACTCTGATAATAACAGAGTTACCCTATGTCAGGGACCATTGAGACACCCTTTATATATATATATATATATATATATATATATATATATATATATATATATATATATATATATATATATATATATATATATATATTGACATTTTTGTGTTAAGATGTCAAGATAAAGCATTGTTTATAGTTCTAAAGCAGAAAAGCATTGTTCTTTTCAAAACGTTGGAAAATCTATGGCGACCGTGTCTAAACTGTAATCACATGTACCTTTTGTGCTCTAACTTAGCGCACATAAAAGTTTACAACTGTGAAAGTATCATGCAAATATTATTATTTCGTCGCCATCGAAAAGCTTTAATCAACTACTAGAATTATTTATTTTCACATTTTTTTTATATTCCCAAATTTAAAGTGTGGGACATGGATATATATTCGGAACAGTATCGACTTTACAGACTGTCGTACTCACAACGTTTTGATTGTATGATTTTTCGGTGTTATGCTGTCGATCGTATACCGTTTCGGTCCTATGCCGTTCAAATCGTACATGCATATGAGGGTGCAATTTCCGTATAAATATGGCTTCTGAATGTATAGCATAAAAGCTACGGTGCAAAAACAGAAACAAACCTATGCTAGGTGGTCACTAAAAACCACGAATGCTATCAAATCGAGTCAGGGCAGGGCGAAGCTGGTGGGACCGCGCGATTGCGTGGGAGGGTGTCCGAAGGGAGTATGCGCGTCAGCGACGCTTAGTATTCATATAGGCGAGGGTAGTGAAAAGAAGTGGGTTTTGGCAGTGATACGAGTTTCAATAGCATTTGTCATGGTTCTATACTAGTAACACTCCACTTGTAAACATAAAATAAAGTTGTATTAATTTGTCCTTACTTCTATCGCCTGCAGAAAATTGATCATTAGAAATATGTCTTTTCAATCAAAGTATTCAATTTTAACTGTAAATCTTCCAAATGTGAAGCGCCAAAACAGTTATTTTTATAATTGTTACTTGGATGTATCTTTGAAAAGAAAATTTGAATAGTAAATCCATACTTAAATAATCTTTGAAAACCTAAACAGGAAATGGATGAGGTTAGATTTACTGTACATTGAAGTTCCACCACCCGATCGTGATATAATGTCTTTGAATTGTGATAAAGGTGGGATAAATCGAACCCTGCGGAGCTACTAAACTCCTAAGCTCACTGACGCTCGGTCAGCTATGTTTCGTAGTATAAGTAAGTCACTTTTTTTTTATAAATAAAGTTGTGTGTGCAAAGTGGACTAATACGACGTGACATTACGTCACGACCAGGTGGTACAACTTCAATGTAAATTTAACTTCATCCAAACAGAAAATTACGAATAGGAAAGAAAAGAAAATTTCACTGAAGTGCAGCAGCTCATGGCGTTGAAAAACTTTATGTTGATAAAAGTATAAATTACAAGCGAAATATTCATTGTAACGAAATTGTCGTTACAAGATGTTAAAGATAAATTTACAATATCGCGCTTATTATTTACTATTGCAAACAAACGTAAATGTTGGAGGCATCTACAACAATAATACGCATACACTGTACATTGGAAGTACCTTAGTATCGAAGTCATTGCCATTGATATAACTTATTTCTAAGAACAAACTACAAGAAATTTAAAATTTTTCTTTCTTCAAAGGTTCGATTTTGAAAAAGCAATTTCTACAACTACGCCATTTTACGCAGTATAGAAATCTTTACGCATGTCTATCATATCTTCGCGACGGATTGAGATGTGAAATTGCTGTAAACGGCATTATGATCTTTACGTTTACCAGAAATATTGTACGCGATTGCATGTGGTACTTGTCTAAGTACTTTTTAAAAATAAAACCTTGGCTTGTGTATAGCCCGCTCCCCCCAGTTCATTGGAATTGGAAGAGTCACTACTACTGCTACTACTACTACTACTAGTACTACTACTACTACTACTACTACTACTACTAATAATAATAATAATAATAATAATAATAATAATAATAATAATAATAATAATAATAATAATAATAATAATAATAATACTTATATCGAGAACAGAACCCAACCAGCCCTTGCGGGACTTCTAACCCGTTCCTACTACTGCTACTACTACTATTGCTACTAACTACCACCACCACTACTACTACTACTACTACTACTACTACTACTGCTACTACTACTACTACTACTACTTATACTAAACCTTCCTTACCACAAGATTAACAGCTTAAATCTTTATGACATGTGATGCCGATTCATTATGAATTAATATGAATCGTTAGAATCACCATGATTCGTTAAAAATCACTGGGGGGAGCGGGCTATACTCAATCCAATACCTTTATTAGGAAGTCAAAATTTCAGTTCTTCTAACTTTGTTCCTATTTATTTTAAATGCATAATATTATGATCATAGTACCTTACAGCATATATTTTTCTCAAGTGTTCCTATTTATTTTAAATGCATAATATTATGATCATAGTACCTTACAGCATATATTTTTCTCAAGTGTTCCTATTTATTTTAAATGCATAATATTATGATCATAGTACCTTACAGCATATATTTTTCTCAAGTGTTCCTATTTATTTTAAATGCATAATATTATGATCATAGTACCTTACAGCATATATTTTTCTCAAGTGTTCCTATTTATTTTAAATGCATAATATTATGATCATAGTACCTTACAGCATATATTTTTTCAAGTACTACCCTAGGCAACTGTTTTTAAGTTGGTCACAAGGAAGCGAGTAAGGTTATTTACATTGAAGTTGGAAGACCTGTGACGTAACGTCACGTGGTATTATCATAGGGACAAAGGTGGAATAATACGAGCCCTGCAGGGCTTCTAACCCTTTCAGGCGCTGACGCTTGCTCAGCTATGTTCCGTAACGTAAGTAAATAACTTTTTATCTATAAAGTTGTATATGCAAAGTGGACTATTTACCACGTGACATTACGTCACGACCGAATGGTGCAACTTAAATGTAAATTAATACACCCGAAGGGGGAGGCAAAAAAAGAGTATGCCTACCTTTCTCCCCGTCTCTAACAACCCACTACACCCTACAGGGCCCTACTTCTTACTCCTTATTGATTTATAACGTCATTGTTCGTAAAGGGTATCAGAAATCTTTAGGTAACTGGGGGGAAAGCACATTTTTTGCATTATGTATTACGTACGAGATCAAATGAGTATTATTTTTATGTTGTTTTAATGATGGAAGTGTATGAAAATTTTTAAAAAAATAAAAAGCTTTCTTTTGGCCGGGTTTGGACCCATACCAAAAGTAACTTACAGTATTAGCCTGCTCGCTACCAAGCTCGGCAACGAGAACCTACAGCACTGCGTATTTGATTTGTGCTATATTTATGCTACATGGCGAGAAACGGATAACGCCAACCAACCAGAACTGTGTATTTAGCTCATATGGCTATTGTCGAGCATGATTAAAATATATGCTACCCGACAACAAGGTGGTTTGGATGTGCCTTGCAGTGTTTATTTCAGTTCATTTATTATTGTAGAGTCCTCTAAATTTTGGATACTTGTGATATTGTAGCATCCTTAGTTTATAACACTAGATAATAAGTGTGATATTGCACGTTTCTGTTTAACGTATACAAGGGAGAATCTTGTAATATTCTGGTAAACAACATACTTGTATTTATTACAGTACAATGAAAGAAATTAATATTCAAAAATGTAGACCCTCATGTTGGGCTTTCTGCAGAAACTTTCCCGTCACTTCCTCGATTTCATGTCGTTACCATGTCTTCCTAACCCCCTTTCTCATGTCATCTCTGTAGCAACGGTCTCCGTAGAAATCATAGTAAATATATTAACCATGTGTTAGATAAGGCGGGCACTTCACCGAAGTGAAAGAAAAAAACATTCCAGAGGACATGAGAATAGAAAGGACATGAGACAGAAGTTAGACTGTAAGAAGAAAGAAGAAAGAAAGGAAAGAAAGAAAAGGAGTAAATAGAAAGAGAAGGAACAACATTTTACCAGCTGGAAGATATCAAACTTATCCACATTAAAAAATAACCTAGAAAGAAACATTCTCAATTCAAATCTATAAAAAGAATTATTTCACTATTTTAACTATTAACGGTTTCAATGATTACGGCTATCTTCTTCCGTGCTATGCAACATATTGAATATAGCTACATCATTTTTAAATGAGATGATAATAATAATCAGATATTATTTCATAAGTTTGATTGACATTGTTTTCAGTGCATGCCTAAGCCGGGTATTGGTTCTACTTTAATACATAAAAGGGAGGGCTGCTAAGTTGTTGATTTAAATCATTCACTATTGAAATACTCTGTACGAACTGAATAAAAGTAGTATAATCAAATGGTGGATTAAATAAATATTTTTAAATCATCGTCATTATTAATTTTTCATCAGGACTTACTACCTATTTAGCCCTTCATGGCTACACGAACACATCACGTAAACACTATCTTTTGTCATTTTAAAAATTTGAGTCAAGTCATAAACTAAAATTTAATTATATTTCCCCCTTTTTATATACAGAATTTAGTTGTGAGCGAGAGAAAACGTACAAAAACCATTCAAACAATCATTATTTGAATTCACTGAATTTTTTTCAAAATGGCTGCTTATTTATTCACCCAGCGAAGTATCCATTGTCAATACGAAGATTCTTTAATTTCTATTGGTCGAAAATTACGATTCCCATGGAGTAATTTACTTTATTTACAGTCTGAATGTTCAAATGATCATGTTAGTTATCTTATTTTCAAAACACTATTTCTCCAAAACTTTAATATTGGAAAATTGTCACAACAATTTTGTTGCACATCCTCACTTAAAACCGGCAATAGTTAAAGACGCTTCCTCAAATCCTCCCGGCTCCTAGATATCTGGAAGCTGTAATATTAACCAATCATATATGTTTTATCCACCTGTCCCAGGTGTGACGAGAGGAAAAATCACTGCTAGAGTTTTCTATTGGTTATTTCAGCTTGATAATTATAAAGAATACTGTAAATGATACAATTTACTATTATTACCCAAAGAAAGAAAATTTGATGCCACAGCCCTTTTACATTTATTTATTAACTGAGAATTCCGTTTCTCGGCAAAGTGAGGATGCTAAAATGAAATAGAATTTAATAGAACGTTTTAGAACATTTTATTTTCAGTTCATAACGTATTTAATAATAATTAAATATATTATTTAGGATTATGGACTTTTAAAATTACGGTTTTATGCAAGATTGAAAACTTTAAATACACAATCACTGAAAGAAAAAATCTATGTGGAAAAGGGATAAGGGGCAGGGTATGAAAAAGATTTTTCAATCACTGTAACGATAACTTACAGTTCTCGGGCCTGACCGAAGAGAAATTTTGATGTTGCTTATTTACCAAAACAGCAAAATTTTTCTTACACAGAAATGACAAAACTCTATTTGTATATTAACAAAAAAAGTGAATTATCAAACATCTTACATAATATTACATACATACTAAACTTTTTCTATTTTTGTTGGGAAACTCACTAAGGTAATTATTTTGGATAATCTTTAAGTAATTGTTCAAGCTTTTCCTGCGTACAATTGCCAACATGTCATGTTACTACTTTTCATAATAAGGTACCGATAATACGTATACCACAACGGTATGTAATCTCCACATATGCTACAATAGCCACTCCAATGTTGTAAAGTATTACCCTAAAATCATGTAAGATTCAGATTTTAAGTTGATTTTGATGATTTCTATAAACAAGTCATCAATTAGATTTAACAGATTTTGTTTGTTTGTTTTCTTTGGACGACATAATAAAACGATTTTGAATCTATAAAACTTTGATGGGTTTATCAGTGCATTTTGAGCATTATTATTTTCAAAAAAATACAAACTTATACCTTGTTAGAATTGGTACAAAGTTCTGGATTATTTTATCTTAAGATGTGTATTTTATATATTTTAGCTGTATTCAACTAAATATAACATTGTTATTATTGTTTTAAAATAAATTTTTATCCACACAACTTATCTCGTTTAAACCAAACTGGACAGGGACTACGTCCGACTAGGTCCCTCTATCGAGATTTGAATAGCGAAAACTTTGTTCTTCCTTCTCTAAAATAGCAACCGCAATTTAGTAGTTTCAGGAGTGTACATGTTAGTTACAAGCAACTTAGCTACGAAATATTCATGTACATAGGTTACACGTTTAGAAAATAGAAAAAAATAGACATACGTTACCAGGAGCGGATCCAGGACAGACTTCTGGGGGGGGGGCTGTGGACTGTAATACTGCTACTTAGAGCTACTTTTAAGAGCTCCAAATTCTGGGATGAGTTTTATTTATATAAAAATAAGAAAGTTTCCTCTTCTGGAGGAGCGTTTGCCCCGATCGTCCCCCCTGGATTCGCCTCTGAACGTTACATATAAAACAAATGAGTTGACAACAGCAGTTAGTGAGCAGACAATAAAAGCAAACGATATAGAGCATTAATTAACAACAAAGCAATCACACATACATTAAATTCATACAAATATTTACATAAATCATTGAATAATGGTTACTACAAAATAAAAAAAAAAATAACGAAAGAACTTTATTTTAATCATGCCTATCACTTGAAATGTAACTTCATCTGAAAAAAAGAAGAGAACATTGGGAATGACATGAATCCAGAAACTGGGACGCTTTCAACATGGGCATCGATCCTAGGAAGGGCCTATTGGCTCGATCTCCCGAAAGTTAGCTTGGACCTCTCCCAGGACCTGGATATATTCCATTTGATCATTCCTTGGATATGTGATAACTACACTGTAAAAAATCGTGTTATTTTGACATGTCTATGTGTTAACACGATTGTGTTAAAATATAACACAAACAAGTGGTTAGAACAACTCACTCTCCATTTGGAGTTGTGTGTCAAATGCCGGTAGTTGAAATAACACACAGCCTGTATGTTGAATTAACACAAGTGTAGAATCTTCGGTGTTATTTTCTGCGTGATTGCCAAATATGTTGGGCATCTAATTATAAAGGCTTATGAATTGAAGCTACAGACAAACACAGTAGAAAGAATACTTAAACAAATCCAGGTATACCCAAAATTTCATCTCCCACATTTGATGCATTTATTGCTTCTTTTTCTAAGCGATTGTGTACTAGAAGCAACAAACGCATCAACTTTATTAGATGGCAACTGTCGCCGATCATTTGGAAGTGAATATGGAAGAACTATAAAATAAAGTAAATAGAAAATCGTCGTTTTGTTATAAAATTAGGTCTAAAGTATTCATGACAGGTAATTTTCTTGAGTTCCGGGCTTACTTGAAACCCCTGCCTCTTATTTGTGTTGGGAGTATATGATTGTATTACATTTCCTTTATTTGTGGAACGCGACTGCCGCAGTTCCATTGAGTATGTGAGATTGTTAGATTATTTGTTCTGTCTTTTTTTTTAAAGTTTCAAATGTTATTGGGGGTGTGGGTAACGGTAGATATTTCGATTTGCTCTGCTGGTTCCAATTTCTTGTAGAGTCTGATGGCGTGAGTGTTGCAAGCTATGCCAGAACTTCCTTGAAATTTTTTCGATGACTTCATGGAGATATGGTATTTCGAGATCTTCATGTACTTGAGTGATTTTTGTGTCCCTGGAGTGGCCAGTTATTAATCGTGCAGCGTAGTTTTGTACAACCTGAAGAGGTTGAATATTGATTTTTGCGGCATGTTTCCATGTTGGGAAGCGTACAGCATGGTTGACCGTACCATCATGTTGTATATATGAACTTTAGTATGGGTTTCCAGTTGTGGAGATCGGAAGAGACAGGTGAGTGCTCTGAGACGGTTTGTAGCTCTAGTGGTTGCTTTTTGCAGGTGAAGTTTTAGAGTTAATTTTTTATCCAGGATAACTCCCAGGTAAGAGATACTTTCTTCCTGAGGGAGACGTTGCTGGTCGTAATACAGTTCTGCATTTGGAGCCTTCGGGCTGCTAGAGAACACCACGATGGCTGTTTTGTTTGCATTTATCCGGATGCGCCATTTTGCAGTCTATTCTTCTAGATGGTGTAGATGCCTTTGGATTCATATTGTGGCATATTTAGGATTTTTACTTGCTGCAAATATAGCCGTGTCATCCGCAAAAGTTGCTGTGGGCGTATGTGGTGTTGTTGTCATATCTGCAGTATATAAGTTAAATAGTAGTGGGAACAGAGTGGAACCCTGTGGAACCCCTGCCATTATTTGTTGTTGTGAAGATAGGTGTGCCTCATACCTGACTTGGAATCTTCTATTTTGGAGGTAGGAGTGTGTGACTTGAATGAGGTAGCGTGGAAATTCTTGTTTGTACATCTTGAAGATCAATCCCTCGTGCCTTACCCTGTCGAAAGCTTTTTCTACGTCGACAAAGGCCGCCACTGTAGTTTCTTTGTTATTAAATGACTGAGTGATCTTTTCAATGATACGTGTAAGCTGGGCTGTTGTGCTATGCATTGGCCGGAAGGCGAATTGATGTGGTGGGAGTAACTGCCGTTCATCTACGTGTGCCATGTGTCTTCTGTATAATAGTCTTTCTATCACTTTACTGACATGTGAAAGCAAGCTTATTGGCCTGTAGTTCTGGGGGAATAATTTTGATTTCTCCGGCTTTGGTATCATGCATACTGTGGCATTTTTCCATATTGTGGGAAAGTGGTCAGTGATGAGAATGGAGTTGAAGATTCGGCATAGGATCACCATGAGTTTACATGGAGCTCTCTTCAAACAGGACGAGGGAATGGCATCAGGTCCAGCGGCTTTGTGTGCATTTATGGTCTTCACAATGCGCGAAACTTCACGTGGAGTGGATAGTTGAGCTGCAGGTACTGGGTGATTTTGTGGAAGGTGTCTTCGAAGGAAACGATGTATTCTCTGGATTATTTACTCATCTGCCGGGTCTGCGTTTGGTTGAAATTGTTCTGATAGGTGTTGTGCAAACTTCTGCTTTTTCTGCGGCTGAGAAAACTAGTCCGTTCTGTCCATGAAGAGGTTGCGTATGTGTAGCCTGCATTTTTGTAAGAGAGCGACTAAGTTTCCAAAAGTCTCTGTGCGGAGCTTTAAGTTCTTGCAGAGTTTTGTTCCATGATGCGTTTTGGAGCCTGCTCAGCCTTTTTTCACCTTATCAGTGAGGGAGTTGTATAGAGCTTTTGATTGCGGTGTACGTTGCTTTTGCCAGCGTTTACTGGCCCATCTTTTAAGTGCGATAAGTGCACGAGTGCGAATCTCGTCTGGGTTTTGTACTACTGTTCGTTTAACGTTTCTGATTGAAGCGAGATGATAGGCGCTTTTTACTGCTGCTGTGAGTTGGGAGATTGCTTCCTCTACTTCTTCTGGGGTGGCCAGAATTATTCTTGGATCCAACATGTCATTAAGCAGCTGGCAGTAGTTGTCCCAGTCGGTGACTATGGACTGCGGAAGACGGGTCATCGGTGTGTCATGTAGGTGCTGGAAAATCATGGTCACTGGGTTGTTGTCTGATGAAAGTTCATTAATGGAGATAGGATCTTCTACTATGGTGATATTTGCGAATAAAGCCATGTCCAGGACATCAGAGCTGCCGGCTCCCACTGGAAAGTGAGTTGGTTCCTTCGGTGCAGTTGCCTGCAAGTCTAGTGCTCTCAGATGCGCTTCTATAATTCTGCCATTCCTATTGCTTGCTTTTGAGTTCCAATGCCCATGCTTAGCGTTTAAATCGCCAGCTATAATTACACGTGTACCAAGTGCACGTAGTAGGCGCAGGTCGGCTATATCTATTCGGGTGTTGGGCTGTCTATATGTGGATATGATGTATATAGACTCCGTTGGTGTGAGCAATTTGATGGCTGTTACTTCCAGTGAGTTCAGTGGTGGTGGGATCAGTTCTTCGTAAGGGAGATGGTTTTTGATTAAGATGGCCGTGCCTCCTTTCCAAGTTTGTCGATCTGTTCGGATAATTGTGTAATTCTGGACTTTTAGTCTGGTAGGTGGTTTAAGGAAAGTTTCCTGGAGTAGGGCTATATCAATTTGATATGATCTAAGGAAGTGCTGGAACTCGAGTTTCTGGGTCTCAAGGCCATTGCAATTCCAAAAGAGTAATTTGATGTGGCGTTTGATTGTTTTAATCCCAGCCATTATCAATGATGTCAACGAAGGTTTCAATTAGTGCTGTAGTTTTGGAGAATGTGTCTGTTGGTGATTTAAATTTTTGTAGTCCTGTCTTTATCTTTTGTAGTATCGTTTTGAAGTTCAGTCCCTGGAAGAGGAGCATTACTTCTTTGATACAGCTAAAGTCTGAGGATGATGTGGTGGCGCTCTGCTCTGTTGAAAATTTTTGTTGCGTTGCGTATGTTGGTGTGGATTGATCATTCTTTGGAGGGAGCGGTGAATTCCTTTTCTGATGAGGTGGTTGGTACTTCGCTGATTGTCGGAGTTGGTTTTGTGACAGTTGGCAGTGTTTCAGTTCCTTGCTTTTGTCGGGCGCGCCTTCGTTTCTCTTGTTCAAAGATGATACAACCTTTGAAGTTTGCTGGATGATCTCCTTTACAATTTTGACAGAAGGCTGCCGTCTCTCTTGTCTTTTTAGGACATTCTCTAGTGAGGTAAGCGCCTGGGCACTTCATGCACCTAGGTGTGGCGTTGCAGGATCTCTGTGAATGTCCGAGCCGTTGGCATCGGAAACATTGCAAGAATTCAGCTGGTTTATATGGTTCTACCGTTATGCGGTAGCTCAATAGTGCGTAGATCTGTTGTATTCCATAGATAGAGATGCTTTTTAGTTTTGAGAGCTCGTGTGCTTTGTTCCCAATGTCTGAGCATCCTGAGCCTGCCTCCTTGTCGTTTTCCTGGACAAGGGAGTTGAGTGGTTGGATCTACATGGCGAGCAGATTTTATCTTATCCCGAACGGTTATCTCGAATATACACGGGTTAAAGGAGCACTCTGATTCGCCAAATTCAAAAGACTTCAACAATTTATCCCTCTACAAGCGACGTTTTCTTCATCGCCTCCGTGGCAAAGTCGAAAGAGCACGCGGCTATTAATTGAAAGGTAGGTGGTTCGTGCCCCTTTCCCGCCAGTGGAGTATTTTTTTAAATTTTTTTAAAGTGTTTTTGTAGACTCGGCATAATATAAACAAATTAAGCATATAAGCGATTTAACTATTTTGGGAGAGTAATTTTGTGGTTCATTAACGCTTACGGCACGGCTCAACACCGGTTGTGTGTTAAAGACGTAACACACACCCCTGTGTTAAACGCCAACACCGCGGAGTATGTGTTGAACTAACACCGCATAGTGGTAGTCACGCTGGAACCACTGCCCTGTGTTAAAATTAAGTTAAATTAACACAACCATTTTTTACTGTGTAGAGAGCGGATTTTAAGATGCAGCACCTTTTCTAAAAATGTAGTTGTTATAACAAACAAAGTTCAAAATATGTATTTCCGGGCATAAAACGAACTTAAATGAACGCACTTTGTTGCACTTTTTTTGCTAAATTAATAAAATTCCCCCCCCCCTTTTTTTTCTTTTAGCCTTCAGCACCTTTATTGTCCCTTTTTTTCTATTTTCTTTTTGAATGTTCTCGTGACTTAATGAAAATAAGTAAATAAATATATGTTGGTGATGTCACGCTACACAATTTTTTTCTGCAATAATACAATGCATGTAAAGCATATTACTCAAGTTCCTTTTAGTAGGTTCGTGCGAGTGAAATGTCCACTTTGATGATTGATGCAAAACTCACCTTAGCAATATAACATAACGATAACTAAGCAAACTCATCATCATCACAACGCCGAACACGTATTTTAGACTTTGACTGCTTCCGATTGTGAACCCGCTCCTGCGTACACTATAAGTCATTACATTGTCATTAATAAATCAACGTAATAAGAAAAATTTGTTGTAACTCTTATTGAAAAGTGTGAATTGCGAGCGGAGTGAGCAAGAATTTTTTTAACAAATTCAGCTATTTCTTTGCAAAAAATGAAATGAAATCTTTGAGTTTTACGTCCCACGGTTATGCCGGTTAGACTAAAGGAGACGGTGATAATGAGAAATGAATGAAATGGTGGAATGAAGGAAGTGGGAGGAAACGGGAGAACCCCGAGTAAACCCACGCACACGGTATTTCTTTGCAAATCGACAACAATATTGATTGAATAGGTCACCAAAACTTATACGGGGCGCCGCGTCGTTTGCTCTTTTCCAACACTTTTTCTTTCTTTTTGCTCGTTCGGCGCTTCCTTAGTATCAGCGCCCGTCCCCCCCCCTCCCCCGTAGCTACGGCTCTGATGGTAATATACAAATATAAAGTTCATTTTCCCACGCTACCGGAAACAGCTTTTAAACTTGAAATGTGGGTTGATGGTCACTTTTTTCATGATTTGAGTTGGAAGAATATTCCCTCATTTTTCTCGGGATATATATATATATATTTTTTTTCTTGTCGGTAGGTGCCGAGATTGTGCAAGTGTCGTGTGATGAGAAAGAGTGAATGTATATTATCTGCATTTCCCATGCATTATGCTACTCTTCCCCTAGCAATGGTTTCCCCTCATTTGCGTCCTGCAAGTAAATGTTGCTAGTTCTTCGTTATGAACTTGAACGAGATTAAATGATACTATAGTGTATAACATTATACCAAAAACAGTTGATGACTGGTCCAATACGTATTGTTAACTACAGTGAAAAGAAAAAAGATTCACTTGTGAAATGGAATACGTATTCCAGTATCTTGGAGATCTCTTTTTTCTTTCTTTCTTTCTTTCTTTCAGTTTGTATATACTGGTAGCATTTAGCTCAACCTTGAAAACATGACATAACTCTCAAACACCATTCATTAAAGTAAAGTGCATACTATAATTTTCTGAACGTTCAATTGCTGGATATTCATTTTAACTGTTTTTGTTCATTAACAAAGTACGGTATTATCCTTGTTTAAAGGTAGCAGTAAAGGATATAGGATAACCTGAGACAAGATCTAACTAGGATAGTTGGTAATAATTATCCTGACAAGTCAAAGATGGCGTGCAGTGTGACCAGTAGACTTACAAGTGATCTATGATATGCATAAGTGTGGGAAGGTTTATAGGACGACAACGTCCATCTGTTCGTCTGTCTGTCACCAGGTATCAGAGAAAGAACAGATGACGAGAAGAATTTTCCTGAAATCCATTCAGAATCCCAAGAGTAGTCCCATTTTCTTCTTTAACCTCTATTCCAATAAGAAGTGCTAGAAATCAACTGTTTCCGACTTCAGCATTGATCACCATAGAGCAAACACTGTAACAAATCACGAGAATCGGTTTCTAGGAATCGATTCAATGTTCCAAGGATAGACTCCGTCTCCATCCTTATCAACCTACTAAAACCGGATGCGGTAGAAATCCACCACTTCCTGTTTTAATGTTGATCTCTTTATAACGAAAACGGTATTTTAAAAAAATAGTGAGAAATGGCTTTTCAATATCGATTCAATGTCCAAGAGTAAGCTAAATCTCAATCTTAATCCCTTTTTTCAAACCGGAAGTAGTAGAAATGTATCATATCCGATTTCAACACTGACCATCATAGTGGAATGAGAATTTTAGAAATGATCCAAAACATGGATCAAAAGATTGCTATCTTAACCAAGAATTTTAGTAATGATTCCAAAACGCATCAGAAGATTGTGATATTGGCCAATAAGTAGTTTCTGGATCAGGAGCCACAAAATTTTTGAACGGCTCCTAAATCGAGTTTTCGTATGTTTCACTGAATAAGCACATCATACTGAGTTAACTGATAGTTTAGGTTTGGCTACACTATATGTAGTTCTACAGATATAAGGCGTACATGCACTTTACGCCTAAATCGAGTTTTCGTCTTTTTTTTTTTTTTTTTTTTTTTTTTAAGGAATAAGCACATCATACAGAGTTAAGTGTTAGAGTTTGGTTATACTATATGTAGTTCTCCAGATATAAGGCCTGCAAGAAAATTTTGCCTGAAATATATTGGATCTTTTGACCCAAAAACAGAATAGATAGCGAGAAGCGAATTTTTGATATGGACTAAGCGACTCAGGAATAGTTTCCCGATCATCATTCCTCTATTCAAATCGGAAGTACATAGTAAAACTTAGTATTACTTCCAATTTCAGCATTGATTCCTATATCCTATTAATAGTAAGAGATGTGCATACTGTTCCTAATACGGACTCTGAGTCTGAGGATCTTTTTTTTTTTTTTTTTTTTTTTTTTTTTTTTTTTTTTTTTTAATTCCCTCTGTTGCATCCAGTATTTCTAGTTTCAGTACTAAATGGGTAAAGTTTGGAATTCTCACACAGTCTCGCATTGTGAAACAAAACTTAATTGTTTGCAAATGTGATCTTAAACCTATTGATTTCTTAAAACGATTAGCGTAACGTACAAGGAAATTAAGGCAAAATTTAAGGAATACTCTTAAAGTTGTTTTGGTGTCAACTTGTCCAATGCTGTGACAACCAGACGTATGATTGAACGAACTGACCGACAAAATCCTTGGCTTCAATGCATCTATAAACGCTATAAAACGACTGACTTTGATTTAATTTTCGTCCTTATTATAAACTTCCTCCTACTTGTTTGGTTGCTTGACATTACAAAGTTTTTTTTTCTTTTTAATTACTAAACAAAGATTAGGTTTAGCACAGAATATATAGGACATAATTAGATTGGTGCTGATAGAGTAAAATATACATTAGAGATACACAATATATCTTAAGCCCTTGTACATAGAACCTATCTATAAAGGTAACTAAGAAAGTTCTCTCGCTTTCTCACCCACCACCTTCCAACATCCATATGTCACCTAAGACGTACTATTTCACTAATCCACCCACACCCTTAGTTTAATACCATTGTTTTATGGTATTTGTTAGAATGTTTGTCTTCAAACTGTCAAATACAAATCACAGTAAATTGTGTAATCTGTTGTCACAAAAAAGTATACCATACTATTTTCCGATCGGTATAAGGAAGAGAAACCATACTATTTTTCGATTGGTATGGTAAAATACTATTTTTCCATACTATTTTACCATAAATCTATATATATAAAAGAGAACGTACAAAATCCTTTGTCCGCTCATCACGCTAATACGGCTGAACCAATTTCTTTCATTTTTGGGGGGTTATTAGGATTTGGACCCTAGATGGTTTTTATCATATCACTTTAATTTTTAATTACCAGTGTCTTGAGATAATTGACCATTCAAGTGTCCATAACGTACAAATCCTTTGTTATTAGTTCATCATAGGTAAAAATAAACGTATTTATATGCAACCCGCATGACCGTGTCACTCGGCGGGTTAACATAAATGACAGGCGATATACAGCGGAAAATAGCTTGAATCTTCTGTTTAAAATTTTTTAATTGATTTGCTTATTTTTACAGACACTTTTACAATATGCCAGCACCGGGATGACCGCAGCGAAGCGGGGCGGGTTAACATAAATGACAGGCGATATAATGTTAAGATTTACTGCAATCTTCTATGGTTTTTATCATATCACTTGAAAGCGAAAAAGTAAAAATTATCTAAGTAACAAAGTTTATTGCGTTCCGGGGTGACCGCAGCGAAGCGGGGTGAACGCTGCTAGTTATTAATATGTAAACTTTGTTATTTTTAAATGATTGAACCGAGGTAATCTCACCATAATGTTTTAAAAGCTGGTCATTTGGGGGGGGCAGGAAATCATTTGGGGGGCCTGGCACCGATGGGCCCCCCGTGGCTACACCCCTGCTAGAGGTGGAAACGGATTTTCTGGACACCCTCTATATTCATATAACTCGCACAGTATATGCATTCGGAAAATTTTTATTACAGTTTCGTAATAGGTGCCATTAGTTCTTTCGATTGGTGTATAAGCCACCTTCCACTTCGATACATAATCTCCCTCTCTTCTCTTGTTAGCGAAATGTTGTTACCTCTGGTATGCTATGGACGATATTAACCGGATCTTGACCAAATTTGGTACAGTAGTAGAATTCAAGTAGCTAAGTAAGTACATGAAATACAATGGTTTACAGACCACTTATTCTCGAGTTATTCAGCAGTAAATTTGGATTTGGACTTACTGAAATAAAGAAATTTCACTAAATTACGATCAATAAAACTCATCCGATTTTGACCAAACTTCATATGGTAGCAAAGATTGACGAGTTTTCTACACATTTGAGCATAATATGAAATATTAGAGTGTGGAAATCTAATTTCCTAATTATTGACAATTGAAGTTGGGTTTGAACGCATTGAAATCAAGAAATTTCACTGAAATGCGATTCATGATATTCATCCGATCTTGACCAAAATTGGGATGATGATAGAATCTCACGAGCTTAAGACAAATACGAAATATGCCTCACAGACCTTTCACTCTGGAGTTATTGGTCGTCAAATTTGGGATTTGAGTTAGTGAAAGATTTTTATGTGTTGTGTGCTATTGTTGATGCTAACCTGATCCCACTAAATTTTCTCTGATAATAGTGTCCTTCGTGTAGCTTAAGAAACACACGAAATTTTATAGTATGCAGATCATTGATTCTCGAGTTATTGTTCCCAAATTTGGGTTTCAACTTAGTGATATGAAGAAATTTCACTAAATCATGATCGATAAGGAAAAAAAAGATCCAATATTGACTAAACTTGATATGCAAATAAAGGTTGACGAGCTTTGTGCATATTCTAGATAGTATGAAATATCTTGGTGTACAGATTTTTAGTTTTCAAGTTATTAACCATCGAATTTGGGTATAATGAAAAATGGTGAAGGAATAGTGAAAAATTACAATTGATTACATTTTAATTCAATGTGCTGACAATCATGAAGTTGTGGTATGTATAGGAAAGGTTACTACATAGCAGCATTTACGCGGACATGTTCGCATTTTGAGAGTAAAACAAAATCCGTCCGCATACAACATCTGAAATTCCTTTATTTGTCCGCATTTTTTAAGCTCAAGTGTATTGTCAATTTAATTTCAGACATTTCATATGTAAAGATATGTTTGTCCGTTTGTACAGTCAGCAACAAAAGTTCTTTCTGTTTAAAGAAAAAATAGTTTCTTAACTTCAGAATGGAAGAACAATTTTAGTACAGTTTTCAGTAAATTAAAAAGAATGTAATTTTCTATCTGTTCCAGCCTTGAAACTCGGTGAAATTGTGTATGTTCCACATAAATTTTACCTAACGCAAAGAACTTTTGTCGCTGACTGTACCATTATCAAAACCATCAGATCTGCTGAAAAACTGATACAGTATAAGTACCCTTGTTTAATTCTTTCTAACACTTCTAAAATACATTTTTATAGGGAAACTTGAAAGTAAAAGATAGTAAAACGTATCATTCTTACGTGAAACGTTAATGTTTATATAATACTTTAGCCAGATTGAAGTGTGTCCGCATTTTGGCATTTAAGAATTTGGTAGCCCTCCTTATGTAGGCAGCCAGTGTCCTTCGTGAGTCGCAGAACCATTGAATCTTATGATACAACTTAATACGCTAAATTGAACTCTGTAATTTCCATATTTGATAGCAACATAATACGCATACTTTTAATGATAGTTATGTGTTCAAGTATTTTTTCTTTTCTTTTTTTATTAATCTCTTTTCAGTGCCACTTTTTGCTGTTTTTCAAGGTCACTTTAGATTGTAATTACGATATTAAAATTCTGTTTTTATATTTTGCTCTAAATACCTCGAACTCTCAAGTTGAAAAGAATATAAAACGTAATTAAATTACAAAGTTTACAAGACAAGCAGAGCTTTGTCTATGAACGACTGGTTAAGAAAATTCTAGTCACTCAAGATAGAAAAAAAAAAGAAGCAAAGAAAGAAAGATAGAAAAAGAAGAAAAGAAAGTTCCTGTCTCTAATGGCATGTAATTGATACTTAAGCCTGTCTCAGACGGGACTGAAGTAAGGCTGCGATTCACGATCTAAAACTCACGACCTTACTTAACGATCGTGTGAGAGGTAACTTGCCCTTAGATCAGGTTGAAATTTTCTGCTGTCTTTATTTGGATTCTGACTTGGAAGAAATAGAAGCAGTTTCTATTTTCTTCTGGACTTCCATACAACTACCAATCAGAAAAGAGTAGCGCCTGATGACATTCAACTTTATTTCTCGCTGTAATTTCAAAACAATGCTCCCTGGACAAGAGAAACATTAAAAATATTAGTAGAATCATATGAAAAATATGAATTTTTAGATAATGTAAAGCACGATTTATATTTTTAAAAACTGCAAAAATAAAGACCTTAGAGAAGGTATGTAGTGAAGTAAGTAGTGTCCGCCCGAACACAACAGGTGCGAACAAATGTAATTGCATCCTTTAAAAGAATAAAAATAGGTTATTGAAGTATGTTGTGCAACTTGTATACCAAAAACTGTAACATGTTTTAAAAATGCGTGCAAGTTTACTTTCGGCGCACCACTCGAAATAATTATTCAAAAATTAGAATTCCTTTACTAATTTCCTTCTTATTGCTTTCTAAATGATTTGTGCTGGGCGACATAAAATATCCACAATGCATAGTTAAAATTCAAGGGGGTATCATAAGCAATTGTTGAAAAATTATAATTCTTTTACTATTTGCCTATAAATACAGCGTCCGGATGCATGCATAAAAACTACAGCCCCAAAAAAACACAAAACAACCTGCGCTAGGTCACCACTAAAAAGCAAGAATGCTATCTAACCGAAGCTGGAGGGCCCGAGTGTTAGCGAGGGGGTGCGTCAGTGAAGGTGGGTATCCGCATAAGCGAGGGTACTGGAAACGAATGGGTTTTGGCAATGATACGAGTTTTAATAGCATTTGTCATGGTTTCATACTAGTAGTGTTTCACTTGTAAACAAAATACAACTTCTGTACACTTGTGCAGAAATTCACCGCCGGTGGAAATTAGTTTCTATACAGGCATCTTTCATATGAACTCACTTATTTTATCCGTCGTAAAGCATTTGTAATAATTTTACACTAGTAATTCTACACATACGAACATAAAATTCAGGTGTGGTACGCGAAAAGTAAACCAGCACCAGAAACAGAAACAATGAGAGTTAATTGTCATCAATGTTGTGTGGCCTTCGTGCAATTTTAGGGAACAGTTCTACAATGCTCGCACAATACAGAAAGCCCGGTGGAGTGCATGAAAGGAGCTTCCGGCGCGGTATAAGTTTACTTTATGAGTTATGTGGGCATTTTGTGGGTAGTGAGCTGAGCGAATACACTCAGTACATATACTAGAAAATGGCTCTTTCTTTATTTTAGCATTCCGCGCCTGATAACTGTCCTCATTTACTTATGCGGACAAGTCATTTGATTTTCAGTTCTACAATCTGATGGATACAAGGATCTACAAACTTTTTTTCAGCTGATACAGACTCCCTCTTGTTCGTATCTCGCTGCCGAATTTTCGGAGTTACTAATTTCAATAGCGTATGGAATTCTGAATAATCCACTCAGTTATTTTTTTTGGGGGGGGGGACGAGGATCTTCTGTATGTAATTCATTATTCACCATTGAAAATAAGGTGTTTTACTGTGCATTCTTGGAGCGAAGAATTCACTCCCTGGCCAGCAGCTCCTCTTTACTCTTTCTCTCTCGTTTTTTTGGGGGAGCGGATTTTGTGTCAACAACGGAGCAGATATCACTGTTACGGCTATTCCATCTTCGGATGAACTCATATTCTGAAATAGATAAACAATAATATTTACAATTACGACAGTTGATTGCCCTGTGCGTAACACATTCTTCAAGTGTTTTTGTCTGTTTAATACACGGACCACGAGAGGCTCTGCTGGTAAAATCTACCTAGTTTTAAGGATCGTCTGAGACCCCTACATCACCTCAGGATAAAAGAAATTCTATGGAAGTTTGAGTTTAACAACACTGTTAAGTTGTAGCCTTGATTGAGGCCTTAGTTCAGATCCGTGTGAGACGGGCTTAAGAAATTAACATTTGCTTCTTACAAAAATGAACATCATAGTGTTGCTAAGTGTTAGGAAATTCTCCGAAGAATTCTATTTCCATACCTAACATAAATCCACTGATTCAGTATAGCAAGCTTCAAAATAAATCAATTTAGGCTTCACCATTTCGTGAATTTTTACTCGAAATTCTTGTTGAACATCTTAATTACTCACAATTCAATATGAATATCGAGTAGGATTACCATATGAAAAGCTTTCAGAAAGATTTTATTATATATATATACATATATATATATATATATATACATATATATATATATATATATATATATATATATATATATATATATATATATATATATATATATATATATATATATATATATATATATATATATATATCAGAATTTTATGTATATACGAGGGAGGTTCAATAATTATTGTTCCCTGCATATTTAAAATACTTGAGCTGGGATTGCTGATGGGGAATATTATAGCCGAATGTTTTGGATGCCTCTATGCTAAATTTTAGAACCATAGCTGCTATATTAATATTCTTTTTTGTCGTTTCAGGTGTGAGATATGGCACCTAGCTTTAAAAATGGAGAAAACCGAACAATGAGCTGTCATCAAGCACCTTCAGAAAAAGGGGTTAAGCCCAAAAGAGATTCATGACGACATGATCAGTGTATTGGGTGATGAGGCTCCTTCCTACCAAGTGGTAAAGAACTGGTGCCGCGAATTCCGTTGCGGCAGGGAAAGCTGTCAACAGGCCCCTGGTGCTGGTCCTCCAACAACAGCCTGCTCTCCAGAAAGCATTGATGCTGTGCATGATACGATTATAGTAGACAGACGAATCACAGTACAACAGTTAGCATACATCATGCATCTCTGTAGGCTCAGTAGAAACAATTGTGCGTGAACACTTGGGATTCAGAAAGGTGTCAGCGCGATGGGTACCCAAAATGTTATCTCGTGAAAATCAGAAAGACAGAGTTCGATGTTCAAGGGCTGGTTTGGAAGTTATGGGGGCAGACCTGAAACAGTTCTGTGATAGATTTGTGACAGTGGATAAGACGTGGCTCCACCACTATGATCCCGAGTCCAAACGACAGAACATGGAGTGGCGGCACAGCAGTTCGCCTCCCCCACGCAAGTTCTAGGTGCAAGCATCAGCACGCAAGGTTATGGCCACAATTTTTTTGGGATGCGAAGGATGTGTTCGTCATTGACTGCCTGGAGATTGGACACACTATCACGGGGGCTTATTATGCAGCCCTAATCCCTAAGTTACGTGAAGCAATCAAGGAAAAACGGCGCGGAATGTTGCAGCGAACAGTGCTGTTCCACCAAGATAATGCTCTGGCCCACAAAAGCCATCTTACTGGTGCCGCAAACCATGCTGCTAGTTTTGATTTGTTGGAACATCCTCCCTACTCACCCGACCTCGCCCTTAGTGACTTTTATTTGTTCCCAAAGTTGGAGGAGCACCTCAAGGGGAAGAAGTTTCACTCAAATGCAGCTGTTATTGAAGCTGTGGAGGAATGGCTCACGTCTCAGCCAGAGACTTTCTTTGAAGCTGGCATAGTAGTTTAACAGCATAGGTGGAAGAAGTGCATTACTATGAAAGGAGACTTTCTGGAAAAATAATACTCCTTATAGGTCAGGGAAAATAATTATTGAACCACCCTCGTACAAACAAATGAAACTGTTTCTTAAGTGCATGTTATTTTATTTATAGTATATATTTTCTAACTTTTTATTACGTACTTTCAGGTCTTTTACTGCATGCACAGTATATCGTTATTTTACTAAAAATTATGTACAGCCATAGCCCTTCCTACTGGTCTACTAGTTAGTGTTGTGCATTTTCGGTTGCAAGTTTGAGTTTCGCTTAGAAAGCTTTGAATGCCTTCCCAACCACCATACTTAAGTCATAAGGACGTAAAATATTGGTCATGAAATTCCAAAAGACGTCAAGCAAAGAAATCCCACATCATTTGGGACGCTAAATAATGGTGACAAATATGACGTCGTTGAGAAACGGCATATGAACTGAACAAGATTTTAAACGTAATCGTATCACCTGTAATATAGCATGCCCAATAGGCAAGTGATTGAACCTCAGAACGAGTGTTGAAAACAAAAGAACATCGCATCGTTGTAGCTGGTGAGAGCAGTTTTGTTTTCTTCGGTTTGGAGTTCGAATTCACGGAGACTTAAAGATAAAGTGTATTTGAGTACTTTCACTGGCGCAAATCCTGGGGGGATTAAGTGGACATGTCCCTTCCAATCTTGGAACTATGGGGACAGTCCCCCACAATAACCCGATTTAAAATGTGTTTATGAAAAAAAAAAAAAAAAAAGATGATTTGTGTCCGATTGCCACAAAGGAAACTGAGCTGAAATTTATGTACCCCCAGAATAAGCCTCAAATCTGCTCGCCTCTGAATGTTGTGGTCTCCTGATCCTCCACAGCATTGTTTTTCAATTTCATAAATATTTTGAACATCGATATATCTATATCTATATCTATCTACATCTCTCTCTCTCTCTCTCTCTCTCTCTCTCTCTCTCTCTCTGTATATATATATATATATATGCGTGGGGGCGCCATCCCCCCGCCTCGAAAAATTATGTATGGCGTCCTCCCAGTTCCCAAAAAAATACAATGGGCAAAGCTAGGCAGGGGGAACCGCTTCACGCCATGCCGCTACCTACCATCCTCCTACCTTTCCAGATCCATTTTTACCTATATATATATATATATATATATATATATATATATATATATATATATATATATATATATATATATATATATATATATATATATATATAGATAGATAGATAGATAGATAGATAGATAGATAGATAGATATAGACAGATATAGATAGATATAGATAGATAGATAGATAGATAGATAGATAGATAGATAGATAGATAGATAGATAGATAGATAGATAGATAGATAGATAGATAGATAGATAGATAGATAGATATAATGAATAAGGGAAGGGTCTCCCTCCCCAATGTTGAAGACAGGTTTGCGCCGGTGGATACTTTTAATATCGTTTTGTAGAATGTGTTATAGTTAATGTGTAATGTGTTATAATTGAAGGTTCAGATTCATTATTTTACAATACACAAACTCTTAATTGACAGGTTTGAAGATTGTTCGTTGAAGAATTTACATTGAATGTTTATGTATGCAGTTTGTATTGGTCGGTTCGAATTTTAAACACCAACAACGCGGTATATATACTAAACTGGGAAACGTGTAAAATATGCTAGGTCAGTGGTTCTCAAAGTGGGGCTTGGGGACACCTAGGGGTCCGCAGAACCTGGTCAGATCGTCCGCAATGCCTAAAAATTGAAAAGTGTTGTAATAAAATGGAACCCACAGCTGTTAGGCAAGAAGTATTTTTAATGTTAAGAAACTGCAGTTGCCGACAGTATGAGTACAAAAACTCATAACTATTCATCATTTCCAGTGCTCAAGGATTTCATTAACTCTGCAGGTAAAAAGCTCCCTGCTAAAATGCACAAAACACTTGCAAGACAGTTGAAAACATTAGATGCAAGTTTTCGAGAATATTTTCCTTTCCCACAACCTGGTAATGGTTGAATTGAAAATCCTTTTACTAATGTACAGTGAGGGACACTTCTGGATGGTACAGGTACAAATATATGACATACAAGGTATGAATCTCTCTAACACGGAACAAGAACATCTACTGGAACTGTTCTGCGGTACTTCATGGCCAAGTGTTTTCAAAGAAAATTAACTTGATAGCTTTCGATTGTGTGTGCGCTGTGAGTACGAAGATTTGTCTAAAAACACATTGCAACATTTGTTGCCTTTCCTTACTACTTACTTATGTAAGCATACTTTCTTTTAGCTCTTTGCAGTATTAAAACCTTAAAGTGAAATCGTTTTAATGTGGACCTAAGATTGATGGTGAGAAAACTTATTCCACATTTCAATTCAATTATGGAAAACACAAAGAATTTCATTCCTCACATTAGTGACCCTACATTTGAGAACATTGTTTATCAAATGGATTTCCATTATTTAAAAAAAAAAAAAAAAAAAAATTGATTTCCAGTCTTAAAAGTGACTGTATTTTCAATTGAAATTTCGTTCACTAGGAAACAATCCTGTATCGTTACAATGAACTATTTATTGCATTATTTTTCTTGATCTTTTTTCTTGTCAATGGTAATTCTAATTAGTCTTTTTTTTTTTTTTTTAATATGACATGAAATTTCAGATATCATTGCAAGGGGGTCCACAGATCACTTTTCTACTGAACAGGGAGTCCGCGTTATCGGAAAGTTATCACTGTGCTAGGTGACTCTACAATGGATCGGATTGTATCTTAAACTGTAGGCCCACGTCTCATATACAGGGTGTTACAAAAGTTTGTCACAATATGTTCGGACTAGATTTCTCACACCAAAATAAAAAAAAAAAAGTTTATATGGACCTGCGTTCGGCAATTTATAGTTTCGTAGTTATAGGGTGCCAAAACGTTAAAATAAATGAACTTTAAACGTCCATAGTTCCACTACTATAGGACCGATCGTAGTCAGGTCAAATTATCACCGACGAAGTAATATGTGAACTATTCAAATAAAATCCATCATTTAAAACCGTAGTTGCAAATCATTTTTAGAGACTTTTTGAGAATATTTGATCACTCTCCACTTACCTCTCTAAAAATTGATGTGCAAATACTGAAGCATTCTTAAACATGGATATTTGGATAGTTCACATACCAGTTCCTCAGTAATGTCTTGACCCGAATATGATAGATCCCATAGTAGTGTATCTATGAACTTTTAGAGTTCACTTATTCTACGTTTTCGGTACCCTGTAACTCCGAAACTATCCATTTTTGAGCACAGGTCCATATGAACATTTTTTTTTTATTTTGAAATGAAATTTTTGAGTTTTACGTCCCATTGTTATGCCGGATAGGCTAAAGGAGACGGTGATTATGAGAAAAGAATGAAATGGTGGAATGAAGAAAGTGGGAGGAAACGAGAGAACCCCGAGGAAACCCACGCACACGGTGTTTGTCCACCACAAAGTTCACTTGGCGGGAGCAGGGTTTGAACCCAGAACCCCATGCACCAGAGGTAAACGCTCTACCACTGAGCCACCGCGTTTTTTTTATTTTGATGTCAGGACTTTGTTTCCAAAATACTGAGTGGTTCAAAAGTAAGAATACACCCTTGCATTGATTAAGTATAACATTCTAGTTTATGGTTTATTTACTTCGTCTCTTCCGAGCTTAAGATGTAAGTAAAAACACATGAAGAACAAGTAATAAAGAAACTAAGTCTACCTGATGGATAACAATAAGAAATAATATAAAATAAAGTACGGTACTGTATACCTACTTTTGGGCCACCCTGTATTAGGACAAATTTTTGCAACACCCTGTTGACTCTGTAGTGAAAGAAGATTCTAAACTTCAACAATTCTAGAGCAGTCCCAGCGGTGAATAGCAGCGTTAAAATGCAGACTAATCACTGATTACCTGTACATATGACAGTTCAATCTAATAAGGATGAGACATCACTCAAATAACAAACATGATTCTATCTAATAACAGGACCACACATATTGCGTAGTTACAAGTTTTGCTATTAATCAGTTTTGGAAGCTTCAGGATGACTGTTCTTCTATAGGCCATAACAGTTTATTTTTTTAAATCATCAAAAAAATTACGCATTTTAGCGCAGGTGAATAGCTGTCCTCAATAGGACCATGCAAATGATATCTACATACGTGATACGACAAAATTGCTTTAGTGTATCATATCAAAAGACTGGTTTAGAAACAAAAAGACCTTCAGCTGAAATTCTAATTAGTTTATTAGTCAGAGGTTTTTTTTTTTATGTAAGTTCGAAGATATAGATTAAATTTAAAAAAGAAAATTCAATATTTTTAACGGGCAAAATTCAGTGTTGCCAAGTAATAAACGGTTTTTATATTTTATCACGGATATTTAGGCACAATATTTATACGTAGGGTTCCTAGATTTCTAAACAGAAAAATGAGTTTCGGTTTACAATGTGAAACGACGGTAGATTTCCAAAACTATGTGAATTAAATATTCAAAGTTCTAGTAAATATCAACTACTTAATGATTGATGATTGATGACTGTGTGTTCTCTTAAGACGCAGAATCATTTCTAGAAACTGTTCTAGGAATTTACTACCATTTTTGCTCTATAGCGATCAAAGTTGAAACCGGAAACTATTTTTTATCACTTCCGGTTTCAGTAAATGGTTAAAGGAAGAATTGAAATTTATTGTTGGGACTATGAGCAGATTCCATAAAACCGTCTCTCGATATCCCCTACTGCTTTCACTCTATGCAAATCAGTCTTGAAACCGGAAGTACTAGTAAATTTCAACCGCTTATGGTTTCCATAAAGCTTTTCGTTGCATAGAGCGATGGTATGCTGTCTTTGAGCCGCTTTATCGATAGCAAGGAAACCGTTATTCGCTCTATATTATCGTTTCGATTCTATGACGATTACCTTTGAAACCGAAAATGATTGATTTCTGCTACTTCCGGTTTCATTAGAAAGTTAATGGAGGAGGTGTGACGTATTCTTGGGAGGCTGAATCGATTGCAAGAAAAAAAATCGATGTATCTTACAGCTTTGGTCTATGAAAATCAATATTGAGATCGGAAGTACTATTAAAATTCAACCACTTCCGGTTGCGGTAGAATGTTGCGGGTTGTGATGAGATATTCTCTTAAAACGCTAAGTTGACTGCAGAAAATCGCTTGACTCTATCTATTATCATTCTTATTCTATTGCGATAAACTTGACACCGGAAATGGTTAATTTAAACCACTTCCGGTTTGAATGAAGGGTTAACGGACAAGATGGAACCTATTATTGAGACGCTAAATTGATTACAGCAAACCATTTTTTCATATGTTATCGTTTTTGCCCTGATACTTGTCAACAGACATGTTGATGGACGGACAAATGACGGACATACCCGTTCTATAAGACTACCGACATTTATTCAAAGCATAGTTTGGAAATCTAAAAACCTGGATATTCATGGAATTTATGCTAAAATCGGAATACCCTATGAAAATTTAAAGTATACTCATAGCAATGTACTTGCTTTCTGCTTAAATATCATAATTAATTAAATAAAAAGTCAACACTCACCAAAAATGAGTGACAGAGAGTAGATTATCCCTATTAGTTCAATATGGGTAACTAATAAAAGCGTAATTTTATTAAATATCGCACGGATTATATTATGTTTTGGAGATGCAGTTAAAAGAAATTGCACGGTTAAATTAGCCAAAATTCGGTTACTAATAACATAGTTCCTTTGTCAGTATATAACACCCTGAACTCTCGATTACTTCAACCGAATGCTACTTAGTGTTCATTTATTTAACCTGCGTGGATTTTCTCGGAGTTCTTCCGTTTCCTCCCACTTTCTTCATTCCATCATTTCATTCATTTATCATCACCACCGCCTCCTGTAGCCTCGGTGCATAAACGTGGGACGTTAAACTAAATCTTTCATTTTATTTTCATTCATTTAACCGAATATTTGACTAATTCAACTGAGAGTCAATGTTCTTTTTTTTTTCTTGCCAATTTTCTCGGTAACTAGTAGCCCAAAGAGGTTAGAGAAACAAAGTATTTAACCGAGTACTTCTCGGTCATTAGAACCCGGGTATTTCTTCAATAAGGGTAGTATTAACAGAAATCGACTACAAGCAACCAAGTGTTCACTTAACCCTCACTCACCAAGTGAATAATTTTCTCAGTACAGTTCGCAATACCACAGCCACCTGGCTTCTTAGTACAACATTGCTCTAACTGCTTCAAAACAGACCCAACAATCAAATATTTTGATTATTTGCAACGTGCTCGATGTAAAATAAGGCGTTGTTTAAAGGAACATTATCAGTTCGATCATTTTCATATGTTCTGTTTAATTAGCGGAGAGTTCTCTCCTCTAGTACTATAGATTGTCTGTTGTATTGATTTTGCTCTGTCTTTATAATTATGAGTTTAAAATCCAATATTTTGACTAATTGCCCTATATTATTATTATTATTATTATTATTATTATTATTATTATTATTATTATTATTATTATTATTATTATTATTATTATTACTATTATTTAAAGAAACTTAACAAAATGTTTCCTTACATGTTCTACAGCTTTGTATACTTATTCTGTATATATTACATGTTCATACGGTATTTGTGTATTGCCTTTAACTTCATGATTCATATGTACGGTAGTGTTTTAACATGGACTTTGTATTATAAGTACATATTGTTTAATGGAAAAGTGTTAGAGCTCTGGCCTCTGATTCGTGGGGTTCGTTGTTCGATTACAGCTCACGCCGAGTGAACTTTCTGGTGTCCGAGGCTAAGGGAGACGGTGGTGTGACTAAGAACGAAATGGTGGAATAAAGAAAGTGGAGAAAGAACCCCTTGGAACCCACGTCTATGGTGTTTGTCCATCACAAAACTAGGATCGAACGAGAAACTCCCATGCACCAGAGGTAAATGTTTTACCACAGAGCCACCGTGGCACACATCTTCATTCCACCATTTCGTTCATTATTACAAATGGCTATGTTAAACTAAAACAAGTCCAGTTGAACCAAACTCAAAAGCTCCCAACATGCAAAGCTGTGGAACACAATGCAAAGCTGAACTCGGCCACCAAATACATCGATCTTTATTCCTTAGTCGATAGACTTCTTGCCCACCAAATTTAGCTCAGATCTGGCCATTAGTTACCAAGAAATAAGTTCGTTCGCTGAACTCGGCTACTAAATATAACGGGCTTTATTTCTTCAATCAACACCACAACCACCACAGCAGGAAATGTTTAGATTACCAGAACATTTGCAGATACAGTAAAAAACAAAGCCTAACACTAGGAATGCGCACGAGAGGAGTCGAGACAGAATTTTCCCGACAAAATTCGAGTCGAGACACAGCTCTTCCAATAGAAAAATATACAGTTTTCGAGTCGAGACACCACTTTTACAGCATATTTTCGAGACAAGACAGTCTCAAATTTTGTCTCGTGCGCATCCCTACCTAATACAAACAACAACAACAACAACAAAACAATGCAGAGGATGCAGTGCGGTGAAATCACAACATAGCTGTGATTGATGCAAACCGATGACGATCAGGCAAAGCCATGGATAAATGATTACCGATTTGCACGATTACAAAAATAAGAAATCCCTACGAACAAAACACTTCCCTATCACAGACAACAAAAATATTTTTATAACGAACAAATTAAGCTAGATTTTCAATATAGCAGATATTTTATTAATTTATTTATTGCTACAGATATGTTTACTTGGATTTTTGCCACCCCTTCCAACGTGGTTTTGCCATGTAACTACTTAAGCATGCAGCATGACAGACAGTTTTTTTGTTTGTTTGTTTGTTTGTTTCTGGTTTCCAGGTTTTTAAAATTTTTCTATCAAAAGAAAATAACTCCTCTCTCGTGCTTTCCTATCTTCTTCTTTAACCTTCTTTCTTTCTATCTGCACATTGTAACAGACGTGCGTGTACATGTCTTCCGTTAAAAACAGAAGCCGCGAAACAAGCTTCCACCCGACAAACGCTTTAGTGTACTATGTAGATAGATGGTTGATGCCTTACTCTGTGTCAGGAGGCGGGCTTTCCTGAAGGGTGTCTTTTCTAACTTCTCTGTTTCAGACGATTGCCTACTTTCCCACCCAATTTCGTTCAGATTTGGCCAGTAGTTACCGAGAAATAAAGTTCCACATATACAAACCCAGAGAGAAACCTTCAACTCCGTATGCTTATGCCGGGAGCTAAAAAGATGTAAAAGATTCAGTAAAATCTAACTCGCAAAAACTGTACTATTTCTTGGCATGCTCATAAACAGCACTCGTTTAGACAGAAAGTTTGGAGATGTAAAAAAAAAAAAAAAAAAAACACAAATCTGAAATTGCTAAATTAATATCTTTCCAAATATTGGCAACACTGACGATCGTCAAATTTACATAAAAGGACAACATACTTTCTAGTTTCTGAGGAGAAGATTAAGAGAAGAAGAAGAAGAAGAAAATCTGGAATTTTCTTATCATTGGCACTCTTAAAGCTAATTATTTAAAACTGTAAAAGGTTGGCGCGTATACAAAATACGTGGAAAACAAGGTAAAGCTACTTAACATACGAATGATAACAAGAAAAGTTGCAAACCTTGTACGTAAAAATATCAAATAATTTCGTAAAGCAGAATTTCTGAAATGAAGTATCAACTATTCTTGATTGCGAAAGTATATAACTTTTTTCCTATTTTTAATTTCTATTGTCAATGTTGTGAAAAAGTAGTTGCTATGTTATCATTCATATATAATCATACCATATACGAGGGGTAATAATTAAGCTTCTCCATGGCTGTAAGGTTAGCATTAACGTCTTCGGCGTGGAAGATCCGGGTTCGATCGCCGGGAAAGGCTCGGATCTCACGTACGTTTATATCTCATGCACAGGCACGTAGCCAGAATTTTGTCAAGGGGGGGTCCGTGACATGTTTTACTGTGGTCATAACACCAGGGGCTCGATCATTCTAAACTATTTTACTGGAACATATACTGATTCGTTTAGCCAGGATTTCGTAACCGGGGATGGGGGGAGGCGTGACATGAAATTCTGAAGGCCCAGGAGCTCGATCAATCTAAACTACTTTACTATCAACATATTTTGGTTTGTGAGGATACGTTGGTAAGTATTTTAATAAACTATGAAGAAATCTCGAGTAAAATTTAAAAAAAAAAAAAAAGCTTATTGGAAAAGATTTTACAATATTTACATCCTTCCTCTGTTTATTCAAATATAACAATTTTCCTTTCATTATGACCTCAACTATTATAAAAAGTACATATTCACTATTATAAAAAGTACATACTCAATAATGTCTTGTAAAATATTTTTACAATATCTGCGTTTCTTTTTCTGTTGAATCAAATATTAAAAGAACTTTCTTTCAACATATATTTTTGTTTTTATTATTCCGTCAACTACTGTCTGTTTCAAATGACAGGTTAAAGGAGCAGCTGAAAAATGTTTTTGAAATAACATTTTTGATATTGCAAGGATGCGATGACGAAAATTATGATTAAAAATGTCCACGCTGTTACACAACGGCACTACGGTTTCGGAAGCTTGAAATCTCCCTGAGTAGTAGCAGAAATTCTGAGAATTCCGTAACTTTTCTACAAATTTCAAATTCCCTGACTCATCCAGGATATATCGCTCACCTCGCAACCATGAGACCAAAAATACAAATTTCCTCATAAGAGAGAGTAACCAAAAGCTTCCTGTAGTTTATTGTTAACGCTGATCCTTCTTTTTCTCATTTCATTTTGTTTCATCCTTCCTTAATTTTTTCATTTTTGGTCTCGAAGGGGGGTCCGGATCCTTCGGACTCCCCTTGGCTACGTGCCTGTCATGCAACTTCGATGCTAGAAAAGAATGTTTAATTCTAAATGAGCTAATGAATTAACGAAGAACCGTGTCTATTTGTGGGCAAATGGTCCGGGCACACACTATATTTACCCAACTGTAAGACCGTTATTTCCCAAATTCTACATTCAACAAATACGAGGTCCTCCTATATCTGCAGATTAAGCTTTGGTAGTTGAGGTCAATGGTTTTACGTTGTGTAATAGCTTATGCCGAACGTTAAAACATACCCCTTGTTGTTTGGATTTTAAATATGTATTTTTTTTAAAAAAAACTTGTGAAAGTAAAAGTACATACACCATAAACTACAGTATTTTACTAGTATTAATGTACACCGATATTTGTTGCTTTATTATCAAAATTTAGGCAACCAATAATAGTTTACAATAGGTTAAGTTTTTGGTGTGTACAGTATTTTATATCAATAAAGCTATTTTAATTTTGATTATTCAGAATTAGTTAAAGATTTTTAAAAAATCTGAAGATGCCTCTTCAAAATACGGGGGGCGTCTTATATTCAGGGTCGCCTGATAAATACGGTTGTTTCTGTGAGCGTGGATCGATTCTCATGGGAGTATTTGCCTAAGACACAAACCAGAGTATCGTTGATGCTTACAAAGGAACAATCAATATACGAAAAATGTTAACTTCAAAACAGAAATTTACTTCAGTATGTACCTGCAATTTGTATTTCCACATTTAACATGTATTTACGAAAATATACAGACTTTGTTCTAGAAAATTTGTCCGAGAGAACCAAAATTAAAACGTGATGCTCTGGAACACTATTTGCTGTCCTTGAGATTGATTTTTAAAATGTCAAATGAAGGACCCGAAGGGTTAGAATAATAATTAAGAAAATTCCAATATACTCAATATTCATCATATGGAGCAGTGGCGTTAACTACAATGGAGCGAGTGGAGCAGTTGTTCCAGAGCGCAAGGGCGAAAAAAAGAGGTGAGTTGAGTTTAACGTCCCGTTCAGCAGCGAGGCTATATGAGATGTGGACCTACTGATTAACGTGGAATCCGAACCACATGAACTCCCGCCGAGAATCGAACCCGGGTCTCCCACGCCATAGGCGCGTATGCTAACCACTCAGCCACGAAGGAGCTCTAGGCGAAAAAAAGAATACGGAAAACTGTTCCTGATGCAAAGAACGTTTGAAAACATTTTAAAAGGTACGCTATGGCTATTAGCAGTTAATTGGCAACAACCGATACCGGGGGGATGATCCAGCAAATTTGAGGGGGGCACAGGTCTGAAAAATAAACTTGAGACAATTTTCGATATTTGGTTTGCTAATTAAAAATATGGACTGTAGTGCTTCATAATATGCATTTATCTACGCCCTTCTGGAGGCGGCATTGAGGAAAGCCACGTTTTTCAACACGAGAGAATCCAGGATTACCATGAACTGGAAACGTATACATTAGCTGCAATGAGTGAAGAACGCACTCAGAATCTTCCTTTTAAAAGAAATTTTAAAACTTTTTTTCACAGCCTTTGAACAAACGTTTCATTAGGGACTAATTTATATATGCAGAGTATGAGTAAATCGATGGTCGAGCGATCCAGGGCGCAGTAAAACTAGTTACGCCACTGATATGGAGTGTAGTAAATAATGAAAAGGGTCTTTCCTAGTAAGATAGTGAAATCGGCCCGTGATCCAAATTGGGTCGCTATTGACTCAAAAGGTTACCCTTAACCTAAAACTACCTCAAAAAAATTGTTGACCCTCACCCCTCCCCTTACCGAATTATCGTATCATATATGCTCAAAATTGATTTTTTTAAAATTTTGGTAGGGGTGATCGAAAACTTTTGAAAGTTTCACAGATTGTAGATACTATTTAGATGTAAATATGCAATTTTTTTCAAAACCATCGATGAGTATTTTATTTTTTTGCGTGTTGAAAATTTCAAAAAATTGTAGGAAAAAATTTTGGGGGGGATACGTCGCTGATTTTTTGGTTAAAAATTTGTTATACCCTTAGGTACAACATATATTTTTTTCGGGGCCTGAAAGTGATGGCAACATTGTCAAAAATAAATAAAACTGAAAACAAACGTGTTTTTTCGGACCCTAAAAACTTCGCATCGGCTCAACGTATCCATCAGTGCTTGCTTCACTGGCCGCATACAGTGGCGCTCTCTACCGCGAGCTGAGTGTAACTTTGTTGTGCAAGAGTCGTTGAAGTGGAAGCACTGTTACGAAGATATATTTAGTGTTTCTATTCCGAAATGGACCCAATCGAAGCAGCCGAAGGACAACAGAAGCGGAAGGGACACAAAAGAAAGGAAAATTGTGAACTTTGGCAAAGGATTGTTTGAAGAGCCCTCACCTTCAGAGCAATAAAATGGTGGAAAAACTGTGCGAAAAACAAGTTTGTTTTCAGTTTTATTTATTTTTGACAATGTTGCCATCACTTTCAGGCCCCGAAAAAAATGTATGTTGTACCTAAGGGTATAACAAATTTTTAACCAAAAAATCAGCGACGTGTCCTCCCCCAAAAATTTTTTCCTACATTTTTTTAAAATTTTCAATACGCAAAAAAAAAAAAAAAAAAAACGCATCGATGGTTTTGAAAAAAATTGCACATTTACATCTAAATAGTATCTACAATGTGAAACTTTCAAAATTTTTCGATCAGCCCTACCAAAATTTTAAAAAATTCAATTTTGAGCATATATGATACGATAATTCGGTAAGGGGAAGGGGTAAGGGCCAAATATTTTTTGAGGTAGTTTTAGGTCAAGGGTAACCTTTTGGATCAATAGCGACCCAATTTGAATCAAGGGCCGACTTCACTATCTTATTAGGAAAGACCCTTTGGATATAGGATGAGTATGTTCCAGACTGATTGATCTTCACATCATATCCGAGGGTAAATACGAAATTCGGAGCCCATGTTTGCTTTTTTTCTCCCCTCCATTCATGTCCCTCGCTTGCTTCCATGTACTTGTGACCCTGCTGGAATACACTATCGATAGCATTCTTTCTATATTTCTGACCAATTTAAACGAGCTACTCCTGAAATCCCTCAGGGAAGAAAATCTAAATTGGTTTCCCCTTTAGCTTTGATAAAATTTGCTTTCTGACTCCTAAGGAATCTGAACCAAAATTGACAAGGCATTTATGTATGTTTTTCCTCAAGGAAAAGTTTTGCTCAAGTTCTTCCTGTAAAAGAAAGTGCATCATAGTGTTTCGGATTTTCCTCGTGACTAAATTTGACCTTAAGAAAATCGCAATAACGAATTAGAAATCATCGAATTAATTATACGCGAAAGACAGAAATAAAGATACAATAGTATTTGAAAATGCATTTTTCTCTTCAAAGAAATATATTTTTTAAATGATTTTTTACCAGTCATTGCTCTGAAGTTGACTTTACATTAATCTCATTGGTAGGGCGATTTGATGACATATTTTTTGAGAGTATCATTTTCCAAACAAGAAATGTACGCCTGGAAGACTACATCTAGTCGTCTAGTATCTTCAAGTTGGTATAAATAAACCTATAGGCTGTTGTAGTTTGTGTCGTATAAGTCATAAATCTGTGAGAGCAGTTTGTGATGCCATGAAGGACACTCGTGTTTCTTCTGTTTAGTTCAGCAACCTCTCGATTGGTTTAACGAGGCTCTATATTCTCTCTTTTTGTCGTTTCAATGTACTTTTCTTCTTTCCGACATCTTGCATTATTTGATCCGTATATTACAATAGCAGTGTACCTCCGAAAATTTCTCCTTCTGCCATTCCCTCCATAGCTAATATCGTGATTCCTCCATATCTCATAATGTGTCCAATCATCCTATCTCTTCCTTTCGATATAGCCTGCAATATATTCTTTTCTCTCTTACCATTTCTTAAATTCTTCCAAACTCACTCATTACTGTATACTTAGCATATATCTCGGTCTTTAGTGAGAAAGACCCAAGTTCAGTTCCCGGTGGGATCTCATGTACCCACTGTAGATTTAAGTCTCATGTAGCCTTGATGCTAGAGAGCTACGATTAAACTTCAAATCTCAATCAATCACTCTTCCATTCGATACCTTTATTCACCCATTTAGTTTCAGCATTCTTCTATGGAACTACATTTCGAAGACTCATTTTCGTTTTTCTTCTTCCTATAAAGTTCGTGCCCCACGTCTACACAACACTATATTCCATTCATATGCTGTCATCACACTTCTCTTCATTTCTTTATATATCAATGCTTCGGGTTAGAAGCTTTTGGTCTTCTTCAAAAGCCTCCTTCTCTTAGCTTTCCCAGATTTCATATCTGGTTTGCACCTACCACCATTTGTTATTTTACTTCCTAAGTAATTGAACTGTATGGCCTATGGAACCTGGAGATTCAATGCCGTGTTTAAAAAAAAACTCTCCACTGTCTTCTGTCCTTAGCCAAATCGATACAGTTTCTACTTTGTATTTCTATTTCTGCAAAATCCATCTTAATATTATCCTCCCATCTGCGCCTATGTCTTCGTAATGAACGTTTTCCGATTGCATTTGCAGTAAAAACTTTGAAAGTGATCCTACTTTTTTCGCACTCGAGCTACATGACCTGCCCACTTGAACCTCGTAGACTTGATGACCCTAACAATGTTTGGTAAACGGTATAAATTGTGTAGTTCTTCGTTGTGGTGTTTCCACTATTTCCCATTCCTGTTCCTCTTGGCTCAAAATATTAGTATCAGGATTGTATTCTAAAATACTTTTCCTCAAAGTAAGCGCCCGTTTCGCAACTATTTAGCCCTAAATACATAAATCCTGTATCACTTTAGTTATGTGATCTATTTTAGTCTTCATTTTATGTCAGTCTCGCTTTTTTGTTTTGTTCTTGTCGACCTTTATGTTGAATTTGCTCCTAAGCATTTCTCGTATTCCACTTAAGACTGAATCTATTTTGCCTCACTCTCATCCAATAGCACGATATCGTGCTATAAAGGTCTTGAAAATTAGTAATACTATATTTAATAATATTGTATTTAGAAATGCTTACTTAAACAGCCTACCTTCCAAAATCGTTAGTTGGCAGTTATTATTTAGTTTTTATCCTTTGACGAAAAGTTAGAAAAATTCTAGACCCTTATGATAAGCTAGTGATTGTCCAAATGTGAAGCAATTTTAAGAAGCTCATATATATATATATATATATATATATATATATATATATATATATATATATATATATATATATATATATATATATATATATATATATATATATTACAGGGTGAGTCAAAAGTCCTTGGACACCTGCATAAGTTTGAAAATCGACGGGAAAAGTACAAAGTGATAATGGGAATAGAGGTTTGATAAGGGGCCGCAATTTTTGGAGTGTATGTCATTCATGGTCGCCATCTTGAAATCCGCCATTTTGGATTCAAGTAATTTTTTTAAATGGGAAGGGGCTTATGACATATCAAATAACACTAGTTTGAGCTTAGGAATTTAGTGGTGTAATTTGTTTTTTCTATCTTGTACAGTTTAGAAGTTATTAATGTTCAAATGTGGGAAATTACCTTGATACTGACCCAGTTCTCTCTTTGTTCCAGGTGATCTAAAATGTGTCTGCCACGTTTACAGGAGATCGAAATCATCCTTATATCAGGGGAACGCAGCTACCGAACAATAGCAGCTGACTACAACAGACGGCACCCAAACAGAGAACCGATATCGCACAGCACGGTGGCTCACGTGATCACCAAATTCCGGGAGACGGACTCTGTTCAAGATAGGGCACGTAGTGGGCGACCAAAGACTGCCACCAATGAGGAAACTGCAACGGCGGTTGTTGCTTCGTTTGTGAAAAGTCCTAAACGAAGTACCCGTCGTGTGTCCCTAGCATGTGCAATAAGCCAATCCTCCGTTGTTCGGATATTGCACGCCAATCAGTGGCATCCTTACAAGCTGCACATGCAACATAAACTGAACGAGGATGACCCTGATCGCCGGTTGGAGTTCTTCATGTGGGCTACTAAACAACATGAACTGGATCCTGCGTTTGCCAAATGACATACTGTTCAGCGACAAGGCGTATTTCACTTTGAACGGGAGGTTAATCCACATAATTGTCGATACTGGTGTGACGCAAATCCGAACTGAGTTGACCCGAGTCGAGAATATAGCCCAGGGAAGGTGATGGTGTTGTGTGGCATATGGGTCACCCGCATCATTGGGCCATTTTTCATTTACAACACTTTAACTGCACCACAATATCTGGTGCTGCTGCAGGACCTTGTGTTCCTTGCCACACTGAAGGCTGACCGCATTTTCCCATCTTATTTTCAGCACGATGGAGCCACTCCACACTATGGACTTGGTGTCGGAGAATGGTTGGATGAACAACTGCCAGGGAAGTGGATTGGTCGCCGTGGTCCCGTGGAGTGGACGCCCAGATCCCCTGACTTAACGCCCCTTGATTTTTATGTCCTATGAGGACCCCTTAACGCCCTATGAGGACCTCTTAAGCAGATAGTGTATGCTGAGATAATCCGTGATTTAAGTCACTTAGAGGAACGTATCCAACAAGCCTGTGACCAAATTTCAGGAGACATTCTCCTCCGTGTGCAGTCAGAGTGGTTGCGGTTACTATAGTTGTGCATTGCAAAAACACATAGAACATGTGTTGTAGCATTCAGAATCAAGGTAATTTCCCACCTTTAAACAATAATAACTTCTAAACTGTACAAGATAGAAAAAAACAAATTACACTACTAAATTCCTAAGCTTAAGCTAGTGTTATTCAATGTCTCGTACTCCCCCTACCCATTTAAAAAAGTGACTTAAATCCAAAATGGCGGATTTGAAGATGGCGGCCATGAATGACATACACTCCAAATGTCGCGGCCTCTCATCAAACCTCTGTTCCCATCATCACTTTTTACTTTTCCCGTCGATTTTCAAATTTATGCAGGTGTCCAAGGACTTTTGACTCACCCTGTATATATATATATATTATGTGATCAAAAGTATCCGGACACTCCCAAAAACACACGTTTTTCATATTAGCTGCATTTTGCTTCCAGCTACTGCCAGGTACTCATTATCAGCGACCTCAGTAGTCATTAGACATCGTGAGAAAGAAGAATGGGGCGCTCCGCGGAACTCACGGACTTCGAACGTGGTCAGGTGATGTTGGGTGTCACTTGTGTCAGAAGCCTGTACGCGAGATTTCCACACTCCTAAACATCCCTAGGTCCACTGTTTCTGTGATAGTGAAGCGGAAACGTGAAGGGACACGTACAACACAAAAGCGTACAGGCCGACCTCGTCTGTTGACTAACAGAGACCACCGACAGTTGAAGAGGGTCGCAAAGTGCAATAGGCAGACATCTATCCAGACCATCACACAGGAATTCCAAACTGCATCAGGATCCCTGCAAGTACTATGACAGTTAGGCATGAGAAGAGAAAACTTGGATTTCATTTTCGAGCGGCTGCTCATAAGCCACACATCACGCAGGTAAATGCCAAACGACGCCTCGTTTGATATAAGGAGCGTAAACATTGGACGATTGAACAGTGGAAAAACGTTGTGTGGAGTGACGAATCACGGTACACAATGTGGCAATCCGATGGCAGGGTGTGAGTATGGCGAATGCCCGGTGAACGTCATCTGTCAGTGTGTGTAGTGCCAACAGTAAAATTCGGAGGTGGTGGTATTATGGTGTGGTGGTGTTTTTCTTGGAGGGGGCTTGCACTCCTTATTGTTTTGCGTGGCACTCGCATAGCGCAGGCCTACATTTATGTTTTAAGCACGTTCTTGCTTCCCACTTTTGAAGAGCAATTCGAGGATGGCGATTGCATCTTTCAACACGATCGGGCACCTGTTCATACTGCACGGCCTGTGACGGAGTGGTTACACGACCATAACATTCCTGTAATGGACTGGCCAGCACAGAGTCCTGACTTGTATGCTATTGAACACTTTTGGGATGTTTCGGCCTCACCGACCTACATCGATACCTCTCCTCAGTTCAGCACTACGTGAAGAATGAGCTTCAATTCCCCAGGAACCCTTCCAGCACCTGATTGAAAGTATGCCTGCGAGAGTGGAAGCTGTCATCAAGGCTAAGGGTAGGCCAACACAATATTGAGTTCCAGCAGTACCGATGGAGGGCGCCACGAACTTGTAAGTCATTTTCAGTCAGGTGTCCGGATACTTTTGATCACATAGTATATATAATATGTGCTAAATGTTTGCTTCTTGTTTGACCTTTATACAAATCCACAGCAGTGGCTCAATGGTAGAGCATTAGGGATGCGCACGAGTCGAGACATGTCTCAAATCTCGACTCGACTCGACTCGAATTCGAGTCGAGACACACTTTGTAAAATTCGAGACGAGTCGAGACAGCTGGTTAAAATCTCGACTCGACTCGAATATCTCGAAAATCTTTCTATAATTTTTAATATTATTTTGAAGAAAGTACTCACTCAGAAACACTCGGCACGAGAATTTCGGAAACTGCAGGACTTGTCAGGTGTTCGAGGAGTGCTGAGGTGATTGTCTTCAACAAGTGGCGAAACCAAGGGGAAAAGACGTCCAAATGTCGACGGGTTGGGCGCCCCCCGCCTCATTACAGATGTCGGACGTCGTAGGCTGGGCAGACTGGTAAAACAGAACAGGCAGCGAACTGCGTCGGAACTAAGATCAGAGTTTAATGCTGGGCAAAATACAAGTGTGTCTGAACTAGTGTTGTCAAATTTCCGGAAATTTTAAACCTGTTTTTCTTAAAAAACGTTTTTTTCTATTTTCAGGAAAAATTGAAAAAAATAATATGTTTGTATTAGGTTAATTTTACTAGTAATGATATCTCTTTTTTTTTGTTTGTTTGTTTTTTCAAACACGCGAAAAATGTAAGTTCAAAAATTTCAACATTGCGAGTATTAAAAAATAGCACTTGAAAATAAAACTATTCCAATTATTATTTATATACTAAAATACTAGATTTACACGTATATGTTTCTCCTCAAAGAAAAGTTTATATGTTTGTCTCCAATGCTTTCAACAATGAGATCTCGAACCACAAGTGCTAGAAACGTGCTGTTTTCATTTGTCGATTCCAAATTTTGTGTAAATTGTGCAATTCTAAAAGAATATTTTTATTTTAAAAAACATGGCCATTAATTCTTTATTACATTTTTAGGGGTACACTAGAAGTACTGTGGGGGCGCGGTGGCTCAGTGGTAGAGCGTTCCCCTCCGGTGCTTGGGATCCCTAGTTCGATCCCAGATCGCGCCGTGTGGATCTTGTGGTGGACAAACACCGTGCTCGTGGGTTTTTCTCGGGTTCTCCCGTTTCCTCCCACTTTCTTCATTCCACCATTTCATTCATTTCTCATCATTACCGTCTCCTTTAGCCTAACCGGCATAACTGTGGGACTAAAACTAAAGATATCATTTCCCTAGAAGTACTGAAATTTTTGAAAAAGTAAAGCATCATACCCTACGAGTTATATATTCCAACATCACATAGTTGTATGTGTGGGTTGTATATCAGTCAGGCGTTTGTTTCATGGCCAAATGATAATGAAAGCGAAGGATAACCATTTCTCCAGTCTAAGATTAATCTTCATTGTTTGGAGAGGTTTTTTTTTTTCAATAAACATCGTTTATCACTGACATAATTAATTGTTTGTGTAATTTATTTACTTATTAAATGCATGTAAATGCATGCATACACTATATGGGCATTCAGTAAATGGATACTTGAAAATTTGAATTCAATTATCTATACAAGCCGGCAACAAGTTTTTTTTTTTTTTTTTTTTTTGCCACGGGTGCAGTCCAAACTACTCTCCTTCTACCAATTTTACAATTAGGATTAAGCTTCTTAACGGATGTGTAGCCTACCGAAAGACCACACAGATGTTATCGAAACTATTGTGAAATTGTTTCTTTGTATTCTTTCAGAAACTTCTGTAGATGTCAAAACCCGCCAGTGAAGCCATATCTAGCATCTTGGTGCTAGATCTAGCATAATTCTCGCCTATTTAGCATCTAGCATCTTGACTTTAGCATCTTGGCAAAATCTGATTCTTTCCTCTGGAGAACAGAAAAAGAACGAAAATTTAGATGGCTCACTGAACATTGGGAACTATTCCTTAGTTGAAGCGATGGAGTAATAAAACCAGTTAGTATTTCCGCTGTTGTATTGTTGAATTCACAGAAATGTTCAAAAATAAGCAAAACGTGACTCTGCACAAGATGTTTACTTACCCATAGTTTTATTATTGTCAACTGAACCCTGAGTGTCTGGGATGTTTCTGTCCCTTCTCACTTTACAACTTGAGAGGGGAGGGTGTATGATCGTCAGAAATGCTTCAGTGCTGCGTCGGAAGCGGTATGTTTTGTATATATTTCTTAAAATGTTATCCATTCATAAAGTATAAATTCCCCTTCCTCCCATGATTTTCTTTTCAATACAGAGAACCAACTTTTTAAATGAAGAAAGAACCCTGAACCCTCTCCAAAAATGCTAAAATGAATTATGCGTACAAATAACAAATCTGTGGATGAATCAAATAATGCAGATACATGAGAAGATGATGACGAAGATAACAGTGCTTGATGCAGCGCAGTCCACCACATGTAAATAGATTTGAAGTGTTCATATTTGTGTATGTGCTTGTTTCTGAGTATATGCGCGTGTGTCTTGTAATTGTTATATTAACATTCACTGGATTAAGTGAAAGTATAAAATGCATTTGATGACTGCCAAATTGACGCCACCTTGGTAAGTCATTATTTTTTAATATTTAGTAATATTAAATTAGATTATAGTTTAGCTTCGTTTTCAGAAGCAAAGCTCTACAAGACGTGAACGTACAGTTTAACGTCGGATTTGAAACACATGAGCTCCTACCATGAATCAAACCTCGTTCGAGAAAGGCGCATACGCTAACCACATCCATTAGTAACGGGGAGCGCAGCATTTAGTAATATGTATATTAAGTTGTAAAATTATATCATTTAATTTTCACTAATATAATCTTCACAATGTAAAGCATTCGCTGGGCACGTTATCTTGTTTAAAAACAAAAAGCCTAGCTCTTATGTTTCCGTCTGGGGTTGGACTGCGGGATGATAGAAATCCGAAAGAGATGTTTTTATTATATTTTGTACAGTAGATCTGCTCCTTCATAATCTCCGTGTTTGATAAGAATGAACCTCCCTGGCTCACGAAAATGTATACGTAATATAACAAACCATGCACATTAAATGCCAGACTAATATAGCAAACATTGAAGATGCCCCCCTAGAAAATTTTTTTCGGCCGCCCATGTCTGGAGGTACACAATTTCGCAACTCAGTGGATACGATGTGGATGTATTCAAAGTCCACTGATTTACCCATCAAATTTAAATTTTATAAAAATATTCTCAGTGAATACTAACCTGAGGAGAACTATTTTTTTAATTCGATCGCTAAAGGAGTTCTTTTTTCACCAGGTCTCGGTAATCGTCCGGCACGAAAACTGAAGTTTCTACAAGTGTTTCCCCAGCAAATTTTTTGAGAAAGGGGTCCTCCAGGAGCGTTATTTAGAGGGTAATTCCTGCGTTTGTTATATACATATATAGATATAGATATATATAAATATAGATATACTGCATATATATAAAGATAAGTAGGAGCGGGTCTTTAAAATTAGTTCGGAAAGATAATATGAAACTCTGGCATAATTTGTAAGAATCTATCTAGTCTAATATAAATAAAATAAGTAGTTTGTTTGTGTGTTTGTCGGTATGCGGCCTGGTGACCAGACGAGTGGACCGAGAGTTACCAAATTTTGGTCAGGGGTACCTTGGCCCATGCCCCAGACCAAGACGAATCTTCTTTTTTAATTCGAACCAGGGGGTCTCAGGGGGCGCTTACAGGGGCATGTAAAAGTGGTAGAAAATGGCCGATATTACTGTCGAGTTTCAACATTGATTAGTGGAAACTATGAATTCGACAGTAATATCGGCCATTTCCTACCACTTTTTACATGCCCCTGTAAACGCACCCCTGAGACCCCCTGGTTGGATTCCGAGACATGTAAAAGTAATCCAAAATGATCGATATTAGTGTCAGATTCATAGTTTTTGCGGTCGCAGTAATGAATGATAATACTTCAACAGGCGTTGTCTTCCAAATAGTGCCCCCATGCGAAGAATGGGTATATTCAGCTGTCTAATATAAATAAAATAAAAGAGTTTGTTTGTGTGTTTGTCTGTCTGTCTGTGTGCGGCCTTTGGACCAGACGAGTGGACCGGGAGTTATCAAATTTTGGTCAGGGGTACCTTGACCTAGGCCCCAGATCAAGACGAAAAGTTCAAATTTCAAACCAGGGGGGCGTTTACCGGAACCGGCTTGGGAACCAGACAAATTGATCGAGAGTTACCAAATTTGTCTCGAATACCTTGATCCAGGCTCCAAACCAGAGTTAAACGATTTTGTCAAATTTCGAACCAGGGGGGTCTCAGGAGTCGTTTACCGGGACATGTAAAAGTAGTAGAAAATGACCGATATTAGTGTCGAATTCATAGTTTTCGCGGTCGTTGAGATCAATAGTGACACTTTCATTAGCGATGACTTGCAAATTCAGGTACAATTGTAAGTGGGCCGGGAGTCAGCGGGGGGGGGGGGGTACCGAGACAAGTAAAAGTAATAGAAAATGGCCGATATTAGTGTCAAATCCATAGTTTTCGCGGTCGCTGAGATCAATGGTGACACTTTCATTAGTGATCACTTGCAAATTCAGCTACCATTGCATGCGGGCAGGGAATCAGCGGGGGGGGGATACCGAAACATGTAAAAGTAATCCAAAATTATCGATATTAGTGTCAAATCCATAATTTTCGCGGTCGCTGAGATGAATGGTGATACTTTTATTAGCGATCACTTTCAAATTCAGCTATCATTCTATGCGGGCCGGGAGTCATCGGGGGGAAGGAATACCGAAACATGTAAAAGTAATCCAAAATGATCGATTTAGTCTCAGATCCATAGTTTTTTGCGGTCGCGGAAATGAGGGTAATACTTCCACAGGCCTTGACTTCCATGCGAAGAATGGGTATATTTAGCTAATATATATACTGATCAAAAAATTAGGGAATCAGATGAAAACACATGTAAAACTTCTTACGAATAATGTGAGAGCACTGTATCTTATCCAGTTCAGATTAAAATCATGAAGGCAAACGAACCGTTTGGAACATCTGTGTACGTGATCAGTGACGTGGCGTTACCAAATATCATTTTGTAGTGTGGCGCTGCCAACACATTCCAGCTCCAGGATACCTTTGTTCTCATTGTGTTTAGTGCGTCACAAATCTACGTAGTGAAATTGCGCAACAACGTGATTTGCCAGAATCGTTGGCATGGTGAGCTATCGGCAGGTTGGAAGCTGGTCAGTCACAGCGGGAGGTGGCACATGCCATAGGAGTGGCACAAAGTGTGATTTCCCGATTGTGGAATCGATTTCAAACAACTGGAAGTGTTCGAAGAAGACAAGGACAGGGCCGTCCACTAGCAACCAAAGCCAGAGACGATCGTTATCTCTTGTTAACAGCCCGTCGAAACCGGCGTCAGAATACAACTCTGCTCCGCGAGCCTTCCGAACAACAACAGGACGCACAATATCCACTCAAACGATCCGCAATCGCCTTCGAGAAGGTGGTCTCTACGCACGTAGGCCTATGGTGTGTGTCTCATTAAATGTTCGACACCGTGTTGATCGAAGAGCGTACGCGGAGGAACATCGTGGGTGGGAACGCAATGAATGGGGTAATGTTTTGTTCTCTGACGAGTCTCGATTCAGTGTGGAACCTGATAATCGACGTGTTTTCATCTGGAGAGAGTGTGGAACACAATTACATGTTTATGCGAGAAAGATCCCAGTATCATGGTGGTGGACTGATGGTGTGGGCAGGAATCAGCATTGGTGGGCGTACTGAGCTCCACATCATCCGAAATGGCTCTTTGACGGCTCTCAGATAGGGATGAGATCATGAAAACTCTTGTTCTTCCTTATGCTGGTGCCATTGGTGATTCGTTCCTTTTCATGGATGACAATACTCGTCCTCACAGAGCTCGGTTAGTGGATGAGATGCTGGATGCTGAGGGTATCGCTCGGATGAAGTGGCCAGCATGCTCTCCGTATCTCATTCCAATTGAGCATGTCTGGGATATGCTTGGCAGACGAATTGCCTCTAGGCCAGTAAATCCAACAACCATTCCAGAGCTGGAAGTCGCTCTTCTGGATGAGTGGCACAACATCCCCCAAAAACTCATCGATAATCTGATTGAATCCATGCCACGCAGGTGTGCGAGGCTCTGTTGGCTATTCGAAGTGATCATATGACATATTAAGGAATAATCAATGTTGTTGCCTTGCCTGTTTGTGAGCAGTTCGAGAGCAACCGTCTCGTGTCATGCACACATAACCGTCTTGTGTCATGAGCCATGTGAACAAGGTTTTCCGTGCCCCAACACCAGTATGTGCCCCATTTTTCTAGTGTATCTTAAAGCATTCCTTCTTGTATGATATATATGAGTCAAACACAAGCTTATTCATACACTATCTTAAGGTCTTGTGTGATATTTCAGCTGAACCCCTAATTTTTTGAGCATTATACCACAGTGCATATATATATATATATATATATATATATATATATATATATATATATATATATATATATATATATAGTGGCGGATCCAGGATATGATCAAGGGAGGAGCTAAACCATAGTTTGCAGTTTAATCAAGTGTAAAGCAGAATTGAAGCCCATTTTATGCAGTGTATACTTGAGTGTGAAGGGGGGTCTATAGCCCCCTTGGATCCGCCTCTGTATATATATATATGATCGAAAATGGCTTCGAATCCATACTCGCTGAGATAAACAGAAGATGCCGTTTAAATCCACAAATTCAGCCCCATCAGTACTGTAACGGGGATGGTGGTAAACATGTAAAGATAATTGAAAATTATCGATATTAATGTCAAATTCATAGTTTTGGGGCTCCACAAGTTCATTGGTGACAGTTTTGGTGCCCTTTGTGACCAAAATGAAAGTATTCTCCTCGTGCGAAGAACGGATATTCTGCTAGTCTGTAATAATAACTAACGGAAGTTTCACTTAATAGTTTCTCGCTGCTCAAATTTACTCACTTGTGCGGTATATGTGTGTAAAGTAGAATTAAAACCTGTTGCTTTAAGTATTTTTCCGTTAGCGAAATAAATTGTGTATATACAGTAGGACGTGAAAAATCCGAATGCGGTCCCTAGAAGCTTTTTACATTTTGTCTTAACACTAGCGATAAACACACAATAGCGTGTCCATCAACGTTATGTCAAGTCAGTGTTTTTACAAATTTTCATTTATATGTAATTGTTTATCACGTATTTTTATTTTTATTTTTTCTTAGGCCTATAAGTTTTAAGTGTGACTTACAAGAACAGTGTTATTTAGAGTACAAGCAGGTTCTTCAGAAACATTAAATGTAAGTAGCCTTACGTACGGTTTGTAATTACTGTATGTACTGAATAACCACTGTATCGATAGAGGAACATACCGTACAGTATACGGTGTATGTAAGCCTAAATGGCATTTTCTTGGTCATTTTAGAAAATCCGAACAATTTGAAAATCCGAACTACCTGTGGTCCCTATTAGTTCGGATTTTCGACTTCCCACTGTATATGTTGAATACATGTTACAGCAAGTAAGATTACTAGCATCAGGCCAACAAATAGTTTTTAAACTATATTTTCATGTTTTTGCCAATACAGTACTACCCCTCAAATCCGAACTAATTGGGGCTGAAGCCTGTTCGGATTTCGGGGGTTCGGATTACCCGGGAAATAATATTACGACTTATTTCGTCACTGAATTGGCGGTAAAACAACGACTGAGGTTGGACAGTTTGGCCCAGTGGTCGAAAGGGCAGTGACCTTGACTGGCGGGTGTACACTCATGTCCAAAATGATTGTCGCATATCTATAACTGTCTTCTTGTAAGAATATAATTAGATAATGATTTAGAATAAGCATTAAGCCTAAAAATGTTAAAACCTTAAAAAAAAACTAAAGGACCCCGCACTTTTCTTATGGAAAGTGGCTTTCGGCTAATGTTGTTGAAACTTCGCTGGTTGATAGTTCTTAACATGTGGATCAAAAGTCTCAATGGGCACAAAGACCGAAATCCACTCCTTCCCCCCCAAAAAAAAACCGCCTCCAAGTAGCTGGGGGGATTGAACTGATTTCAGCATGTAAAACAATTTGTTGTTTTAATCAACTCAACAAGGACCCCAAACAACCACATGTTAGACTATCAAACTACCCCACTTGACACCGCCATTTTTCCCCCACATATCCCCCCCCCGCGAATTACCTTACGGATGTTCCATATTACTGTAGTTTATAGTTGCGCGTATCTGTTGAAATACCTACAGTTTTGGTCTCACCGACGATATAATGGGTTTCACGTATCGCTGATTACGAATCTGAGGTGAGAGTTCTAGAATTCAAGATGGAGGATCAATATGGCGGATCAAAAACACGAAACTCCTGAATGTAGCCACAAATAGCTGTTTACTAGGGTATTTTGGGTCGTTGATTACGAATCTGAGGTCAAAATTCTTGAATTCAAGATTGCAGATTCAATATGGTGGATAAAAACGTAGAAGCCACAAATCGTAGTAGACTAGAGTGTTTTTAGATCGCTTTTTAAGTACGCAACATTCCTTGATACTTCAGCCACCATGTAGAATTATTCTGCACCCTTGCCCTTTACCAAACCCACCACAGATATCTTAATGCTGAACGGTGTTAAAATAATTTATCAATTATCTGTTCATTATTTTCATCATTTCGGTTTGCAGCATCTAATGTGGTACTTAGCAATGAGTCATCGGGATATCTAATATTCTGTAAATGTCGTGCATGGCCTAAATACCACAAGACACTTGCAGCGTGCGCACATGTACCTAATGTACGAGCACCGCTTTGACATGTACAGTAGTAACCTTGAATAACATTTTTATCATAATCCTGGTCATTGTGTTAGTAGACAGAGGATACCGCGATGCAATTCCTTTACTGGAATATTTAGGAATTGATCATAGAATGCCCGCACTCCTACTACCACGTGAAAGACAACTATCAACAGAAGATGCGAATACGTCTCGACTAGTTACTAAAAGTCGATGGATAGTCGAGGCAAGAAACGGGCATCTAAGATCTGTTTTTAAGTTTCTAGCACAAACATTGAATCTGCAACATGCAAAGAAACTGAATAGTTTCTATCGCATAGCTGGAGCTATTTTGAACAGATACCATCCCGTTATTTTCATGCAAGATGCAACCATTGAATTAGCTAGAGAAATAGAAATAGGTCAATTATGCCGAGCGTTGTTAAAGCAAGAGTGGAGGTAGATAATCTTATTAGAAGTAACGGTCAATGGGTACCGCTGAATGATCAAAGCCTAATTGATTTCTCTGTACTTAACTTAAACTACTTACGAGATTTGACTGTAGGCACATATCAAGTAGATCTCTCATCCTCTTACGTCCAAGATAAACTAATACGAGATAAGGATGAGCAATTCCAGCTTGACGAAAACGTAACTGAACCGGGATTCCTGCGCATACGTCTCTACTCAAGGTTCCGCAATGCAACTAAGCATCAAGTTTTCATAGCATATGTAGCCAATGATGAAGATGACCAGGATTATGATCAAAATGTTATTCAAGGTTACTACTGTATATGTCAAAACGGTGCTCGTACATTAGGTACATGTGCGCACGTTGCAAGTGTCTTGTGGTATTTAGGCCATGCACGACATTTACAGAATATTAGATATCCCGATGACTCATTGCTAAGTACCACATTAGATGCTGCAAACCGAAATGATGAAAATAATGAACAGATAATTGATGAATTATTTTAACACCGTTCAGCATTAAGATATCTGTGGTGGGTTTGGTAAAGGGCAAGGGTGCAGAATAATTCTACATGGTGGCTGAAGTATCAAGGAATGTTGCGTACTTAAACAGCGATCTAAAAACACTCTAGTCTACTACGATTTGTGGCTTCTACGTTTTTATCCACCATATTGGATCTGCAATCTTGAATTCAAGAATTTTGACCTCAGATTCGTAACCAACGACCCAAAATACCCTAGTAAACAGCTATTTGTGGCTACATTCAGGAGTTTCGTGTTTTTGATCCGCCATATTGATCCTCCATCTTGAATTCTAGAACTCTCACCTCAGATTCGTAATCAGCGATACGTGAAACCCATTATATCGTCGGTGAGACCAAAACTGTAGGTATTTCAACAGATACGCGCAACTATAAACTACAGTAATATGGAACATCCTTAAGGTAATTCGCGGGGGGGGGATATGTGGGGGAAAAAGGGCGGTGTCAAGTGGGGTAGTTTGATAGTCTAACATGTGGTTGTTTGGGGTCCTTGTTGAGTTGATTAAAACAACAAATTGTTTTACATGCTGAAATCAGTTCAATCCCCCCAGCTACTTGGAGGCGGTTTTTGGGGGGGAAGGAGTGGATTTCGGTCTTTGTGCCCATTGAGACTTTTGATCCACATGTTAAGAACTATCAACCAGCGAAGTTTCAACAACATTAGCCGAAAGCCACTTTCCATAAGAAAAGTGCGGGGTCCTTTGTGTAATTAAATCTTTTTTTTTTTTTTTTTTCATTTTCCAGCTGTAGTTATTTTCTTTCTCCTGAGAAGGTGTTCGGATTTGATGGGTTTTCGGATTTCCGGGGTTCGGATTTGAGAGGTTGTACTGTATATCCGAACAAATTATTTTTTTTAATGATTTCAAAATTTCCGGAATTTTACATAGAATGATGAATATATGTTTGATTTAACATATTAACTAAAATGATTCTGTGATTAACAAAAATGATGATTCTGATAATACCCAAATTTTCCGTATTTTCCCCAGCTCGGGAAAACCGTAAAAAAAACTTTTTTTACCCAAAATTTCCGTTTTTTCACAAGCCTTCACAACACTAGTCCGAACACACATTGCACCGAACACTCCTAACGATAGCGAATGTTAACACCACGACATCGGCAACTGCAACTGAAATGAACACGTGAGCATCGCCACTAGACTTTGGCACAATGGCAGAGCGTTGCATTGTCTGATGAATCCCGATATCTTCTTCATCATGACGATGTGAGGGTGCGAATACGTCGAGTTTCAGGGGAACAGCTCCTTGACATCTGTACTGAGGGATGGAGACAAACTGGGTGCGGCTTAATTATTATCTGGGGAACATTCAGGTGAGCATCCATGTGTCTAGTGGAGCTCAAGCAAGGCACCATGACGGCCGAGGCGTCGCACGCTGCTTGCAGACTACGTACACACCTTCATGACGGCCATGTTTCCCACCGATAGTGGCATTTTTCGACAAGATAATACACCATGTCGCAAGGCCAGGAGTGTGATGGAGTGGTTCGAGGGACACAGGAGCGAGTTCCAAGTGATGTGCTGGCTCCCAAACTCTCCGGATCTGAACCCAATCGATCACATCTGGGATGTGATTGAACGTGACGTCATCCTCTCCCAGGTATTTACGGGAATTGGATGAACTGTGTGTGCATATGTGGTGCCAACTCTCTCCAGCGACCCACCGATGGACATTGCGACCATACCAAGACGCGTTTCCGTTGTTATTCGTGCCAAAAGGTGGACATACTAACAACTAGGTAGGTAGTCATAATGGTCTGGCTGATGTGTGTGTATATTTTAACTCGTATATTTTGTCTCGACTCGAATTTCGAGACGTCTCGACTCGAATTCGAGTCGAGTCGAGACAGAGACTGTCGAGTCGAGACAGCAACATATTTTCGAGTCGAGACATGAGTCGAGACAACATTTTCTCGAGACGAGACGAGACAGGCTTAAATCTCGACTGGACTCGACTCGTGCGCATCCCTATAGAGCATTCAGTTTTGGTACATGGATCATTGGTAATGATCCCATCTCGCGCCAAGTGAGCTTTGTAGTGGACAGACACCATAAACTTGGGTTTCCTAGGAATTCTCCCGTTTCGTCCCACTTTCTTCATTCCACTATTTCATTCATTTCTGTAGCCGGCATAATCGTGTGACGTAAAACTTAAAGATTTCATTTCATTTTCACAAATCCACATCTTTGGCTTTGAATCTTCTAGCTAACTGTGAAGAGAGACCGTAGGTTGTTTAGGATGTTTAAAATTCGTATCACACGGGATGAGAGGTTCAAAATCTATTCCAAAAATACTGTGTCACGAGCCCATGAAGTGGAGGCGATGAAATTCGCTACAGGTATGCAAAGTCTTTATTAATAAAACTAAATTGGCAAGTTCAAGCGTCTTCTAAACTTCTGCTTCTAAATGGGAAAGTGAGGCAATTTCCATATTTTTCCTACACTTTAAAATCGACGCTGTTTGTTTCATTGGCACGGCAAAAGGGTTGAACCAATTGAAGCAAAGTTTGGAAAATAGTGATAAACTTGATGTATCTCACAAAAATCGCATATTTCAGGAAGATGAAACTAGGTATATAAACTCCTTTGACACGCGTTCAAGCATTCTCGATAATTCCGCTTCTAAGAGGGAAAGATAATTTCTATAATGATTTAATTTCTCATTTTGCATTCATAAAATGACAAAACGAAAAAAGAAAACAGTTCCACCGTTTAAAATCAATTGAGTGAACTTTTTCTTTCTTAAATATACTTCGCTTTAAATACATATCCATAGTGTGAAAACACTAAATTTTTCACAAAGAATAACGGCTACTTCACTTGAAACGCAGTTTTGAAAATTGTACTTGAGTCGAGCTTGGTTTTCATCCTTTCATTTCAATTCAACCACGAAAACTAATGCGGAGATATGGGGTTGTTATGTAAGTCTCAAATATTTTGATAAACCTAAACGGGAACTTCAGCTAGCAACTAATAAAATCAAAGCTTTCTGAACACTAATTAGTTTAGAACTGTACTGAAAAATCATCATAGATGGCTATCCTACATGTGAGTCCTTCTCAGCAAAGATTGAATTTTAAGATACAATATCAATTCTCATTGGTTTTTCGTTCAGTCTACCCACAAGCAAAATTCTTAAATGACTCTAGGTACTGGTCCTTTCTTTAATTAGTCTGAAGTTGTCTTGTCAAGGTAAGAACAACTTTTTTTTTGCATTAAAAAAAATAAGTAATAGCATGCAGCAGAAAAAGAATAAAAGATACGTAATATTATAATTTTGAAAACAAGTTTCGGAACATTTTTTCAAAGTTGTAATTTATGAAACAAAAGAAAAATCGTAAACAATGTACATTGTATCTTCCTATTGTATTAATCTTTTAATTTAAGCTACCAGTATTACAGAACAAGTACGTGTAAGGAAGGGAATATGAAGTTCTTACATAAGAAACTTCTCAGCATGTTAAGAAAATGACATTTTTATATTACTGTTGTTATTTAACATTGTTGCTATACCAAAAACATGTGTGATTTTTATCGTTTTCACACAGTATGATTTAATACCTATAATATATCTCTCATGAATTCCGGTTATTATAATTATTCTGAAGTTCAAGGAAACGCAACCTCCGTAAAGTAGCTTCGACTAAAAATTGTAGTACCTAGGTATATTGTTCTTCAATATTACTGTCTACCGTTTAGCGTAAAATTTACTTCATCGCATAGTTTTAGTGTTCTTTGATAATTCTCATTGCATAACGATAATAAATAGTAGAAATATCTTATTATAAATATAACCAAGTCCATATCCACGAGGGGCACGCGGGCCGCCCCTTAGATTTTTACTGGCCCTCTTAAAATTTTCACAGCTTGCAAATGAACTATAATATGGTTAGATAGGGCCTCATAATTTCTACAGGTTCCCCTCCCCCTACATTTTTGGATGGGCTACGGCAAGGGCGCCGATCTGGGGGAGCTGGGGGCCCTGCCCCCAAAGCTCATGTGGTGCCCCTATTGTATTTATATACAATATTTAGCATAATTTGAATGCAATTTATCTTAAAATCCTCATATATATACCTTCTGTATCTGAATGCCCCACCCCCCAAATTTACAGAGAAATCGGCGCCCTTGGGCTACGGACCTGAATATAACTGAGCGAAGTCCTTAATTTAGCACTTCTTAATATTTCCTTTAGTCTAGAAGTGGCAGGTGATTAATTAATGTGAACTATCATAAAAGAATTGGAGAAATATGAAGATCGGAGGAAACGAAGAACCCTTTAAAAAAATTCTACAGGCGCACAACCAGAAAAAATGCTGGGAGTTGTCTAAAGTATTTTGAAGGGATCCAATACGTCTATGTAATACTATTAAAACTGTCCCATTGTGCACCCGAAAAGACTGTAAGTAATTGCTAATTACTGCCACCTATAGTTTCAGATTTGATATTTTAGTTTAGCGTCCCTTTCAGCAGCTAGGATATATGAAACGTGGATCTATAGCTTAATGTGGGATCGAAACAACATGAGCTCCCGCCCGGACCTATAGTTTTTTTTTAAAAAAATGATAGAACTAGATTATTTTTTATAAGAAAAGAAAAGAGTACAGATGAGGCGTAAAATCAAATCTTCAACCTACATCAATGATTTCTTTGTTAAACAAGTAGACCCATAGTTGTGTAAAGAAAAAATGAAATAAAATGAAATGAAACCTTTAAGTTTTACGTTCAGGGTTATGCCGGTTAGGCTAAAGGAGACGGTGATGATGAGAAATGAGTAAAATGGTCGAATGAAGAAAGTGGGAGGAAACGGAGGAACCCCGAGAAAATCCATGCACACGCTGTTTATCCACCACAAAGTTCACTTGGCGCGAGCTGGGAACGAACCGAAGACCACATGCAACAGAGAAGAACGCTCTACCACTGAGCCACCGCGACCCCTTCTGTAAAGAAAATTTACAAATAGTAGTCGAGACGAAATTTGGAAGGGCAGATTCGGACCTAGTAGACCTCCTTGTGGGTGCGCTCCTGACTATCTACCACAAATTCATATGACACAGAATCGAACCAGAGATTTCCCACAAAATACGTTAGAACCCAAGCATTTTATTATTATTATTATTATTAGTAGTAGTAGTAGTAGTAGTAGTAGTAGTAGTAGTAGTAGTAGTAGTAATAGTAGTAGTAATGTATTAATGTCACAAACATGAAATCTGTGCAAGGACCGTGGGTGTGGTCCTGTAATCCAACTCTCCTGGAGGCAAGGTAGTGTGGTGAGAAACGGCTCTCCCTAAGAGTTAATCTTTCATATTATTTATCAGCGCATCTACCAACTGAACTGGATTTTGAAGCCCCGGTAGAGAATCTGGCATTTATTCAGAAGTTGGTCGTCCGCCTAGTTTTTGGCTAAAAGCGTACAAAAGCGTTTTTGGTTCCTTTCTGTACAAAAGTTCAATATTTAATTCACATAGTATTGCCGAGCGTTCGATAGTGAAGGCGGGTTAGAGCCACGGAGGGTACGTTGTTTTCGGGTTAAGTTCCAAAGTTGGGCGTCCGTTTCCAGCAAAATTTTTAAACTTTACAGGAAAGATATGGATAATTTGATCGTTTGTGTGCTTGATAATCTATAAGAGTCTCGAAAAATTTGTTTATTTGTTATATACAAGCGGCTATAAACATGGGACTATACGGCGAGCGGAGGGAACTACTTGGCGCAAGGTAACTGAACAGTTGCATTATGGGAAAGAAACGAGCATTTATGTTATATGTTATCAATATGGCGAATGTACAAGGGCAATGTACTAACAGTTTTAACATTTGTGAAGCAATACGTTGATAACGAGCAAAATCTTTTAAAAGTTTGTGAAGAGCACGGATTAATGAACCTAAGAACAAATTGCAGAAAGTGTGCAAGGAGATAACAGCGACAAAACGTGACGAAAGCGGACGCCCAACTTCGGAATAAGTGCCTTATTTTCTGTCTTTTTTACAGCTTAATTTGAAAAGGGACCTGTGCTCTAGAACCTTGCTGCCATGTTGGTTATGTTACTTACAATTTACATTGAAAAGATAACTATCTCCGCGTTTCTTTACAGTTATTTACTTACTGCATTTTCTACAATTTATTTTTAGATTTATTGAGCCATGACTTTTACTTACTTTTAACAGATTTTCTGATTATCACCAGGGATGTTTACAAAATAAATGCTCGTTACATTCCCATAATCCTACCATGAAGTAATCTTGCGCTAAGTAGTTCCCTCCGCTTGCCAAATAGTTCCATGTCTAGAATCGTTTATATAAGAAAATAAACACAACTTTCGCTCTCCTTATACATTATGAAGCATACAAACAAGGAAATTATTAATTTATTCCCGGTAAATTTTCAAAATTTTGCTAGAAACGGACGACCAAGTTTGGAACTTAACCCGAGAATCCTTACCCACGTTGCCCCGGTAAATATTTCTTACGCACGTTAACAGTAGTTCCAGTTCTTCATAACTTTGGTATTGTATAAGGACCTTTAACACAAAAATTCAATGAAAGCCAATTACAAACATTTCAAGAGAATCTTATATATAAAAATGAATGTTTGTGTGTGCAAAAATCTTATCCGAATAAGCACACTACTTAATTCGGCTTGTGTATAGCCCGCTCCCCCCAGTTCTTTGTCACCGGAACTGGAAGAGTCACTACTACTGCTATTGCTACTACTACTACTACTACTACTACTACTACTACTACTACTACTACTGGTAGTACTACTACTATTACTTCTATAACTGCTGCTACTACTACTACTACTACTACTTATATTGAGAACAGAATCCAACCAACCTCTGCGGGGCTTCTAACCCGTTTCTACTACTACTACTACTACTACTACTACTATTCCTACTAACTACTACTACTACTACTACTACTACTACTACTATTACTACTACTATTACTACTACTACTACTACTACTACTACTACTTATACTAAATCTTTCTTACCACAAGATTTATATTTTAAATCTTTATAACATGCGATTCCGACTCATTATGAACTAATATGAATCGTTAGAATCACTATGATTCGTTAAAAATCATTGGGGGGAGCGGGCTATACTCAATCCCTTAATTCTTATAGTAACCTTTATTCTTAATCTGTGCCGTATATCTTCATTTTAATCTTTCCTAAACACTCAAACATAATTCACATTTACACTAATCTTGTTATAACCAATCAATCAATATATCCATAATCTATATATCTTCATAATCTATCCCATAATCATATATCTTTTTTCTTTCTTAACTACCGTAAAAGTATATGTCTTATCTGAATTACTTTCTGCCTTGTTCTTATATCCAACAGTGTGTTTGTTTGGTGGCCTATATAAATCCATACAATTGGTTTTATCATACTTCTAAGTAACTGTATCAAAGAGATGGATTCTGGAAGGAACCGAAGGTATTTAGAATTTGTTTATTTATATCCTAAGGGTAGAGGCCAGGCCGGTTTCCAGCCTAAAAATGTAGGGAGGGGCCATAGAACTTAAGGGGGCACGATCGAACCATATTATATTTCATCACCATATTATAATACATTTGCAAGCATACCGTGAAAATTTTGGGGTGCCCGTAGAAATGTAGGTCGGGTCGGTCCCCCTAGACCTCCCTTGGATATGGGTCTGTGGAGGATGGGACTCAAAAGGGATAATGTGGTTTAAAATTTATTCCAAAAATAGAATATCTCACTAGCTCCTCATATTAGTAAGATTAAACTTGGTATGTAAACTCATTTTTTAGAATCAAATTGACACACATATATGATTCACAAAATGAAAAAAATGCTGTCGAGTTAAGACACCGTTTACGCCTTTAGGGTGGGAAGGGCTCATATGTAAAACAAAATAGAAACAACCTAAACTAATATCAAATCCATACTTTTCGAAGTGACTGAGATGAATAGTGATACTCCAAATGTTGTGCAAAGTGCAAGTTCAGCCCACGTCGGCATGAGAGTTGAGAAGGGGGTGAAAAATAAAATGTCTGAAATGAAAGAAAGTAGTGTGTAATTCTTAGTTTTCAGGGTCGCTAAACTGATTGGTGACAATCTTGATGACATTTGAGGCCAAGTTTAGTCAAGAAAATGCCCTGAAACTGACTAGGGCAACGCTTGTCGTTATTTGTTCTACTCAGTGCTCTATTTTCAAATATTGGGCATAAACATTATTCTTACCTTGAGAAGCCGGACACTTCTGCTATTATACCAATATATATATATATATATATATATATATATATATATATATATATATATATATATAACTGAATCATTTTATCAACATGTTAATCATTCATTTAAAACTGTTAAGATTTTCAATTTTCATTTTGCTTTGAAAACTTCGTAGCTTCTATGGCAAAATTTTTGTCACAATATATTCTATAGCAATTGCTTAAAGTCATATCACTGTCTTTTGTTTCTAAGACCTAAAATATTGAAAAATCTAAAAATTACATGAGGTTGAACTTAAAAGTTTGTATAGTCTGTAGTCCAACGACAAATAAGTGTTATAAGATTCTCTGGACTTAACCTTATGACTAACGAATCTGCAAGTCCTCAATCATTGTTGGAGGTTATAGTGTTCTGGAAAAGAAAGGCGGTTCAAAGATAGATTAAGATCAATCATTTATGTAGTCTGCTATTTCTTTGTATCAAATTACATGTATATACTATTATGCTTCGAAACCATTGGTTTGCTTTAAGATCTTTTACGTTCATTTTCCAATTTTAAGCAAACTGAGAGGTGGGTGAGACTTCAGACTTCAGATATCACCATTTGTTTGAGTTGTATAGATTAACACATATCTTAATCTTATTTGTACAGTACGTTTGAGTAGATTGCATTATAACTATTTACAAAAATATTTTCCTCAATGCACGTACAATTTCAATAAAATATAGTACTTTATGTTTAGTATGAAGAGGTTCTAAACCAAATTCTCATTTGCATTTCAATCATGACACTACATATATACGAGATATATTCACAGAAAAACCGATTTTTTTAACATACCTTTTACGAGTTTTTTTTTTTTAATTGATTCTTTCGATACAGACCTCCTTGCCTTGTTATATAAGACATAAATACTACTTGCAATTCATAGTATACGTGTAAGTTTACTGTGATTACTATTGTAAGCAGAATTATTGCAAATTCTTCTTAAACAATATTCTTGTCAGCACTGTGTTACTTTAGAATATCTGGGGTGTTTAATAAGTAACTTGATTGATATTAAATCAAACTTGACTTAGTTTTAACATATATTATGTTCGACATAGTTCCCTCGAAGTTCAACGTATTTTTGCGGAACGTTTCTCCAGTTTCGCGATTGCAAGACTTTTAAATAAGTTTCTACGAGATTTTCAAAATGTTGGTTTAGTTCCTAGTCGAAAGGAAATAGATCCAGTGAATAGATAGGATGCGGAAGCATTTCAAATCCCAGCTTAAGCACTATGAATATCATAGAAGATGATGAAAGAAAAAATTAATTCATATTGTAGTAGTTAAGAAAAGACAAATTATTGAGTACTTTAAAGTTCCTATTTGTTATTTTCTGAGTAGCTCTAAACACGATCATATTTTGATGTGTTGTACTTAAGCAAAAATAAATAAATAAAACTGACTCTTTTAAGGATAAAATGACAAAAAGTTATCTTATTACTGAAGAGTCACATGACGAAACAAAAATGTTTTGACATAGAACAGTAAAACCACTTGTGCATATAACCTGTTTCTGTAGGTTGCGATAGGTCTTAAAGGGAGTTCATTAACTTTCATGACTAGCACATTCGAATGAACCCACTCACAGAGAGGAATTAATTACTTTAATTCAAGGCCACTTTGGTCAACGAGACAAAGAGAACTTCTGAGACAAACGTTCATTAATAAAGCATTTACTGATTGCAATGTTTATGCAATTGTTATTACTACGTTTCCTACGCAAAATTAGTCTTGCAGCCACTCATAAAATCATGAGTTGCAAAAGGACATTATGCAGTCAATGCCACCAACTTAATTGGATGATGAGATGAGTACAAAATATATTACCATAATGACGTAGACAGTAGTTTATTCATCTAAGTTTTACAGTCCTTTTACAACACCGGGGCTATATGAGACATGGAGCTACATTTTAAGGTGGAATTCGAATCGCCTTAATAGGTTCAAAAATTATTTTTTTATGCTCTTCTACCGAAAATCAAACCAGGGAACCACTTGCTCAATACGTGCCGAGCTACCCACTTTGGCAGCAGGAAGACGAGTATTCACCAGTGTTAAACTGAGATTTTAATGTTGAGTTCAAAAATTCGGGGATGAAGGACTTTGAACAGGGTGACAGGATCCAAGGCACTTTGCGGCCAAGGAATGTATACAGAAACAAGTCGTCCTAGAGAGAAGGATAAAACTCAAAGACTAGACATCCTAGAGAAGGTGAGATGTTTTGTGGAGACCGGGCGTTCTAGCAAAAGGAACTCTCAGAGATCAAGCATCCTAGAGAGTGGTAAGGATAAAGGAGTTCTCAGAGACGAGACGTCCTAGAGAGCGATAAGGATAAAGGAGCTCTAAGAAACCAGGCATCCTGATGATCAATCGCTGGCGATTGATAGTTTCTTCGGTGTCCTGGCCCCTTTTATCCACAAAAAATGTTGCTGACTTCATTAATCTTCGTTGCTAGATTCTCGTTTATGTTTTCTTCGTGATTGTCATCTGAAGTTTCACATGTAGAACCTTGCAGTATATTTGTTCTGAACATCACATATCCTCCTCTTTTCTTCTAAAAATCGAAAAATCTCTCTCTGTATGTGTGTGGAGAGGGGTGTCTGTGTGTGTGAAAAATCATGCTACCCTACCCCTGACTAGATTTCAGCATATTGCCTTAAAAAATTCCTTTCTACGTATTTGTTACATTTTGTTACCAAATTTCCCTCAATCTATGAACAGTCCCGATAAGAAAGAATAACTCTTTATTGCTAAGTTTACTGTGCACTTAAATAATAATAAAAACTTCAGTGCTTACTGTTACTCAGGTCCTATCTAAATTTCTATATTTCACCGTTATTGAATCCACGCACTAAAAACAAATTGAAACTGCATACCGCAACCAGAAAAATAATATAACATCTTATAATGTGTGTTTCTAGCAACACTCAGTAGGAGCTATAACTAAAAGAAATCATTCGGTGAATCGAAAATGTTCAGTATAAATATGCATAAACAACAATTAATTCGTCATTATTATCATTCAATATAACATTATGATTTATTATACCAGATATTGTTAGCTGAAACGCTTCTCCTTCGAACAAGGAGAATATTTTATGGAAAATACTTGAAGCCATTGGCCCAATGATTAAAAAAAAGGGGATGAATGCCACTCCTTTTTAATCTGTGTCTTCTGTCGGCATGAATTTGGACTTAAATGGCATCGGGTGTGTATCACTATTTATTTCAGCGAGCCCGAAAACTATAGATTGGACTATGGACAATAACATCGGTAGTTCTTGATTATTTTTACATGTCATCACTCATTTGTTTCATTATCACTGATTTGTTTTGGACAATTTTCTCAAAAACGGCTCAAATGGTTTTGTTCACGTTTTATATATAAATTTGTAACCTGATAATTTGGCATAACTTCTTTGTCCTGAAAAATCCACTAGGGATAGTTTACTTTTCGGCATGAGGTTAGTTTTGAACGATTTTCCCAAACAATGATTATAGTGATTTTGATCATATTTCATGAAGAAACATTTAATTATTTAATAAGTCTATAATGTAGCCCAAACTACTTCTTTTGGAAATATAACAGCGGATAGTTTGCTCTTGGAAGTTTTTTTTTAATTTTCAATTTAGGCGCTTTTCTTCTTATTTCATAAATAAATAAATACACTGGACCCCCTTTAATCGAAGCTGAGGGTGTAATAGCACTGTTCATCACACTGTATAGCTCCTGTCTTTGGAAATAAGTAGTATTGCGCAACGGAAAACTTCTATTTGACAGGGATCGTAAGAACACGCATCTGTAGATTGTTTCATTCCGGATTCGTTGATATCGAGTGTAACACGTCGGATTGGACTTAAAGACGACATACTGGAGCCATCATCCAGAGCGCAGCATGATACGTTATTAACAATAATCTTAATAGAAAAATTACCAGAATTTAGAATATGATTGATATATTATTAACAAACTAATAGTAATACAAGTAGCAGATACAAAAGGAAAAGAACATGAAAATAATCAAGGACTTCTGATAGTTTTCTTGGTTATCAACGTCTTCGATAGACATCTTCTATGACGAATCTCAGTTTTGTATAAAAATTTCATAACATGATACGGTACATAACATCAGCAGCAGTAGTTGAAGCAGGATGGTAGATATTATTAGTAAGAGAAGAGCGATGATAAGTTTATTATTGCTGATCCAAGTGGGCTGTTAAAGTCGATAGCGAACAAAAAATACGATGGTAGAACAATAATACACATCGTTGGTAAATCAGTTCCTATTCTCCTGAAGTTGATAAACATGATTTTCACGAAACACAAAATACAGTAAATATCTACTACTCATACATGATGCGATATGCCTCTGCGGTCATATCCAAGTAATTAATTCGTATTTCATATTTACTATGTACTATTTAACTTCACCTGCAATACATTTTTTTAAAATTCGAAGAAGACATATTTGTGTTCTATTTGGATAGCCATAAGGAAAACTGCAGAATAACTATGAAATTCCTCGATAGATATATATATTCGCTTCGATACCCATGAATCACCACAGCACATCAAATATTTCTTGACCTGATTGCAAAAATCCATCAAGAAAGAAAGATGTATTTAATGAAAATCAGAAACCTTACCATCATTTCAAAATACATACTGCAATAATTATCGAAATACGGAAATTTTGTCAACTATTATTGCATATTTAGTACTGATAATTTTGACAGAATTGTCCATATGAACATTAAATCATATCTGAAGGCTTCGGTGGTGTTGAGGGAATTGGACCCTCAAGCCTAAAAAATTAAGCTATCATTTTGTTTGTCATATCTTTCTATTACTAAAAACACTCAATTTTTACTCAGGCAATGTTATCTAGTTCACTTCACACTGAAGATAGAATTTCTTCAATAATTTGTTTTGTTGCGATTCTTTGCACAAATTTATACATTTCGTTGGAGTTTGATAATTTCAAAAAATACAATACGTATTTAATTCAATAACAGAATAATATTTTTTTCTTTTTCACTTTCCGAGAATAAGTTTCTTCAAGAGTGTTCATGGTCTATTTATAAAGATGTTTTCAAATGAACTTAAGTACAGATATATAATATGGGTACTACTGATAAAATTAATTAAACAATATAAATTTCTCAACTGTTTTACAACAAACTTTCATAACATTAAAATAAACTGCGAATTGCACATCAAGACAGAATTAACTGTTGTAACCCACGTAGTGGAGCACTACAGCCTGCCGCTGGTTTAATTTAAAATGTTAAACTTCGTTTAAAATTTTATAATTGTATACTAACAATGAACTCAGTCCATGTATGTAAACAAAAGAAATAATGAAATATCATTAACGTAGAATACCAACAAATTATTATTGTTAATTATTAGAAAATAGTTCTTCGGGTGACTTGTATTTAGTCATCAATCTGGTCCTTTCTTCCTCTGTACAATTATAGAATTTCAAATTCCGAAAATTGTGAGTTCCTATAGACTTTCCATCTAAAGTGTTTAAGACTGCACAATTTCGAAGTAGTTTGGTTATCACATAGGGACCTATATAGCAATTCAGATATTTAGCTGTTTCCTTTCTAATGGACGACGACAAGTAGTGAGTTCTTACCATTACAAGATCGCCAATATTTAATTTTATTTCAGTATGACTTAGTTTGGTTTCCACAGTTCTCGTGTCCGTTTTACTATCCATTATTAACATTCGATCTTGGATGTCGAGTGAGTACAATTCCTGGGGCCAGTTATAATTTCGCTTAAAACTCTCTACAGCTGAATACGTTAGAAAAAGTTCGGCAGGTATCGTGTTAGTAACAGTATTGATGGAATTGTTAAGAAGATCCTGCACCTCCTTTAACTTCATGCTCCAGTTAAACTGTTGGTCAGAACAATATGCACGAATCATTCGATTGAGTTCCTTATGCTTCCTTTCGACAATTAAATTCGCCTGAGGTGTATACGGCGACGTTAGCGATCTTCGAATTTTCTTACTTTCACAGTATTTCATCCACGATTTCGAAGTATATTGAGGTCCTTGATCTGTAATTATCTTCTCAGGGTAGGGAGACACATAAAAATAATTTCTTTCCAAGACTCTTATTATTTCATTGGTATTGGCTCTTCTGAGTGGATAAAAGCATACAAATCTTGAATATATATCAACAATGGATAGTATGTACTCATATCCTTGACTGATAGGTAATTTTCCTTCCAGATCTAAGCATAATATCTGGTGTGGATAGTTAGCTTTCAAATGACATTCTTCTTTCACAATTTTCTTATTAGTGTATTTCGTCTCTGCACACTTCAGACAATTCCTGATATATTTAATCATGTCTTTTTTCATCGTTCTCCACGTGAATAGTTCTCTACAGAAAGCTAGACACTTCTTTTGACCAAAGTGTCCATGATTATGTATCTTTTCTACAACTTTGGATGTCATGCTGCTAGGAACTACTAGTAACCAGCTTCCTTTCTTTCGGTTTCGCACAAATATTACTCCATGGTGTAATTTTATATCATCAATATTCTGATTTTCTTGGTTTTTTCGAATCAACATTTGACAAAATTTATCATTTGATTGGGCATCTTTAATTTCAGCGTAGTTGAATAACGCAGGTTCCCATTTGAATATAAAATTGCTGTAACATTGAAACACGTCCTTCGGAACTACACAAATATCATCAAGGTTTGTATTAGTGATCGTTGAAGGTATACATGCATTCACTGATAAAACACAGTCGTCATCTGTCACTATTTCAGACGTCCTTTCTGGATCTTCAAACAATATTTCAGATATTGCTTCTTGTTCTGGCGGATACCTACTCAAAGTATCTGCTACAAAGTTTTCTTTACCACTTATATGTTGGAATACTAGGTCATATCTTTGTAGTTTCAGAATTATTCGTGTTGTTCGTGAATCCAAATTCTTTAGTGAAAAAGCATAGGTTGCAGCGTGGTTATCACAATGCACAATTGTTTGTCTCCCTAATATGTAATGAGAAAATCTTTCACATAAGAAGAGTACAGCCAGCAGTTCTATTTGAAAAATGGACAGAGAAAGTTCATGCAGTTTTAGACGTCTACTTGCATAAGCAATGATAACTGGGTGGTCCTCTTCTCTTGGATATTGTGCTAAGTATCCGGCTAAATTCTGCGCACAGCCATCACTATACAGGTGGAAAGGTATTTCAAAATTTGGTTGTCCAAGTGCTTGTGGATTACTGGCAATCTCACGCAACAACTGGAAACTCTCAATGAACTCATGTGTCAATTTAAAAGGTACATCTTTCTTTAATAAGGCATATAAAGGAGCTGTCAGTTCCGCAATTTTAGGGATATGTCTGTGCATCCATCCCAAAATACCGAGAAAAGATTTTAAATGTTTTCTATTTCTTGGTAATGGGAAACACCTGATGGCTTCATTATTTTTCGTATCTACTTTAATCTGAGTCCCACTAACGATATGCCCTAGAAACTTTATCTCCGTCAGTACAAATTTGCATTTTTTAAAGCTCAGGGAGAAATTAGCAGTGTCGAAAATGTTTAATACTTTCTCTAGATGTTGAAAATGTGTATCCAAATCCGGTGAAAAACATAACACATCATCAAGGTATACAGTTACAAATGATCTTGTTGCCATCCCGAAAAACTTCTTCATTGTCTGCTGGAATATAGCGGGAGACGATCGAAGACCCATAGCTAACACTTTCATGCAATATTGTCTACCCAAATAGACAAAACTTGTACATGCATATGATTCTGGATGAAGTGCAAGTCCATAATACCCGGACGTACAATCAAACGAGGAGAAATATTTTGCTCCTGTTAGTCGGGAAAGTATTTCGAAAATCGGTTCTACTTGTACTTTGGGCGCAATAACTTTTTTATTGATACCACGAAGATCCAATACAGGGCGCACTCCTCCAGATGACTTTCGTACACAATGCATCGGATTTCTGTAGGGTGATGGTTTCTCCTCTACAATTCCATGTCGTATCCACTTATTCAACTCCACTTCAAACTCCGATCGCATTGCTTGCGGAACACTATATAATTTTCCAACTACTGGTTCGTAATCACTTAATTGTATCCTATAGGGTTCGGTGCGTATTCGTCGAGGGTATTCAGTGAACATGTGACGGTGTCGATTTAGCAAGTCGAATAATCGATTTTTTGTTTCGTCCGTCAGGTCATCCCTAGCTTCCAATATTTCTTTTAATTCTTCTGTAGTAATATTGGGTTCCGGATCGCCAATGGGTTCCTCGTTGACAGTATCATATTTTCCTTGTTTATCTTCATTAACTGTGTTAGCCACATAAACAGAATCAACATGCGGAAACGAGAACTGAAGTCGGCTGGGTTTAGTAATATCTATAGTTACACTTCGTAGAGAATTATCATGTAGAGTGATTGTTTGTGTGTCGTTATTAATAATACACTTAAATTTGTTAAGGAAAGGACTTCCCAATAATAAGTCCGGTTTCATAGTTTTAACAATAAATATTGGAATTTCAAATAAATGATCATGTAATTTCAGGTTTACTACTTGCCTTCCTTTGACCGTGAATTTCTCTGAACCTGCAAAAGTATTTAAGATCAGATGAGAGTATGGACGCAGTTTTACATTTGGAAATTTCTTTACTATTTGCTTCCAAATCCTGTCACTCAGTAAGTTTAACTCTGCGCCTGAATCCAAATAGCAGATCAAAGAAATACCACCTATACTACCTTTTACGGTAGGTGATGGGTAGCAGAATTCCTTTACATTTCTCTCACTTTCCTTATCTTCGATAACAAATGAAACCTGATACTCTAACAATTCGGGGGTATTATTTACATTTTTGCAACCAGACTCCCCCTTTTCATCGGGTTGCAGATTTAGTTTTCCCGGCGACTATCCGTAGCGACTAGTGTATTGACAGTAGTACTAAGTTCTGGAGTTGGGTCTGTCATGGTTTCTACAGAATTCGTACTTACATTCCGGACATATCGATTACTATACCCTCTACTAAAGTTCCGATTCCATGCGCTACCACGTCTATTGTTCCATGGTTGATTCCACTTCATATTGTTATTGTAATTATAGTTTCTCCTATTAGGAACCAGGCGATTACATGGATTTTCATCACCTTCTGACTGCATTGCGGAATCTGTTTTCAAACGTTTTACAAAATTCACCCTCGGATTTCGCGCAATTGACTTGGTTTTGTCATCTCGATCCCAGAATTTATTCATCGGTTGTCTATTTCCATCTTGCATATTAGTGATTCTAGTAATTAAATCATCCGAGTTCGGACTAGGAGTAGCCCGTAGTATTTTAGCGTCTTGGGCCGGAATCGCATTCAGGATAATTTCCATCAACTCCGCTTCGTCCGGCTCTTCTACAATATTTCTATAGTTGTTAACAATCATCCAAACAAAATCAACGATATTACCATTTTTCGTACTGTCATATCGCATATACTGTAACTGACGCTTCTGAGCTCTTTCCAAATTTTGATTTAGATATTTTTTTCTGAAAAGGTGTACAAAATTATCAAAAGTTTTTATTTCCGATTTCACATTCTTAAACCATGCAATTGCGTTCTTTGTTAAACAACGCTGAGCCACTACAAGTTTTTCTTTGTCCTTTAGAGAGAATAATTCTATAGTCTGTAATAATTCATCTAGGAAATTTTTGGCATAGCCGTTATTATTATTCTGGCCATTAAACCTCGGGAAATCCCGTAAATCTCTGAAACTAATATTACTAGGCATTCTGTTCGCACTTTCTATCGTTTGCCTGTCTGATCGTTCGGTATTTTGTATATTCCTTATATTTAGTTGTTTATGCTCCGAGTTTTCGGCTGATGTTAAATTTAGCAACTCCTTATTTCCTTCTCCATGTCCGGTTATATTCGTCAATTGTCTAGCTTTAGTATCTGTCTGATGTAATTCGACTACCTTCTCCTCTAAGACAGTTATTCGAGTTGTCATTTCATCTTCTAACTTCGTGATGTACAGGGTATTAGTATCCATATTGCGTTTGCATAAAGTGATCTCATTCTGTAGATCCACTACACTAGTTTTTATTTCGTCATTGTCCTTCATGATAGATGTTGCGTTTTCTTCTAGTGCACATATGCGTTGTTCGTTATTTTCTGTCTTTTCTTTAGTCATTTTAAATTCTTCTCTCAAAGAATCAACTATTTTCTCTGTTTCAATCCGACATTCCTCTCTGAATTTTGTACATATCTGTTGCATTTCACTCCTGACTGCATCAAACTCATTCTTCAAATGAATTTTAACTTCAGCGATCGCATTATCAGTTTTCGATACTTGCTGGCGTGTGTCTTTAATCTCACTCTTCACGGATTTCATTTCGGTAAGTATTAATCTTAACATATGATCAGTAGTTAAATTAGATTTATTTACGTCAGCTACCCCACTCACTTCATCTTCCTTCAATTTCTTCTTTTCATTTTCTTTTTCATGATCTTTACAAGGTTTCTTCGACATAGTTTCGTCCTCTAGGCTATTCTCATTGATTGTTTTCTTATCACACGAATCACACTTCCAGGGTAATTCTCTCTTACCTAAAAACTCCTGTTGATCTTCCGGTAAATTCAAACACTTAAAAGGAAAAGATAGTTTACACATTTCACATTCAACCGACTTAGCATTCATTGTGCTATCATCGTCCATAGTTATCACTATATCATCACAACATCCATATTTCTCATTACTATTAATGTTTTTGGTTTTCACCTTATCAACGTCTTTACGGTGAACTTTATGTCGAGTTTCCATTAATAAACTAATCACTAGCTTAAGGGTCACACATCCCGTCACCACCTAAAATCCTTCTTCCATATTGTCATCAAACGTATCATCTTCCTTATAGCGTACTTCCCAATCTTCTATTTTTCCACTCGTTACCAAAATCCTGAGATGGATGTCGCCAAAATTACTGTAATAGCACTGTTCATCACACTGTATAGCTCCTGTCTTTGGAAATAAGTAGTATTGCGCAACGGAAAACTTCTATTTGACAGGGATCGTAAGAACACGCATCTGTAGATTGTTTCATTCCGGATTCGTTGATATCGAGTGTAACACGTCGGATTGGGACTTAAAGACGACATACTGGAGCCATCATCCAGAGCGCAGCATGATACGTTATTAACAATAATCTTAATAGAAAAATTACCAGAATTTAAAATATGATTGATATATTATTAACAAACTAATAGTAATATAAGTAGCAGATACAAAAGGAAAAGAACATGAAAATAATCAAGGACTTCTGATAGTTTTCTTGGTTATCAACGTCTTCGATAGACATCTTCTATGACGAATCTCAGTTTTGTATAAAAATTTCATAACATGATACGGTACATAACATCAGCAGCAGTAGTTGAAGCAGGATGGTAGATATTATTAGTAAGAGAAGAGCGATGATAAGTTTATTATTGCTGATCCAAGTGGGCTGTTAAAGTCGATAGCGAACAAAAAATACGATGGTAGAACAATAATACACATCGTTGGTAAATCAGTTCCTATTCTCCTGAAGTTGATAAACATGATTTTCACGAAACACAAAATACAGTAAATATCTACTACTCATACATGATGCGATATGCCTCTGCGGTCATATCCAAGTAATTAATTCGTATTTCATATTTACTATGTACTATTTAACTTCACCTGCAATACATTTTTTTAAAATTCGAAGAAGACATATTTGTGTTCTATTTGGATAGCCATAAGGAAAACTGCAGAATAACTATGAAATTCCTCGATAGATATATATATTCGCTTCGATACCCATGAATCACCACAGCACATCAAATATTTCTTGACCTGATTGCAAAAATCCATCAAGAAAGAAAGATGTATTTAATGATAATCAGAAACCTTACCATCATTTCAAAATACATACTGCAATAATTATCGAAATACGGAAATTTTGTCAACTATTATTGCATATTTAGTACTGATAATTTTGACAGAATTGTCCATATGAACATTAAATCATATCTGAAGGCTTCGGTGGTGTTGAGGGAATTGGACCCTCAAGCCTAAAAAATTAAGCTATCATTTTGTTTGTCATATCTTTCTATTACTAAAAACACTCAATTCTTACTCAGGCAATGTTATCTAGTTCACTTCACACTGAAGTTAGAATTTCTTCAATAATTTGTTTTGTTGCGATTCTTTGCACAAATTTATATATTTCGTTGGAGTTTGATAATTTCAAAAAATACAATACGTATTTAATTCAATAACAGAATAATATTTTTTTTCTTTTTCACTTTCCGAGAATAAGTTTCTTCAAGAGTGTTCATGGTCTATTTATAAAGATGTTTTCAAATGAACTTAAGTACAGATATATAATATGGGTACTACTGATAAAATTAATTAAACAATATAAATTTCTCAACTGTTTTACAACAAACTTTCATAACATTAAAATGAACTGCGAATTGCACATCAAGACATAGAATAACCCACGTAGTGGAGCACTACAAGGGGAACAGATAAAAGTTCGATTATCATGTGTTCGGAGTAATCAAGGTGGTAACAACAAAAATTCGAGATACCGAAGTTCCGGGTTTCTCATGAAAATGTCTATATAACCTCTGTAAGTCGAAATGTTATTCATTCAACTTCTATAGCTCGAAGTTGTGAAAATCCCTTTAAATAAGATGATTAGATAAAAATTAAATACTAGATATAAGTAATTACAGCACACATTACCCATTTAGTGTCTGATGAAGCCAAAATGTTAGTTGGCGAAACTGTAACACGCATGTAGTTTTTTATGTGAATATATTGTTTTGCTCAGCAAATAGTTTGTTTGTGTTTCAGTATATACAAAGATAGTGTCTGATGAAGCCAAAATGTTAGTTGGCGAAACTGTAACACGCATGTAGTTTTTTATGTGAATATATTGTTTTGCTCAGCAAATAGTTTGTTTGTGTTCCATAATGACAGAACTAGCAACAATAACAAAGCAAAGAGCTGTAGCTTCGAGTTATTGAGGCCACATAAAAAAAATCGACTTTAGAGCAGGGGCGGCTTTAGGATTTTAATTTTGGGTAGGCCCGCTCCCTCGGTTATGAATACATATGCACATTTGACTGATTAACAACAGTACGAAATTACTTTTACAGTATTGGTTGATGTTATTTGTTAAATAGTTATCTACCATTTATATAAATAGTGTAAAATATATTTACTCTTTATTGTATCTTTTACCGTTTATATGTTTTTCAAAATTTTTAGGTAGGCCCGTGCCTACCCGGCCTACCCGCTAAAACCGCCACTGCTTTAGAGGTAAACTTTGACTTGCATAGGTTTGCAGATACGGAAATTCAAGTTATCGAGGTTTATAAATATTATTTTGAAAAAAGTTTAAAATTCGACTTACCGGTATCGAGGTTGTAATTTTTAAACATTCGACCTACAGAGGTTATTTTAACATTGAATATTATTGAGAGCTCAAAGAAATGTGAAAAAATTCGAATTAGCAAGGAATTCGAGTTATCAAGGTTCGAATTATCGATGTCCAATTGTATTTCATTATTAATACCAGTAGCGGCTGGTACTATATGTTGCATAGTTGTGCAACCGGATATTTTTTTAATACTAAAAATATTTTTAAGTGTTAAAGTAGTGTATCAGTAAAAAATAAACCTTTGCTCTTGAGCGCAAAACAATATTGATGCATTTCTGAAAAAAGTCAATTAAAAAAACGGAAAGAAAGAGAGAGATTTACCTTTCCAGTGGCAGCGAACGTTGCCACTGGAAGCAGTAACATTGAGCATATGGCAGCGAGCTCCTATCTCTTAACATGGGGAAGTGGATTTATTCTTGCAACGCTCCTATCTTCCCGTATTGGTCCCTTGCGGTTGCAATTTCTGCCGCAACTGGTCAGCTTTTGTAATAGTTACGAATTCCTCCGCTTAGCAGCGCTTGACTCAATTGATAGGGTGAGGAAGATACAGATGCGTGGAAGAAAGAAGTTATTCACAAAACATAAACTCGCAAAGAACAAATATAAGTCTGGTGGTAGCAGGGACGGATCCAGGCTGAAAGTTTGGGGGGTGGTCGTTCGAAGTCAATAGATTTTATTTCACATTTATAATAGAAAGGTGAAAATTCTTGGGATAAGATTTATTTTTTAAAAAATCCTATTCTGGGGGGGTCAATCGAGTCTTCAAGGAGAAAATGTCTTACTACTGGTCTAATTCCTAGCTCTGTGTCTTTCGTGCACATGATTCCGTGTTCGATTTCCGGCGGAGAGCATAAATTAATATCAAATCATTCACTTCCAATACTCATCTGTCTTCTTTAGCCTAATTTGCTGGAATGTTAAACTATTTTTTTTTCATTTTCAAAGGAAAACATCTTAGATTTCAGGCTTCTTTACAAACAAAAAAAGTACGTGGTTCCTGAAAATGGACTTTTTGTTCCGTATATTTATACAAAGAAATGCTAACAAAATGCATATTGTCGGAGGAGAGAGGTGTTCCTGGACCCTAAAGAAAATAAAGCGGAAAATATTTGCGGTAGCGATGCTTTCTATTCAGAGAAACTTGGCGAGCAGCATTTCAGATTTCAATAAGGTTATAGAAAAATTTGAAGCCCGAAAGATCGAAGAAAGACCTTCCATTCTAAAATAATGCATAGTTTATATAATTAAATAATTTTGTTTAACTGCGTGCATGCAATTTTCTTGCTTTTTTTTCTGCTTTTCGGATTAACGCCATCATTCATGGCTTACAGCACACACTATATATTCGATTTATCTCGTGTTCAATAACATGAGTGTAGAGGTTTTGTATATAAATAGTGTATAAACATACATTGATAGTGGTTGTTTGAAAAAAAGGAAATATTAAATTAATATTATATATTAAATTAATATTAGAGAAATAATTTAATCAATAATATACAAATAGAGCTTAAAAGACTTTCCTCTTCATATTTCCTGAATATTTCTTGGATAAGACTGAAGAATGCTGGGGGAGGGGAACACTTGCGCGTACCTACATACCTTTGATATTACAACATTGCAACCGGTGCTTGTACAGACTACGAGCCGCTACTGATTAATACTAAGATGTGGCGCAAATCACTTCTATGAAAATACCCACAAGAAGTAGTTTATACTTGGGGGTGACTTTTTTTCTCTTTTTTACAGTTTCTCAAGAACGACTTACGAGGAATGCACGTGGCTCAGTGGTAGAAAGCTTACCTTTGATACGTGGGGTCTCTGAGTCGATCCCCAGTCAAGTAAGTTTGTGGTTGACAACACCGTGCCCGTGGGTGTTTTCCCAGGGTACTCCCGTTTCCTCCCACTTTCTTATTCCACCAATTTTTCCATCATCGTCTTCCTTAGCCTCATTTGCACAATCGTGGGACGCTAAACTCAAAGATTTCATTTCATTTCAACGGCTTATGCGATTTGGTTGATGCTTTGTGAATAAATATTTCGTTAATAACCTGAACGTATAGCAGAAGTAATTTCTTATGAAAAAATCTACAAGAGGTAGTTTTGAGGATGATTTTTTTCTCGAACGCAGTTTTCCGAAAACGCCTTATAACGTTGTTCGTATTTCAAGGAAAATGTTCTTTTAATAACAAGATAATAGCACGATTTAATTTAAGGAATTGAAGTAAGAAAATTTTTAGTGTTGTGGTCTGTGTATTATATATATTTATTTATTTTATGACGAGGTTAAGGCTATAAGAAGCCTTATTTACCATCTAAACATAATACAAAATTCAAAATTCAGAGAATATAGTTTACAATAGCAGAAAAGTTAGAAAGTAACAAAAAATACAAGAAACAGACGCTCACTTACACACATATATATTATAGTGCTACACTAGAATACATAGTTTTACAATATATAATAAATGTTAAATTTTTATTTCCTTTTAACAAGCTTCTCTATTGGCTCTTCTGTCTCTGTGTCTATTCAACACTGCTTCGATAACAATAAATTGTAAACTACTCTTTTGATAGATGCTAGAGAGTTTGACTCACGTACCGAGGTTGGCAAAGCATTCCAATCACGACACCTTAAAATTATGTATGACTTCGATGAATAAGTATATTTGTGAAAAGGAATTGCAAGCTGGGTATTAAAACGTGATCTTGTGTCCCCGTCATGGAAATCACTTAAAAAAAATTAAGGTGTTTTATAAGGTATGAAAGTTCTGTAAAAGTAAGTGTTTTATAGAGCAGTGCCAATGGGTGCAACTTACGCCGTTGTTGTTAGTTTCCCTAGATACAACCAAGGAAGAAAAAAACATAAGAAGTCATTGGTCTATTAGAGCAACATGCGAAAGAAAAGGAAGACATAAAATCATTTAAGTTAGCTGTTAAACTTCCCGTCACCTTGAACTTAAATGAGGATACATAAAATGTCGTATTACGATTAGCTAACTCCTAAAAGTAAGAACCGAGTTATGATGTAATTTCTTGATAAAATGATGTAGAATGTTTTATAGAAACAATATATCAGTTTTATGCTTGTCTTTGTATCTTTGGTAATTTCTAAGAATGAATACATAATAAAGAGCAACAAATCTTACATACATAAGGAAACTTATTTGCATGCAAAATCTGTACAGAAGGTATATTTAACATTGAATGGATGTAAAACAGGCTAATTGTTATTAGTAAGTGAGCGACAATAGGACTGATTCAAATTCCACGTATATTGTAGGTCCACGTCTCATTTAGCTTCGGTGTTGAATGAGACGTCAAACTCCAAACTATCTGAAGCCACACGGCTCAACATTACAGGTTATGTTACGGTATTTCCTCCTGCACTCAGAAATTAGGCTATTCATAGAGACAGCCTAATTTCTGTACAACCTAATAGATGTACAGAATTACATCTTCCTAACCTGAGGAGTTAGAGAAAAGATACTCTATTTTCCCCTCGCTAATTCCGAACCCCATAATTCCTTCTTAAGATACTCTCTTTAACGAAAGTGATGATTGAAGCCTAGCTCATGGTAGGTATTAAGTATATTTCATAATTCATTTCAAGATTTTTAGCCGTTCCGTAATGTGATCACAAATAACAGACAACACTGCTCTTAGTGCGAAAACAAAATAGAAAATGCTCTTTTCCTCTTAAAACGGGAATTTTTAAAAAGATGAGTTACATGTAGCTTATTTTTAATGATAAGCTTTATGTATGCCGAGTTCCATCTCCCTTACATCAGGGATTCATATCAATCCTGGGCAAACATTTGAATCACCTTCACCTGCCTTAGCATACGTACAAAAACTTAAAAAAAAAAAAAAAAAAAAAACCTTTCTTGTTCATTCCTCCCGTAACAAAAGTAGTTTTCTCACGTTTCTATGTTCTAGACCAGCTATGTGCAACAGTTCGCTTCCGGGACAGTTTCGACCCATTGAACAATTTCGCCTGACCCGTTATTGAAAGTACGTATATTTCGTACATAATCTCTTAAACTGAATTGAATTGTTTTCCTGGATAACTGATGCTCACCTAGAAAACATTCATCGCATTGAAACATCCAGTGCATCGCCAAATATTGAGAGACTAGTCCAGAAGATAAAGAGTCAAGTTTCCCATTAAAATTGCGAATAAATAAATTTTTTTAAAACTTTTTTTTTAGTAAGTAAATGTGTTGGTTGACGTTATAACAGATTTTGTATCTCTATGAAACTAGTATACGATGAGCGAGTTTCTGTACTCAATATGTATTGCTCTCGGTGCCAGTATTTTCTCTGTGATTGTCCCACTTCCATTCCAACTTGCACATGCATGTTCTAGACTCTATGAGTAAGTTACATTGATTCTTTCATATAAAAGTACAGAACAATATATCCCCCCACTCCCCTTTCAGGAGCGGAATTTTCGAAGACTCTGAAATAAGTGTTCCTTTGTTTTCAGTTTAAGCGAATCCTTACATTAAGCATACTTTAAATAAGTAGTGAGAAATCTTAATATTATAGAAAATGACCCCCCTTTCCGCTGTAGAAGCGTAATTTTCGTAGACGCTGAAATAGTATTTCCTTACTTTTATTTCAGAATTCATATAGGGCCCACCGATTAACAAGTCACCGACATAAACGAATGCTCATATTGAACACTTCCTTAATGAAGAGAAGAAAATTTTGATTTATAGAAATAGTCCCCTTTTTTTCTTAGGAGAGCAATTTTCGAATAGGCTGAAACATTTGTTCCATTATTTTCATTAAAGTGGTTATATACCGAATTCCTCATTTCCAACTTAAGCGAATCCCACATTCGACACTTTGTGAATAAATGAAGGAGAAATCTTACTATTATAGAAATTGGGAAATTTCAATATTATAGAAATTGGCCCCCTTAAGAGCGGAATTAAAAAAAACAACACTGAATCACATACAGAAGTATCATTTTACTTCTATTTAAGTGTTTGCATGCTACGTTTAACATCTTCAACTTAAGCAATCCATTGAACAATTTCTCAACAAAGAAAGAGAAATTTGGATTACTTTAGAAATGACTTCCCTTCTCCCCCTTCCGAGTGAAATTGACGAAAACGCTGAAAAAAAAAAACATTGCTTTTACTTAGAAGTTAATATACCGAGCTTCACATCTCCAGCTAAAGCGAGTCTCTACGTTCGACACTTTATGAATGAATAAAGGAAAAATTCAATATTTTAAAAATTGACCCTTTATCCCCTTAAGGATGGAAATTTCAAAACACGTATTCCTTTATTTTTTATTTAAGAGTTTGCCAACTGAATTTCACATCTCCAACTGAAGTGAATCCTACATTCGATACTTTGTGAATAAATAAATAAATAAATAAATAAATAAAATGGGAAATTTCAATATTATTGAATTTGGGCCTTTTTTACCCTTAAGAGCGGAACTTGCAGAAATACTGTCATAAACTGACCCTCCTGTTCGCTTGCCCTCACTCCGCTGGATTATTTTCTTTGGGGCTGACTGAAGAACAAAGTATGTGTGAACAAACCAAAACAATACAGCGGTCAAGGATAATATTCGTGCAGATATACAGGCACTCGGACCAGAAGTGTTGACCCCTTTCATGAATCATGTGCTACACAGGGCCAGGGGCGTATCGAGAACGGACTTCTGGGGGGGCGGTGGGTTGTAATACTACTACTTCGAGCTACTTTTAACAGCTCCAAACTCTGGGATGGGTTTTATTTATATATAAAAAAGGAAAGTTTCTCTTCTGGGGGGAGGCAATCGCCCCCTTTGGATCCGCCCTTGTACAGGCCCGTATTTGTGAGTCGCATAATGACGGATACGTACCTGAGATTATATTCCACACAGAAGTGTAAATAATTTCTCATCCTTCGTCTTTAGGTCTGTGAAACATTAATGGAAACTAATGATAAATAAAAGAGTTACCAGCTATAACCTCTTCGTGACTTTTGACCCACCTTGCAAAAACTTATACTCTTACACTATAATAATTTATATTATTACAAACAAAAAATGAAACAAACGAGTTGCGATGTCGTGGGCGCGATATAAAGTGTGTCATGAATCAAAAAAGGTTGGGAACCACTACCTTAAACAATTAAATTTTCAAGAACGCTGAAACCCATATTCCCTTATTTTTAATGAAGAGTTTGTATACCAAGTTTCATCTCTCTAACCTCAGTAATTCCTGAGATACACTACTCTCGGGGAAGGGGGGGGGATGAACCTTCTTTAAGATAAGTATTTCCAAGCGTCCTCCCTTATGCCTTTCTTTCGTGACAAAAGGAATATTCTGTCTAAATTTAAAGTTTCTACCTATAGTAGTATAGCCTGCGCGATGATAAGTCGTTTGTTTCTCTTTTGTGTAATAGTATTATACATTCAGTGTGTTTCTTTACTTCTTGTTAATGTTCAGAGAATGGAGTAAAGTGCTGGGATCAAGTTTTAAGTGCGGCGAAACCCGATTGAAAGATATAGAATGCTGCAGAACGCATATGAGTATGATTGTTTTAGTCGAAGCGAAGTGTTTGAATGGTTTTTCGGCACATCGAGACAAACACCCTCAAAACCAAGAGAAATACAGACAATACATGCACTACGACCCATAAAAAGTTAAACGATTGAGTGAAAAATATAGACATAAGAACTTCCATGAAAAAATGGATATTAGTAATGAATATCACACTGAAACACACAAATCAATATTATTCTGCTCTTATCTAGAAAAAGCTGGCATCCGCACAACGCGCTGGACAACTGCTCAATACTCCTCAATCCTCACAACAATTATATCTGACAGAGAATTAAACTTTTATGATGATGTAACAGAGGTAAAGGGTAGGGGCATGACATCAAGCCGTCCCCCTGCCTATCTTTGCCCTTTTTCACGCTTTTCAACCCACACCAGTTTTCTCGTGCATCAGTTTATGGCCAAAAGAAGGATCACAACCCTTGAAAACCCCTATATTCGCCTGATTTAGTCCCAACGACTTCGTCCTGTATGGTTGGCACAGTCAAATTATCCTGTGGCGGCTTCAAAGGAAGCGGAGCAGCATTGAATTAACCCACACGTTTATTTGTTACATGAGAGGGATATTCCAACAAGCCATTCAATTTGAATGTGGTCTTCCGAAATGATCTGCTGCTCAAGAAAGTGACGTTGCAATTTTCTTTTACCCTCTTGTACAGAAAGCGATATACAAATTTAGTCAACACGATTTTTGATCTTTACACCCCTATGTTATGATATTTAATATGTTGAAGTACTTTTAAATAACTATTTTAGTGGCTTCTATGTTAGTGAATTACTATTATTGATACATATTAGCAAAATGTATTTATATGAATATAAACTTAGCGATGGCAACAACGCGTTCCGTCTGCACCACACTCGTGCCGTTTATACCTTGTTTGTAATGTTACTTATGAACGCGGTTAGGGTAAATTTTGTGCTTGAGTACAAAAGGAGTCGGTTGGGGATGATTTGAACGTGGTGAGTTTACCTTAAGCTTAAATCTGCCCTCAAGGAGGGTAGTTTTGAGAATTCTTGCATCGATTCAAGCAAATGTGACAACGCTTAGTCAACGCAATATGTTCGGGAATTCTAAAAATGGCCCCCAGGAATTACAAAGTACCATTATACAAGCCATAATAAAGCGATATATATATATATATATATATATATATATATATATATATATATATATCGCTTTATTATGGCTTGTATAATGGTACTTTGTAATTCCTATATGTATATATATATATATATATATATATTAGGGCGGAGCGAAAAATCACTTTTTTATATATCGAAAACGCAATAGTGCGGAAAAGTTGTCAATTGATGTTGATAAAATACTGTAAAAATTTCGTCGCTGAAATCAAATATCTTCTAAAATAATAAAAGATTTTGCGTCTTTATAGGGTATGCAAACCCGCCGTACACATCACTCTTTTGCGTTTCTGCGGTAAATGAACAAAAGTAATCTACATTTCTTAAGTTAAGTAATATATAAAATTTAGGAAATGTTTTTTGCATGGTTTAGGCACATTTTGGATCACACACTAGTCAATTTAATCAATATAACAATCTACTTAATACAAAATACATATTTTTTCTGCACCTCTCATCTTGTTTCAGCGAAACGACCCAGGACCCACGAGGAGGACGTGGGTGCCGGTCAGGTCCCTCCCATGCCCACCCTACTATCCAGAGACGTACGTTCAAAATTAGATTTTTGGTTATTTTCAGAGCATAGTTTGCCTTTGTTTCTACTTTTGTGTTTACAAATCGGTATTTTTAGTTTAAGTCTGATAATACCATCTCTGCCACAAACTGCTGCAGATGTTTCTGTTACAAGTTTCACGCAGCGTTCTGTACTCGTAATGTGACAGGAATATTTTAAAGCTCTTTTTATGACTGGATTTTCACGGTTATTATTGTAGATTTCAAGTTCTTTGTTGGAAAAGAAGACAACGCTGGAGGATGCCTCACTTCAACTGATTCCCAATTAATAAGTTCTGTGTAATTTTTGTATTGAAATTGAGCTTTGGTAGCATACATTTTTTACATGCGACTCATTGTCTTCCTTAGTTGATCTTCCTCGTTTCGTCTTCCTACTGATACTGCTGTCATAATATCTGCTCTTCTCATTTCTAGCTTTTCCCATTACGTTGACTATCTTTCTCTATGCCTCTTTTCTGACGTGAAGTCTTTCATTGTCAACCATAGAAAGCAACATATTCTCCGGGTGCGCGAAATAACAGTTATTTTGGATTACACACTTCTTGAACCAATGCCGCTCCTTTTGTGGTATGTACCTAGAAGAAGTTCTCATTAACCACAAGTGTTTAGTTCCATCTTTACAAGTAGCGTATCTCTTTGCTGAAAACCAGCGACCTCCAGTCTCTTTCCTGCATAAAGCTTGATCTTTAAGACCATCAAAGTGCAAGCCTCTAAGATTCTTTCCTTTGGCCATTATCACTTCATTTTGTCCTATATTTTCCCTTTCTCGCTGGACTTTTGGAGAGTCTATCATCTAGCCAGTATTTTGTGGATCAATTATTCCAAAAGATTGAAATGTATTTGTTGTTGGAAAAGCAGTTTCACGATCAGATGTTAGAAATCGGTCTGCCAGCATACCGAGAAGACTAAGGACATATCGTTGCTGCTTGCTTCTTTTTTCTCTAATATTCTGTTGTTTTGCAAAGTAATCATCAACACCTGACTCATCGCCATCATAAGATGATGTCTGGAGTTCATTAGAAGTACTCGTTTGTGATGTGTAAGAAGACTGTTGGCAGGTGGTCTTTCGTGATGGCAGGTGGTCTTTCGTGATTTACTTTTAGTGCGTATGATTAGTTTTAAAGTCTCCTCGTAGTCAACTCACTCTTTCTGGCTACTCGTTTTGTTCTCTGTTCTTGCAGAAATGCCGACTCCTTCCTGGGTATTTTCTTTCTTAATTCACATGAGCACATGGAAAGTTCATGACATTTACAGGAACATATATCAAAAGACTTCGTGTAATCTTGTTTAAATGTATCAATTTTTCTGGAAACTAGCAGAAGCTTTCGTTTTCTTCTCAGATTTAACAAACTTCTTATATACTTTCTGTGCAAAGCAAGTAGAAACTGAACTACACGTTCTAACGACAAAGTAAGGATGGAAGCTTTGCCCTAAACAGATTTCACACATTGAGCAACGTCTCTCGCCAACTTCTTTACAGATCGATCATACCCTTTCTCACACTTTTCCAGCTCTACCAATTGAAAATAATGCTTCATTACAACTAATTTTCTGAGCAACTATACACCTGAAAGTTCAGCTGAATGTCCAAGCACGGGGTGAGTTGTTCTTAATCTTGTTCCTATCTTCGGCATGGTTAGAGTTTCAATATTGATATGAAATACAGATCTCACACACATTACATAAAGTTTAATTTACAGTACAAAAACAAACTGTTTATACACGTACCAACTACGCACAACGAAGTAAACACTAAAACGCAATTTTAACACCCCAAAATTACCTTGAAAAGGTCGTCTTCCACACTCGAACAAAGTTATCGAATACTAACGTTGTTTGTTTTAATACTACTACTATCAATTGGACTATAATCCAAATTGAATTCTTATTCAGGGGAGGAAGTTGAACTCTATAAAGCAGTACGAGAGTTTTTAAAAGGAAAAAGAGTGTTGAAGGAAAAATTATAATGAACAATGAACACATTTATCGGCATATTAATTTAATGCTAGAACCTTATAAGAAACTACTTATACTGTAGGGCCTACAGTATATAATACAGAATATTTTGTTTTGCTAAAATGGGCTATTTTATGGTTCCAAATCTGCCTAAATAATCTAGAAATTATTTCTTCGATTTTATAGACTGCTTACGTTGAGAAATATAGGTAATAATTTGTTCATTTATTGTAGAAACACAAAAAAAGTTATGTGTACGGCGGGTTTGCATACCCTATAAAGACACAAAATCTTTTTTGGCGATTCGCCACCCGAAGATATTTGATTTCAGAAACGAAATTTTTACAGTATTTTATCAACATCAATTGACAACTTTTTCGCACTATTGCGTCTTCGATATATAAAAAAGTGATTTTTCGCTCCGCCCTAATATCTATCTATCTATCTATCTATCTATCTATATATATACATATATATATATATATATATATATATATATATATATATATATATATATATATTTGTATAGTTTTAGGGTTCTCGTCTGGAGACGCGAATTATGCTTTGTGGCAACGTTGAAGATGAAGAACTATAGAGTAGATCTATCAAATCATCGAATAGTTATATTGGTTCTTTCCAGATGGTGGGGGCACGGTGGATCAGTGATAAAGCGTTCACCTCCGGTGCCTGGGGTCCCTGGCTTGATCCCAGCTCGCGCTGTGTAGAGTTTATGGTGGACAAACACCGTGCTCGTGGGTTTTCTCGGGGTTCTCCCGTTTCCTCCCACTTTCTTCATTCCACCATTTCATTCATTTCTCATAATTACCGTCTCCTTTAGCCTAACCGGCATAATCGTGGGAAGTAAAACTCAAATATTTCATTTTTTCTTTCCCAATGGTAATTAAAGTCGATAGGCGTTTACACTAACATCACTATTAGCGTAACACTCGATGTAATGGATTCAAAATGCTAGTGGTTCCAAATTAATCTACGACGTTGCCACACAGTGAAACTTTTGATTCACCATAGCAGCTGAAGGAGACCCGGGAAAGCATACCATTATATAACATTTTAGCTTTGCTTTGATGTGTAGATTAGTGCTCTGTTGTCCGTTTACGCCATTTTTTTTTAGAACACTTGATATTCGATATACAGATATATGTATCCGACGTGTATTTATTATCCCTAAGGCACGTTAACAGCTACCATGATTCACCTATTAAATTATATATTTTATTTTCCTCATAACTTGAAAGCTTTCCTCATCTTAAAATCCTTTAGCGCACAGCTTTGCATATATGCAAAGTTTACTTTGAAACTGCATTGCACCATGTAGTTTCTAGTTCGGACATAGGGGGGAGCGGTGGCTCAGTGTTAGAGCGTTCACCTCTGGTGCTTGGGGTCCCGGGTTCGATCCCAGCCCAAACCAAGTGAACTTTGTGGTGGACAAACACCGTGCTCGTGGGTTTTCTCAGGTTCTCCCGTTTCCTCCCACTTTCTTCATTCATCTCTCATCATCACAGTCTCCTTTAGCCTAACCGGCATAACCGTGGTACGTAAAACTCAAAGATTTCATTTCATTTTCTAGTTCGGACATAGAAAAGCAGCTTTGCTTATCAGCTAAGATGTCCTTTGGTAATATACCATTACAGTCTAATGTGATGATGTTTTAATAGGAGGGTGCCCGAAATTTTTTGCACCGACTGTACTTGACGTTTAACAAAAAATTTCTGGCTGTTCATATAATTCGTAATTTTGTTTGTTATTCTATTTCAAATTAACATGGAAAACTGTAAAAAATTTATTAGGAATTATAGTTTTGGGAATCAATATCTTTATTTATATATTAAATTAGTTATAAGTCTTGTATATGGATATGTAAATGGATTATTACAATTCTTACGGTGTCAATGCGATCTGAAAACATAGGTCCACTATTGGACGAAACTTTTCAGATCAAATAACCAATCTAAAATTCGACAGAATTTTCAGGACCACCCTTCACCTCTCTTTTAGATATCTAGGTCCTTCTGAAATCTAGTTTAATCCAGATTTTACCAAATTTTATTCGTTTCAAAGCCCCACCGCCAAAAAATGCTTTGTTTTGATTGGAGGATTCACCCACGCTATGATATTAGAGCGCGATTATTCCCATTCCATGCCTGAAATTGTGTTGAAGACATCAAACCTAGATCTTCCAGCTCAGAAAGGTAAAAAGGAGCTAGAAAAGCTGCAGTAAAAGGTAAAATTAATATAACAGTTGAATAACTACCATCCAGGAAGCTAAGGAGCCATAATTTGCTAGATTTTCATAGTAAAAAACCGGACTGAAGAACTAAAATAGGAAGCATAACTCGGTGACGCCATGTTGTGCAGATATAGTTAGTGATGGACAGGTTCTGCGAAGTGCATCAGTTTGCGAGTTGTTCTTAGGGATCCACAAACAGTTTCGGAGGAGTAGTGTTTTCTCCCTTAAAATATTCTTATCCTAAAAACTATTTCTTTTCGAGTTACGTAAGGCCTGCCCCACTGCCGTTTGTGTTCGTGTATGTAGCGGATGTGATTTCTTTTGTATTTATTTATTAGTAACATGGCGGTATTTAATTTCTTTGTAGTTAGGATAGTAATCATAATGCACGTGTAAAGTTTCAAGAGGGCTCCTGTCTACTCCCAAATTGGGGGTACGGCTTCCAGCGGGATGAGTTGAACATGTAGTTTGTTCCGGGTTCCTGCCCCTTCAGGGCAGGGGTCCTATTGTTAGTCAACACTTTGATATGTCCCCTCGGGGGCATTGATTAAACAGGTTGAGTTAAGAATGTGATTCAGTGAATACAAGGGCCAATTGGCCCTGTTCCTTTCTTTCCCTTTCCTTTCGTAAACCGATAGAGCCGATTTAAAATGGTAAAATCTGAATGTTGTCTGCGTATATTTATTAGTATAACATGTATTAATGTAGTGTGTAGTATGGATGTGGCATGTATGTGTTCGTAATGTAGTAAACATTTTCTAGTAGTAGTAATGGTGGTAGTTAAGTGATGAAAGAGTGTGTGAGATAATTAAATATGGACAGTGTAGTATTTACTATACGATAATTTTTTTTTATTATTCCGTCATTAAATGAATTTATAAAAGTGAAAGTGAACGTAATATAGTACAATAATTCCGTGTACAAGGTCACATTCAGTGGTTCAAGTGTTGATCATATCGTCGCTAGCCCCCTAGTGTCAAAAGTCAGTACTAACCGTCATTCTTATGTCGATGTTCTTAGTGATTTAGTTTCCATGGAATTGACTTTTCTTTTCGAAATAAAACCTAGAAGGTATAATTCCCAGCCCATATGGATGTACAGTTAGGTTAAGTGACCCAAAATTAATATTTTCTGAAAATTACAACATTCTGCTTAGTCTAGAAATCGAAATATTTAAGTAAATAAACAATACGTAATTTCTTAACAGAAGTCGGGCGATATGATGCTAGTTCTTCGCTTTGAAATTATATTAAATGTTCATTTCTTTTTTGTGGCTGCAGAATAATTTCATTGTTGTCAGAATTTCATAAACATTAAATATTATCGCAGATAATTCTATTTTCAGTGAACATACGTATGATTTTTTTTCGTTCTTAATAAAGCTACCAGGTATTACATAGTATTGTGTGTGTGGTGAAAGAGTCTTGAGTTCGAGTGAGGTTGTCGTGCAGTGATCGGAATGGGAAATGTTTGTAGTGACTATAGATTTTAAAGTATTATGATGAAATGTGTATATAGGCTGGGCGTAGATAGAGGAAACAGGGTGTTTGTAGAATATAGCGTCGTAGTAAATGAAAAAGATGATAAAATGAATATTATATGAATATTAATATGAATATGAATATGAAGTATATGAATATTGTAGTAGATGAATATAGAAGATAGGACACCCATATAGTTAAATATATAGTAGCCCAGTGAATACTTCGCCACGTGTTGATATATATATATATATATATATATATATATATATATATATATATATATATATATATATATATATTGAATAGATACGTATAGCTACAAACATCTCAGGTTCTGACCCCTGCATCGGAATATCACGCGGACAGGAGGGCGATATATAGTCGGACTATGGTAATACTTTGTAGTTTAATGTGTTATAGTAATGATCAACTATAATATCATCTGATAGCATGGGTAGCATCGTACAATCGCTGACTGGACATATTTAATAATCAATTACGCAAAAGACAATAGTAGCTGTAGAACGGGGCTGTAGTGAATTATATTTTCTGGTCGGTTTTAAAATAGAATATCCTGCTCCGTGAGATTTTTTTTCCTTCACGTTACCTACTCGGGCTAGCTTACAATGTTCATGGAGGCGACAGCTCTGACAGGGTTACAGAATCAAAACAATTAGTTATTGAAATTTATTTTACCGTACCCGGGCATCGACCCCTCTCCCCTTGAATATTTTCTTTTCTTAGTTTTCAAACTAGATAGTCATGGAAATTAATCGATGCCTCAGAATTTAGCGCATTCTGCGAAGGGGAGCTATCGGTGAGGTTTGGCAATAGAAATCACCGATCCAAAATCCAGTTTATTTAATTTTTTTTTTATTATTTTGGCAAATCACTAATTAGGGACATCTTAGCTATTACTCTAGTTTCATTACTATCCTGGATTCTTTTACTTTCCGAGAGGTTGGATGATTTTTTTTTGAAATTCTAAATTAGCGCCCTCTCTACCCTTCCGGTGGATTCCGTGATCTGCAAGGGTGTTGACCGGATACGGTGAGTGGTGGGATTTCCCTAAAGCCTTCGTCTTTCCGAAAATCCCATCGAGGACACAGACTTGTCTCAACTTTGCAGACATCTTTTTCGGCTATTTATTTGGTAAGCCGAACCCTTTTTGGCATAAAAGAGAATATTTGGTTATAGTATGTTGTATACGTAAATTCGACCCCTTATCTTTCGTAGTTGTAGTGTTCTGTCTCTTCTCTTCTAACCTATACTTCTTGTACTTCTTCTCTAGAGTTTTGTTTTTAATTTCAACCTCCCCCCCCGATTTTGGAACTTGTCGCTTACGATTTATTTAACGTACAACTCTGATCTGAAATTACCAGCTGAGACGTTGCAAGACACGATTCATGGATAAAGTAGATAATGATTGGGTCCTCCATCACATTTTGACCTATTGCCAAAATGAATAACGACTTCATATTTGACGACACTTCAATTACGTTCTTTCACCGTCGTCCCTTTAAGTTTTTTTTAATCCATTGGTCACTTTCCTTTCTGTTTTGGTTTTCGTTTATCTTGTAGTTAACCTGGGCCCAGAAATTGTATTTTAGGTTATCTAGTTATATCTTTAGGAATGTTCTGTGTTACGTGCCTGCCTCACAAAGTTTTTTTTTAATTATTTAAGCACTAATTGAATATATGAAAGTTAAAATTTATAGACGCGCGGTATCAGATAAAAAATTCAATTCTTTTCTATATGTAATGTCGGAAGTCATTTGTTTTCTTGTACAATGTTTGCAACCTTTTCTAAAATTATTGTTGGGGTTATTACTTAAAATGTGTGCGCAATTATTAAATATAAATATATATAGAGAGAGAGATAAATGAATACGTCGAAATGTACATGTACTTAGTATGTGAATATGATTTTAAAGTAAAAGTATGATATTAAATGTATTATATGGATATATGTAAGAGCGCTCGTGTCTGTCCCCCCAAACGTGTATTGGTTGCTATAGTTTACCAGTAAGTTTTCCGACGAATATAAGAATATAGATTTTGTCAAGAATACCGCCGTGCACTCAAGTAATTTTTCTTTTCTTCTGAATAGATGTAAATGATAAACTATGTAATTATTTAATGGCATGTATTGAGAAGTAACGGCAGGTCTAAACGTAACCCACATCATAATGAATATTATCCCTGAACTACCAACCTAAAACCATTGTGGAAAGTGTACCTTTAATCCTTCTCACCTGCATATGTATCATGTAACTTGACCAGTGTTTTTTTTTATCCTCAATTTAAACCATCATACTCCGTACACCTGTGGAAGATCGTTTTAAATCCGAACCATGTATACATATATACAAAAGTGACCCTGGATAAAGGAAAGGTCTCATGACGTGTCCCAGTGTTGAACAAATAACTTGAAATTATCCAATTAATAAGTTTGGAAATGGACTGACTAAGAGGAGAAACATCCTCTGGCGGAAAGTGATTTTCCAAAATCCCTAGATGGGTATAAAGGTCGCAGTGTGCGAGTGCAGATATAAACTGCTAAGAGTTACAAACTAAATATAGTTGATGAATGGTTTTATAAACAAATAGTCATATATATATATATATATATATATATATATATATATATATATATATATATATATATATATATATATAACACAAACTAAGTTAAATGGAGCGAAAGGTTTTTGGACACTACGAGTAGTGCGTGATTTGTGATTTGAACGCTCAGAATTATTAATATTTTATTTCTCAATGTGAGGTAGAGTACACCTAAAAGTTTTTTCTTTTCTTTCCTCTTTGTCCATATATTTTTTTAGTGAAATAAGTGTCTCCTTTGCGTATGTCGCAAATCATAATTTTGCTCTAGCATGCCTAAGATATAATATATGTACTTATTTTTTTTCTTTCCATTTGTCAATATGATTGAACATATAAAGATTTACTAAAGTATAACTTATGTATTCTATTGATATATAACCAAGAACTTGTGCTTTTAGTATTTTTTTATATAATTATTTGTTTTTTCACTATGAATGTAATAAACTATTTGTATCCCTGTAGTTAGTTGGTTTCCTTTAAACATATATACACTGTCCTGAGTGAGTGAGCGTGTGAATGCATGATAGATTTAATTTAAGTAATTTTAGTGATATCATTTGTTATATTAACATCTATAATATATGTGTCATGTTTTAATATATGTGGTAAGGTAAATAACCTAGGTCATGAAGGACCGCTACTAATGGTTTAAATCGGCTCTAGGAGTGAAATGAAAGTAGCAGCACGAGCCTAAATACGACATCTTTCTTCCAGGAAGTTGAAACTCTTATTGATACGATACATAAATTTATATTGAAAGTTTGATATTTTTTTTTCTTTCTTGGCTAATTCATATGTGTGGTCGATCCTAGAGAACAGAGTTCAGATGCTGGATGGTTATCAATTACCGGTTGGAATAACATTTTTTAAAAAAATGATTTCGATTTTCTCGTTTTCTGGTCTAGATCTGGGCAACCCCACGAACGTAGTGCCTGGAGCTAGGTCTGGGTGGTATGAGGGAACATGTGTCTATTCGGAAGCATTCCAAAATTGAGTAGTCGTTAATAACACTTAGAATGATTCATCTTTCAACGACTTTCCCGACTTCTTACTATCTTTCCGGAATTATCCAGTAATCTGTTTCTTAATAAAATACTCTATTTGTTTCTTTTTCTTTCTTTTCCTCCCCTTTTCCTACCTCCTTCTTTTACCCTTCTACTTTCTTCTCTTTCTTTTCTATTTCTGAATGAAAGAAAACGGAGTCATGACTGAGAGTAGTCGCTATTGGCGCGGTCAATAAGTTGTTTCGATGAGTTTTCTTCGGGAGTCCGATATGGGATAATTAACAATGAGATGAGTATGCATTGAGGGACGAACAATAACAAGAAAGTTTATTGAAATTTACTTTATTGGAAAATAATCATGATTTCAATTAGTAGGTGTTGTTTAGTAATCGCCCTCGTTAAAAGAGAATTAATTTTAGCGACTCCTCTACACTGCTCTTCTTCGTTTACTACTTATTATTTTTTTTCCTACGTTTTTCTTACAATTGGCGACCGTTGACTTTGGACAGTTACCATGGAAACAATTGTTTTCCCTGGTAACGGATCTGAAATTATTTATTAAACACTGTTTAGGATCGAGCACATATTGACTTGGCCACAAAAGGGTGAATAATTAAAAAAAAAGTCACAGTGAGATTAAATAATTATAGTCATTGGCTGTTCTGCTATCTTTGTCTCTCTCTGTAGAAAGGGGGAAATGAAGGAATTTGTCAAAGTGAATTCTAAAATTGGAAAATGCTGGAAGTTGGCCCAAGGAGGGAATTAGATAGGAGTCCTTTAATTTATGAACAGTACCTGAATAGTAAGTTTTGTTAGTCTGTAAGTATATAATTGCATGTGTGTTTATATTGTGTCTTTTTTGTACGGAAGCTATGGCAACCAATAGAGAAGTTGTATCACACGAGAACGCGGAAGTCTCATGTACACAATGTACGTTAGAAAGTAATGAGAAAAGAGCTCGCGTCTCCCGTAGGCTAGTGAGGTGTCACGAGTGTGGGCTGAAATGGATTCATTTCAGTTGTACCAATTTAGAGGATACTGCTGAAAATGCAGAAAAGGTCCGGGCTGGTGAGATAATTAAATACTGTAAAGAATGTGAGGGGAAGCTCCACCAGTCGCGTGAACCCATGAGTCTATCCTCTGAGAAAGAAAATGAACATCCCGATTCAGACGGTGAGCGAGGGTATAGTACCCTGAAGAACCGAGGCCAAATATCTCCAGTGGAGATATCTGACCTCGATGATGATGAAAGAAATGGGGATTCAATTGGTGATAAAACCAAAGAAGAGCAAAGGAAGATTGTGTCATCTAATAATGACGCTCTCCTCCTTTCATTACAACAGATGTTACAAAAAATAGATCGGGATAATCAACAGATGAGGTATGAAATAAATGAAAAAATAGATAATAATAGCCTGGAGATGAGACGCGAAATAAATGAAAAAATAGATAATAATAGCCTGGAGAGGAGACGGGAAATAAATGAAAAAATAGATAAAAATAGCCTGGAGAGGAGACGGGATATAAATGAAAAAATAGATAAAAATAGCCTGGAGATGAGACGCGAAATAAATGAAAATAGCCTGAAAATGAGACGCGAAATAAATGAGAAATTTGACACCTCGAACCCAGAAACCGAATCTCGATTTGAGGTACTAACCCAGAAAATCGACAACATATGTTCGGACTTTGCTTCCTCAATAACCACATTGAGGGAGCAAATGTTTACTGAAATTGACTTGGTCAGATGCGAGGCTCAGCAATCTATAAAGCAACTTCAACAGGAGACTGAGGGTAAATTTGATCATGTAAATTCCGAATTTGAACAAATAGATACCAAATTACATAAGGTCAACAAAAAATTAGAAACACACCAGGCCGAAATTGATAATTTAAAGTCAACTTTGTCAGATTTATCACTTAAAACCAAACTGAAAGTAACTGACCAAAAAATTTTGAAAATTCAGGACGAAATAGTGAATATTCAAAAAGAAATAACGAAACCTAGTCGCGAAAAATCAGAGGTAACCTATCCTTTCCCCGGTAGCGATTCCTCAGAAATATTACCTTCTATAACAACTACCTGTAGCGCAGGAAAAGAAAATTTAATGTCAGTTGATGCACGGGATATTGCGACGCACTACCCCATGCATCGGTCAGAACTAAAGTCGTGGTTTAATTCCAATAGTGTGCCGAATCAGTCGAGTGTTGTGACGACTACGGTCACTAGCGTGAGTGCTCCCTCCTTACATGGAGGTATACAATCACATAGCGTGTTGCCGGGAAGAGGAGATGGGTACCATTCTGAGTCGTTGTTCACGGGTGCGGTTGGTCCGGGGATAGAGCCCAACATATTCAATACGACCAACAGAATCCCTTTTAATTACATGGGTAATTATAACACCGCTACGACGTCGTCGGTGGTAAATCCGCTGACTACTCCGATTGTGCAGGATATGTTAATTCCCACTAACTATTCCCCTGCTTATGTTAATATGAGTTCCAAGGTTTCGCTGAAGGACATCGAACGCTTTCCCACGTTTGATGGGAATATTACCAATGGACAGCCTCGTGTTTTCCTGCGCAGATTGCAGCAGTACTTGGAAATGTATCGGCTGACTGATAGAGAACGCTTGCAAATAGTTGAGAAACTTTTAATTGCAGCATCAGGCGCATGGTTTGCTTCTATTAAATACAGAATCCATACATTTGGCGATTTTCTGATCCTTTTCAAGGAAGAGTACTGTAACGAGCGTATAGAGAGGCTTCAGAAACGCAACCTCCAATCTTTAAGGTATGATCGAGCCAAGTATGGGTCCCTTTTGGACTATGCTTGGAAGATCATAGAATTGTACTACCAGATCGCTGAAAATCCATCGCAAGCCGAACTAGTAGACATTATAGTGAACGCTCTTCCACCAGATGAGTCGCGGGCTATTGCTTCCCATTTGTGCCAAACGGTGCGAGAAGTTACGTCACGCCTAGCTGCCCTGTGTGGGAAAGAAACTGGAGGCCCGCCAAAGAGGTATTTCGCCCGGCAAGCAAAAATTGAGAAACCCGTGAAAAGCAAGGCAACGGCTAGTTGCCAATCGGACTTTCTGAGTTACACCCAAGCTGGATCTCGTTATCCGAGTGGGTGTGGCTCAGAAAGCAATCAATATAATGGTCGACGTCTGTACCGTAACCGACCGATGTTTAACAATCGCCGGGGTTATCGCCCCTATGACCGCACAATGGGGGAATCGAACCCGAATAGGGACGATAATAGGAGGAACTTTAATGGGGCGTACCGGAGAAGAGAAAACGGTAACTGTCAAGGCAGTAATGTTAATAATAATAGTGCAAATAGATCTCAGAATTCTGCCCCTTCGCAAATACAAACTAATGGCGGAAATGGAATTCTAGCGAATCGAGGGATTGATAGTCGCGAGACCGCTGTCAAATCGACAAACTAATTCCGCAACTACCTGGTGAAATGGGGGAGGATAGTTGCGGGAAAATATACCCCATTATTTTGAAAAATCAAAATGACCACGAATATAAATCTAATTTGTGGACACAAAATTCATCATTTCGGGACTCGTTAAAATTTGTTATAAAATTTGTCATAGATGAGGAACCCTTTGCTTCAAGTGAAGAACGCTATTTTTCTACCTCTCCCAGCCTAAGAGGAAGTATCGGCGGCGTTGAACTTGTCGCTACAATAGATAGTGGCTCGGAGCTCTGCCTAATGGACTGGGAGGTGTGGAGAAAATTAAAGCAACGGTTTCCATCCGCTAAATTGAGACCATACACGGGCCTTACACTTGGCGCTTTCGCTGGGAAAGAGAGTTTTTCGGTTCAGGGCGTTCAAAATTTTAATTTAAACATACAGAATCATATATTCGAAATAGCCATTTTCGTCATAAAGTATTTGCGAACGGACCTAATACTGGGATGTCCGTTTCTAGACAAATTTCATTGCATCATTGACCGGGAAAAGAAAGAGATTAGAATGAAAGATAGTTTAGGAAACACTGTTGTCGTTCCTACAGATCGACCGAATATAATGCTAGTAAAATTACCAGTAGAAGAGATTGCAATCGGTGAATCAGGATGGCCGGTGGTGGATCAACCTATGCTTGACCCCAGGTTAAATTGTCAAGCTGTCTGTGCAGTGACACCTCTCCACAAGGGAGGGGTTAACAGGGGAGATCAGCTGGATCCACTCCTGGGCACCGAATGCAATGTCTCGGAACAAGATATTGATTCGTATATTGCTACTCGGGATGACTTACCATCACCGATTAAATTAGGTCTTCGGAAATTATTAATAAAGTACCGTTCGCTTTTCTCCGAGTACCCACGCCGCGTTAACGCGCCTCCCTATAAAATACAATTGAAGGATGAAGAACCAGTTTTTGGACCATGTTATTCCGTTCCTCAGGCTATACAGCCTGAGTTTGAAGCAGAGTTGAATAAATGGTTACGGTTGGGAATAGCAATAGAACAAATGTCTACATATCGAAACCCTATTCATGTCGTCCGGAAGGCCTCTGGCGGTGTACGTCCAGTTTGGATCTGAGGGCTACTAACTCAAAAATTATTTCTCCACAGGTGCAGGTAGAACCTATCAATGAGTTACTACACCGTGTTTCGCAGGCAATGTGGTTTTCGTCGTTTGACGCGTCAAGTGCATATTACGGGATCAGTTTACAAAAAGACTCTTACCAATGCACCAGTTTTGTGTACAAGGGAAGACAATATTGCCTTACTGTTCTGCCACAGGGGCTGAAAAGTTGTCCTGCTGTATTCCAATCAGTAATGACAAAATTTTTTAATGACTCAACCCGTTCTTTTGTTGTTTTGTACTTAGACGATGTTCTAGTAAAATCAACTACTGAAGAAGAGCATTTGGTTCATTTAGAGAGAACTTTCGAAATCTTTAAACAAGCAAATTTTTCATTAAATTTCAAAAAGTGTAAGTTTTTCGCACGGGAAATCAAATTCTTAGGACATATAATTAGTGGCAGAACAATAAGGGTTGACCCTCGACTCAATGAGCCAATTCGTTGTTTTCCAGTACCGAAATCCAAGAAAGCTTTACAGAAGTTTTTAGGGCTCATAGGATGGAGGCGAAAATTCATCCCAAACTTTTCTGGTCTTACTGCTAATCTATATCAACTCCTGAAAAAGGATCAGAAATTCGTACTGGATAACGAAGCCTTGGAGACTTTCAATAAACTGAGAACTCTTCTTAGTAATCCACCTGCATTAAGTCAGCCAGATTTCTCCTTGCCTTTTCACATCCATAGTGATGCGTGCATGGAGAATTTGGCTGGCCTACTTGCACAATATCCTTCAGATAAAGATAATCTTAACGTCATTGGATATGCCAGCCGACGGGTGAAACCCTATGAGTTGTCTCTTTCAATATCTCAGCTGGAAACTCCTGTCCGTCTGTTCCTTTGTGAACATTTTGAGCAGTATATCATGGGTCGTACCACTTATGTCCATACGGATAACGCGGCAGTCACAAATGCATTCACCCAAAAGAACCTTGAGCCACGAACACCCGCATTCTATTGAAATTGCAGAAATTTGATTTAATTTTCCAACACTGCCCGGGCAGAGACAATTTTGTAGCCGACACAATTAGCAGATACCCACCTGAGGCATTGCTTGAGCCCGAAACACATTATGTTCATTTTTTAACTAAAATGCAGGATGCTGGTATTAATCTAGATTTATTCGAGAAAATCAAATAACAGATGAGTTATGTAAGAACCTGTTAAAGCAATATGAAAACAATCGTAATCTGGACAGAGTAACAATGTACTGTGGGTTAATTTACATTAAACCTTTGCGTATTCAGAAGTGGCTCCTAGTGATACCGCAGAGTTGTATACCCCAAATTATCAGTGTTGTCCATTCTACCGGTCACTTTGGAGTTCAGAAGTGTTATCGTTTTTGTCGAGCTATATTTTATTGGAAAAATCAAAAAATTACGATTAAAAACTTTATTCGAAATTGCATACAATGTGCCGAAACAAAGTTTACAAACCGTGCTATAGCTAAGCAGGAATATCATATCCAAGCGACCGTACCCCATGAGACTCTGGGGGTGAACCTCATTGGAAAATTGCCACCTAGTCAGGGATATTATTATATTTTATCTTTAACAGATATCTATTCTCGTTTCGTTACTTTCCTCCCACTGAAAAATGCTCATACCAAGGAAATAATCACAGTATTAGAGAGACGATACTTTCACCTATTGCCGTATCCACAGGAATTCTTATCCGATAAAGGACCACAGTTCCAATCCAAGTTATGGCAGGACTTTTGTAACAAATATAAAATCAAACATAAAAGAACGGCTAGTTATTCCCCTCAGGCTAACGGCGTTACAGAACGTAGCCATAAAGAACTCAATAGATTAGTCAGATTATGGTGTCATGAGGATCAAACCACTTGGCACAAATACTTAGTTAAAATCAGGACCTTCTGAATAATTCATATTGTTCCAGTATTGGCTGTACGCCTGCGGAACGTTTTCTTAGTTATTCTGCCGTTGATAGCTATAGGAAAGTGTTCCCATGGCCCAAAGAGTTAGATTCTGTAGATAACCGTTTCCGATACGCTGAAGTAGAGGTAAAATTAAGAAGTCATACTAAACAGTCGTCAAACTCTATAAATGTTCAAAAAGGGCATTAGTGATGTTGAAACTGCATAACTTATCCTCACTTATAAAGCATGAGTCAGCAAAATGGATGAAAGTCTATACCGGCCCGTTTTTAGCAGTTAAATTATTGAAAAATTGCGCTGTATTACACAATCTAAAAGGTGAAAGTATCGGAACTCACAATTCCAGAATCTTAAGCTTTTCAACTGTACCGAGGACAAAAAACGGGAACTTCTATCTCAATACCCAAAGTGAATGTTACACTGTCTCATTTGAGTGTATGAGAGTATGAGTGAGTAGTTAGTTTATAATATTAATACATGTTAATTCTGTTCAACAAAAATTTTGTTATTCAAACAAAATTTTTTTAACGACGCCGGGGAACTGTAATATACCATTACAGTTTAATGTGATGATGTTTTAATAGGAGGGTGCCCGAAATTTTTTGCACCGACTGTACTTGACGTTTAACAAAAATTTCTGGCTGTTCATATAATTCGTAATTTTGTTTGTTATTCTATTTCAAATTAACATGAAAAACTAAAAAATTTATTAGGAATTATAGTTTTGGGAATCAATATCTTATTTATATATTAAATTAGTTATAAGTCCTTGTATATGGATATGTAAATGGATTATTACAATTCTTACGGTGTCAATGCGATCTGAAAACATAGGTCACTATTGGACGGAACTTTTCAGATCAAATAACCAATCTAAAATTCGACAGAATTTTCAGGACCACCCTTCACCTCTCTTTTAGATACCTAGTTCCTTCTGAAATCTAGTTTAATCCAGATTTTACCAAATTTTATTCGTTTCAAAGCCCCACCGCCAAAAAATGCTTTGTTTTGATTGGAGGATTCACCCACGCTATGATATTAGAGCGCGATTATTCCCATTCCATGCCTGAAATTGTGTTGAAGACATCAAACCTAGATCTTCCAGCTCAGAAAGGTAAAAAGGAGCTAGAAAAGCTGCAGTAAAAGGTAAAATTAATATAACAGTTGAATAACTACCATCCAGGAAGCTAAGGAGCCATAATTTGCTAGATTTTCATAGTAAAAAACCGGACTGAAGAACTAAAATAGGAAGCATAACTCGGTGACGCCATGTTGTGCAGATATAGTTAGTGATGGACAGGTTCTGCGAAGTGCATCAGTTTGCGAGTTGTTCTTAGGGATCCACAAACAGTTTCGGAGGAGTAGTGTTTTCTCCCTTAAAATATTCTTATCCTAAAAACTATTTCTTTCGAGTTACGTAAGGCCTGCCCCACTGCCGTTTGTGTTCGTGTATGTAGCGGATGTGATTTCTTTTGTATTTATTTATTAGTAACATGGCGGTATTTAATTTCTTTGTAGTTAGGATAGTAATCATAATGCACGTGTAAAGTTTCAAGAGGGCTCCTGTCTACTCCCAAATTGGGGGTACGGCTTCCAGCGGGATGAGTTGAACATGTAGTTTGTTCCGGGTTCCTGCCCCTTCAGGGCAGGGGTCCTATTGTTAGTCAACACTTTGATATGTCCCCTCGGGGGCATTGATTAAACAGGTTGAGTTAAGAATGTGATTCAGTGAATACAAGGGCCAATTGGCCCTGTTCCTTTCTTTCCCTTTCCTTTCGTAAACCGATAGAGCCGATTTAAAATGGTAAAATCTGAATGTTGTCTGCGTATATTTATTAGTATAACATGTATTAATGTAGTGTGTAGTATGGATGTGGCATGTATGTGTTCGTAATGTAGTAAACATTTTCTAGTAGTAGTAATGGTGGTAGTTAAGTGATGAAAGAGTGTGTGAGATAATTAAATATGGACAGTGTAGTATTTACTATGCGATAATTTTTTTTATTATTCCGTCATTAAATGAATTTATAAAAGTGAAAGTGAACGTAATATAGTACAATAATTCCGTGTACAAGGTCACATTCAGTGGTTCAAGTGTTGATCATATCGTCGCTAGCCCCCTAGTGTCAAAAGTCAGTACTAACCGTCATTCTTATGTCGATGTTCTTAGTGATTTAGTTTCCATGGAATTGACCTTTCTTTTTGAAATAAAACCTAGAAGGTATAATTCCCAGCCCATATGGATGTACAGTTAGGTTAAGTGACCCAAAATTAATATTTTCTGAAAATTACAACATTCTGCTTAGTCTAGAAATCGAAATATTTAAGTAAATAAACAATACGTAATTTCTTAACAGAAGTCGGGCGATATGATGCTAGTTCTTCGCTTTGAAATTATATTAAATGTTCATTTCTTTTTTGTGGCTGCAGAATAATTTCATTGTTGTCAGAATTTCATAAACATTAAATATTATCGCAGATAATTCTATTTTCAGTGAACATACGTATGATTTTTTTTCGTTCTTAATAAAGCTACCAGGTATTACATAGTATTGTGTGTGTGGTGAAAGAGTCTTGAGTTCGAGTGAGGTTGTCGTGCAGTGATCGGAATGGGAAATGTTTGTAGTGACTATAGATTTTAAAGTATTATGATGAAATGTGTATATAGGCTGGGCGTAGATAGAGGAAACAGGGTGTTTGTAGAATATAGCGTCGTAGTAAATGAAAAAGATGATAAAATGAATATTATATGAATATTAATATGAATATGAATATGAAGTATATGAATATTGTAGTAGATGAATATAGAAGATAGGACACCCATATAGTTAAATATATAGTAGCCCAGTGAATACTTCGCCACGTGTTGATATATATATATATATATATATATATATATATATATATATATATATATATATATATATATTGAATAGATACGTATAGCTACAAACATCTCAGGTTCTGACCCCTGCATCGGAATATCACGCGGACAGGAGGGCGATATATAGTCGGACTATGGTAATACTTTGTAGTTTAATGTGTTATAGTAATGATCAACTATAATATCATCTGATAGCATGGGTAGCATCGTACAATCGCTGACTGGACATATTTAATAATCAATTACGCAAAAGACAATAGTAGCTGTAGAACGGGGCTGTAGTGAATTATATTTTCTGGTCGGTTTTAAAATAGAATATCCTGCTCCGTGAGACTTTTTTTTCCTTCACGTTACCTACTCGGGCTAGCTTACAATGTTCATGGAGGCGACAGCTCTGACAGGGTTACAGAATCAAAACAATTAGTTATTGAAATTTATTTTACCGTACCCGGGCATCGACCCCTCTCCCCTTGAATATTTTCTTTTCTTAGTTTTCAAACTAGATAGTGATGGAAATTAATCGATGCCTCAGAATTTAGCGCATTCTGCGAAGGGGAGCTATCGGTGAGGTTTGGCAATAGAAATCACCGATCCAAAATCCAGTTTATTTAATTTTTTTTATTATTTTGGCAAATCACTAGTTAGGGATATCTTAGCTATTACTCTAGTTTCATTACTATCCTGGACTCTTTTACTTTCGGAGAGGTTGGATTATTTTTTTTTTGAAATTCTAAATTAGCGCCCTCTCTACCCTTCCGGTGGATTCCGTGATCTGCAAGGGTGTTGACCGGATACGGTGAGTGGTGGGATTTCCTTAAAGCCTTCGTCTTTCCGACACAGACTTGTCTCAACTTTGCAGACATCTTTTTCGGCTATTTATTTGGTAAGCCGAACCCTTTTTGGCATAAAAGAGAATATTTGGTTATAGTATGTTGTATACGTAAATTCGACCCCTTATCTTTCGTAGTTGTAGTGTTCTGTCTCTTCTCTTCTAACCTATACTTCTTGTACTTCTTCTCTAGAGTTTTGTTTTTAATTTCAACCCCCCCCCCCGATTTTGGAACTTGTCGCTTACAATTTATTTAACGTACAACTCTGATCTGAAATTACCAGCTGAGACGTTGCAAGACACGATTCATGGATAAAGTAGATAATGATTGGGTCCTCCATCACATTTTGACCTATTGCCAAAATGAATAACGACTTCATATTTGACGACACTTCAATTACGTTCTTTCACCGTCGTCCCTTTAAGTTTTTTTTTAATCCATTGGTCACTTTCCTTTCTGTTTTGGTTTTCGTTTATCTTGTAGTTAACCTGGGCCCAGAAATTGTATTTTAGGTTATCTAGTTATATCTTTAGGAATGTTCTGTGTTACGTGCCTGCCTCACAAAGTTTTTTTTTAATTATTTAAGCACTAATTGAATATATGAAAGTTAAAATTTATAGACGCGCGGTATCAGATAAAAAATTCAATTCTTTTCTATATGTAATGTCGGAAGTCATTTGTTTTCTTGTACAATGTTTGCAACCTTTTCTAAAATTATTGTTGGGGTTATTACTTAAAATGTGTGCGCAATTATTAAATATAAATATATATAGAGAGAGATAAATGAATACGTCGAAATGTACATGTACTTAGTATGTGAATATGATTTTAAAGTAAAAGTATGATATTAAATGTATTATATGGATATATGTAAGAGCGCTCGTGTCTGTCCCCCCAAACGTGTATTGGTTGCTATAGTTTACCAGTAAGTTTTCCGACGAATATAAGAATATAGATTTTGTCAAGAATACCGCCGTGCACTCAAGTAATTTTTCTTTTCTTCTGAATAGATGTAAATGATAAACTATGTAATTATTTAATGGCATGTATTGAGAAGTAACGGCAGGTCTAAACGTAACCCACATCATAATGAATATTATCCCTGAACTACCAACCTAAAACCATTGTGGAAAGTGTACCTTTAATCCTTCTCACCTGCATATGTATCATGTAACTTGACCAGTGTTTTTTTTTTATCCTCAATTTAAACCATCATACTCCGTACACCTGTGGAAGATCGTTTTAAATCCGAACCATGTATACATATATACAAAAGTGACCCTGGATAAAGGAAAGGTCTCATGACGTGTCCCAGTGTTGAACAAATAACTTGAAATTATCCAATTAATAAGTTTGGAAATGGACTGACTAAGAGGAGAAACATCCTCTGGCGGAAAGTGATTTTTCAAAATCCCTAGATGGGTATAAACGCCGCAGTGTGCGAGTGCAGATATAAACTGCTAAGAGTTACAAACTAAATATAGTTGATGAATGGTTTTATAAACCAATAGTCATATATATATATATATATATAAACACAAACTAAGTTAAATGGAGCGAAAGGTTTTTGGACACTACGAGTAGTGCGTGATTTGTGATTTGAACGCTCAGAATTATTAATATTTTATTTCTCAATGTGAGGTAGAGACTCATAAGTTCTAGTACACCTAAAAGTTTTTTCTTTTCTTTCCTCTTTGTCCATTTTTTTTTTTTTTTTTTAGTGAAATAAGTGTCTCCTTTGCGTATGTCGCAAATCATAATTTTGCTCTAGCATGCCTAAGATATAATATATGTACTTATTTTTTTTTCTTTCCATTTGTCAATATGATTGAACATATAAAGATTTACTAAAGTATAACTTATGTATTCTATTGATATATAACCAAGAACTTGTGCTTTTAGTATTTTTTTATATAATTATTTCTTTTTTTCACTATGAATGTAATAAACTATTTGTATCCCTGTAGTTAGTTGGTTTCCTTTAAACATATATACACTGTCCTGAGTGAGTGAGCGTGTGAATGCATGATAGATTTAATTTAAGTAATTTTAGTGATATCATTTGTTATATTAACATCTATAATATATGTGTCATGTTTTAATATATGTGGTAAGGTAAATAACCTAGGTCATGAAGGACCGCTACTAATGGTTTAAATCGGCTCTAGGAGTGAAATGAAAGTAGCAGCACGAGCCTAAATACGATATCTTTCTTCCAGGAAGTTGAAACTCTTATTGATACGATACATAAATTTATATTGAAAGTTTGATATTTTTTTTTCTTTCTTGGCTAATTCATATGTGTGGTCGATCCTAGAGAACAGAGTTCAGATGCTGGATGGTTATCAATTACCGGTTGGAATAACATTTTTAAAAAAAAATGATTTCGATTTTCTCGTTTCCTGGTCTAGATCTGGGCAACCCCACGAACGTAGTGCCTGGAGCTAGGTCTGGGTGGTATGAGGGAACATGTGTCTATTCGGAAGCATTCCAAAATTGAGTAGTCGTTAATAACACTTAGAATGATTCATCTTTCAACGACTTTCCCGACTTCTTACTATCTTTCCGGAATTATCCAGTAATCTGTTTCTTAATAAAATACTCTATTTGTTTCTTTTTCTTTCTTTTCCTCCCCTTTTCCTACCTCCTTCTTTTACCCTTCTACTTTCTTCTCTTTCTTTTCTATTTCTGAATGAAAGAAAACGGAGTCATGACTGAGAGTAGTCGCTATTGGCGCGGTCAATAAGTTGTTTCGATGAGTTTTCTTCGGGAGTCCGATATGGGATAATTAACAATGAGATGAGTATGCATTGAGGGACGAACAATAACAAGAAAGTTTATTGAAATTTACTTTATTGGAAAATAATCATGATTTCAATTAGTAGGTGTTGTTTAGTAATCGCCCTCGTTAAAAGAGAATTAATTTTAGCGACTCCTCTACACTGCTCTTCTTCGTTTATTACTTATTATTTTTTTTTCCTACGTATTTCTTACACTTTCACTAATGAAGTGCTGAATTTCCCGCTAGATGTCATAGTAAGCCAGTGTTGGACTCCTTTGTCTTTCTTGTTGCACGCGGAGTTACGCCATATTGTCATTTTTTAGCTTTCTTTGCTGGTTTAGATGGACAGGTTTTGAACTGTTGACTTTTTCTCTCTAAGACAGAAGTGTAATGAGTGCAAAAGTACAAGTACGCTGACATACGTCTCGTTTTATTCGTTCTATCTTTCCATATACTCTATATGCAAATATCATAAAATATCCCATAGACCCCATATTATGTGCATTAATTTTTTAAGAGGAATTCCCGTGCTTCCTACACTGAAACCACTCCAAATTAAAGAAATAAAGTCAGTCTGATCGAAAAATAGCGCGTTAAAGGGTTAAGTGGCCTCAACCTCAATTTCCACATCCATACACTGCCAAGGACAAACCTATATTTCTGTACACTTATATATATATATATATATATATATATATATATATATATATATATATATATATATATATATTAGCCGTGTTAATACAGATTTTTGGATGGAGACTTACGCCATTAATCCACTTTTCTGCTGAGGTTTACGTGTATTGAGTTTTAGCTCTTCGAAGACCTTGCTGAAGTTTCTGAAGTATGTACTTCCTCTGCTTGTGTTTCCGGTTCGATCCGTAGTTAAGAGCATTCCGATTTAATGTCGAATTTTAAATCACTACTCATATGTCTTGCAATTCGTAAGAAATCTTAATGGCTGAACTAAACTAAATTTCAAAGCACAATAAACCTCAAGTGTTCAAGACCATCAGGAGGATTTTGAGACTCTTGTATTAGGAGGGATGTGTGGTCAGCACTTCAAATTCTTACCGTTAGTGATGTTTTTTCCTGATAGGGATAGGGTACTTCTCTTCATTCAAGAAGTTCCTCGACTTTCCTCACGACACTAGATGAAAGCCATAATGCCAAACGAGTTTAAAACGAACGAAAGTCGTACCACCTCCATGCACTGACCAGACTCAGCACTGCTTAACTCGAATGATTTCATGGGAACTGGAAGAACATTATATCCAAGGTGTTGCCTGCAAGGAATAACAAAACAATAAATCAAACAAACAAATTAAATATCTAGTAACAAAATTCTTCATGGATAAGGTCTTTCTAATATATTTACTTAATTGTTTCGTATTGTTTGTGATTTTTTTTTTTTTTTTTGCAAGATATTCCCCATATTTTGTTTACATACTGGCTGGTGATGATGTATGTTACGGTAAATACTCACATTATATAATTTGTTTTCTCTATGAAAGAGACATACATGCAAGTGGAGACTATTTTTTTATTATTATTATTTAACTGCACGTGTGAAGGTCGCAATGCAAGTGAAACGGAAAATCATTGTGAACACATTATATAATTTTCAACTCTTTCTTGGAAATACAATTAAAAAACTGTGGGAATCATCGTGTTTACAATTTGATAATATGAGATCCTTTTGTTGAAGACTGTGTGAATAATTTCTCATCTTCCCAGTTGCGATTCTGATAGAATAAACTCATTTTAACAAGAGGTTATGTCAAGGTTTAGAAGAGGTTACCATCTGGAAGTTTCGTAAAAGAAGAAGCAACAGTTTTGAAACCGAAGGCAGAGCCATAACATTTGGCGACATAATGCACCTGGACTCCTTAGTCCCCTCTTTGAACTCCAAGGGCGAGTCTCTTAAAACCTATTAACCTGTTCGTCTCTATAAGTTGTCCAACTTCATATCTGTCCTTTCTCCTATGGAACTTGCATTTTCCCACAAGACACAGATTACTTATTACTTTATATGTTGACACCTGCCTATGTTATTTCTATCCTATCTAACCTGCATTTTTCCATAAGACAAACGTTACTTATTACATTATAAGTTGGCCATTTGTCTATGTAGATCTTTATCCTATAGAAACTGCTTTTTTCCATAAGATACACATTAATTATTATTTTAGATGTTGGCCACCTGTCTATGTTGGTCTCTTTCCTATGGAATCTTTATTTTCCATGAGACACACATTACTTATTATTCTATAAGTTGGCCATTTGTCTATGTAGATCTTTATCCTATAGAAACTGTTTTTTTTTTCATAAGATACACATTACTTATTTTTTTAGATGTTGGCCACCTGCCTATGTTGGTCTCTTTCCTATGGAACCTGTATTTTCCATGAGACACACATTACTTATTATTCTATAAGTTGGCCATTTGTCTATGTAGATCTTTATCTATAGAAACTGCTTTTTTTCCATAAGACATACATTACTTATTACTCTATATGTTGAAAACTTGTCTATGTTATTTTTCTATGGAACTTGCATTTTCCATAAAATACATTATTTATTACTCTATAAGTGGGTCACTTATTTTTTTCTCAGTTTTCCTTTAAAACCTGCATTTTCCCATAAAACATATAGTACTTATTACCCCATAAGTTGGCCACCTGTCTATCTTGGAACTTGGCCACATTGAAGTAACATTATTCCCATACTGTTAATACTAAATTCACCTCTATATGTTTGACACCTCTTTATTTAACAAATAACTTACATTTCAGAACATCTTTACTGTTGTGTCTTGCAGAAAATCATATATACCGAAAACCGAAAACTGAAAGCGGACGACTTACTTGTCCATTGAAAGTAATTTCTACAAAAATTACAGCAAGAGGAGATACTCTTTATTGCTTTTATAACTATTATCGACGAGCGTATCAATATATTGGTGCTTTTCAGGCTTCTCATTCATATTCTATACCACAAGACCATTTCTTGGTTAAGTTCGAAGGATTCAGATATATCCTTTGTTTTCGTCGCATCTTTGAAATATTTGTTTTCTTTGGGGATCTTGCACGAAACTTTGAACAAATAACGATCGAGCACATATTTAGAAAGTATTAAAAAAGGAAGATATTTACATGCTTATGTACGTATATAGATACAGTGAAACCTCTACTAACGGACACCTCTATAAAGCGGACACCTCCCTTAACGGACATATTTTGTAATCCCCAAACACTGTAATAGGAAAAAACATATTGGCAAACCTCTCTAAAGCGGACATTCTCTAGTACGGACACGGACAGCCTTTTCTGTCTTTTATAAGTATTATTTACCTCCGTATTACGGACACTTTCTCTAGAAATAAGTTGAAAAGTGTAGTAAATATACATTTTTAGTAATTCATACATGTGTCACCAAGGATGCATTGTGACAACATTTTGCCTCCTCAACTGTCTGCTCAGCAACCCAGATGAAGCGTCTCTGTTTAACAACACTCTTATGTCCTTTGCTTGCATCCAACTCCCACCCAAGCTGTTTTAGACACAAAAGTGATTGACAGTTAGGGATGACACGTTATGCTACTGTCCCGTTGGAGTCTCTAACCAATCAGAAGACAAGTTTAGTATTTTTTGCCCTCAGGTATATATATTGTCTCAAAAAGGACACTTCAGGACTGCAATTACCCCACAAATTATAGCGCCATACTGAGAACGAAGGAAGTACTGATAAGTGTAAAGTGCAGAGAACTATAACATGTTATTTCCATGTGTGCCCCAAACATAGAGTATTGGATGACAGGGGATAATGCATGTAATATTCGTAAATACGTGATTCATGCAAAAATATTTTTTTCTAATTGTATATTACCTTGCTCACTAATTTACATAACAAAATACTGAAACCTCTTGAAGGCGGACACCTCTCTATAGCGGACAATTTTTGATTCCCCACGGCTGTCCGCTTTAGAGAGGTTTCACTGTACATAACATCTATAAAATAATATCATTTGTTTAAAAAGCATTAAGCCTTTGAATGCCAATGTTGAGAATACATGTATATACATTCATTGTGATTTGAGAAGAACATTACTGAACCACATACACACCATTTTGTTTGATAACCAGCCACTTTTTCGACAACACCATAATCCCGCCGTTACAGAACGTCTGTGGTTTCTGATGAAAAAATTCGTGGTTTTTCTAGGCACCTTTTGAAACTAACTTAACACAATTGAAGGCCAAAACCGGGGCTGTACGGTGGATGCATTAAAACTTGACAGCCAAGTTCTGTCAATTTCTGAAGGGTTATTGAAGATATGTGCACTCTGGTGTTTACAGCGTAGTATACGGCACCATTTTTATTTTCCAGTTCTGATCATTTCTTTTGACTTGTTAGGTTCAATCACACCAATTAGCGGCAGTATAGGATCAAGTCTATCGTTCTGCCCGGCAGCAGCAGCTAGTATGAACGATTCTCTTCCAATCCAATTAAACGCAAAGCATAACCTTTCTGAGCATCAGCGTGGGCTTTACCACAGACTGTGGTGTTTCTCCTTGCTTCAGTGACGATCTTTTTCGTACATCGTTGTTGTGGTTTATCCATTTCTCATAACTCGTGACAAACCGCTTCAGAATTGACTTTAATACGTTACAACTCAATATATTAGAATTAGGAATTAGATTTCAGGACTTTTGGCATTTATGGTCATGTTATCCCGTTAATGTGAGGGATAACATCCCTCGATGATCAATGGGGAAGGAAGGAAGCAGCCTCTGGCATTCTCTGGAGCAAGGCGAAGTGTGCCATGAAGAATTGGGTGGACACAACACCAGACATACACACACACACACACACACACACACATATATATATATATATATATATATATATATATATATATATATATATATATATATATATATATATATACAGGGCCAGATTTAGGGGGCTGCAAAGGTGCACGTGCACCCCTCTTCCTTATAAATATACACTACCTAAAATGAGAAGATAGCAGAGAGTTTTGCGAAACCAATAGTTTAAGTCAATTTTCTGAAGATTGAAGGAAAAGAATTCATCGAGAGCAAACACTTAGCATTTCCAAAGGAATTCCTCATTTACATCACAGATACCTAAAGGCATTTAAAAAACTCAAATTATATATATGAGGATGGCGAGGTTCCTATGACAGATTCAAACCCCATTAAAGCCATGGCAGAAGGATAATAGTGTATCATTTCCATGCACCCAGATTGCTCTACAGTCAGCTGACGCTTTCACAATCCACAAAGCACAAGGCATCACACTTGGCAGAACTGTAATAGGCATTGGTAACAGAGAAGCTAGAATGGGATTACCATATGTTGCGATAAGTAGATGCAAAACATTATCCGGCATCATGTTCGACAAATATTCACTGAACTCCGATGAAAATATATATATATATTTACCTACACTTCTACAGCGTCGGAAATGTGAAGAAAGTTTAGGATTTTTAGTCCCTGATATCCGACCGAGAGATATGACTTCTGGTGCAAACATCGAGACAAACATCCTCAAAAACAAGGAAAATACAGACAAAACATGCACTACGACCCATAAAAAAGTTAAACGAATTGAGTTTTAAAAAATATAGACATAAGAACTTCCATGAAAAAATGAATATCACACACAAATTAATACAAGATATCTACTCTTATCTAGAAAAAACTGGCATCCGCACAACATGCCGGACAACTGCTCAATACTACTCAATCCTTACAGCAATTATATCTGACAGAGAATTCAACTTTTATGATAATCTAACAGGGGTAAGAGTGAATCTGAAAAGGTAGGGGGACGGTAAGTAGCGGCATAACATCAAGCTGTTCCCCCTGCCTAACTTTGCCCATTGTCATTTTTTAGAAACTGGGGGGACGCCGTACATATTTTTTTGGAGGTGGGAAGACGGCGTTCCCCCACGTTGCCCCGCACTTTTACCCCTGGATGTAAGAGTGGCTCCTTCAATTTCAGAGGTTTTACCTTCCCTGGATCCAACTCGGGATGTGTCAACGTCTGTGATTGATATTATGATCTGATACATAAACTATAACCGATATTCGAATAATTGACTGAACGTTTTCACTCTGCCCTATAGTATTTATTCTGTCTTTGACGAAGTTTTGCTGATGGAACTGTACATTTCGACATTAGAGTACGGTGACATACATCAATATTGTGACCAAAGGATGCTCCAGTCACAGTTGATCTTCTTTCCCTATGCCAATGAGGGACACTTTTATTGAGGTTTTTGGGATCAACGACATGATGGAATAATCAACTCGTATGGTATAGCAAATAACACACGCATCGAAAGACTGATACAATTAATTCACAAATTGTATCACAGAGCAAGACTTGGAATGCCTGTCCCCAACTCAGTGAGCTCTTTTACAAATATAGATGGTATTATAACCCAATAGTTTGTGGGATATATATTGTGTCCTTTTCGCAACTTTTTTAACTGCTAGTTGCGAAATAGCTTTCTCACTAAATGATAACCAGATGTATCAGTATTGTCTCCAAATAATAACACAAATTAGTATTGGACTAGGGATGGCCAATTCCGGAATTTTTACTTTCGGAAAATTCCGGAATTCGGAAAAATTCCGGATTTCGGAAAAATTCCGGAATTCGGAAAAAATCCGGAATTCAGAAAAATTCCAGAATTCGGAAAAATTCCGGATTTCGGAAAAATTCCGGATTTCGGAAAAAATCCGGAATTCGGAAAAAATCCGGAATTCGGAAATATTCCGGAATTCGGAAAAAATCCGGAATTCGGAAAAATCCGGAATTCGGAAAAAATCCGAAATTCGGAAAAATTCCGGATTTCGGAAAAATTCCGGAATTCGGAAAAATTATTTTTTCTTTTTGTAATCCTAAGAATATTGTTCAAATGCAAACGAACAAATTTCCTTTCTGTAATCCTAAGAATGTATGATGCAAGTTAAGCTGAAACTTACATCCTAAAGTATACACTACTCAATCTTCCCATGGTTAATGAGATGTAGTCCAAAAGTACGATGTACTCCTAATATTTAATTTTTGTTTTACTGTGATATTGTCCAGAGGTAAAACATATATCACACTGAGATAAACAACTTGACATAATGAAGATGTTATCATACGTAGTTTTCCAGAAAATCGTGAGAAACGATTTTTTTATGAAGTTAAAATATGCGTCGCTTGTTGCCAGTGTGATGCAATTGATAACTTTTATGCTGGAATAGTCTTTATTATTATTATTATTATTATTATTATTATTATTATTATTATTATTATTATTATTATTATTATTATTATTATTATTATTATTATTATTAATCGTTTATGTACTGTAAAAGAAAAATATGAACCGTTAAGTAGTAGATTTTATCTGTTGTTTTTTGATATCTTCTAACAGTAATAACAAATTGCTTGTAAATACGCAATGATTATCAAGGACAATGGCATATTAATGTAAGGACTACTCTGCAGACTAGCAATAAACAATAAACAATAACAGATAAACAATAGTCCCCCCCCAAAAGAAAAAGTAACTAACTTGGGCACGTCAGAATGTTCGCGAGAATATAGGGACGCATTGAGACTAGCAAAAAACGTGGTGTTATTATTACTCAAAGGGCCGTACGATGGAGGCTTTAACGTTAATGTTAATGGCACCAATGAGCACTTACTTGCTCTAACGGTTAACCTCATTTTTGAGATGATTCTTAGAAGTGGGCGTGTTGGCATGCAGTTGGAGTACTAACGATTTGCGTCACTATCGAACACTAACGTAGCACTAGCGACGTTTAAAGTCGAAATTGGAGTCTGACATAAGTGGCTTGTCAACTTCACGGACATTATATTTTCCTTGAATGCGAGAATTTTGCGCCCTACCACAAAAATAGGAAAAAATGCGCTCGCAATATATTTGCACTGGGATGTTTGCGCTCTACCCCAAAAAGAGGGGAAAATGCGCCGGCTATATATTTGCACTGGGATGTTAGTGCCCTACAATTCAACTTATTATTGTATTGTGTAAAGTAACTTCCACTCGCACTTGAACTAGGCTTGCCTCTCATCGTCTCAGTGAGTTACTCCATCCGTTATAATATTCCGAACAAACGAAAAAAATACAATTTTAGTTCACTAAAGGGCAATCCATACAAATACAATTTTTCATTATACTACAATATTTACAATAAAAGTATAAATGACTGATATGTATAATTATTTATTAATATAATCAAAGAGTATAATTTAATCTACAAAAGGCTGTTTGGCTCTACCCAGATATCTCTGTTCACAATCCTTGCGAGTTGTTTGGCTTTTCAGGACACAAAATATAGAAAAGAAAATGTAAAGTGAATGTAAAATCAGTTCAGTAATATTATCAAGAAAACTATGTACAGTGTGTTTACTTGCTGGAATTACACTTCAAACACACAATTGCGTTGCAACCTCCCTCCCCCAATCTAATCCAAGTGGTACCCCCATTCCTGAGTAAGGTTGATCTAAACCCGCACCTCAGAAACAAGAATACAACAAGGAATCAGAAACGGGAAGAGAGATTACAGGTTGGAGCTTGTGTAGATCATTGAAGTTTGATGAGAGTATTGGATTTTTATTTTTTTTTTTTAAAGAAACTAGGATTTCAAATTAACAAAAATCTAACAACAATTTTATTTTCTTAACAAAATACAAGATTTCTTTAAATCAAGAAAATTTTTATTCATTGGTGATACTTTCCGAGTGGTAAGATTTCTTTTTTTAAAAAAAAAAAAATTAAATTGGAGAAAGAATGAATGGGCCTCAAATAACACTTATGCACAAAAGATACTGAATGAAATATTCCGATAGCACGTCTTAACATAAACCGCGACCAAAGTACCAACTATTCAACAGCCCAAGGGAAAAAAAAAGAAAAAAAGAAATACCTCGTTCCGCGAGTGTCACACACACACGCACACGCTCCTCCATTCAATCCAGTCTACCCAACTAATCACAAAAACAACACAACATTGGACAGACAGAAAAAAAAAAAAACAACTGAATCAAACTTTAAAGAAAATAAAATAACACTTACCAATCACTCGTTCAGGCATACACCTTGCTCGACAACTCCCTCATTCTCTCGGTTTTAATCAAATTCGGAAAAAAGAAAAATGCAACATAATTCGCCACGAAACGTTAATAATACCGAACGTAAAGAAAGAAACTAAATACTCGCAAAAATACTCTCTTCGAAGAAAATATGTTACTAATTCCCGAAACAAAAGTAATTTTGGTATACGTGCAGTCCATTCATCCTTTCCTCAATTTGGTGATGTACACAGCTACCACGATTCAACAGGAATGGCGGAGTCGGCCCTCGTGCTCAGCTATCAGCAGACATGCAGGGTTGGAAACTCCTCTGTGGAGAAATATCATACATATAAATTTTAATTATCGTACTTTTCATCTCTATTGTAAACGTACGTTACAATTGACCGCCTGTGTGAGAAAAAAAAAATTGAAACAATTTTTTTTTTACTCTTATTAATCAATCTCTAAGTTTAATTCTTTAACTGAACAAATACTTTTCTCAAATATATATATATAAATTTTAAATTATTCTTTAATTAATTTACTCTAATTCAATTATTGAATTTACTATTTAATAAACTACTTAAAAATTAAAAATTCTCAATATCTCTCAAATTCAGGAAAAATGCAAATTTTTACAAATTCCAATCTATTCAATCTTTAATTTTTGCACATGAATATATCATAAATTTACAAAATTTAGACAATCTACATAATCTTTAATTAAATGTCACCATGGTCCATTATAATTTCTCTAATTAGAGTTCTGCTTGGCCAAGCTTCTGTCAATACCGAGTTACCTAGGACATTCTGATAAGATTTGAATCCCACTGGAAATATAAGACAAGTCATTAATAACAACATAAGTAAATTAATCTTATCTAATCTAAATTAGTCTATTCTATTTTCTTCTAGTCTTTTAGTCATTCCCCATATTATTTATTGATCCATCTTGATTCCTTCTGGCAAAATATTTCTTTATTTCCGATACATGAGCTCTCTTATACTCCTTTTCGTTATTTGGATTCACTGCTAAAATAGTATTCTTCGTAAGAAACCTCTCAATAGTATAGGGCCCTATCCATTTATTCGCCAGGCCTTTAGTTGTCTTATCACTAAGGGAACTCTTTACATGCGATTTAACTAATATTAAATCTCCTACATTAACATATACAGGTTGCCTTTGTTTTTCAAATATTTTCTTACGAGTTTGCCATGATCTTTTCATATTTTCTATTGCTAATTTCCAAATCTGAGCTTGATCTTTTTTGTTTACATCCTGATCGGACACGCACCAATGATTTTCTAAAGGGGTGTTAAACGGTCGACCATAATACAATTCATTAGGTGCTGCCTTCAAACCCGAATGTTCACAAATATTTAAGCTATATTGTAACTCGTAAATATTCTTCGCCCAATCAGTTTGTCGTTCTGAATAATAAGCCCTAAGCGTCGCCTTTAATGTTTTAATGAATCTTTCAGATATATTCGCCTCAGCGTGATAAGGCGAAAGCCTGATATGTTTAATACCAACACTATACATAAAACTCTTGAAGGTTTCTGATGTAAATATACTTGCGTTATCCGTTGACAACGTCTCTGGAAACGCATATTTACAAAATAATTCATACAGTTTATTAACAACTATTCTAGCATTTAAATTTGATAATTTTTCTAACATAACGAAACGAGATGCGTTATCTACACAAATCAAAAGATATTTAAAGCCTTTAGATCGTGGCAAAGGACCAGCTAGATCGCACATCCAGTTCTGATCTATACGACTAATGACTTTGGATCCTAATTCACCCATTTTCCTTTTATTACACTCTTTTACCTTTTGACAGATTTCACAAGATTTTACAAACTCATTTACCTCCTCAATTACTTTCGACCAAGTATACCTTTTAAGTATTTTAGCTAGTGTTCTCCGAATTCCTGAATGTCCACCTGTTAGCTGTTCATTATGATAGTATTCCATAATACCTCTTTTCAAACTGTCAGGAACTACAATTTTATAAGGGTTTGAAACCGCTTTAGTTTTCTTTACTAGCAATTTATCACTAATTAAGTAATTCTCTACTACTTGGCCTGATTCAATTTTCTTAATGATTTGATTCAATTCTGGATCGGATCTTTGTGATTCTGTAATTGGTTTATGAGCGAATGGATGTTTCCAAATATTTACCATAGCTAAATTACTTTCTCTAATTTTACTTCCCAAACCTGATTCTGTTAGATCATAGTCTACGGGATCATAAAGACGTGATAATAAATCAGCTAACTTATTATCACCTGATCTAATATGGTGAATAGTAAAATCAAAACTACACAGTTGTTCAACTAATGGTCCATACTTTAATAGTCTTTTAGGGTTTCCTAATATCCAACTTAAAGATTTATTGTCCGTATAGACTACAAAATGATTAACTAAATAATGTTTAAAACGAGTAATGGTTTTCACCAAACTAATAAACTCTATCTCGTATATTGACCGATGTCGATCTGGTTCACTTAATTTTTTTGAATAATATGCCACAGGTCTTACGTTATTATTTGCATCTAATTGACCTATCCATCCACCTATACTTTTACCACACCCATCGACATAGACGAAAAAAGGCTTACTTAAATCAGGTGTCTTTAAGATAGCATGTGTAGATAATAACTCTTTTATCTCTTCAAAGGCTCTTTGTTGTTCCCTTTCCCATTTAAAGGGTTTCTTAGGTGATCTCAAATCAGTAAGAGGAGCCAATATATCTTGTACATTTGGCAAAAACTTAGCCAAAAAATTTATTACCCCTAAGAATCTCATTAAACCTTTTCTATTTTTAGGAGGAGGCATATTTTTAATTGCCAGGATTCGAGTTGGATCAATTTGAATTGAATCACCGTCGACTAAGAATCCTAGATACATAATTTTCTTTTTACAAAAATAAGATTTTTCCTGTGAGATTGTTAACCCATGTTTTCTTAAACGATTTAATACCTTTTGAACTACCCTTCTATGTTGTTCAAAATCTGAATGAGCACACAATATGTCATCATAAAATATCTTTACTCCTTCATTTTCTAAATCTCCTAAGATTTTGGTCATAGCTCGAGCTAATAAATTACTACCAGTCTTTATTCCCATTGGTACACGGATAAATCTATAACATCCCTTAGGAGTAACGATTGTTGTAATCGACCTAGACTCTTCACTAATGCGAATTTGGTGGTATGCTTTGGACAAGTCCAGTCTGGAAAAGAAACGGCAACCAGCTAAACTAGCCAAACATTCTTCCATATTAGGAGTCGGAAAAACATCCCCTAAGATCATAGAATTCGCTTGAGTATAATTACCAACAAGTCTATGACTGCCATCCCGATTCTTAACTAAGAAACAACTGCTGCCATATTCGGAACAATCAGTTTCCTCAATAATACCTTCATCTATTAATTTCTTTATAAGGTCATCAAAAATTTTTTGTTTTTGTTTAGGAATCGGAAAGGGATTATGTCGAAATGGCTTTTGATCTTTCAAATATATTTTACATTCATAATCTCTCAAACATCCTATTTTTGATGTAATAACATCAGAATAATTAGCTCTTAGGTCGTCAACAAATTGCTGAACTTCAGGGTCTAGGTGATCCCAATCACTATCCTTAGGACTTGTGGGCAAAGTCCTTTCATTTGGTTTTTCACTCTGTGTGTGAGAGTTTTCCACCTGCGTAATTATAGGTTTCTCTCCTGAGGTGTCGTCCTGAGAAGGTCTATTCATCATGCGCAATAATTTATTAAATCGATGTGAAAATTGTTCATCGATATCCGAAATATCAGACTTATTATCCGATAATTGTTGTTTATCCGAACAATCCACGTGTTGCACCTCACTAGTTTCTAAATTGGAATTCAAATTCCTTTCCGAACTCACTATGTTAATCTTAAAATTGTTTTGGTCACCCTTGTCAACCGATCTAATCTGCTTATCGATTTTCATCCATTGGCCAACTAAGTCACCAGAGGTACTAGGTATATCTAATCCTGGAACATGGTTATCCAGACCTCCAGATGTTAAAGGACAACTCAATTTTTCCAAATGGCCATCCCTATTCACAGACTTAAATCCATTTAAACCCTGATCTGAAGAATTAATTGTCTCTTGTAACCTTAACTGTTCACATTGTCTTCTCATATGATCTCCCATGGTTCCCGATGTTAAATTCTGAGATCCTGTATAATGGCCAAGCACGTCTCCTGATTTAAACCCATCGATGTTATTAAATGCTTTATCCTGAAAATTATCTCGTAAGGAGTCCTCTTTTGATTTATAAAACTGGCCATTACGACGTATTGATCTCAACCTCACATCAGATTCCATGAATTGGTCACCATGATCTCCCGATGTGAACCCTTCGACTTGATTTTGGATGTCATCATTCCGATCACTAAAGTTAACTGGCACATACCGAGTTGAAAATAAGTCAATCATATCGCCTGATCTAGGTTTATCATTATTAATATGAGACTGGCCACCACTATCACCTGATGTAAACCCCTGAGTAAAAATTCGAAATTGATTTTCCATCAATTTAGGGTTAACTTCTTCATTCCGTCCCTGTCTATATATATCACTTCCTTCTAAGTTCAACATACTAGATTCTATTTGTGAATGGCCATCTAATTCACCAGATCTCAATCCCGTTCTATTAATCGACAAGTAATCCTCCACCGGATTCACTAGTTCTAATTTAAACTCATTACTATAATTTCGTGACTGGACATCTCGATCACCAGACAAGATTTTTCCTACTGATGGTGTACACTGGCCAACCACATCATCCGATGTCAATCTCATCTTCGATTGCAATGGAGATCGCATTCGGTCATATGTTCTATCACTCTCCGCTGATACTTGCGGACTATAAATATTTTTAGTAGTCTTCCTAGAATGGCCTGACAACTCTCCTGACCTATCACTACTGCTAGGTATAGTCAATAATTTTTCCTCTATTTCCTCCAATGACCGATTACACTGAACACTGGTTTCTAATAAATTTTTAAAAACTAAATTTCGGTAGAACTGTGTTCCCTTATTTTGAGAAGGACGTAAACACATATAAATATATGCGGACAGCTGATCTCCTCGAGTTAAATCACTTCGTCCATTATATGAAAAATGAACTGAAGTCGAGGTTCCCTCTGTTAACCATTGTATAGATGTTCGTCGCAATCCATCGCGTAACCAAAGTATGTCATTGACCAAATCTACTTTTGCTTGTAAAGCTTTCAAATATGGAATGCCTAGCAAAATACTACACGGGAACGGATCCACCACACGAAAACACACTGCTTGTTTAACTCCTGCCACCTCAATGTTCAACGTAATTTCTTTGTTCGAAACTAATTTACCAGCAGCAGTAGCCACTTCAAAAAGTTGAACTTCTTTCGATTGGTTCGGATTTATTTTAAGTTTTTCTAACAATTCGCCGGAGACAAAATTAAAAGAGCTGCCTGTATCAATATATATTTTCACATTCACCCCATTCACACGACCACTCACCAAGGGTGCCGTTTTATTTTGAGCAACAGATGGTACCACTTTTATAGCATTGGAATCACCAAACCCAAAATTCCGCCTATTTGTTCCCGACTGTACATTACTTTCTTTCCAATTTTTATTCCTAAACTTATTTTCATATTTATTTCTTTGTTTACCTGTATTTACACAACCATCACTTGGAGTCCTTCCCTTGTGAGTTACATCAAACTTATTATCAGCGCGACTCTCTTTCAAATTATGGGAGCTATAATTACTTACATATTTTTTATCTTTATTTTCTTTACTTGCTAACCTACTATATTCAACTTTAGAACACTTATACTGTTGATATTCAAATACTTTCCTACGCAATTCCTCCAAACTACTCGGAATAGTGTTGCCTAAGCATTTAAATTTAATCGCAGGATTTAAACCATTTACAATTATGGACATTAATTCCATCTCAGATCTCGTAAAATTTAATAATTTCGAAGCATTTACTACAGAATCAATATAGTGTTCTACTAATTCATGAACTCCCATTTTTCTATAAATTCGGTCCGCAATTAACGAACTCCTCACTACAGGCGTAACAAATTTCGTCATTAAACGATCTTTCAAATTCTCCCAGGGAATATTCGATAACATAGCAGTTTGCATTTCTTTTAAAAATTCTCCACTGCACTTTACTGATGAAGCCATTAAAACCATACCTAAAGGATAATAGGAATCACTTAGGATCTCCTGGATTCGCAGCAAGAAATCAAAAACAATAAAACTATTATGCCCATTTACATTACTAAATTCACGGAATCGGCCATCCAAAATTCCAGAAATTTTCTTAAAATTATAATTAATAACCTGCTTTTCATCCAATCTAGACCAAGGTACAGAATTTCCTACACAACCTAATGATGATATTTCTACATTATCGTCTCTACTTTGAACCTGGCGAACTGATTCATTTTCGTATCTATTAGGAAATTCCCTATTTCCTATATTCCCTTCATATACATGTCCCTGATCTGACATTGACCTATTAATAGTACGTTGATCTATCCTATTAGAAGGACCAACTTCCAATGGAAATCTAGGAAATCTACTTTGTTCTGGGACTTGTGGAACAGCTCCTATTCTAATCTGAGGATTAACTATACTACTCTCATCAAAGTGTACAGATAGTCTTCTAGGAGTTGGATTACTAAAACTAGGCATACGATATCCAAAATTATTCATATTTCCAAAATTTTGATTACTCTGCCACGAATTCTCCTGCCACAATGGAGGATTTCCAGTATAACAAGGGTTAAAATCACTAATTCCGCATACCGTAGGCGTTTCAAGCATATCGCTAGATCCCCTTGTCGCCATTTGCGAGTTAAATCCGAACATTCTATTACTCTCACTATGCAGACTTCTTTCAGTACTTCGAAAAGGTACCGACGAACCTGAAGGTATACTACTCAAATATGAATATCCCGTTTGATCTACAGTAAAAACATCATCGGGCATATTTATATATACTGATTCGTCTCGCGATTCCATTTCATTACACAAAACAATATAGGCAAACAATAAATATAAATTTAATTTTCTACTCACACTACTTACTCTACTAGATACACAAAAATACATTAAATAATTACACTCTACACTCTTAGGATTCTCAATCGATCGGCATTCAATAATACGTACTAACAAATTCAAAAAAGAAGAGAAAAAATTTTTTTTTTTTAAATCCTTTTTCAAGAGGGGGGGGGGAATATTTAATAACCACCAAATTACAAACGTACGCTTCACTATCTCGAAAATAAGGAATGACTTTACAAATATACTATACAAAGTCATTTATCCTAATATCGTGCCTAGTATACATTAGCCTTATTACTTTCTTTTGATATTCGTTTCCCACAGAGAAGTGACCGACATTCACTGTTTTTAATGACCGAGAAATCACCACTCATCAATACAAACTGATATACTAATGATTTAATTTAATTTTTCTTTTATACAAATGAACCACCCTATATTTAAGAACTTCTAGTATCACCTTTCTATCCAATGCTCCCATCAATTTGGATAATTATTCCAAATTAATCATTCCTGTTGAACTTACCTTGTAACCTCCCTCCCCCAATCTAATCCAAGTGGTACCCCCATTCCTGAGTAAGGTTGATCTAAACCCGCACCTCAGAAACAAGAATACAACAAGGAATCAGAAACGGGAAGAGAGATTACAGGTTGGAGCTTGTGTAGATCATTGAAGTTTGATGAGAGTATTGGATTTTTATTTTTTTTTTTTAAAGAAACTAGGATTTCAAATTAACAAAAATCTAACAACAATTTTATTTTCTTAACAAAATACAAGATTTCTTTAAATCAAGAAAATTTTTATTCATTGGTGATACTTTCCGAGTGGTAAGATTTCTTTTTTTAAAAAAAAAAAAATTAAATTGGAGAAAGAATGAATGGGCCTCAAATAACACTTATGCACAAAAGATACTGAATGAAATATTCCGATAGCACGTCTTAACATAAACCGCGACCAAAGTACCAACTATTCAACAGCCCAAGGGAAAAAAAAGAAAAAAAGAAATACCTCGTTCCGCGAGTGTCACACACACACGCACACGCTCCTCCATTCAATCCAGTCTACCCAACTAATCACAAAAACAACACAACATTGGACAGACAGAAAAAAAAAAAAACAACTGAATCAAACTTTAAAGAAAATAAAATAACACTTACCAATCACTCGTTCAGGCATACACCTTGCTCGACAACTCCCTCATTCTCTCGGTTTTAATCAAATTCGGAAAAAAGAAAAATGCAACATAATTCGCCACGAAACGTTAATAATACCGAACGTAAAGAAAGAAACTAAATACTCGCAAAAATACTCTCTTCGAAGAAAATATGTTACTAATTCCCGAAACAAAAGTAATTTTGGTATACGTGCAGTCCATTCATCCTTTCCTCAATTTGGTGATGTACACAGCTACCACGATTCAACAGGAATGGCGGAGTCGGCCCTCGTGCTCAGCTATCAGCAGACATGCAGGGTTGGAAACTCCTCTGTGGAGAAATATCATACATATAAATTTTAATTATCGTACTTTTCATCTCTATTGTAAACGTACGTTACAGCGTTCAGTCGTTCTTTCAGGAAAAATGTTCCGGGGGGCACATTTAGTATTCCGGAGGGGGTCACTGTTGGTACTATTCTATTTATTATTATATTATAGACGTATTATTTTGGTCTCCTCCGAGGGGGCACTCTAAGAGCTCTGGGGAGGCCAGTGTTCCCCCAAAATCATCTCTGGAAGAAGCAGTGATTGCGTTGATCCGTTGTGTTCTTTTGGCTTATATTGAAGTTTATTCTTCCCTTATATAGCCACAATGAAAATAAATGACAAATGGCATGGTTGTGGGGGGAGGATTGTTTATGCTGTAATGTCAGCCCCTCCGAGGAAATGCGTAAGCTCCAATAGTTTCTTTTATTTCGCAGGGCTCAAACTTCCCGGTGGAGGTACATCGCAGGCGCAATTTTCCCTGTTCTTGAGGTAGGGCGCAAATTTCCCATACGCAAAATTCTCGACACCGTTCGAATGACCTCGGAAGACGATATCTTTTTCAATACTTTTTTTATACTCTTTTACTCGAGATTTCTTCATAGCTTCTTATTAAAATACTTACTAATATATCCTCATTTTATTGTCCTAACCAATCAATATGGGTATGTTGTCAGTAAAATATTTAGATTGATCGAGCCTCTGGTGTGTAACCACAGTGTTTCATATCATGCACCCATTAGAAATCTTGGCTAAACGAACCAATATATGTTGCCAATAAAATAGTTTAGAATGATTGAACCCCTGGTAAATAACCACAGTATTTCGTGACAGATCCCCCCCCCCCTTCCTATTACCATATTCTAGCTACGTGCCTGACTCAGCTAATTCTCTACATTCTTTACCAAGCACACATTTTCTAAAGCGGAAAATGCTCTCTAAATACCTAAGCTCATTATTTTCAGCAGATACACAAACTGGGTAACATGCTATCTACATGAATGTTATATATGTCGATTACTGGAAACCGCTTCTCGCTATCTATTACCATATTTACTATATAATGATTAACGTTAAAACCGGAAATGGTTGATTTGTACCGCTTCCGGTTTGAATATTACATTCATCAGGGAACTCGATTCTTAACTATTGACTCTGTACATCATGGCCAAAATTGATTGGTAATCCATCAGATAGTTCTTGAGACTGTTTGTTTCACTGACGGACAGAATGAATATATGGCTATAGAGTTTTGATAAACTAAATTCGTTAATGAGTGATGATGGAACAAATATAAGAAAGGGAACCAAGAGTACCACCGGGAAAATTTTCGAACACAAAATTAGCCATCGAAAACCCACATGTCCTGGGTTAGAATACCATAGATGAAAACTCTACCACTGAGTCATCAATCACCCGCTTATTAGTTTTGTTAACTATTATATTAATATAAATTAATGAATGCCTGCTTATGTTAATTATTGAACAATTACATTGTATACTTCGTAAAGTCAAAAATTATAAATTTGTATTTACTGTACATACAGTGAGCGCAGAAAGTGTTCGTACACCTATGCTATTGAAACGAGAATGCCTGCGAAAAAGAAACAGAAAATTTAAGAAGTGTAATAACACGCACAATATGAATAATGAAAACTAAGCTTTATGAATATATCAATAAAGAACCACAAAGACAAGTTTAATGGTCAGAAAGTAAATAAATTCCGTAGAAAATGTATAGAGTAGACGCAAAAAGTGATCGTACACCTGACGTACGAATACGAAACAAAGATACCACAACTGGGGTTCACTAGTATTCACCTGAGTATACACCTCTGTATAGCATGACGAGTAACAAAATGAGTTTAGTTGTGAATAGGAGTGAAAAAACTGCACGGTGGGCTGTCGAAATGGGAAGCAACCGAACAGAAACAAATGAGGAGACAAGAAAAGTAATTATTAAAGTGCATAAGAAGGGTAAGTCTTTGAGAAAGATAGCAAACCTCAGGGGCAGATCCAGAGGGGGGCGATCGGGGCCATCGCCCCCCCCCACAAGAGGAAACTTTCTTATTTTATATATAAATAAACCCATCCATAACAAGTTTGGAGCTCTTAAAAGTAGCAGTATTACTGCCGACCGCCCCTTCCCCAGAAGTCCGTCCTGGATCCGCCCCTGTATAGAGTAGCCACAACCGAGTATTTTCCGCTGTATGTTTGGAGTCGTTGTCTTGCTGAACAATAAATTGTTTTCAAGAACCATCTTCTGGCACTAGTATGGAGATATTCCTTTAATATGTTAATATACACTTTGTGGATCATCACTCCATCGATAAGGTGGAGACGACCCACTCCTGAGGCACTCATACAACCCCAGACGAGCACGGACCCTCCTCCATGTCTTACTTTAGGGACGAGATTTTGAAGATTCATCTCTGTATTCACCTTGCGCCATACCATACGCCTCCCATTGGACTCGATAAAATTAAATTTATTTTCGCCCGAAAATATGGCCCTATTCCAGAAAGAAGCCTGATCCCTTATCTTTATACTCTTTTTCAAACTTTAGTCTCTTTATACGATTTGTCTTGTTCACCCAGAACATTTTCCTGGCTATCCGACCATGATACCCTGCAAATATTCCGCCACCGCGTGTTTCCAGATCCGTTGCCAATTGCACAGCACTACTTTTTGGAACCTTTTTTCTTTCCCTAATAATGTAACGTTTAACTTGTTCACTCAACACTCTTGGTCTTTCAGTTCTTTTTTTTATTATTATTATTATTATTATTTTTATTATTTTTTTTTATGGTTTCGCACAGTGATAGAAACATTATACATCGCAATTATTGTTTGTACTGTTGAACAAGGCCTGTCTGCAAGGTTTGCCAGGGGCGGATCCAGGACGGACTTCTGGGGGGGGCGGTCGGCGGTAATACTGCTACTTTTAAGAGCTCCAAACTTGTTATGGATGGGTTTAATTATATATAAAATAAGAGTTTCCTCTTGTGGGGGGTGGGGTGATCGCCCCCCTCTGGATCCGCCCCTGACTCTATAATACCTTGAAACAGCTTCGCACACCTCCCCAATCCCCAGACATGAACCCCATAGAACATCTATGATCTGTTCTGGAGACAAGAATCAGAAGGCACAGCTTGTCTACTAAAGAAGGCCTAAGAAAAGCTATTCAAGAAGAATGGGACATAATCAGTCCCGAAGCTACAGAACTACGAACTACTACAGGTGAAATCAATGCCACGAAGACTACAGACAATCATTAACGCACAGGGTAATCTCACAAAATATTAAATAACGTAATATACTTTATAAGCATTAATTCAAGCATAAGTGTACGGTGACTTTTTGCGTTTACAAAAAAGGAATTCTCTCTTTTCTTCTGAACAAAACAGTGATTGTGTTTGTTTGGCCTTTCTCTTGTATATAGAAATAAAATGTATGAATGTGTAGTCTTAATTCTGGTTATATATATATTTTCCACCTCCCGTTCTCATGCTAGCTGTTTTCAATATAAAGTATGCACGGTGTACGAACACTTTCTGCGCTCCCTGTAGGTATGTTGACAATAAGCGACTGTTATTAGAATATTTGTTGAGATTTATTTTCCTTCACTGCCTTTCGTCTGGTTAAAAAGTAGTTTGCAGTGCTTTGGAGCAGCTGCAGGTGGGAACGCGATAATGTTTGAGACATACCGGCGACTTTTTTGTGTGTGAAAATAAGACCTTTCTCATAAAGTAGTAAATAACTGCAGTAGCAATTGCCTACGTAAATGATAAAGACATATCCAACTACAAGAAATTAATACAGTATATATAGCCTATTCATTATTGTGTTTCTCTTTTAACAGCTACTAGCTAAGGATGGCCAATTCCAGAATTTTTACTTTCCGGAATCCGGAAAGTAAAATCGGAAAAATTCCGGATCTCGGAAAAATTCCGATTTTTTCTAAATTCCGGATTTTTTCCGAATGTCGGAATTTTTCCGAAATCCGGAATTTTTCCGAATTCCGGATTTTTTCTGAATTCCGGATTTTTTCCGAAATCCGGATTTTTTTCCGAATTCCGGATTTTTTCCGAATTCCGGAATTTTTCCGAATTCCGGAATTTTTCTGAATTCCGGAATTTTTCCGAATTCCGGAATATTTCTGAATTCCGGAATTTTTCCGAATTCCGTAATTTTTCTGAATTCCGGAATTTTTCCGAATTCCGGAAAGTAAATTTTCCGATTCCGGAAAACAAAATTTCCGGAATCCGGATTCCGGAAAAATTTGGCCATCCCTATATTGGACAATACAATTGTTAGCGTGATGTTTTTATATTCCTTAGTGAATGTATATAATATTTGTTAACTTGAAAATCATCCTTTGTCATTATGTTATTGTAAACCGTTATTAATATTTGGCACTAAATAAAAACCTATTCAAGGATCTAGAGAAAAAAAATCCTACTTTTCAATGTGACCCATGGGTATTTATATTTTGTGCAGACACGTGTGCATTATTTGCTTATATATGTCCTTCTTTAGGTCACTGTAAAGTATAGGTTTTAGAAAAGTTTTCAATAATTTGACTTTTTGACCTTGAGAGTAACCCTAGATAGTTGGTTCGGTTATTGGATTTCGCTGTCGAACTAAGGTACGTATATACCAATTTGAGTCCCCTAGCTCTTATAGATAAAAAATTATCTTGTTTACAGAGAAACGTCTTTCACCCCATTAGCGAATTTGTATATCTCGTACCTCGCCTTATAATTGTGTGTGTGTCCTCTATGCTTATTCTTACAGAGGATATGGAGAAATAATGCTCCTCATTTCTAGGAAATGTGGTGCCATTAGGAAAATCTAGACTTCGAAGGAATAACATACTACATGTATAAAATGAACTAATTATGAACTTTCATACTTTAGACTCAAAGAGAAAGAGTAAACAGATATATAGCAAATAATAATGTAAACACAAAACATTAAAGTATGAATGATCAAGGATCATCAGCGACGGTATTTACATAGAGTAACCCGGGCAACTGACTGAGGCACCGCACTTCAGATCACTGCCCTTGATCATAGAGTACACATGTATGGTCAAGTGTGTCATCCAATAAAATTACAAAGTTTACAAAGTCCTAATCGATTCAATCACAGTTTTATAAGTAGCTCATCTGCAGGACACCAGAAAATGCAGCATGGATAAAAGTATTCCCATCATTTCTCCCATCATCGTGGGATCTGCGACTAGACAAACTGTCTAGGGCCGCTGAGCTCAGAAAGACAGCAAAAGAAAAAATCAACCTTTGGAACAATCTCATTAGTGGATAGCGTATCAGGAGGAGTGCAGTGACGGGCGAAGGGGGTATTCGATCATAAGTTGCCTAGGCTGCAAAATACCTAAATCCACCATTGCTCTTCATCTACGTATATATTTAGTGTATTAGTGAGTCTCGTTGTCCTTCAATTTATCCTGCAATATCCTTGTAGGTAAATTAATAGAGTTGTAAAATTCAAATTGTACTATTTTCTGAGCAACCTTACGCAAGCGATAGCTTTCTGCAGCGGCATAGCGACGTTCAAACTAAAACATTAAGGTTATTTTCCAATACTAGTTCAACTTGCTTTGGCGTGGAGGCAAGTAATGGGAAAAGAATGTCGTTTGCAAGCATCAAAGTTCGCTGAAAATAATTATATTGTAAGCTATTGAAGTCTATTCAGTGATTTGCACACAAGTGAGAATAATTTCTTTAAAGAGCTGTTAATCAACATTTTCGAAACAGGTCTTCCCGCTGGTATAGTGGCAAATGCGTGGGCCATTAATATACATAGTTCTGTGTTCGATTCCTATTCGAAGAGCGTTGAAAATTATAACCCATTACGGTGGTTCCAATTCCACCGTAATCTGTAACTCCATGTCTCATATAAAGTTGTTGTTAAAAACGGACGCTAAACTTCATATAAATTTTCGGAGCACTATACTTTAGGAATTCCATAATACAGTATAAGTAAACACATATCCAGAGAGAGAGAGAGAGAGAAAGAGAGAGAACGCCATAATCACCTCGTTTCTACAGTGCGTCCCACTAGCTTTCGAACCCGAAAAAATCGTTATAATTTCCGAACAAATGTACAACATAAGAAAATGAAATTCACAATACACGCACCTTGTTTCATGCTAAACACGAGAAAGGGTTGAATAGAAGCGCACACGTCAAAATAAAGACGATAGGTGGCGGCAGGGGATGTGCTGCTTGGCGTGGTGCGCGTGCGTTAATGTGACTCGAGTCGCTGCATCGCGAGGATGGTTCTGTACACCGTACAGAAACGCGTGTTCATTGTTAAAAAATATTGGATATCGGAATTGTATCAGACCGTTCAACGTGAATTTTGCCGAATTGTATTTTCGTTGGTTGCATGCTTTGTTGCATGACAATCCAGGAATCCTAGACTATACTTGGTTCACAGATGAAGCTTGGTTCCATCTCTCCGGTTATGTGAACTCGCAGAATACTCGGGTGTGGACCGCCGAAAATCCGCATGTGTACCATGAGATTCCACTTCATCGCTTGAAGGTGGGAGTTGGGTGTGCAATTTCCCGACAGCGTATCAGTGGACCCATCTTCTTTGAAGATACAGTAAACACACAAGTTTACTTACACATCTTCAGTGAATTTGTGAATCAGCTGGACGATCAAGAACCGCGTCGCGGTTATTTCCAACAAGACGGAGCAACATGCCATACTTCCAACGTGGCCATGGCAGAAATTGAGTCCTTTTTTGGTGACAGGATAATTTCCAAAGGATTGTGGCCGCCAAGATCCCCGGATTTGACACCACCTGATTTCTTCTTATGGGGTTTTCTCAAAGGTTGTGTCTACAGAAACAACCCACGATCACTGCAAGAGTTGCGAAACAACATTGAGAATGCGATTCATGAGATCACACCGGAGACTCTCCATCGGACTTTTCACAATATGGAACGCCGTGTACAAACATGTCTTGACGTCCAGGGAGGACACTTTCAGCACCTGCTGTGACGGTCATGTATTCAGCATGAAACAAGGTACGTGTATTGTGAATTTCATTTTCCTATGTGTATTTGTTCGGAAATTATAACGTTTTTTTCGGGTTCGAAAGCTAGTGGGACGCATTGTACTTGTCACCCTCGCGAAGGCGAAATACACAATAGTGGTAGAGTTGCCAATGCAACATCAGAACTTTAAGCTCTTAAAAGACGGAGAGGCCAGAGTCTTCTGATAGGTTCTAAAGGCGAGTATTTATTTGACCCCTTAATCACGCACAGCTCGTACTCCTAATCTTCTATAAGTTGATGCAAGGAATATGGATCTAACACAGGGATAATGTTCACGGTTCCGCAAGACGGTCAAAGATCTGTTTGTGTGTAGAAGGATCTAGTTTTAACTTGAAAAAAAATAAACTATAGGAAATTTTAGGTTAGGAAAAGACCTAAACTTAATGCACATGAAATTCTAACGGGTAAACGCTGTCTCCCCTGTCTTCCCTCAAACCTCGCCACTGCTCTGGAGTGAATAAGGAAAACCCAGAGAAACGTCACTCAGGAAGACTGTTCTGAAAAAACTTACACCTTTTCGAACAAGTGTCTTCAGCAGAATCGAACCTGAAACCGTCTGCACCAAAGTCGAGAACGTCAACGATTGCGCTACATGAGGCCACACAATTCAGATAGAAATTCAATCAAGTAAATGTTTATGAGTCAGATCATGTGACCCAAACGTTGAGCTACTTTTTGTAGCCAGCTTTCTCCAAATGCTTTAACACCGTTTGGTGATAGATCATTGGCGATGTCATAATTACTTGTATGATGGTCTTGCTCGAATTTTTCTAGACTAATAGCCACTTTTGCTGTGATTGGTCGCCCTGGAAGAACCATGTTAAACATCGAAATTTCAAATAACGAAAGCGACTGAATCATCTTTTGGCTGTTGCTTTTGATAACATATCTTGTCCATAAACTCATTTCATCAGGGTTTGCACAGCATTTCCGCCTTTATCGAATTAAATCGTCAAATGTAGCGCAATTTAGCGCAATTTACTCGTCTTCACGAAGCAATATCTTACGTCTGCGAACAAGAACTCAAGACCTTTCGCACATCTACTAAACGACGTGACAAACATCTTGGCATTTGAAGGCGGCGCTCCACGTTCCCTTTAAATGTTGCTAGCAAATGAGAGGCCAGCGGTATTGCCACGTTTATTTTGTACACATCAACGTTTGCCACCTGATCGCGCTGTAGTTTGTCTGCTTAGCCATAGTCTAGCCCTTTACAACTTGACAACGTCGCGCCAGAGCTTGCGTTTTATTCGTTTAGCTGAAATGCCAAGATGTTTGTCACACACAGCCTTTAGCTTCAAGTATTCGTTGTCGAATGACGTTACGCCCAACCCGTTAAGATTCATATACCCAGATTTGAGACACAAACGCCATCTCATGCGCACAAGACTCACTAGTAGTCAGACTACCTGATAGAACAAGTCTTTTTCAGTGTTGCTTGTTGATTAACAACCATTTTCCATATGCGCAATAGGTCACTTTTGATGTTTCACTCCTGAGACCCGGGAGAGAGAGAGAGAGAGAGAGAATGTGGATGTTCTGTGTATTTCCTAGAGCTGACTTTTTATCTTATACGTCATAATAGGTAGAGAAGGGAAAAAAGTAATGCCGTAACGTTTGGTAGTTAATTAGCATGTTGAAATTACATATAAAACAGTATGCGAACGACTTACTAAAATAGATATTTATTTCATAGGAAGTTTTATATTGCTGCATAAATTTTCAATCCCGCTCACAATGAACATGTAATTTTAAAATTGTACATAGCGTACGGTCTGTTTTTTAAACAGGTATTTAAAAGTGTACCAAGGCAGGGGTGAAGCAAGCCACTAGTTTGGACCCAGTGGCGGATCCATTGAAGGCGATCGGGGTGATCGCCCCCCAAGAAAAGGAAACTTTCTTTTATAGATATATATATATATATATATATATATATATATATATATATATATATATATATATATATATATATATATATGTGTGTGTGTGTGTGTGTGTGTGTGTATAACCCATCCCAAAGTTTGGAGCTCTTGAAAGTAGCTCTAAGTAGCAGTATTGCCCCCCGAAAAAAATCCGTCCTGGATCCGCCCCTGATTGGACCTGTATAAGCGACAAACAAACGAACATTCTTGACATTATTGCATAACAGTGTCATCACTTTCCGCATATGATAGAGTCTATAACAGTATTGGCTAGATGTTGGATTCTATTATAACTACAGTAAATCCACTTGGGTTTGATCATTGTCACATAAGGAGGTGGTTCTTAAAGAGTGTTATCCTAACTTTTGCTAATTCTTACATGTCACTGTTTCCTCCTATATCATTCTCCTCTCTTCCAGACATTCTGCCCTTATGATCAAAGTTTTATTGTTGATATCGAAGAAACAATTACGCATCACGAAGTTAATTAATGTGAAATTGTAACAAAATAGAAGTGTATAGGTATAAAACAACAAACAGTGTTACATAACCAAGTGTGAGAACTATTCTAGTAATGAGTGCTTTCATGGAAAGGTTACTTTAGCAAACATTATGTGGGAAAAAAATTGAAGAGGTATTTTGCGTGTGTGAAAAAGGGTTGAAAACACTTTAATAATACTCATAAAACAGAAAAAGTGTCGTTAAACCGTTAATTGCACTTACTTAAGGAGGCAGACTACTAAATATTTTTGAAAAACTAATATTTTTTTCTTTTGCCCGTTTATCGTAAATGGAAATAGGTAATTACAAATATTATTTAAAAAGTGGTAAACAAGGAACAAGACAGCAAGATAAGTCATCAATTACCGTTGAGTTCATTTTTCTAGTCGCTGCCTTAACCTAGATTTTTGAGTAATTCAAATTCTGGTCACACTGTAATTTCTATGGACGGCAATACTGAAAATTCTTCCGATTCATATTTTTGGGTGTAGAATAACAAAATCTATTATTGTGGTAAATTACATTTTATTACCTCTTTCCACTTACGATAAACGGCCAAAAGAAAAATTATTAGTTTTTCAAAAATATTTAGTAGTCTACCCCCTTAAGAAAAAATGCAATGTGTATTACGCATACAAGTAATAAGCGAAGCTTTATGTTTTATTGAAACGGTTTACTTCTGTTGCCAGGTATTTTAAGGAGGGTTTGTACCGGACACCCTAAAATCGATCTGCACAAAATGAAATCACAAAAGAAACACAGAAACTCGTATACCTAGGGAATGGTAGCTAATGAATGTCGTACTACGCTATGTATATACATATCATGCAAGCTGGTGGTGTTATACTCAACTTTATCCTTTCCCTGAAACGGCCTGGGTGAGGATAAGTATAGTGAAATGGCCCCAGATGAATCTTGAAACGACTTGTGGGTAGTATGTAGGTACCCCCCAAGATACATTAATCTCTCTCGTTTCAAACCTCAACACTCATTGGTACATGAAAAATGGCGCAAAATCGAAAAAATGGGATATTTCTCAAGAATAGCTCCATCAATTTTGTTCAAACTTGGATGTATGTATAGACGTATACAAGGGCTTTGTCTGAAAAAAAAATAATAGCTCTCCTCGACCGTTTTCCCCCATCAAAAAATTCGATTCAATATTTTGAGCCCCTTTTGACTATGATGGTCTGCGAGCACAATTATGAAAAAATAATTTTAGGTGTCGCTTTAACCCTAAAATCACATATTTTTTTCAAAATTGTATCACAGGTGCGCCATGGTCAAAATTGCCAAAATCAACCATACCACACATAAAAGGGAAAAATTGCAAAACGAACAACTATTGATGTAGCTTTAGCATATTTGCTACGTGAATGAATGAGGAATCACACCTGAAGTGAAGAATTCACTTCGGCCCCATTTGATGGTCTGTGGTGCTCCTAGTTTGGGATATAGTAAAACTGTTAGTATTTAACAATTTATTTGGGAATGAACACCAAATACTTTAAAACAAACAGAAAACAATGAATCTTTGTTGTTGTGTGAATTTGTCGCGAAAAAAGGAATATCGATAGCCAGAAGCGTCTGTTGCGATTTTTCTTGTGAGGCAAGAGCCCCCATCGACATAAGAATTGTACTTTTATATTAGCAAATTAGTAGTCAATGGATTAAAATATATAATATATATATTTTGGTTATTTTATATTTAATAAATCACGCAAAAGTGTGTAATTTGTGGAGAATTAAAACAATATCAAGAATTTGCTCGAAATTGAAATACAAGACGAGATGAGTGTAAAGCATGTCGGGATAAAATGAACAAACAAAATGATGAAATAGAAAAAATGGGCGCGTTTGCTTATAATATTGTAAATCCTGAACAATTATCTGAAGAAGAATTTACAGACTTACAAAACGAACTGAATGATATCAAAGTAATGTTTTTAGAATTTTACATCGACTATAAGAATGGAAAAGTTCAACTTGATGAAAGAGCTAAATATCATCTTCATAAAATATACGAGCTCTGGAATAATGCTTTGCCCTACAAGAATTTAGACTACTATTTCAGTTTTAAGAAACAGCATATCTTTATCAATCATATTAATAATAACAAGTGGAGTGATTATATAAATGCATTTTTGTAATGGAGCGTAAGGATGAAGCCTTATTCACATTGGGAGTAAAAATAAATAAACTACTGTTTTAGGAAATTACTCATAAAACGCCGATATCTATAACTTATAAATTATAGTGCTGTCTTTGATTGAACAGACAGTTTTTGTTTGATCCAAATCGGCCCATAGATGGCTGAATGATTAGAAGTTAAAGTTAAGTATGATGACTCGCTGTTACATACATATATACACTTTCACCACACGCACACACATGCATTCAGTTTACAAGCAAGTTTCAGTTGAGAGAAGCAAGAGTATACATATATGTATTAGATTTATAGCCTCTCTATCTTTCTTAGAACGTGACATACAATCCGATTTTCTTTTTCTTTTCCCCACACCAACATATTTTTTCTCTTCCTTCAACAGAGCTTCTAGCTAGTAGCTGCCAGATGCTGCTGTATTAATGACGTAATCTATCCTCGCTGAACAACGTCACACATACATATCTAAGCACTCTTTTTCACTTCGGCAGGTGGCGTTGTACCAATGACGTTGTCTATTCCTCGCTGGTCAACGTCACACATGACGTCATTAAATCCGCAACAAAATATCTCTTGGTGGTATACAATCCTTTAGAGAGTTCACATAATCTAAAAAAACAGGATTGGAAACTAATTATTTTTACATGTTTTTCCAGAATTGTTAAAATTGCGAATTAGGCTATGAAACTATTACCAATGAATTATCATCACATAAGGTAAACATGATAATTTTTGGACACGATAACCAACGCTGTCATCAATGGCGTACTCGAGAGATTCTATTTTTTAAATCATTATATTTCCATTGTTTATTAACCGATTTTCAAAATTAAACAACATTGAGTAGGGAAATAAGTCTGCAATTTTTTTAATGTCCAAATGGTTGCCTACCTTTAAGGATAATATATTAATTTTCAATAACTTTGCTAATTTTTGTCACTTTTGAAAAATAAAAAATAATATCATAATGTACACAAAACTCTAAGACTTTTTAAAGAACATTTTCCCGAAAACTCAAAGATAAACCCGTTAAAAATTCCCGAAATTTTGAATTTGTTATAACTTCCAAATATTAACAGATTTTCAAAATTCAAACGACAATCAATAGAGAAATAAATTTACTATTTTTTCAATGTCTTGTAGGTTGCATAACTCTAAGGATATTATTACAAAACTCAAAAAATCTCTTATTTATGTATAGAACTTTAAAAGTCGAATAACATAGCGCTGTGCATGTCTAAAGATCTCCGTTTTTATAGTTTTGAAACCATAAAAACACTTATACACTTAGAACATATTTAAAATTACAAGTTTGGATACTGATAATGGAATCTTCTGTTAATCTCTTTTCTATCGGAAACAATGATTTCTTAAACTCTGTCCACTGATCACAATTCAAGCTGAATAGACAACCGTTAATATCAAAAACTACTTGGACTTCGGTTTGCACATTTTTCACAATTACATTGAAATTATCAGTAAGAATAAACTTCTTTTGGGGACCCATACTAACCACTCCAATTTTTACTTTAGAAAAATTTTTTAAATCATTTTTGTTATTTTTTGGATTCATTTCTAAAGTAAAGCTGGTGTATTTTATAACCATTATCTAAATCTTTCAAACCTTCATACTTAACAAACAGCTTATATTTTTCATATCTTTCAACACTTGTTCAGTATCATCATTATATCTTTGTGGTAATAATGTCTTATATTTTTCATCTAAATGTATTAAGACTCTTTGACCATAACGTTGTGTTTGAATCAATTTCCATAATGTTATCTCGTACGGTTTACCTTTTTCTAACTCATCTATGCGAAGGAATCTCAATGCTTTAACGTCATTTTTCTCATTCAAATAATTAGGCATAGCTTATTTATTATAAGGAAAACCGTATATATGTTCGTTTTATGAAAAAATCATAAAACCTCTTTCCATTTGAAATTTACGTGCAGAATTCAACAGTTGGATAATTATCTTTTAGACCAGTGTATTTGATTTTTAATTCATCTTTAATGACCTAATCAATCATTTTATCTGTTAAGTGTTTTGTAAATCTAGGTGGAAGAAATACTTTAAACTCTTCGCATTCAACTAAAATGCTCTTTCCAAATTTAGTTTTAATCTTTTCCATTTTCACAATCTTATATTCTGTATCTAATTCTAATTCTCTTAATCCAATAACTTGTTTTTGCTCAAGACTTCCAAGTTTATTTAAAAGCTCAATATGACTCGCCATCGTATTTATTATATAGAAAATCAATGATCACTCTTCAATTTTTATCTTAAACAAAAAATTTTTAATCATTTTTGTCAATTTTAGAATAACGTTTATGGAAAACCTCCATAAACATTACAAAAAATACATTTAACTATCTAAAACTCTTCTATTACTTTCTCATTCTTAGGGTCATATGTAAAGTTCTTTTGTTCAATTAAAATCGCATAGCATATAGTGTTACCAGCCACAGCTTCTGCAAAGTCTACTACAATCTTTATGTTTGTTCTCTCATTTACCGATACATTTTTCCTCTTACTACAATTAATCACATACATTGGTCTTTTATCTATAAACTCTTTAGGATCATAATACATTTCGGTATTACCACATGCTATTCTCTTAAATGCAGTATAGTCTTCATACATCTTAAAATAATCCCTGTTAGCAATATCTAGGTTTCTTGATTCTTTTGGAAATACCTTATTCCTTCCATTCTTAAGATAGATATTCTTTACCTTACAATGATCGAACTTACTTGCATCTGCTGTTTGTTTGCCACTTCTATCAGTTTGGAACATTACAACTACGAATTCAGGCATATCAAATTGTCTAGAATTAAATTTAGTAACATCGAACTCCAAGAAACAACCTACAGCAGTCTTCTGAACACACTGATAGGTATGGAATGAAAACATGATTTTCGGTTGTTTAAGAATATTCAACTTTAACTTGTTTTCTTAATTAGATTCGTATTCAATAATAGGAATTTTTATCTTCATATTCTTTATTGTTATTTTTCCATCATGAGGAGCTGTTGCACTTGCTCCTGTTCCAGTCCATATGTACAAGACGTCGTTACTGTTGTTAGCTTTTGTAAATGTTATTCTCAATCCACCGTTCCACATAACCTCTTTATAATCACTTAAAAAGCCAGGAATTAATCTTAATGGGTACAAAACGTTAAAGTCCTTTCGTAGATTAAGTGTATCATTTGTTTCAAATCCTGCTTGTTTTAGATATTCAACTTCTGGTTTGGAAATCTTTAATGTTCCAATAGCTGTAGATGTTATTCCAGGTAGTTCAATCTTATCTATAACAACTCCATGCTTTCTAACCTCAATTTGAGAAAAGAAGAATGGTAAGAAGTTACCTACAAGTTTTATAGTATCATCTGCACCAAATGTTCCTCCAGCTGATGCACCAACAACTTCAAAAGTCATATGACAATCTGCTTTGTGCGGATGTATAAACCTATCCCCCACATCGAAATCAAACTCAATATCTTTGTTAACTTTGTAACGCCTCACTTTCATGGGTTACGTTTGTCTATCAGTATGAATATGAAAAATGTATTATTATTTGTTTGGGTCGCCATGTTGCTTCACAACAATAATTCTTTTAATAGTTTGTTTTCAAAATAGTCCTTCAACTACATAATATAGGACCAGAACGCTTCTAACGCATCTCACACATATCAGGTATCCAGATTCTTGTACAGTTGGTGCAGATAAAGTAAACAGATTATACTAATATGATATCTCAGCAGTTTTCAACGTAAAATATCAAGCAAAGTAATGATTAGTTCAAGAAATAGATAAGGATTTTTATATTTCAGGAGAGCAAATTTTATAACAATTTGTATATATTCTATTTTAGGCAAGATGATACCATCAGTAGTTTCAGCGGCGAATCTACAGCAACATATCTAAAACATTCATATCTTCATATGTACATTTAGCTCATTGTAGGAACAAATTACTAAATTATAACAGAACACAACAGAGTGCAATTGTCAATTAACCGGGTACTTTCTCATTCTTCATAACCATCATAAAACATTTATCGCGGACATTACATATACTCATTTTATACATTATCATTTTCATTTATTTATTTATTTGTTTGTTTGTTTATCGCCGTACTAATTATAATCTTCCCCTGTTGATACAACTCTGACATACGATATTCCTTTGAAAATTATACTATTCCAACATTTGCTTGACGTACATTTAATGATCAGATTGCTGCTACAAATAAGCCTAAGTAGGATACAAATTTTTAATTTCGGTACTTCAATGCTCCTGATATTTTATATTATTTAAATAATAGATATATCGAACTACATTTGCTTGATATAGTCTTATAAATTGTAGATTTATTTTTGGTAACTTAAATTTTAGGCATTAAAGCTTAGCGACATATAGGGATTAGGGACAAGAGCTACTTAGAACGACATTTTTACTATATTAATCGTAGCTACTCAATAATTTATATTAAAACATTAATTATTTGATTACGAGATTCACAAAATTAGGTGTAGTTCTTTCCTATGTCTAATTGTAGATTACCTACTTTGGTATAACAAGTACATTTTAAGATTAATAGTATCACAATTTTCTTTTCATTCCGAACTAACATTTTTTTTTCGTTCTTTTTTCTTCAAGACTTCAGTACTTAGAAAACCAGAGAAATGCCACTCATGGAGACGACGAAGCTTCTGTACAAAGCACCTAAATAATGAACAATGTAATAGTAGCAATAGAATGAAACATTATAACACATAATACATAGACTGGCACAATTGGTTGCTCAAATTCAACAATAACAATATTTTATAACATTTTAAATAAGTTAATATAAAGAATAAGGGCACACATTGACAAGACCACATAATTCCTGTAATGGATCAAAGTGGACCATTACAACTTCATTCAAATTATTAAATGTTCTTGTGTTAGCTTTAAAACTCTGTAACTCGTAACTCTCAATACTATCCATTTATTATAAAGAAAATCTTGAAACAACGCTTTTATGGGATATACCCATAAAAGAATCATATATAATAACATTAAAAAACTTATAATCACCATCCTAACTTAACCTTAGCATGCATAGTAGTACCAACTCCAAAAGCAGCTAATCGTTCACCAATTGATGAATCACTACTAAATGCTCTTTTCCATGCTTTAGTTTCTAGTTCCTTATCTGCAATATGCCTTGACTCTGTATCTTTAGTGTCTCTGTAGTATATATAGTGTTCTTTACAAGCCTCATCTAATGGGTTAATACCTTTATCACCTCTTTCTAATTTTTCTTGTAGCTTAGTGCCTGGCAGTTAACCCTCCAAGTATCCCTGAAGGCTGGACCGTATCTAAATGGATAATAGGAGTTGGTCAATCCCCTCACCACCACACCCGTTCAGTCTCTGAGACGGCTCCATATTAGACTGACCATTATACTTCTATGTTGCATAATTCTTTCCATACAGTTTTAAATAGCTTCTCTTTACTTCTTCCATCTCTCATTCTAAGTTTATTTCTTTCCTTTTCTTTTTCGGGCCAAATAGGATCTTGTTTATGTCGATGATAATAAGCCCTTCTTGATGTTCTCGTTTTATCCAAATCTCTTGTTTCCTCTCTGTTGAATGAATAAGCTCGAAGACCATTAAATATAATATTTTTATCAAGTTTTTCAAGCTCTTGCTGTTCTCTAATTCTTAAATCTTTTCTTGAAGAAAGTTACTATCTTAATAGGTTCAATGGAGAATTTATCTATTCCAATAGTTCTCATGTATTCGCTAATAAGTTTAGGATTATTATTTCTAGCATCATTTCTATGAGAACACATTCTTTGGGATAACGTTTTCGTTGTACTTCCAATATAAATTTTATCATCGATGTTATTTACAATTTTATAGGTAACACCTTTCATATTCATTTTCTTCATTAACTTTATTATACTAATTCATTTTTTTATTTTGCTAACTAAGGAGCTCGCCTCCGGATTATCCAATCCTAATCGTTATTACCATTGTGTTCGGTCATTACCCGAGTTCCCCCTAAAAGTTTCCAAATAGAGGTGGTAGATTAGGCTCTAAGAAAGTTCACGCAACAAGGTGTGTGTTGCCAAGCTTTTTTCAAGCACGACAGCTGCCCAGTTGACCGCAAAATTCGTAGCCAGAAATATGTAGCTCAAACGGTAATATATTAATTAAGTCATTTACTAATCATTTTCCAAGCTTCTCATCATTCCAGAATCGTGGTGGTAATGGATTTAAGATCTTAATCAAATAGTCTATACCTTTCGGATCATTAGGAATAAATTGCGAAAGCTTATTATTAATCATACTCACTATACCTACTTTCTCATTATAAAAGTTATTTTTACCAGCCTTTTCTTCTCCCTCTATAACTATTAACCGATCAATTAACTTTCTCACATCATCCATCCATATATATTCTTTAGGTAATTCGTTGTATATTTTTATTCCTTCCCCAGACTTTGGTGTTTTCTTTCTTGTTGGTGTTGGAGGTAAATATGGTTTAATGTAATCATCCCAAATAGGCTTGATAATATTAATGTACTTAGAACCTCTATTAGATGCTACTTTTTTATATCGATTATATTTTTGGAAGGCAGCATCTGATTCTATTATTATTTCCTTGTACTCTTCAAAATCGTCATCATCATAATCTTCAATGGTTTTATTAGTATTCATCGTTAATTTCCATAGACCTTCTGTTCCTTTATAAGTTTTACCATTAATTATCAAATCATCGCCACTCACTTTAACTTCAGAATTTCCTATCTTATTTATTATTTTTCCATCTTCAACAGCTCTTATTCCAAATACACTATCATTTCTTCTACTATAATATTTCGTTGCAATCTTACCAAGTGATTGTATTGTTGTTAAAGGCTCTACTCCTTCCACTTTGTCTTTAATTTGTTTTCTTATTTGCTTTATTTCTCCTGTTATAGGTGTATCACTACTACTTGGAGGACTATCATAAGTTATCTTTTTAGGTGTTTCTAGTACACTAGGATCTATTGAAGCCGTCTTATATACAGCTGGAACAAGTTCAGTTATTAGATTTTTATTTTGTTCTGCTACTTCTTTGATCTCACCTCCCAAATTTTGGATAGCATCAATTACAGGTTGTTCTTGTGTCTTAAATTTATCGTATATACCTGCTCTTTCTGTCTTCCAAGATTTGAAGCCCTTTATCAAGAACTACTTTAACTTAATATTCTTATTAATTTCTTTCTCATCCATTTATTATATAGAAAACGAACAAACGTTAAAAACGTGAAAAACGTCAATAAACGTGAAAAAACGTCATAAAACGTGAGAAAACATCAAAAAACGTAAAACGCGAAAAAACACCAAAGGTTTATAAAGTGTTCTATCTTGTTCCTATACTTACCATCGTTTACCTTCCTTGTCATCAATTACTATAAAACCATAATCTTCTCGCCAACATTTTGAACATATCTTTTTAAATTTATCATAAGACATATCTCCTCCAACAAACTCGTTATACATATGTTTAAGATTAGTATCATCTTGTCTAAATACGGATAGGAAGTTAACGTTATCTCTTATAAGCTCTTTAGGTACATTTCAATATGTCTGTGCAAGATAGAAACAGTCTAAATGTCTATGTCTACCTCTCGTAAAGTAATTTCTAACAGTATCTTGGTTCTCTAAAATGTAATCATCAAACAATGACAGAGTATTTTTCACATTCATCAATAGGTACAATACAGTCATTACTGCTTAAGAACGTTGCTATTTTCTTCTTGAACTTTAGTTCTGCTTTTTCAAATCGTTCTTTTAATTGTTCATACTTTGGCTGATTCATGCTTTTAGAATATATGTAAAAGTACATAGTAAAAATAGAGTAGAGCCATAAATAGTATATTTACCTCCAACCTGGCTGTAATAAGAAGTTAAATAACAGAAAAGTCTCACTACAACCAGATGAACCCACAATAAGACACCGAATATCATCAGGTATAAGTTCTCCATTTCTTTTCTTAGCTGTTCTTTCTTTTATCATCTCTTTTACGTCCCAATTAATAGTTTTCTTACTCATTTATTATAGAGAAAATATTGAATCAGACCCGATAAATCGTCGGGTCCTTATATTATAAGTTAAGCCCTGGATGCCAGCACCTTTTATGATCTTATATCTTTAAGTTGTTTTCTGATCTTATGCAACGTATTTTTTATGTATTCTTCATCCATTTCACCATTTAATGTTATTATCATCTCTAACTGTTCTTTAAATGAGTTAATACAAGTGACAATGGTTTTATATTCATCTTTTCATTTCCTTATGTTTAACTTAGAAGACAAACCTGTTATTATAGCACTTCCAGTTGCAAGATATGTTGTTAATATTGAGTAAATTGCTACAGGTATAAAAATATTAATAAACCCAGTTGTTGCAGAAAGTATAACCGGTAACGTAATCAAAGTGTAGTGTGCATGTCTAACAATTCGTAGTTTTCTCTTTTTCTTCTTTAAGCTGTATTCTAACTTTTGAATGATATCTTCTATTAACTTGATTACTTTCTCTCTTGGAATATCTTTGGGTAAATCAAACTCGTTCATTTATTATATAATAAATGGCTAAGGTATTTAAGTTAACGAGTGATACTTCTGTTTTAAAGAGGAAACTCAATTACGAATTAGACAACAGTAACAACTATTTAAGTATAGGACTAGTTGGGTTTTACAGTACATATCTAACTCCAAACATTACAGAAAGAAATAATAAATTAACATTTTGTAGAAACTTTCCTGACTTTCCTATTCTTACAAAACAACTCATAGTTCAACCTGGTCAATATCATCATCATAGGTATTCTGCCTTTATTGGCAGGTCACTTGCCGCAGCTGAAAAGCTTTCATGCCCCACGGTCCTCCGCTAACCTTTTCGTCTTCGGGTATGATCTTTCTGTTTTAATATCATCCATTAATTGTAGTCTCCTTCGCCCCCTCTCTCTCTTTCCCGCCACCATACCCTCTAGGACGTCCCTCATGATACAATCTCTTCTTAGGCAATGTCCCAACAAGTTTCTTTTCCTCTTCCTAATTATATCTAAAACTGTTCTTTTCTCACCCACCATTTCTAACACTCTCTCATTCGTTTTCCGCTCGACCCAACTAATTCTTTCCATTCTTCTCCACACCCACATTTCGAAGGCTTCCAGTCGATTTTCGTCACCTTTACGTAATGTCCATGTTTCCGCCCCATACAGTACAACACTCCACACGAAGCATTTTATGAGTCTTTTTCTCAACTCTTTGTTCAAGGTCCCACAAAACAGACTTTTCTTTCTTTTAAAGGCTTCTTTCGCCATTCCTATCCTTGCTTTTATTTCACGTTCGCATTTCATGTCATTACTAAGAATACTACCCAGGTATCGAAAACTATTCACTTGTTCTATTTTCTCCCTTCCTACTTTTATATTTGACACAGACCCCTTCGTTCCAATCACCATGGCTTTTGTCTTTCTAACATTTATTTTCATCCCATATTCTTCAAAGCCCTTTCTCATTTTTTCTAACATTTTATTGATTTTCTTTTCAGATTCAGCAAGAAGTGCCATATCGTCTGCAAATCTTTTGCATCTAATCATTCTACCTCCTACCGAAATACCATCATCATGTAGGCTCCTTTTCACTATCTCTTCTAAATAGACATTAAATAGTGTTGGCGAGAGGCAGCATCCTTGTCGAACTCCCCTTTCAATTGCACTCTCTTCCGTCAGTTCTTCCCCTATCCTAACACTTACTTGTTGGTTCATGTATAAGTTTCTTATGAGTCTTCTATCTTTCCATTCCAACCCTATCTTTGTTAGAACTCCTGGTCAATATAATTTAGAAGAATTAGAAGAATATATTAAATCAAATCTTCCATACTTTGACGATGCTTTTAAAAATATTAAATTTACTGAGGACAGAGAAAAAATAGAGTTAAAATATTTAGAGGGCATTGTGATATAATCTTAGGTACCATTAATACTGTATTAGGTTTTAGTGAGAAAAACTTGGCTAGTAACATAGAACATGTTGGAGATAAGGTACCAAAGTTTCATCCGTTCGATACAATTATTGTTCACTGTAATATAGCAGATGGCACGTTTGTTAAAGATACGGAGTACACACATAGAGAAACAGGAATTATAGCAACATTTAAAACAGTTGCCGAGTTTAAACATAGTATTATTTACGAGCCTGCTTATACATTGTTTTTCCCTATATCTAAAGACAAGGTTGATAATTTTGAGATAGGGATAACAGATGAGAATGCTTCCTTAATTGATTTTGGTGGAGCTACAACAACTGTACTTTTACAAACCAAGATTTTCTCTTAAATAAATAGGAAGATGTGTTCTATTAAAGGTTGTATGTTTAGTGTTCCTTACAGTGAATTAAAGGATTTAAATATCGATCATGTATTAACAAAGAAACAACTTAACGATAAATCCAAGAAAATTAAAGAAGGGAAAGGAATGGATTTAACTCTAACTACTGCACAAATGAAAAAGATTAAGAAAGAGCATATGGGTGGTTTTATCTTTACAATTCCAGCCATTCTAGCAGCTTTAGGAGCAGTTGGTTCATTAGCAGGTTGTGCAGCAGCGATTACTAAAACTGTACTTGATGCTAAGGAAAATAAACAAGAACTTGAAGAACAAAAAAGGCACAATATGGCTATAGAAGAGAAACAAGGAGCAGGTAAACCAAAGAAGTCAAAAAACTAAAACCATTGACCAACTTCGATATAGAGAGGTTGGTTAAAGAATTAAAGATAAAATGATTTAGAGGTGTATTTATAAGTGACGAACTTCCACAAAAACCCTATGTAAATGAGCATGGTATAGTTAACTTCGATAAATCAGAAAACATTGGTACTCATTGGATATGCTATTGGAAACATAACAACGAAAAGTACGTGTTCGATTCTTATGGCGGTATTCCTCCTAAACAACTAGTACAATATCTTGGTACCAAAAACTTATTTTACAATGATGAACGAACACAAGACTTTAATTCAGTTATATGTGGTAATCTTTGTATTAAGGTTTTAAATCTTCTAAATCAAGGGTATTCTTTTAGTGATGTTATGTATATGATTAAAAATTATTAAATATTTTTAAGTTTAAGTGCCTTTATGGTTTGTATCCATAAAAGTTTTGTTTAAGATAAATATGGAAGCTATACACAATTTTTAGATTATTTTGGGAAGCATGGAGATGAACTAGATGCACTAGATAGATATAATTTATATCAGAATTTTGAGTATGTTAGTGAGATAGACTTAAAAGATAGAAACAACGTATATAAAGTTATTGATTTATGGAAAACGTTAATACCTAAATTTTTGTACACGGATGAAGAGTTGAAAAAGTTATGTCCAATAATTATCTTAAAGGAGTTGTTGTCAAATTATAGCTCTAGACCATTAGAATGCAGTAATTGTGCTAGTAACTCATTAACAAAAGGTATGAATAGGTACATTTGTAATGATTGTTCTCTAGAGAGTGGTTGGGTTTACAGTACTAATGAAGAAATAAAAGCTGGTTGTCCAAGAAAACCATGGTATGATACTACAAAACGATTTACGTTACAGTTATCTCGTTTACAAGCTTTACAGGATAGAATTACTTCCAAAGATGTGTTCAAGGTGTAAAATGATGAATTTAGAGATATACCAAAAGATTTAATATCAACAAACATGTTCTAGAAGTACTAAAGAAAAACAAATACATAGAATATTATGATGATGTCTATTTAATACACTATCCCATTACCGATCAAAAACCATTAAAATTACAACATATGGAAGAAACACTTATAAACGAGTTCGAAACTTACACGAGGCCTTTAAAGAACTGTATCCGAAAAGAGTATTGTTTATTAACTTAAAATGTGTATTGTACTATCTGTTGAAAGAGCATGATGTTCATGTTGATATTGATTTTAAACACTCATCTAAACAAATAGAGATGTTAAAGAAATGTTTTGAAAAATTAGGATGGACATTTTCTTTATAATAAATGAGAATGGATATATTTGGCAATGTAAATAGAAAAGGTGATGTTAATATTAGTGAAGAAAAATTAAAATTGTTGGAGAATTTATATGATGTTAGCGTAAGTCAACTTAGGTCAATAGAAGCTCAATTAGAGAACGATAGAAAACGATTTGAAGATGTATTAGAAACGTTACAAGACACATACATAAAGAAAAAAGATTTTCAAAAGATTAGGATGGATAATACTAAAATGATTATGCAGAAAGAAACCGTACCTCTTTTATGTCGATTGAGAGCTAAAAACGTTAAGGAACCAATCTTTAGATTATTTAATCTCTCTAATGGCTACAAATTTCTCTATAATGGTACAATAATGCATATGGAATTAAGTTTGGATAAATACTTTTTAGAAATATTTTTAGGTGATACTTTGATTGAACAGTTACCTTTTAGCTTTAAGAAGAATGATATAATTACAATTAAACCAAATAAAAATTCTGCTAAGGAAGAAGGGCAATTATTGTTTGTTGTAATGTATATAGAAAGAGAGCTTTCCTAAAGACGTTTACTATATAATATATATATATGGATATTTTTGGTACTGTTAAAAGTAGAAAAGGAGAGTCTAGAGAAGTTTTTTTAGATCAAATTACACATCCTTTGTTGATTTAAGAATAAAAGATTGGTTAATGTATCTAATGCTATTGATAAACAAGATGTAACATTAGAACAGCTTGAATCAGTGAAAGAAGAGTTTAATTTATTTACGCGAAAAGAAATTGTAGAATTACCATGTCGATTGGCAGAAGATGATGATGGGAAGCCAGTCTTTTTTGTATATAATCTAGCTGGTGCTTACAAATTTCTTTATAGAGGTAGGATAATGCATATAGAAGCAAGTCTCAATAAATATCTTATAGACCTATTTTTAAATGAGACACTAGTTGAAAGTTTTCCATTACATTTTAATACGTATGATCAGTTAACAATTAGACAATCCAAAGATTCTGAATGGAAAGAAAGTAAATCATTATTGCTTATTATGTATATAGAAAGAGAAGATGATGGAAACAAAATCAAGTGATGATGATAATGTTAAGATTTTAGTATTAGGTAATGATGATGAACATTAATTTTTTCTTGATTTTCTATTCAATAAATAATAATGATAATGTATTGCGTTAAATGTAAGAAATCAACAGATACTAAGGAAGATAACATTAGAATTGAACAAAGAATGGAAGATATCTAAAGAAAGGTATTTGTTCTGTATGCGGTGTTACTAAATCTCAATTCGTTAAAAAGAAAGATTGACTATATGAAGGTAAATGTGTTAGAGAAGACATTATAGAAGAAATTCACAAACCATCTAGAAAAAACTTTGACAGACTAAGTGTGGTTATAAAAGGTATCGATGATCTTTGGCAAGCTGATCTTCTGGAAATGGATAGCGGAGTATTAAAAGGTGTTTCCAAATTAAACAAAGGCTATAAGTATTTGCTAACGATTATAGATATGTTTCCGAAATATGCGTTTGCTGTTCCCGTTAAAGATAAGAGCGGTAAGAATGTTACAAAAGCATTTCAATCCATATTAAGAACGAGAAAACCTAGTAACTTACAAACTGATCAAGGCAAAGAGTTTTACAATAAAGAATTTAAGAAGTTGATGGAGGAAAATAAGATTAATCATTACTCAACCTATAGTGGTAAGAAAGCTTCTGTTGTTGAGAGATTTAATAGAACACTCAAACAAAACATGTGGAAAAGGTTCACAACATAAGGGAATTATAAATGGATAGAGATATTACCAACACTAGTTAGCGAGTATAATAATCGTATGCATAGAACAATTGGTTTAAAGCCTACAGAAGTTAATAAGAAGAATGAGCAAACAATATTGGATAAAGTGTATAAGAAAGAATATAAACGTGTTAAACCCAAATACAAATTAGGTGATTATGTCCGTATAAGTAAATCGAAAGGATTATTTGAGAAACGATATACACCTAATTGGTCAACAGAAGTATTTGTTATTAGCGAAGTTATTCCATCTAATCAACCTACGTATAGAATTAAAGATTTAGAAGAAGAAGATGTGCAAGGTAGAATTTACGAACGAGAACTATTAAAGACGAACCATAAAGATGAATACTTGGTGGAAAAGGTGTTCAGAAAAAAGGTGATAAAGTATATGTAAAGTGGCTAGGATTTGATGATTTACATAATAGCTGGATAGATAAAAGTAATGTTGTAATGTAAATATAAATGTTCTCTTTTATGGAATAATAACCATAAAAGGTTAGTTTGAATGAGATAAGAGTAATGAAACGTAAAACTTGTGTTTAAGCTAAGATGAATGATGAATTCTGTTTACTAGGAACGAAACGTTCCACTTGTGTTTAAGCTAAGATGAATGATGAATTGTGTTTACTAGGAACGAAACGTTCCACTTGTGTGTTGTATTTATTTAAGAGGATGACGTTTATCTAAAGAAACAGATTGTGATCCAGACAAAATGTTGAGGATTGAATCGTTGAAGTTATGTCAAGATGGTGGAAAAGAATTTAAACATTGGTTAAGATTAGTAAAAAGTAAGAAACTACTTGAATATTATGATAAAAAATTAACTGGAGCAGATATGCTCCGGCAAAAATCATCATATTACATAGAACCAAAAGGTATGAATAAAAGTAACGAAATAAAGTTAAAAATAATGATTTTCTATATAATAAATATGAGTACTATAGATAACTCGTATAAATTAAATGATATTTGCTACGAACAGATTAAAGATAACTATTGGTATGGTTTATTTAGTGATTTTAAATTGATTATTGATAAGACAACAGGATACTTCAATGCAACTAAGTTGTGTCATGATGGAGGAAAGAAATTTTGTAAATGGTTAGAAAATAAACAATCCAAAGAGTTAATTTCTTATATAAAGTCATTGCATCGAATTCGTGGGGATGACTTTAAGATTGTCAAAGGCGGTCAATTAGATACTATACGAGGAACATATGTTCCGAAAGAGTTAATACTTGATGTAGCAAGATGGGTTTCACCAGATTTTTATATTAAATGTAATGAAATTATTATTAATTACTTCACTCAAGAATTTAGACAGTATCAACAAGACAATGAAGAGCTACAGACAAGAATAGAAGAGGCTGAACAGTCAATGGAGAGATTAAGGATTCAAAACGAGAGCTTAAAGGAAATAGCAGCACCATTTACAGATGATGTTTCAAAAGATAATTGCCCAATCATATATAAGAAGAACAAACCTAATGATCCTTTCCCTTATTATGCTATCAGATGCCAAAAGAGAAGTCTCTATAAGCCTCTTAATGAAGCAGAAGGAAAATATCCGAATCATGTAATAATATACGAAAAGTTTAGAGATCCTAACAGTATTAAGCTATTCAACCTAATGCAGCAAGAAGTAGATATTCGTAAAGGTAAGGGTAATGAGTTTTGGACATCCTTATCAGAAGATTTGGTTAAAGAAATTGATTGTTTATATGATCAGTTAATATCTGATAATTAAGGTTACGACTTTTATGATATCCATAAAAGGTGATTAGTTAAGCATAAAACAAAACATCTGTTGTTGTAACATCGAATGCTAAATTCAATATACTACTGAGATCTGAATTATTATGGTATCTTCTTATTATAACTCTCCAATCTACGAAATGTCCAAATAAATATATAAACTCTACAGAGAGGTTTTGATAAATTGAAATGTTATACCAATGAACACTATCTTTGAACTCTGCAATAAATCCTTCTGCTAAATTTTGAAACATCGAAATCATTGCCCAATCTACTTTGTCGGCGTAATCTCTTATAAGGTTTTCTGATAATTGCTGGGTCCCACATAAGCGCCGTCAAGAAAGTTTATCTGCATGTTCTCGTATAAAAGCTTTAGAGAGTTTGCTTCCATAAGATATAGCATCAAAATCAACTTTGTTTATAAACTCATTAATAAATTCTTCAGATAGGTTTTGATTAAACGATACTTCTCTCCAATGAACTCTATCTGCAAATTCTCTTATAAAGTCTTCTGATAAGTCTTGTCTTCCCGAAATAATCTCCCAATCAACTTTATCAGCCAATTCTCTTATAAACTCTTCTGATAACTTTTTTCATGAACATATTTCGTTCAAATTAACTATCTGATATTTGCGTATGAAATCTTCTGTAATGTAATCATAGTTATATTCCTCCTCATAATCATCATAACCTATAGATAACCATTGTTCATCAGTCAGTGAATCTAACATCTCATCGGACAAGTCCATAACGTTTGCATAGAGAATGTTTTGTATAAGATACGTTCTTTTCTTTAGTAGCTTTCTTGAACAAATGATCTAACATACCTATGGATATGCTAAAATTTATTTTGTCTTCATCATTATAGCCACCAATATCTAAATGTTTACATACACAATCAAATATAGGTTTGCAAGATAATATTTCCTTAGCACTAGTCATATTCACCTGTTCGTTTTTATTCTTAGATTTTTTAAAATTTATTTCATTTTTGGTTTTCTGTATAATAAATATGGAGAAACATATTGCTTTATTATATGATAGACTTAAACTAATTCATCAAGATCTTAAACTCTTAGCAGCACTACTAGAGAAGCAAGCACTGTTAATAGAGCAGCAAATAATGTTAAAGGAAAAAGAATTATTAATAACACAAAAAAACATCTGATTTGAGTAGTGATGAGTACGAATATGATAGTGATGATTATGGCGATGAGTAAGTTTACAAAAATGATTCAGTCTTAAAATGTGTATATGTAACTTTGATGGACCTTCCCATGAAAGCTCTATAGTAACACATCGAGTAAACATATGTAAGCAATGGCAGATGCGTGCAGATGTTTAAATGACGTGTTAGAAAAAATGAATGAAAATGATTTAAAATTTTTTGGTGAAGATAAAAATTGAAGAGTGATAAAGATTTTCTATATATTAAATAAGATGAGTAATTATAATAAATTTACTGTAATAGAGTTAAGACGACAATGTAAAGAGAAGGGAATCAAAAGATATTCCCGATTACGAAAACATGAACTAATAAACCTTCTTAAACAATATGATAATGAACAAAGCAGAATACAGATTAGAAATATATTCCCATTTAAACAAGAAGTATTTGAAGAACCAAAAGTAAAACCTGAATCAGTACCAATTGATGTAAAGCTGAAAGAAACGACAATGAAATAAAAATTAGAAACATGGAGATTCAAAACAGATTACAAAGAACATGATCCTCTCGAACAATATATCACTTCAACAACGAAGGCTTTAATAAATAGACTAAACATCAGCTTACAAAAACATAGTTCGTTAAAGGTTAATCTCTTAATAAACTGTCAATATAAGAAAGACAAAGAAATTCGAAACTTTTACTTTAACACTAGCTACAAAGAGATATTCCAATCAACCAATCTAAAAGAGTTCATAAATGATGCTAAAGAAATATTAAGAACAAGAATGGATGAGTTCCAAGCTAGAGGTTCTGGATGGACTCTTACAAATATAAACTACATAGAATTAGCTCTTAATTAATATGTACCGTATAAAGGATCATCATACATAGAACTACCAAATGAAATCAAAAGAAAACAGGCTGTTATCAATGTAAAGAACAAAGATGAAAAATGTTTCTTGTATTCAATTGCTTCTGGATTACATCCTGTTGAAAAAGACCCACAACGACCACCAAAGTACAAGCATATTGTTATAGACTTAGAAAAAAATTAAAAGACATCAATTATTCTGTAAAACTAAGTGACATCCCAAAAATTGAAAGACAACTCGATATATCATTTAACGTTTATACATATGATGATGATGGAAAATATATAGTGTACGTTTTATATCATACTAAAAACAAAAAAGACACCCATGTGAATTTATTATATGTAAAAAGGAAAATAAAACACACTATTGTTGGATTAAAAACATAAGCAGCTTAGTAAGTAGTCAAGTAACTAACTGGAGAGCTCGAAAATACTTATGTGATACATGCTTGTTATACTTTTACTCGCAAAGTGCATTAGATAAACACGAAAAAGATTGTTCTACTCACGAAGCTGTTAAGATAGAAATGCCACCAAAAGATACATATGTTGAATTTCAAAACAACCAATATACGATGAAGATACTATTCGTGATTTTTCGCTGATTTTGAATGTCTGTTACATAAGGTTATGGGATGTAAACAATGTTATCCGGAAGATGAATCATATACTAAAAAATATCAGCAGCACAAGCCATCTGGATTCTGTTACTATATTGTAAAAAGTGATAGAAGTAAAACAGATCCTGTTGTGTATAGAGGTAAAGATGCAGCTAAGAAGTTCATAAGAATGTTAAAGAAAGAAGCCAAACAAATTTCGAACATATATAAAGAAAATAACGAATTACCTTTAACACGTAAACAGTTAAAATATTTCAACAAATCCAAATCCTGCTCTTACTGTAAAGTAAAATATACACCAGAAAACCACAAAGTTAAACATCACGACCATATAACAGGAGAGTTTGTAGCTGCATTATGTAACAACTGTAATTTAAAAGTTAAAATGCCTAAGTTTGTACCAGTGATTATACATAACTTATCAGGATATGACTCTCATTTGTTTATAAAAGAACTAGGATGTAATAAAGAACAAATAGAATTAATACCTAATAACGAACAACGTTGCATATCATTCAGTAAAAGAGTTGGAACTATCAAATTAAAATTGTAGATTCATTTAGATTTATGGCATGTAGTTTAGACAAATTATCATCAAACCTAACGAGGGAACAAATGACTCACACACAACACTTCTACCCTAATGAAGAACAATTTAACCTTGTAACAAGAAAAGGTGTTTACCCATACGATTATGTTAGTGATTGGAATAAGTTTAAACAGAGAAAATTACCACCAAAGGAAGCATTCTACAACAAGCTTAACAACACACATATAAGCATGCAAAGAAAGTGTGGAAAACATTTAAAATTAAGAATCTCGGACAATACCATGACCTATATCTAAAAACTGATGTATTGTTATTAGCAGATGTGTTTGAGAACTTTAGAGAAACATGTCTTAAAGTTTATGGTCTTGATCCAGCTTGGTATATGACAGTACCAGGTTTAGCTTGGGATGCGATGTTAAAGATGACAAATATAAACTTAGAGTTACTAACTGATTACGATATGGTACTGATGATAGAGAAAGACATAAGAGGTGGAATTTTGCAATGTAGTAAAAGATATGTAAAAGCGAACAATAAGTATATGGAAGATTACGATGAGAATAAAGAAGATTCTTACTTAATGTACTTGGATGCTAACAACTTGTATGGATGGGCAATGAGTCAATACTTGCCACTTAAGGGATTTAGATGGTTAAGTGAAGACGAAATAAGAAAAACAGATTAGACAAATATACCTGATGATTCTGATACTGGTTATATATTAGAAGTTGATCTTGAATATCCTAAAGAATTACATGACTATCACAAAGACTACCCATTAGCACCTCAAAACATGTGTTCACCTGCTTCAAAACAATCAAAACCCTGTTAACAACCCTATACGATAAGGAAAAATATGTAATTCACCATCGAAACTTAAAACAATGTTTGTCACTTGGATTAAAACTTAAGAAAATTCATCCTGTAATAGAATTTGAACAATCAGATTGGTTAAAGAATTACATAGATTTAAACACGCAGATGAGAACTAGAGCAACAAATGACTTTGAAAAAGACTTTTATAAACTAATAAACAATTCAGTTTTTAGAAAGATTATGGAAAATATTAGAAAGAGATGTTAGATGTTAGAAAGAGATGGAAAATATTAGAAATATTAGATTAGGAAGAGACTTTCATTTTAATGTGATGAAGCCAAAATACCAAGAAAAATTAGAAGTATGTTATACAGATACTGATAGCTATATATATCATATTCAAACAGAAGATGTGTATGAGGACATGAAAAATTATATTGATTATTTCGATACGAGTGATTACTCTAAAGATAACAAATATAAGATACCACAGGTTAATAAGAAAATACTTGGTAAGATTAAAGATGAACTTAAACGAACAATCATAGAAGAATTTGTTGGTTTAAGATCAAAAATGTATTCAATCAGGTTCGAAAAAGACAAATGTTGTAAAAAAGCAAAAGGAGTTAAGAAAAATGTTGTAAGTAAAGAAGTATCATTCAACGATTATAAAGACTGTTTGTTCAACCAAAAACAATATCATAAAAAGATGAATTTAATCAGAAGTTATAAGCATGATTTGTACAGTATAGAAGTAAATAAGTTAGCTTTAAGTTGTGTAGATGATAAAAGATGTATTTTAGAGGATTTTACTCTACCATGAGGACATTATAAGATAGAAGAAATGTAGTTTTAGATGTAAGATTTTAGATTGTAAGTTTTTAGTTCTAAGTTTTTAGATGTACGTTTTTATGATTTTAAATGTCATAAAAGCCTATACACCTACTCAATCTCACTTTGTGCTATCCTTCTGTGTTAAAGTGTACAGTAATGGTCAGTGGCGGATTCGTAATTTTTTGGTAGTTAGGGGTGGAGGGGGAAAAGTGCGCTCGTAGTTTGGTATGCATAGTACTAGTTGAAGCTACTACACATGGAATGCTGAAAGAAAAGTATTGTCTGTTGGATGAAATATTTGACAATGAAATGATAGTTAGTATCGGCCCGTATTATAGAATTGCTAGTTTTCTGCACAATAAATTCTCCATACGTGTGACACCAGATGAAAATCTCTCCGCTATCACCGCAATCATGAAATCTGCAAAAACTTCAGGAAACGAAAACACCTTTGCAGTCTTTATTGAACAGAAGGAATTGCAAAAAGAGAAATTCTGTTTACTTCTATTTCTTCACAGGATCTTGAGGATTTTCCTCGAATGAACGAAAAATATTTAAAAGCAGTGGTAGATCTAGCCCGGCGCCGGGGAGTCCTAGGCCCTCCCAGTTTTTCGAGTGACAAGAATAATTGAACCTCTTATTTATATATTTTGAAAGTTTATGGTAGACTAATGATATACCTTCATAGTCAGAGTTATGGCCGTCCCCTCCCCGTTTTTACCTTCTAGTACCGCCGCTGTTTGAAAGAATTGTTTTGTAGATCCTTTCAATATAAACAGGCAATATGTTATTTGGCTGAAATGTTGGATGAAAGAGGTAATATTAATATGCAGTATGTTAAAGATAATGACAAGATATTGAAAACTACAGTGCATTGAAGACTGCAAATGCTTCATTTAAAACCAAATACAGAAGGTTACAAAAGTGTCATTAGGTATTGTTGCTACTGTACAAATGGATTGCGAACAGTTGGCTTTTGCTCCCATGTTGCAGCCTTATTTATTACCTTAGTTATGGAAGATATTTGTCAAGGATCCCAAAACCAGCACAAATCTTGAGCAAAATATTCGATTACAACATTTGTGTGGCCATAATTTAAAACAGTGACAAGGACTGAAAGTACGTACAATGTTCCTTTCATCCTTATTTGTTTCACACATTAAAATACTTATACTTCTTACATGTAACTTACTTTCCGTTTGCATTATATTTTCGTCTATTTCTTGCATGAAAATACATTTTATCCAAATGTTTCAGTTTTCCACTACTCTACTTCTTATCCCCATCCCCCTTCTTAGGACCTGTGGGAGACACTACAACAAAGCTTGCATTACATTATGGTATTGTTGATGGTTATTCTCTTTCCAGCTTAGGTTATTTCACTTTGATTGGACACTGTAAGTATAGGTAACATTGATTTTTATATGAACACTCACACTGAAACTTCGGGCATCCTCAAATGGTATATTTACGGGGGTCTAATGGCAATTTTAATTTCATATTCATATTCAGGCTGATTGATTCATATGATATAAACACCAATATCAACAGATTCAGTTTGGCTCAAAATGGGAATGGGGACGCCACAGGCCATCAAATGGAGCCGAAGTGAGTTTGGTGCTCTTCAGGTGTGATTTCTCATTCATTTACATAGCAAATATCCTAAAGTTACATTTTGACCATGGCGTAATTATATATATTATAAAGGATTAAGGGAAGCTACTTTTAATTGGGTTAAGTTTGTATGTAAATATATTGTTTGTGTTCTATATTATTTGTATAACGTGACATCAAATTAGCGTCAGGTCATTTGAATAAGACTGCATACATTATTATAACTAGAAGATATTCGTATATGGGAAATCTTAGGAGCAGACAGTACTTGGGAACTTGAAGTTTCGCAGAGTCGACGGAACAGTTAAAAAAAAAGAGAAGAAAGCGAACTTCGAAGCTCAGCCTTTGTTTGAGCAAAGATGCCTGCTTTTAGCAGCGCAAACCAGGCCACTGTTACCATCTCATTTTCAAGAATAGGAACAAATATGAATTGAAGAATAGAAGAAAGAGATAGGGTAACATTTCTAGTCCCTCGTATAAGAGTAGGACACAGTGCGCATACAGACATGAAGTCGGGAGAAGATATTGTCTCCCAAGTACTAGAAATTTTCGCATGTCCACGAGTCGACGAGAAGAATAGATTGTTACTTTTTCTAAAATCCTCCCCTTTTTCGCATCCTACACATCCTAAGCGTGGCTTCACTCAACGAACTCCAGGCTGGCATAATGAGCCTACAAAATTCAAAATTTTCGCAGTCACCACAGCAGTCGACGAAATCTGCTTGTTTATCCCTGTAAATGTCACCCCTGTCGTTTGTACTAGTAGCTTCTGCTTTAATGCTTTATAATAATATGTATAAAACTTTCTAGATGTTTACGTTATATATTTTAATAGTAGATCGTTGATACGTATTAATAAACATATAAAGGCTTGTATCAATGTATATCTGAAGAGTGGTTGCGGTTCTGTTAAGCTGCATGATTGCAGAACATGTACCAAAGTTTTTTTAAGTCCATTGCAGACGTCAACCTGAGGAGAAAGAGGGAAGCTCTACAGGTGTTATATATCCTTTTATAAGGTTGCTATGGTATGACAGTCCTTGAGAGGCTGCATACAAGTTCATTTAAATATATATTTCATTTCTCACATCCATGTCTCACAGCTAAACACTGGGAAAAAACTAAAAGCATTGAAAAACTGAAAGTGTTTACACCCCCATCCCCTTTCAGTCATACAGGTGGAAGTTTGTGAACCTGCCGACAGGTGGCAGCAAAGGATGGGTAGTGACATGCAAATGTACTTGGAAGAAAAATTAATATAATTTGTGTGTTTGTGCAACGTTTTGGAGTACAAAACTGAAAATTAACGGGTAGTGTTGCATACCAGCGGAAAGTTTATTTTATGCTCTGTGTACTGAACATATCCACGCAAAGGTACAGGAATCGTGTGAGAAGCTACGAACAGAAAAGTAAGTCAAAGTATAGAATTGGACCAAAACTAGGTCACGAGCTATAGTGCTCAAGAAGGCAAATACCTACACCCCTCTCATCCATCACTTTTGAAAAGTGGGTGCGTCCGTAGCGAGTCTTTGACCAGACAATGAACTTGTGGTTGCTTAAAACAACGCGGGTCAAAGACTCGGGGTCAGTTGTTAGTTTGCATCGGAAAAGCTCACCTCGAGCTCGTGCAGTTTCGAAGCTCGAACAATTTGTGTCTCGGTTGACAAGTCGTAGGCTCGCGGAAGGAACGAGCAATGTTCTTTCATTAGTGCTCGAACGAGAATTATCGCGAATGAAATTACTTTCATTTTGTGGAAGTGAATAGTTATTATCTACATATATAAATTATCAACGTGACAAACTATGGTGCTCGCTCGCTACGTCTTTCTGTATATAGCATTGCATATCCGTGTATTTCGCATTTATATTTAAATACACAGTGAGAAGAACAGAGTCAAATAGCTTCGTGCTAAATATGCTATACATAGAGCAGCATCGTCACCTATAAATATTAGTACATAGATTATATAAATCATTAGTGCCTCGTGATTTTGGATTTTGTGATTATTTTGTGTGAAACATTCTAAAAGCATTCAATGAATCCCCCTCGGACTCAACTATCACAGAGAGGCAACGCCACGACTAGACGTCAACACCGAGGCTTGTCATGACCGATACCTGATGTTCCCGGACAGAGAGAGAACCAGATGATGAGGACCTTCTGCAATCAGTAGGACAACTACAAATCCAGGAGCATAGAGGAAGTTGACACCCTCCAGAATTTACTGCGACGAACTACATGAGGCCAGACATCTTCCAGGACCGGAAGTGGTCTAAGAACTCAGGACAACGCCAGAGAAGCGTCTGTGAAGAGGAAGCCATCAGAAATGAAAAGAAGAGCGCGCACGAACAGTGAACTCAAATGAGTATAAAAAGGCCTGATCAGAGCTCTTAAATTTAACAGTGTTGAAAATTTAAATATTTTTTTCTTTTCGTTTCGCTTGTGTGAGTGTTCTGTGTAAAGTGTTGAATATTTTATTTCGATCTATGATCACCATTAAAAGGATTAACCACCTAACCTGGAGAGTCTCCTTTGCCAACCACATCAGGACAGCTAAAGGTATGTGCCAAAATCTTAATGTAACATGTTTCTTTACAGGCCGTGAACTATGATTTGGATGACTCCATGAATCTGCTGGACATATTTTAATGTTTATCGTGAGTAATTTTCTTCTCAGATCATGCGTTCCAACCACTGAGGGCCCTAAAACTCAGAGTCTCATTCTAAAGTAAAGTAATTTTTCAAAATTATGTATTAATTTAAAACATTTGCTCTACAGACTGTCATTTAACTCTTTCGGCCTTCAGTCTTTAATTGTATGCAGGGTCCATTTAATTTAATCCCCACTTTGCATATATGAGTGTGACCTAGTCTCCCACATTAGCATTCCACTGTTTCACTTCACGTACATCATACTCTCAACCCCCCATTCACAGTATCCGTGATACAATTTTTGGAAAAAATATGTGATTGTAGTGTTAAAGTGACATCTAAAATTATTTTTTTCATAATTGTGCTCGCAGACCATCATAGGTCAAAAGGGGCTCAAAAATTGAATAGAATTTTTTGAGAGGGGAAATGGCCAGGGGAGTTTTTTCAAAGCCCTTGTATACACCTATGCATACATCCAAGTTTGAACAAAATCGATTGTCATTCTTGAGAAATAAATTAATCCCACTTTTTCGATTTTGCGCCATTTCTCATGTACCAATGAGAGTTGAGGTTTGAAATGTGAGGGATTAATGTATCTTGGGTGTACCTATATCTCACCCACCTGTCGTCCCAAGATTCACCTGGTTCCATTTCACTATACTTATCCACCCACGCCCTTTATGCTTAAAAATAAACTTGAATCCTTATTTTTGTGGACTATCTGGCAAGGCACCTTTCTTCGTTTGAAACGTACAGATTTATATTTGCAATGTTCTCAGGGTGATCTAGGCCTTATTAATATTCGCAAGAAATGCCAAGTACTTTAAATGTTGGACTTCATCCACCTCATTCTTTTACTTTTCATCACTCGATACTATTCGGTTGCGGTGGTACTTCCTATCTGGAATCTTCTGTTACTAGTTGTTGTTACCTTCTGTTACTATCTGCAATCTTCTTTGATGTTTGTGTCGCAAACCCTCTGCCTTTTTCCTATCGCAATTATCGTCTCATTATGGTTTGGTTGTTTTTGGCCATCTTACCTGCAACCTGAGAATCCACTTTTATCAACACTATCGGATATCTGTCCTTTATATCTCACGATTTTGATTCGATATTGGATATATTCAGGATTTATCTTTTCCGGGGGGTTTCTCCCCTGTACAACATCGTTACCACGAATTACTTAGTTCTGTGCTGAATACTTCTCAGCTCTGGATTTCTTACTTGTTTTCTCAGTATTAGTGAAGTCAGATGATTTTGCATGACCTTTACCATCCCCCTCATATGCAGATTGAATGGTATAAAATTATCCACCCTTTAGTTCCTCTCATTGAACGCCTTCATAAGGTACACGTATGTCCAAAATGATTGTCGCATATCTATAACTGTCTTCTTGTAAGAATATAATTTGATAATGATTTTGCAGGGTACTTTTAATACTGATACTATGTGTATAATTGGGAAATGTATATTTGTGGTAAATTTCATAGGAAAAGAATTATAAAGACGAAAATTAGAATGAGTAAAACAAAATGTTGCTAAATGGACAAGAAAGTTTTGTATTCGTTTTAGTGTTCTTATTTACTGCTCTTTTGACATTAAATTTGCCACATACATGTCTTTGCTGATTATAGACATACTAACATTTATAAGAAATACCGGGCGTATTTGTTATCAAATTATATTCCTACAATATATTTATAGACATGCGACAATAATTTTGAACATGAGTGTACATTCCATTCCTGACACACATTGTAAGTCGTGTGGCCATATTGATACTCTAGTACATCGATACGCTTTATTTTCGGTGGTACTTTCAATCTGGAATCTTCTGTTACGATTTCAGAATTCATATGAAATGGTGGAATGAAGAAAATGATAGGAATCGGGAGAATTCCGGGAAAATTCACGCACATGGTGTTTGTACATCACAATGCTCACTTGGTGCGAGCTAGAGTCTAACCAATGACCCACGCACCAGAGATAAACACTTTACAATTGAGCAACCGTGGCTGCTGGAAAACAGTAAAAAGAATCACGCGATATTTAGAACAACATTTTGCATTAAGAAAACCTTCACATCATTCTATGATAGGCGATCTTTGCTACCGTGCAGGTTACAGAGAAGCTAGGGAATGTTTTATAGATCATAAACGCCATATGGATAACCACCGTGGAAATCACTGTTACGCATGGAGCTGTTAACGAATTGATTCCATTAACGAATTCGGCCAAGATAACTGCTCCAGCAGCTGTCTATTACACAGAAATAGAATTCGAATCTTTGGTTTCGTTCAAGAGATATCGATCGATTAGAGTAACGGAGAACGTACTAATAGTACAATCTTATGAGTCCCATTAGGTAATCCTAATAATTGTTGGATATTGAAAACGAATATTCGCATATTGGAATAACAGCAGAAGTATTATTTGCAAAGCATTCCTCTTCCACTTTCCCCGCAAAGCAAAAAAAAAAAGTCCTAAAATCTTGATAATAGAGCTGAAAATCATGTTACTAATTTATGCCATGTCTAGTTTTGTTTATATTACTTACAATTTCATAAGACATTTTTGATCATACATCAATAATTAGCACTTATTTGTAAGTTTATACTTAAAAAGGGTAGTATCCTTCTAACATGGAACTTACCAAAGTATTTTAATCTGTTATCAGAATCTATTAAAGATTTTTCAGTTCTCGATGTGAATAAATCAGAAATACACGAACATCCATTAAGTGAAGAATCCCCTAGGTAAAAGTGTCACCACCTTTACCTTATATCACTAAGGGTTCACCTCTATTACTTAACCCTCGGGAGACACACTGGGGTGTTTAACAACCCGAAACATTTTTGTTTATTTGTTACTTGTTTAGCGAAAGAGAAATTTTCATTCCTTTGTAAATTCAGTTGGTATCATTGCCTGCAACCACTGATCTTCGACATTGTTTGTCGTGCTTTCATGGAGTGAAGAGTTTCTGTTTTTAAGCTCCTGTTTGTAACACCCCAGAGTTGGCATTTATGAAGTGTGTCTCCTAAGGGTTAAATATCATCACAGGCAAAATTTCTGTACTTCAAAGGTAGACTATGCTAAGTCACTTTTTGGTCGAAATTGAGTTAGAATACTTTTCTTAATAACTCAAGTATGTTCTTGCTAGTGGTGTAATAATGTAAGAATATTTCTATCAATATAGAAAATGACATCTTTGCAATTAGTATAAGTTAGTAGCTGAGTTACATAGAGATAAACTATGCTAAATACACTTATAATATTTCCCAATACCTTTATTTGAGAACATTATATTTCCAGTCAGACTTCAAATGATTTACTTCCTCAATGGTCGTAATATACTTTTCGATTTTCATTTGAAAATTATGGATTTTCGATTACACAAATTTATGAAAGCACTAAACAAAAAACGCACTGATTAATGTAGGATGAAAAGGAGGCTCGAAAAGGTGGTAATGAATTGGTTTCTGGATGATACAAGTGGGCAGAAAATGAACCTTCTAACAATGAAGTTGCAATACTAACACTATGGTCTGACAATTGCAGTCATCAAAACCACAACATGGCTGGTAGTGTATTTTTACACTTAAAAAAGAATTCCGTTATTCGAACAGCGGTATATTGTATATACCAATATATGGTATCCTTGTGTTTACTACAGAAATCAGAACCGAGTGTAAGTTATCCATATCCTATACGTGTACTGCCCTTACATGTTAAATCATGCCGTTGCAGGATGTCTGACATCTAACTGTCTTCTGGATGTTACATACGTCAGCTATATGTTACATAAGTCTATCTGTATGTTAGATCCTGACCGCCAATATACAGTTTTTTTTTCCGACACTTAGTTTTTAATATACATCTAGTTCTAAGACATGTGCTTATTTTCCTAATATTACTATTGATACTATCTTGTTAATTCTTTCCTCTGACAAGATCCTTACAAACAAAATTTTATACACAATAAAAATTAGCAAACTTTACTTTATAAAAATTTCACAGCTAAGAAATGGTATGTACTCATCTCATTTTATTACGAAAAAATGTAATAAGCTTACATAATATGAATCAATTTTCTTAACAGTATTCCCCTTGACTTGTGAAGCTCTTATTTCAACATTGATTCCACAATTGAAAGTACTTTTATTCCATGGTTGGAAGCACTTCTGGAAGGGTCTTCAACTACGCCGTCTCCACTCTCTCAATGTCAGAAATAGTGTTAAAATGTCTTCTTTCTAGCACGGTTTTTATTTTTAGAAAGAGCCAGAAGTCGCATGGTGCTATATCCGGCGTGTGCGCCAGATGTGGTTAGACAGAAATATATTTTTTTCGGCCAGACACTTGCGGATCAAAAGCGAGGTGTGGAGAACGAATTTCGTACTCATTCTTCTCATTTGCAAATCGGCGGCTAAAATAATTTACAGTTACCTGTACGAGATGTTTAGTTATTTGGAAAGCTTTTGAATAGCCATTCGCATGTTTGAACGAATCATTTCTGGCTCTTTTTGAACATTTTTGTCTGTTTTTGACGTCGAAAGCAGTGTGACCACTCAGGAAAAATATTTCGTACTAACCTATGCAGAAAAATAGTACTAGATCTGGAGAAAAAGTACTAAAATTTTATCTACTCCCGTCTCACCCTATTTATGACATTTTTACGATATTAATATTTTATTAGAAGGTTTCCGGCAGCTCCCTCTGCCCTATGGGTAGGAAAGTGACCCCCACTTTCTTGAAAAAACAAAAACTTTAAATTTTTTTGGTTAAATTTCGACGCGAACAGAGGAGAAGAAAAGTACTAGATTTATTGGTGAACGTACTAGAACACTAAAATATTATTAAAGGTACTAGATCTAGTACGAAAGTACTAGCAGTGGTCACACTGGTCGATAGATGTCCCGATCGTTGCTCTTCAACTGACTCATTGGCTCTTTTGAATTGAGTATACCACTTTCTAAACACTCTTCAATGTCACCACTTCATCGCCATACACTGATTTTAACATTTCGTAAGTTTCTTTGGCACATTTTTGCAGCTTGAAACAATTCTTGATGTTGGCACGCGACATTAACACGCCCTCAGTGTTCTGCTTCTGGAAGCCTACTGAGATGTCACAGAGTGTTGCCAACAAGTTGATGCAAAAAGTCGCTAAATGAAGCATGAACTTTATATAGATAGATAGATAGATAGATAGATAGATAGATAGATAGATAGATAGATAGATAGATAGATAGATAGATAGATAGATATAGGGTGTCCCAAAAGTAATGGCGAAAAATGAAACCATAGATCCCTGGCATCGAAAGAAGAAGAAATGTTTATATAACATATAGTCCGGAAATGGACCGGAGCGGAGCTAGACACCTTCGATTGTGGGGGAGGGTTCAGAAAGACAACGACTCATATCAGCTTGATATGTTAAACACATGTTACGTAACTGGACCAGAGATTCTCCGTACGTCATTTAGGGATTCACCGAATATCTGAAACCATACAGGAAAAAGTTGTTATCCGTGGCACGATTTTACGCACATGTACAATGGAAGTCAAGGCAAAGATAACAGCATGGTTGCATGATCTCATGGGGAAATGGGAAGTGGTACACCAGATAGAAACTTGCAGAAAGAGAGGGTAGAAAGAAGGACATGTGTAACTAGTCGTGTCATGTAAAGAAATAACGGGCAGAATCAACAAAGACGTACTGTATTTGTAACGTAATATCTTACACAGAATAGCACTATAAACTATTAGGTCATATGTGCTAACAATAAACGTGCCTACAGAAGATGTTCAAAGTACTGTCCTCCCACATCTATGCAACGTGCTAATCGTGACTTTCGAATGCATTCCATCAGTCCCGGTGTTCCGTAACTGTTTTGTAAATTGTCAAGTTCCTTTCCCTAAGTGTGAAGTTGCTTTCTCCTCACATTCGAAACTCTCTGGCTCTGCCCCTGTCCACTTCCGGATTATATCTCACTTAAACTTTTTTTTTCTTGTTTGTTAGGAATCTGTGGTTTCATTTTCACCATTACTTTTGGGACACCTTATATATATATATATATATATATATATATATATATATATGTGTGTGTGTGTGTGTGTGTGTGTGTGTGTGTGTGTGTGTGTGTGTAATATGTGATCAATTCAAGTCGTAATCCTATCTACGCTATAAAAACGTAATTGCAAAACCATATGTAAAGAAGAATAATTTCATTTTGAGTACAATTTAGTAGACATTTATCTTTTTACTTTATCAATACTTTATTATTTTCAAACTGAGTTTAGAAAAGCGAACAAAAGTAAAAGTCTACAAAGAAAAACAGTTTTACATCCACTTCGCTTTTACTTAAGCTTCTACAGATAATAAGCTTGCTATTGATATTCGTGCCTTTAAACGTAAGCTTTGCAAACTAAAGGTCATTAAAGGCTAGAGTTGGTCTACGTTAAAGGGTAAGAGATAATAGCAATCCAAGCGAGATTCTGGAGATTAATGCTATTAGATACTTTCCCAGGTTGTCGACGCTTCCGCTAATTCAAATAAGTAAAAGGAAAACAACTCAGGTGCGCCCTCGGAAAATATGCGAAACATACTTCGGCCTCGTCCCCGTCGCCCTCTTACGGAAGAACCGTCTCTTATCTTAGGGAAAAGAAGTGAATGGCCCCAACTGTGTTATCAATTTGTCATTCAGTCGTTTGATGTTGACGAGTGAAGATCGTAGTCTACTTATGATGACTAACAAGACAGAGCACAACGAAATCTGTGAAATAATTCACTGTGGCAACGCTTCCGCATCCAACAATTGATACATCTGGATCGCAGCAACTTGTCCCTCCTCTTTCGAGGGAGGTGCGGGGAAACACATCGACAGCAGCGCCAGAAGGGGCACAGTTGAAATAGAAAGTCTTTAGTACTCAATTACAGGACAAGTTGTTCGCAGCAGAAAAGTCGCTAGATTTGTAAGTACGTCGCTAAATTGACATTTAAAAATCATCAAAAAAATTAGCTAATCGGAAAAATGATTTTTTGTCGCTATCCTGGAAGTTGAAACCCCTAGATTTAGCGACTTTTCCCCCAAATCGGCAACACTGTGTCACAACTCGTTCAAACTCGACACTGACTGTGTCAAAGGTTCTGGCTATCGGGCTTATGGATTGAAATGAATAGAACTTCTATACATGGCGCTGTGCAGGTATATTCACCGTATTTTTTTTATTACACCCCGTATATGTGATTAAATTTTGAGCAAAGATTTGACGAGTTACCAAAGCCGTTAAGATAAAATGATTGTCCTTGCATTGCAGTGTTCTTCTAAGATACACATAACACAGTCTATAAGTATAGGCTTATATAAAACATAAATAGTTATCTTATGTAAAAAATAACGTAATTTGTATAACTATTATGTTATTTAATTTTTTCTTGAGTTCTTAATAACCTTCAAATTACTAGTGTGATCATTCTGTGTGGCATAATGTAGTAGGTTGTGCTGAAGAATATGTGCTTATCTTCATAATACAAGACAACCGTCCTTGTTTGTCAACCTATGCATCACAGTAACTCCTAATAGTAATAATAATAAATGTCGCCACCTCCACTGTCGTTCGCTATTCAATTATTTATATCAACATAAAGTTCTGTATAATGAAATCCTTGAGTAATTGCATAAATATTGTACGGAGTTTCGGGTAATTGGCGAATAAACTACAAGAGTGTTAAATGTGAAAACTACACATTTTAATTAGGCATGATTTTAACTTAAACTGTACAACAGGACAAGGGTTCGCGGGAAACAACCAGTCGTTTTTAATATAATTCGTAATACTATGATTTTGTGACATTTTTTTGTTTCACCACATTGTTACAGTAGCTAGCGATTCTAAGCAGTAATATCGCAAAAAAAAAAAAAAAAAAAAAAAACTGTAGCAATATATTTGCCAAAATCATATTGCTGTATCCATTCCGCTTATTGTTCTTATTTCCAGCATCGATGACTCTAAGAGATGAGACAAAATGATATCTTCCAGTTTAACGTCTCACGATTATGTTCTTTAGACTATGGGAGACGGATGATTAACCATGTCGGTCCCGGTGTCCCCCACAAGGGACATAAAATATGACGACATTATTATTGCTTTACAACTTTAAAACTTTAAAACAACTTTAAAACAACTTCAGTCTGCCAACATTGAAAACTGTTTACAAGGGATACTCATAGATGGACCATCCCTTGTAAACAGTTTTCAATGTTGCCAGTCGGATTTTAAAGTTGTAAAACAATAATAATGTCGTAATATTGTATGTCCCCTGTGGGGGACGCCAGGACCGACATGGTTAAGCAAGTAAATGATTGTGGAAGAATTAGTGGAATGATAATGTGGGGGAAACGCGAGCATCCCGAGCAAACCCACGAATAAGATGTTGTTCGCCATAAACTTACTTGGCCGGGGATCGAATCAGGGCCCTATGAACCAGAGGTAAACGCTCTACCATTGAGATACCGTGTCTTCCCGGTGACTCTAAGAAATAATGTTGGACACGACTTAAGAAGAGACGAGAACTAAGATTTACTTGTCTCGTTTCATTTTGTAAAATTATGTACAAAATATAAGCCCTTTTTTTATTATTATTTTCATCTAGAACGAAGTGATCAGAATCCTGCTGCGTCACAAGAGATTCACGAAAGGTGTGATATAACGATATTTAAATTATATGTATTATAAGAGTGTATTGTGTAATGACTTGCGTATCTTTAAACGTTCATAAATGTCCTTCACTGTGTTCGTACAATCACTTTATCTATTTATACTATGAACCACATAATACCTAAAATTCTGTTTGAGATCTAACAAGATTTGGGTGAAGTAATGCTTTCCACTCGTAAATTTGTCGTTTCGTCTCGAATATAAAAATCTACTCTTAATTTATGGGCTATACTACTAGGAAATAATATAAAACCAAAGAAAGTATAGCATTACCTAAATACTTTAATAAAAAAAAAAAAACATTCTATTATATACATCTATTCTGATTTCTCATTCCATTTCCACCATTGGTGACTAAGAAATATTACGAAAACAGAAAGCGTATAGCATTGCCTGCAATACCGTAAACTTTACCACGTTGACATTTATTCTGCTTTCTTTCATTATTGATGACTGTAAGAAATAATACGAAAACAAAGGAAATATAGCATAACATGCAATTCTGTAGACGAGAGCATATTGCCACATTTATCTCGCTGTCTCACCTTGATTTCCATTATCCAAATAAGTTCTTTATTTCCTTCCTCTTTATTTAAAAGCCCTACAGTATTTTTTATTAGCATAAAATGACTGATCAGTAGTAATATATTATTGAAAGACCACTTAAAGAAAACCCATCAAGATTTTATTTCATCTACATTTCCAAAGAATCACGATAACGGAAACATCTCTGAGTAGGGCACTTGATCGAGTATCCTTTTGCCTAAACCTCCAACCAATTTGGCAAGAGCTTCATTAACTGATGGTCGCATTTCAAGAAATACATCTTCGAAATTTTTGTTCATAAAGTTGTTCATTGCATCACCTGCAGAGAGATAAATAGGAAGGCAATTAGTTACTATAAGTAATTATCAATGAAATGCGTACATACTGTACTTCAATAGTAGCTATAAATACCCCTTTTAAAGTCTAAATTTAAGTGCGGACACTATGTGTGATACTGTGTTGTCTTTAAAGATATTAGTAGTCGTATGGTTGCTAAGGCCACCACATGACATTTAAGAAAGTTATATAAGTTACAGAGCCACAGCGTTTATAGGACTATGGGGTTTTGAATTCTCCCTACATTCCCGGACTTAGTACTCCTTGTTTTCTGCCTGTAGAAAGTTATATATGACATGATATACCGTAGAAAACATTGGTTGAATTATGAGAAGAAATCGTACATAGTGTAAGTAATTCTTATAGACACTGTATTTAATGTTGATTGGTTATGTTGGAGTTAACACCCATTGTGATCACCAAGATTATATGAGACATGGACTTATATTCTTCATCACGATAGTAATAGTTTATCGAAATCAGAAAGGTCTATACGCTAATGTTGAAGACGCAGGGCACCTATTGTGATTGCAGGATCTAAACATGACAAACAACTCTCCTTTGATGTCTATACAAATTTAGTAGTAAAGTTATTTTTTTTTTTAAGCACGGCTATTTTACATAACAGATGAGTAAAAAGTTTCTGCACAACACGAAAATATAAACTAACAATCAGTTATATCACCTTTATTTCTCAAACTTATTATACGAAGATGAGCTTATCTAGTGTACAAGAATATACAATTACAAAATATAAAAGGAGCACCATCCTCGATTTGTCGAAGTTTCTCTCGGACATTCTCCATCATTTTCTGGATTTCTTTGACATCTATTGTTTTGACATTTTGCCAGAAATGATGCTTCAATTCCAATGCCAGATACGAAGCATTCAGATTTAACCTCCTAACCATTCGTGTGAACCATACGAGCTAACATACTTAGAATAAAGTCAGGCCATTGCAATAGACCTGGCTTTGGGTACGTTTGAATGGTTGGCCTCAGTTGGAACAACATATATGCTACGGTTCGTCATCCAGTCGAGTGTTTTTTTTTCGCATAGTGACCCCTCGCAACGTCGGGCCAGAAGAAAATTGTGTCACCCTCGTGTTAGTCTTTTTTGAATGAATTATTTTTTTTTTTTCAAGTAATTACTTATGTACTTCTCGTCAGTGAAACCCTTATTGATCCAATGTAAGATTCTGAAATATCCTTTGATGAAATTGGTACCTAGACGGAGACGCTTTTGGATTCTTTCCGTGGGCTTTCATCTGATGCCAATGCAGCACTAGTAATATAAAATCCTTGCAAGTTATACCCTGTAAATCACCAGTAGTACTCGTCGTCTATAATGACGGTCTCTTCACTGTTCTCAAGCTTCTGTCGCAGTTTGTGGCACTTTTTAGATAACTATTCCAGTTGTTTGTCTCTATACTTAGATACTTTTAGTCGCTTAGAACATTGGAGACCCATAGTTTTCAGATTGTATCGTATACAGCCTTGGTCGTATATTGAAAACTTACCTGCTAAACACTTTTTGGTAACTCTGGCCTTGTTATCAATGATTTTCTTCAGTTTCTGTAACTCCTTCTCGCCCAATTTGCGCGGGCAACGTTCTCTCGGCTTATCTTCCACCGGCAGACCTTCTTCACAAAGGTTGATGATAGAATAAATTGCATCGATAGCTCTACTGAAAATGTTTTACCACATCCACCTTCTTTATAGATAAAAGAAGATCATATATACGCTGCCGAAACAGTACTCTTTGAGACTTAACCAAGTTCATATTTGTTACAGGTCCTATGTCTTTCAACTATACATTGACATACGTTTCTTTTCGTTACTAAACAACTACGCTATCTTTTACTCTGATCCAGATATGATTATCTTGAAAGTTGTGCAGAACCATTTTACTTACCAGTTATTGATGTATATACATATTTGGGGTTAAGTCTCTGAATTTACCAAATCATTACAGCGTAACTATAAGATACTGATTTGAGACTAGTAGGCACGGTTTCATTCCTACCAACAAATATCCAAAATTAGAATTCGTGTTAAGAATCTGTGATTTGGAGTAGTTTCTTCAAGGGTACCGGTATTTTGTTTTTTATATTTTTTGATTCATGGAAAAAAAATTCGAAGAGTAACAGATCATAAACGATCACTCTTCATATCTATTTTTCAATCTGTATCTTCGTAAAAGCAGCAAATGGATATAGTCACACAGCCAAAATGAATTCCAGAGGTTTTATCAGAGTGCAAAGATTTAGTCAACTTAGAGCCTATTTAAATTAGAAAATATCTATGTCGTTTCACAAGGAGATAACGGTTTTCGGCAAAGGATTGGATTTAAAATTATTATTATTATGATTATTAAATATTCTGCCTGTCAAAAGATCCTGGGACTCACAGAAGATTCCCTTCCTCTTAGATTAGGGTCTGGAAATGTTTCTTCATATTTTCCGATGTTCATGATCCTCCTTTAACTTGCAATATTTTTTTCTATTTTTCAAATTATGGATAAGTTGTGTGCTTCTTCTTCCTACTCCTTAGTTTCCATCCGTCTTAAGCTTTATGATAGCACAAAATGTATCCAACCCAACAAGACTCTCTACAAAGGATCCTGGATAACAGAATTCTCTTCTACTCGTTTTAAAACATCTTCGTTTGTTACTCTATCTGTTCATTTTATCTTCTCCATCTTCCTCCAACATCACATTTCGAAGTTCTCTTAGTATATCTTCTCTATTTCCATAATATCCAAGTCTCTGAACATACAATTACATGCTCCATATGTATCACTTGACCAGTTTCTCACTTAGTCCAATGTTAAGCCTGGTAGTCAGGAGATATTTTCTTATTGAATGCCCCTTTTGCTACAGCAATTCTTGACCTGATTTCTTTGATGCTGTAAGCGTCTCAAAATGCTTCCCAAATATTTGAAATGATTGGCCTCTTCAAGCTCTCTTTATTCTACATTGATTCTAAACGGCTTGCCTCCAGTGTATATTCTCAAATCTTCCGACTTTTCGATGTTGAGTTCCATTCTACATTGTTTTCTAGCATCAACTTTTCTATTCATCATCATCTGCACTTCTTTCTTGGTTTTAGCTGTAATAACCATGTCCTCCGCATACATCACCTTGTTGATGGTCTGTCATCGAATCTTGAAAAATCTAACATGATAATAATTTGTACTCCATGAATATAAAAAACTTGTAATGAAGGCGTATTATCTTTACAGACTTTTGCAGATATTAAAAATAATGTATTATTTTAAGTCCCATGTTATTTGTGTTAAAAATTTAAGGTAATCATGGTGATAAGAAGCTTTCGTATAAGAAAAATTTAGGTTTCCACGTAATTGCTGATCAAATACAAATCATCTGTAAGCACACAAGTGATGGGGCCGTATTCCGGACTAATGAATTCATACTGTTAGAAATACATACTTAAATGAACTTAAAAAGATGTTTCAGAACTGCAATTTGAGTTTTATTGCGTTAATTTTGAGATTATACTTGTGGCATCAGATGGAAAATCGATTGTTTATGTCTTAGAGTGGATAATATATTGCATGGATTTGGCAAGACCGAGAATAGTCGTGGTTAGCAGTATGCTGAAACAGATTAACATTTTTAGATTACTGGAGAAGTTTAGAAAGGAAAAGGGAAATTTAAGTAATGGTGATAGCGCCGATCTCAGTGACACCGAACATAATGGGGCGTTTACACTTAGTCGATTTGCGTTCGATTCAGTTGAATTGACGTCACTTTCAACTTAATCGACCGTGTAAACAGGACTTCAACTTAATCGCTTGTTGATCGAAGGCGACTAATCGACTGGCAACTGAATTAAAAGACGTTCTATTTTCTGTGGTTGAAATAATTGAACACATTCATCAATCTGATTCGGCCTAGTTGCTTCGATTTAGTGGCAAATGCAGCGAGTCGATTTAGTCGTGCGACTAAATCGACTAAGTGTAAACGCCCCATAAGAAAGATGAAATGTTATTAATGATCATGGTGGAATGTGAGACAGTCCGTTGATAATGAACATTGGTGTATGTTGAAAATATAAGCAACTGCAGGTTTAAGCTAGGTAAGTTTATAAATTAGAGCAAAGTGACATATACAGTAGGCTACATACTTGTTTGCCAGTGCCTTTACTAGATTTAATAATGTGGGACAAAATTTCTGAAGAACATTGAAGTGATTTGTTATAAAAGTTATCAGACGACGAGGTTTATCATTAGTGATCTAAAACTTATTTGATGACTTATTTTACTAAGGGGTTTCAGTAAATGAATGATATTGTTTGATAAGGATGTGTTAACTTTCTTTAGTGTATTAGTCTATAAGAATAGATGACAGACTCAAATTTGTTTGTTATGGAGGACGTAAGTGACTTGAATATTTTTCAATATAATTGGAAGAAGCCTATACGTAGTATAAAGGTCTAGATGGCTGCTCCAATAATAAGCAAGGCAACAGGACATCATTTAATATGGTGACAAGTAATCCTATTGTAATCTGGTGCAATGTTCCTTTATTTTTCTTTATCGAAAGGATAATGTCCTCTGTAATCTGACTCCACTAAACTTCTTTTATATAAATCTCTTTCGATAGCACAGTATAATAAAAGCTCGCATGGACGGGTTAATACGTTTGTATGTTAAATTATTGCTCATTAATATATTGAAAAAGTATATTTTGGAGTTAGCCATTACAATTGTTGCAATGTTGCACGTACGTCTTAATACTAGGATCGTACCTCTCCAACTAACTTATTGAACCAACTTTTCACACTCAGTGTATCCAACTACAATGTAATACCACCGATTCAATTCTCTTTTTTTTCTTTCTTATACATACAAAATAATTCAACTGATCTTTACAAAATATTAAACACTACACAGGAGTTGTGTGACATTTCCGTTGAGCATCAGAACGATACATTGAGTGAATGAGTTTTGTTGAACTTTGAGTTTTGCTGCATATATATGACTTAGTGATAAATGGCTACAAATAGGCATTCAAACTACAAGGAAACCAAGTCCAGTTGCCAAATTTTTGAAAAGAGAAACAAAATTTTCAAACAGTAAATGGTACGTTGAATTATCTGAAAACGTTAACACTGATTTTTTTACATTATATGAATTAATTACAATATTTGAATATAAATTTTTTATACTCTGAAAGAAGCTTTAAATAAATATCTTAAACAGAAAGTAATTGCAAACTGACTCAAACTGTGGACTTCATTGCCTTGCGCATTTAATCTGCAATTGACAGGATTTTTTTACTCTAGTTAAAAAGATTGTTTATTTATGTAATGGACTAAGATTTAATTTCTGTTTAAATAAAACAATGTCCAAAGTTGATATATATATAACTGCAAGTGATCCAGTTTGTACTCTTTATTCTACATTGATTCTAAACGGCTTGCCTCCAGTGTATATTCTCAAATGTTCCGACTTTTCGATGTTGAGTTCCATTCTACATTGTTTTCTAGCATCAACTTTTCTATTCATCATCATCTGCACTTCTTTCTTGGTACGTTGCCAGTGCCTTTACTAAATAAAGCCAGTTTAGTATATATCAATAGGTGACATCGAACTCAACAAAATAATATTCTTTGCATGTAATTTAAAATGTACTCATACCTTTAATAAAGATTTCACTAACCTAGTTGCTTGTTTCCATTAAATAGATTATCAAAGCGAACAACGCCACCTTTTGGATAAATATTAAAAATGAACTTTTCCAAATTCATGTATGTTTTTCCGTTCCTTTCAAGAGGACTTCCGTACACGCCAACATAGATATCATTGTCAACTGTGAAGGAAAAAAATATATATATCAATATTGTATTTACGTAGGATAAGTTTCCGCTGGTTATTATAAAATACGTATTACAATTATTGCATATTAACATTACGAGATATAATCTACAATTGCGGTTACCTTTTCATTATCTTAGATCGAATAACATTATACATCTAAACTCGCCAATAACAAGAATTACTAAAAAGTATAACATTTTAATGAAAAACGGTCGTGATGTTGATTTTGCGATGAACATTGCATAGTTCACAAATAAATCTAAAAGATATATTAATAAGTGACACAAAGTTTCTATAAACAATGTTGAAAAATTGATTTCTAATGAAAAACATACACCATGCAATTGTGTAGTTTATGAATATAGTATAACATAAAATAAATATGCAGTGATATACAGATAAAGCTACGGATAACACTTTATTTATGTAGTGTGCATCTATAATAAGACGTTCTGTTTGTCTTCTTTATTGTATTATGTGGTGACGTAACTATAATACAAAATGTATCATTTTTTTTGCGTATTTTCCCTTTAGTTGTGTTATTCGTGCTTTGCATTTCATTGTACTTTGTAATACATACTAGAACAAAGTTACATTTAATTGTTAGACCCAGTGTTTCTTTCAGAAAAATGTTCCGAGAAGCACACTTAGTATTCCGGGGGTCATATTATTAGTAATAATCTATTTATTATTATAAACGATTTTTTTGTTTTCTCCGGGCACTCCCAAACCTTCGGAGGGGGCCAATGCCCCCCAAAACATGTCTGGAAGAAAAATATGCCAGACGTATTGCAAAAGGAACAATACGTTTCTGATAGGTAATGATAAATAAATAAATAAATACAATCAATTACTGCAATTTATAGACGTAACTATTCGTTTAAGAAATAATAAGAACTAATTTTGTGTTTATCGCACAATAATATTTATGTCTAAATATGATGATGTTTTGTACGTAGTAATTAATTTTTAAAAATATACAAGTCTGCAGGTAGAATTAATAACCTAGGTATCCATATCCAGATATGAACTGAAATTGAAATACAGGGTAAGGCATAAGTCGGTTAACATCCCTGTAACAAGCGAACGTGTTGGAATTCACACTTGGTGCATGGTATATGTTGTTCGGGTGGGCAATGAACCATATTACACAAAATGTTTGCTATGGCGGCTATCTTAGAAGCCACTATATTGCATCCAACTTTGAATTTTTAAATGGGAAGGGGGGGGCATGTGGAGTATCATTTGACATGAGCTCGATCTCAGAGAAACAGTAGTGCAGTCCATTTTCACCTACCGTTATTGGTTAACAAGTTATTTCGTCACAAAGGGTGATAATTTGGCTTTACAGCATGTTTTCTCTGTTGTTGCAGGTGATATTAGATGTCAAGATGTCACTGATGCACTAATACAGGGGGAGTATCAGTCGGGTAACACCCTCTAGCACACGAACGGCTTGGCGTTCACACTAGGTTCATGCTGTATGTTGTTCGCGGGGGAGGGGAGGAAAGGGCTAATTGGAAATAGCAATTACTAAACAAGTATGAAAGGAAATAGTGATACATTTTATATTTTGTTCTATTATCAGTACTGATGGAAAGAAGTCTTAAATACATTAAAAAACAGAAGCAAGTAGCTAAATAATTAGAGCTTTTTAAAACTGTTTGCAACATACGTGTATTTTGCTGGTAATCTTGATGAAAAGGGAGTCGTCAATATTCTAAGCTATTTTCATTATGTCACTTTTCACAAATTTATTATCGCAAATTTTACTCAAACTGCATTCTGTTAAGAGAAATTGTACAGTACACCAAGTCTAAAAAAGATCTGCTCTCACCTATGCAGGTAGATATTCATCGTTTTTGATTTTGAGGAGTAGGCCTACATATACAGAAATATTAAAGAGTTTAGCCGGTATGTTCTGTTATATTTACTTTTTCAGCTTCCCGTGTAATAGAACCTTAACTATGGTGTCCAGAAAAACCTTTTTAAAAATCTGTTTCTTTAGGAGACAAGGTTAAAAAGGATTTAAGATATCAAACTCTTTTTTTTTCCATCTCACCTTGCAGCCCTTTCCATTGGTTAGGCTAAGTTAAATGCAAACTTCAACATACCCTAAATTCACAAATTGAACAAGTAAAATGAGTAAATTGAGAATTTTACGCTCCGATACGGATCAGTTGACATGACTCGCTCCACACTTTTTATAATTATTATTTACGTAGATAGAAACATCCGGGGCGTTCAAAACACATGAAAATCAGTCACATTAACAATGTTGTGAGAAAAACATATACATAAAGTTTGTGTGAAATACTTAATTACAGGGAAAAGTTTACACTGTTTTACCATACAAGCTGCTTACACTACCTGAACATAAATCATTGAAGCTCTGAAAGAGACTTCACATAGAGTACTTGTATTTAGGATGAAATATGTCTAAATCACCATTGCCCCCCACAAAAAATTTACTTGATTCTTGAGCAGTGAATGCTCTATATCACTGAGATCTTTAATGATCTATATGAAGACTCATTTAAAGTAAAGATTGCATAACAGAAAAAAAGTAGTAATAGAAAAAGTGGATTGTAAGTTACGATATACAATGACAGAATATGAATTCCATATTATCATGTAAACTTATTCCTTGCATTGGAAACCACCAAAACCATAGAACTTTGATAGTTTAACCGAGTGCGGGTTAGAGAAAGATTTACGGAAATCGTTGTACAACATTCCCTTTTACACAAAAACACAAAACTTGTACTTTTTTCTTTAGTATTCTAGTGAAATAAATAACAATATAATTTGTCATACATGAACCTATGCTTGTAGTCCTGGGGTAGATTCCCGTGGAACACTGGCCTCTTATTGCCTCAATTCCACAATAAACAGAACGTTCCATCTCATATAGCCTCGACGCTGAAACCGTACGTTAAATACCAATCAACCAATCAAAACAAAGGAGAAAAATGTAAGTAGTAACTAATGCACGGTACTTACAGTATGCTCCGAATGATTGTGAATGAATATCAGTCGTATAGTAAAGGTGATGTTAATCTAAGTATTTTTATTAATTTCAAAAATAAGGTTTAGTCATAAAATGTGTAATTATAATTGTGGAATTGCATATCAAAGCAAACCGGAAACTCAAATAAAGACGAAAGTACCAAAGTGTCTTTCCCTGATGTGTTTTATATATTCGTTTCAGCGTATTAGAGTTTCGATCCCTCTTCAAATGCAATTTGTCAATCATTGCATTGCAAAATGTAATTAGACATTTTAAAAATTTAGGATACATAAAGTTTATAACTAATGAACACAATATGATCAATTTAAATATTTAAAGATTTTGACATTATTCCCTGGAGAAAATGATTCTCAGAGAAAAAAGAAGGTCTAAATTTACCACTTATCCCACTATATTTTCATAATAGCAAATGTTTTAATATAATATTGCTACTTACGAAATGTAATGTTACCGAATCCTTGACCTCTGATAGGCAGAATCAGAATTCTTCCATTTATTTCATAATCACCAACGAAAGCCACATTCGATGCAGTAACATTGCACTCAATGCGATATTCAGAAGGATCAGCTCTGTAAATAAAACATGTATACCTTGTAAGGCACATCACTGAACTTATAGAAGCGATCCTTATGTACAATAAAAGCAAGATCTAATAATCGTTAATCGTAAAGAACTTTCTTCCACAACTGAAGACGACCCCTTAAGTTAGAAGAAGATTACATGCACCCTAGTGTGAAAATTATAGCATATATACAGTTTTTAAAAATGTAGAAATTTAAATAAATCAATGTAAATCAGTGCTATAGCCAAGGAAATCTCAGTGGCAAAAGCAAGTGACAGTTTCTAACTCAAAGATTTGCAACCCTTAACGTCCAATGTAACTTAAAAGGTTCACTTAGGTTTTATTTTATGAGATGTCTCATTCACATCTTTAAATGTTGGAATCTTGCACGCAAGGGTTTTATAATTCTGATATTAGGTTAAGCTATAGATCATTGCTTTCTTTTGTATAATTTCAAAACAGTGTTGTGTTGATTTCGATGCAGATTAAAAATAGTCCGTCAAATTTTAAAAATATTTTTTCTTTTACTTTTCTTGTATGAAATGTTTCTCTAAGGCATTCTGAATAGTTATTATCTTTGCACATGTCCAAATAATCATGTGCAATTAATAATCATGTAGACAATTTTATAATACTGGAAATGATTAAGTGCACTGGAAATGATTAAGTGCCAATCTAGTACCTGCTATTCTATTATACGCAATTATTTCATCACGACATTCACTCGCAATACCTTAGAAGTTGTTTCTTATGGTAGAAGTTGCATTCACCGGTGCATATTCACTTTACAAGAACTTCCTATTACAGATATAAATACGCGTTCGGACGTATGCTACAAAATTGACAGTGCAAAAAGCACAAACCAACTTGTACTAGGTCGCCACTAAAAGTGAGAACGCTATCTAACCGACTCAGGCAGGGTGGGCCGCGCAGGGAAGGTATCCCCAATGGGCAGGCGCATCAGCAACGGAGATTATGCCGAAAAAAGAGGATAGTGCAAGAAAACACTTGGTATGGCATAAAATCACATAGTTTGTAGCAATTGGAATGATTTCATACTTGTAAACATAAATACTCTGCCGGTAGAAATTAGTGTCACACAGCATGCACTCATTCATTGTAACCTTAGTATAGCTCTTCTCACAGTTTCACACCTGTAATATTACACTTGTGAACCTGAAATACTCTTTTTTCTTACATTGTGTAAAATTCCTCCGGCAGTAAAATTTATTATCCTACACAATCCTCTTTCAAGTGCAATCACTCATTTTAACTGTAAAAATACAGTTTTTGCGACGGATTATTCTTCATCCGTATCTTGAATTCTCCTATCTGCCAGATTTAACATATTTTTTTTTAACCCTAATTTACATAATTTGCTCTAACATCACATATTGAAGAGGTTTTCTTATACAATATTTAAAGTACATTGTGAATGAAGTATTGATGAAAATGAATGTATTTCCAAAACACTTGTTTGAGTTATATTTTCTTATAATTGTGAAGAATCTTGTACCTTAAAGGGTACATTGGTCGCTAACAAAAGCAGATTTTCTGTTTCGCACTCCTTTTCTTTTACAATGTCTTATTGATATAATAGGTGAATGGAACATAAAGAGGCGATACGAAGGAAGATAATTGAAGTTGGTGATTTCACTAGCATCTCTATCTTCCCCTACTGCTCTCAGCCATGTATTGTAATATAGTTAAAATAATAAAAAAAACTATTATTTTCTGTATACAAAAAAATACGGTCGCCCAAAAATGTCTCTCCCCTCGGCTAACCTCCAAGAAATTAAAACTGGCGTCGTCACTGGGTACACACAACTGATACCATCAATTTACACACAATTTGCAATACCTAGTACTAGTTAACCAGTGCCTCATTGTCAATACATGTCACTTCAAGAAATGTTAAATACTGTGTGCGCAAGGAAAGGTGGCTTCTGACAGTTGGGTAGAGCACGTCGAGTATTGGAGGTGCTGTTGCCAGAGGCTCAGCAACAGAGACAAACTTAAGACGTTTAAAAAGTCGTCTGAAGTACCGGCAACAGTGCGGTCAGTGACCTTCGTTGCCTAGAAACAGTGAGGAAGAATAGTGCTGTGATTGGCGAACAATCCTCCCTTTCGTTTTGTTTACAACATGTGCAGCTATCTGTCAGAGGACACCTTTCAGTAACCCAATAATAATTATAAAGAAAGAAATGAAATTTTTGAGTTTTACGTCTCACGATTATGTCGGTTAGGATAAAGGAGACGGTGATGATGAGTAATGAATGAAATGGTCGAATGAAGAAAGTGGGAGGAAACGGAAGAACCCCGAGAAAACCCATGCACGCGGTGTTTGTCCACCACAAAGTTCACTTGGCGGGGGCTGGGATCGAACCCAGGACCCCAAGCACTAGAAGTGAACGCTCTACCACTGAGACACCGCGGCCCCAATAATAATTAGAAACCGAATCTGTAGACAGTGATTATAAAGAAATTAATTGAGTTTGCATTATTTCATCTTCACGAGATGTACTTGCAAGTGAAGAATTTTCATGTTGATCTTGATCCAACATTACCCATAGATATTTCGGGAGCAGGTGAAATTCCTGATGCAGTTAATGAATCATTATGTTCTAAGAATATTAACGGTTGTCCACAACGAAAAAGAGTTGAAAAGGGGCAACGTGAATCACTATTGAAATGGAAGCAAGTAGATTGAGGTTTTGTGATGGTGGTTGTTATTTGAGTAATTTGGAGATCAATACAAGAAGGAAATTGAAGAGAAGTCCGAAAAGATGAATGAAAATATTCACGTTCTTTCACTGTATAATGTGTGTTCTTCAATAATATTTGAAGAAATGATTGAACGTATTACCGAATAGGAACTTATTACGCTTAAGATCATTCGTGAATTTAGTGCTTCTTTTGGGCTTAGAAGTTATTTCAGTGTTGTCAGGATACCATGCATTGCATTGAGAAAATTAGTATAGGTATCCCTGCATGAAGACCTTCATGGGAAGTGTGTGTCTATTATGTGGCAATACTTATTTACTCAAACAGCTACCGTGTGCCCCAGAAGTAATGAATCACTTTTTTTTTTTATATCCTTGATGGTTCGGTGACTGGAGAGACGTACTTGAACTTATTGGAGGAGTCTATGATATCTCTGTTGCAGGAGAGGGGTGATTTTGACACGTTGTAATGGCAGCAAGACGGTACTCCGCCACACTTTGCCGAATTGTTCGTGACGTTTGAACATCACCTAACCCGGGTGATGGATTGGTCATCGGAGAACAATGAGATGGACACCACGGTCAACAGACCTCACCTCTCCCGACTTCTTCCTATGAGGATATTTGAAGAACAAGGTATATGCAAGACCCATAAACAAAGTTGCGGAATTGACAGCGCGAATCACTGAAGAATTCAACAACATTCTCGTTCAAATGTGCTGAAACGCGTGCAGAAATGTACGTCTCCGGATAATTCGGTGTTTATGGCCGCAAGATGGACCTCCAAATTCAGAATTTGGATTAGATACTGGAAAACACTTGATTTTTACATCTTTCCTCTGTATGTACAATTCTGCTTCATGCCAATCTGGTTTACAATAAAAGTTTACTAATCACTCAAAAGGTGAGTCACTACTTCTAATGCACTAAACTGTTAAATATTTCAGTCATTATCCGTGAAGGCGATTTATTCATGGCTAACCAATTCGCTTTGGATTCAGTTTGGGCACTTTGTAGTTCATCAGGGAATTGTTACGACTTCGAACAATATACAAGCGAGAAGTATCTGGAAATGTAGAAAATGTGAAGTGTATCTCTGCTGGAAAGTTATTGTTTTGTAAATTCCACATATCGTAAAACTACAATTATTTAATAAGGTTATAATAAGAAATGTACTCAGTTTTGCCCGATGTACCTTAGAAGGTTCCCATATACATCTAAATAAAAAATGCTGAAAGATGCAATCGTAAATAAATGTATGCGTCCAAAATACAATATTTAAATGCGCATTGGAATTTTAGTTTGTAAATATCAAGAACTTTCCTCTTGGAGTTTAATGAGTTAAAACTAAAGAAATAAGAACTGAAGCTTTCCTGGTGTCGTGATAAATATGGTTGTTCTCGGGCTAGACTAAAATATTGTTAGTACTTGGAAAGTTACCAACAAACAGTTACATTTTTGATGGCATAAAAAAGACTCTAGTGAGAAAAGCATGTATGTGAATGGAAATAAGTGCCTTTCTGAAATAAAAAAACACCGTTACCTTGATGTTTGCAGTTCTCTAAATATAAAAGATAGCCGAAAAAGTTTTCTGTATCATATGTTGCTTTTGATTTTAAAAATGGACCTGGTGCGACACTTGTACGCAGTTAGGATAGAGGTTAGATCTTCATCAAAATACAGAACGGTTTTCAAAACACCTGAAAGTTGTTGTTGCTGTTATGGTGAATTTAATACATCATATCTTTCTTTGTCCAAGTGGAACCACCAGTAAGGATCATTACATTGTTGAATTAAGTTAAGTGCATCGCAATTTTGACCTAATTATTCAGAAATATTCAAAAGACATGGTATCCTCATGTTGAACCATTATTCACTCGTAAATGTCACTCAAAAAACGTTGTAGCACTCTCCATGAATTGTAGTAGGAAATCCTTCCTCATCTACCGTATTCTCGTGACGTATCTCCCATCGATTTGATCACTTTTTGGAAGGGAAGACGTTCCCTGATAATTGGGATGTGCAACATGCCGTTCAGCAATTCTTCGTAACGAGACTTCAGACTTCTTTCGCCACGAAATCCAGTCGTTAGAAGAGCCGTAGCAAAAGCGTGTGGTTGCAGACAGCGACTATTTTGATTAGCCAAGGATTTCTTTCTTTTGGCCTTTGAAAAAAAAAATCACTTGATATAGGACACTTTATTCGTACCAACCTAATATATTTGTTTATTATTGTTGTTATTATTATTATTATTCGTAACGCCAATTTTTACTAGGTATGCCTGTACCGTAGAAAAGTGTAGCAAGTAACCAAGGTCATCGGGAAGCAGTATTAGTATTAGAATTAGGACTTAGATGTTTGGCTTCTCGGTAGTTATGGTCATGTTAGCCCGTCACGTCTGAGAGATGACGTCCTTCGGTTATCACACTGCTCGCAGGGTTGAGGAAGAAGCAAGGAATGGGGAAGGAAGGAAGTGGCCTGACACTATTATGTTAGGTACTATCTCGGATTTTATGTGGTGCGAATGAAGAAATCCCAGAATAACTGGCCTGAAACAGCTTTTACACTTCTGACCGAGCGATTCCATTGGGAATCAAACCTGGGACGGCTTGCAAAAAAATGAAATGAAATATTTGCGTTTTACGTCGCACGATTTATGCCGGTTAGGCTAAAGGAGACGGTGATTATGAGAATAATGAATGGGGACTGCTTGCAGCCAGGACCATGGGGAGAGCACTATTTAGTCATAATAACTTCAATATCTTAGTTAAGTGTGTTCACTATATCTAATTGTAGTGTGTACACTATGTTCAGTGATCTCATATAGGAGATTATATGTGGGGGACCCGGGTTCGATTCCCGGCGGGAGCTCATGTGGTTCGGATTCCACGTTAATCAGTAGGTCCCGCCTCATATAGTCTCTCTGCTGAAAGGGACGTTAAACTCAAAATCAACTCAACTCAATAGGAGATGATATGTTCTTGTCGCTTTCACAATTTATTTCTACTATACTTCTTAAAGTAGGCACAGAGTTTATAAATTTCTCGATTATTTTCGTAACTTTTTCCTTATAACCTAAACATTCAAATTAGTGGGTAACATTCAAACAATATATAGCCAAAAGATTCCGGTACAATAATTTAAGATAATTCAAGTAAAAAATCTTGAAATTTTTGCAAGGCAAAATGTATTTTAGCATGTGAAATTTTGGGTTCAGTTCCAGGTGGCTGTACGCTTTTTTTCAGCATCATGAAGCACTTACAAGTTACTGAAGTTAGGAGATAGCAAGTACCTAAACCGAAAAAAAATGAGTAATGGAAGTAACCCTAACAGCACATAATGTGCTAGGCATGTGCCATTTAGGTGTCCCAGCTACTTTTTACATATCCGACACTTGGCAATTGTAATATTCATGTGCTAAGTATGTACTTCAGCTACCTACAGTTTTAGGTACTTGTTATACCTAATTGATATTTGCAACTGTGTACCACAAATATAGCATTTATATACCTGGCTCAGTTTCGCACTCTAACAGTCATTTGTTATTATGTCGTCACTAGGGACATATATCTGTCATGTTCTAGGTACGTCCTTGAGGTACACTCATGTCCAAAATGATTGTCGCATATCTATAACTATCTTCTTGTAAGAATATAATTTGATAATGATTTTGCAGGGTACTTTTAATACTGATAGTATGTGTATAATCGGGAAATGTATATTTGTGGTAAATTTCATAGCAAAAGTATTATAAATACAAATATTAGACTGAGTAAAACAAAATGTTGTTAATGGACAAGAAGTTTTATTTTCGTTTTATTGTTTTTATTTATTGCTCTTTTGATATCACATTTGCCACATACATGTTTTTGCCGATTATACACATACTAACATTATAAGAAATACCGGGCGAATTCGTTATCAAAACATATTCCTACAAAAACATATTTATAGACATGCGACAATAATTTTGGACATGAGTGTACATACTTTTCAGATACCCTAACAGCACAAGATGTGTCTAGGCATGCGCCATTTAGGTGTTCTAAATTTATCTCCCACATTTGATGCATTTGTTGCTTCTTTTTCTAAGCGATTGTGTACTAGAAGCAACAAACGCATAAACTTTATTAGATGGCAACTGTCGCCGATCATTTGAAACTGAATATGGAAGAAAGTAAATAGACACTCGTCATTTTGTTATAAAATTACATGGCGAGCAGATTTTATCTGATCCCAGACGGTTATCGTCGAATATACGCGGTTAAAGGAGCACTCTAATTAGCCAAATTTAAAAGACCTCAACTATTTATCCCCCTACTAGTGACGTTCCCTTTATCGCCTTAGTGGCCAAGTCGGAAGGGCACGCGGTTAGTAACCCAAAGGTTGATGGTTCGCGCCCGTCCTGTGGTAAGTTCTTCTTTTTACTTGTTTAAAGTGTTTTTAGAATAACCTTAATATAAACACATTACGCATATAGGCGATTTAACAAATTTTGTGGTTCATTGACGCTTACGGCATGGGAAACATACCTAGAACATACTAGGCACGTTCCCCAGGTACATGTCAGGCATGTGCCTAGGTGCGGACATAGACTGTGACTATCACTTGCCATCCATGTGATTTCTCTCTCAGAGGTACATAAAGCACATACCAGACACATTCCCATGTACCTGAGGGAACATGATAGGCATATGCCTGCTATATAATTGTGCTGTTAGGGAAGCGTGCTGACCACATATCGCCTAACTAAAAGTCGTGGCTCTTACCATAGTCCTTCTGGTCTGCGAATCGTTATTTTTTTTCAAAATCATATCTAGCTTTTAGTAACACAATTCTGTTGTGCGTTTTTTTTAACTGCTCCATCTGGTAGATCTACTCTATAGTTTTTTCTTTTTAATCTGTAACGTTGTCACATAGTGTAATAGCATGTAAACATGAGGACCCGAAAGGTATCGACTATCCGGCCTAGTTGTACAAAAATCATGATAAAATGAGAAATAAAGTTACATTTTCATTAAGAAAAACAAAAAACAATTTCGCAATGGAGGAGAAATCATCAACCAAGAACTTTTTTCAGAAACTAAAAACTGAAAATGTTGACTCTTTAATGCCCATCTTTTCACTTGTATGATCATTCACCAATGAACAGCCAAATAAATTTAAATCATTGCATCTATGTTTTACGTTAATGATTTATTTATTTTTTTAAAAATGGATGTATGAGAGAGCACATCATTTTATTTTTAAAAAAATGTAAAGAAGGAGGAGGTTCTCATACGTATATGCTGTGGCAAAAATGCATCAGAGTACGCTTTATTCCGATATCTTTTGATTACTTCGGATATTCCATCTTTTTAAATAATAGAGACTCTTACGAGTCCCTGAAGTTAGATAAATTTAACTGGGCATATGAACTCACTATTTAAAAATGACCGGAAAAGGTGAATAAGTTCTATAATATTCAATTTACCGAATCGTTATTCAGAACATGCACTACTATCCCAAAAAAAAAAAAAAAAAAAAAAAAAAGTTGGACGTGTGAATTTCGGTGTTAAACTCACAATTAAAAATAAGGGAATACGAAAATTTCGTTTCCAAAGAGGGAAATAGAAGCAATTTCTATACTATTCAAATTTCCAGCTTTGTATTCACTAAATGTTATTCCCATGTGAAGAGGGACACTTCTGGCAGTAATAATAATAAAAATTATATCTCCTGTATGTTTAAATAATACTAATGATAAGACGAAAATATCAGATAGCAAAAAAGAAGAAGAAGAAAAAAAAACAATGAGAAGAGTTGACGCAAGTTTTGATTCAAATGGAAGTACTGTATAGGATTCTATCTAATATTCACCGATTAATGGATAATCATGTTTAGGTTTGGTCAGCTTCGATCATAATAATTAAATACTCAAGGTCAGGGAAGAAAGCAGATAATGTACGTCATCAGCACAGTATACATGCTCATGCTGACTCACATTTGATGCATTTGTTGCTTCACATGTTTTAGTTCCTCCACGTGTTTCAACCTGTTTAATGAATGGTTCCTTAACACAGCATTCAGGAAAACCTTTACAAATTCGCATCATGTGCGTTGTCTCGCACATGTACACACATACACACACACACATACAAAGCCTTCCTCACGTGTTTGACCTGTTTGCAAATTCTTTTGTGTGTTTGTTTTTATTTTTGCGAATTTATTCCTCTTCTTCTTCCAGATACGTGATATATAGGTGTGATTCAATGTTTCCAACTTGAAGGACTTTCCACTAAAGTTATGGGGAAAAAAAACTGCCGTAGGGAGATATTACAAGGAAGTAATGTTTAAGGAGGAAATCCTCGAGGAAAAGTTTCCAAATATCAAATTTCCTTTGTCATACATCTTTCACTAAACAAATGCCATTTTTTGTACTACGTGTCACGATTATATCCTTCACCTGAATGAAATAGATAATTAATGAATGATTATGCAATGATTGGAGGAATGAGAATTTTATGAGGAAGCGGGAGAACCCCGAGAAAACCTACCGACTCGACCTTGTTCACTACAAACTCGCGTGGGCAAAATGAAACCAGGGGCTCGTTGCACCAGAATGAGAGAGCTATCACTAAACCATCATGTCCCCATACTTTTCTGATCAGCGTTCCTTTCACAAATAATGTTCCGGGGGGGGCACATTTAGTATTCTGGGGGGACACTGCTGATACTATGCTATTTATTATTATATTATAAACGTATTATTTTGGTCTGCTCTGGGGGGCACTCTCAGAGCTCCGGGGGGCAGTGCCCCCCAAAAGAACAGGTCTGGAAGAAACACTGTTTCTGATATTATGGGCTCTTGCCAAATACTCATTTAGACCATTCTCAGTTACGTTCCTACACAAATCTGAATATATTTAATAATAATTGGGCCTACTATACCGAATTGTTTTTTTCAAATGCTGACTACAGCAGAAATACAATTTTAAATATACTAATGAAAGGTGGAAATGACCAATTTTTGTCCTTTCATGTTTCCAGTTATAGTAGTATGCTGTGGGCATTGATAAGTGAATCACGTTGACTCTTTCATATTTGGCCTTCACTACATACAGATCAGTACTTCACTCATTCTTAACTCGATGTTGTGACGTCACAGTTTTCTGCTGAAATTCCCAGTAAATCACACGCTATGAGCAAAATGAAAACAGTAAGCTTACGTTGATACAAGGCAAAAGTTAGGAGTAGTGAATGGTTTTAAAGATTTATTTCTCGTACATTCATGACGAATTGTGCACTGATAACATGTGTTTTATTCCGTTCCACATGTTTCGTTCTGTGAACAACCTCTTCTCCCTGTCTTGCCTCTCATCCGGTACAAAACTCCGGTCCTACGTCGTGCATCGTCCAATTGCAAATGATTGCTATAGATTAATCCTTATTTCAAAATGAAAACATCTCAGTCCGTGAGTAACGCTGATATTAAATACTCGTCGCTCCGCCATACGCGGCTACCTACCTGACATCAATAGGTTACGCAAATGTAGAAGCAATTTGTACATTTAAAACTACGAGACCTGTCGGAAAATTATTCGACCGTGATTGCGGAAAACCAACACATTCACCTGATGTTCATCCTAATCCTCTTCAAACCAGTTTTCTCCTGCTTGCACGCACCGGGTTTGATACCTTCTCTATAGCTTTAAACAGATAAGCAGAGCGAGATAAGCAATCGCGTTCCACTAGATCTCCTCTCTGGTGCGAAAGCAAGTTTCTTTCTGGTACCTTTTGATTTTGGAAAGAGGCAAAAGCCTGACGAGGTTAACTCGGAGAGTAGGAGAAACATTGATATATTATACTCTGATAGAAAGGACAACCACATGAGCTGCATGAATGGAATCATTATCTTGGTGCAGTCTTCAGGGCTTTGAAATCCACATATCTTGTCATTTCAAACAATGAGCGTCACATAAACGATGAGAAATATCTGCAGACAAGTACTTTGTAGCTGTACCTTCTTCCTGCACGTATTCAAGTTGCACATTGCTTCGGCAATCGAAGAACACAATCAACGCACCTGGTGATTCATTTTGTTACGCATCTGGCGATTTTCTCTGAGTCTTCGAAAATTTTGTCAAGCCTTGGCGAGGTCGATATATCCATCCAGTCAATTGTGACTTCGTTCTCGCGTCCTATCCATACACCCATGTCTTGACCATTTTAGGCGAGCCGAGACCACAGAAGAGCACCCAATATAACAACTCATCTACAACAGAAGATGCAAATGAAAGTAATGCTATCTGTAGGCTACTAAAGACATCATGGACCACTCTTTCACGACGTAAGATTTGGCCAACTTAAACCATGTAATCTTTTTTTAAAAAAACAAAAGTCGGATACTTTTTCAACAGGCCTCGTATTGCGATGATTTATTTAATTGCAACTTAAAAACTGGCTTGCTTCAATTTAATTATTCGAGCGAAGCTCCTACTTACTCGACTTAGCCTTTTGGTTACGAAATTCCTGACCCGCTCTTCACCAAATTTGAGATGGTGAGTCGAGAGAGCGCGCTTAGTGTCGTCTTAGGGGTTGCATGTCCCGCTTGGAGATAGCATTGAGGAATAATCATCGGAAAATGACAATAATCAATAAAGATCGATCGCTTCATTCCAAATTTGCAAATTATTATACCTAGTTTCAATAGGACATAAGAAAGATGTAACCATATTTAGATTTGACAGTTAATTTTTGTGTTTTTCTCCAGTAATATATTGTGAATTAACGCAATGCCGAATACTTTGGAAGAATTACGGAGATGAGTCTGTGGAACAGATAGCGGCGGATGGATGATTGTAAAACGCAGAATTTATGTTACTGACGTCAAATCTTTACACAAGCAGTATGTGACATAGATTATCGCAAACTAAACCACAATATAGTTGACGCAAACTGCTATGGAATTAGGCCCAAGCGTCTAATCATATTCCGCCTTATGCAGAGTCGTTTTGACGTAAGATTAGCGTCATACTAAAGACCTGACTACTGCAGGAAACTTATGTTAGTTGAACTCTTTAGTATGGCACTAATCACGCGTCAAAACGACTCTGCATAAGGCCCATTTAGATTTGAGCTTTATTATTTCTGTAGTTGTAAGTTAGTTGGTGGGTAAAAAAGAAAAAAAAAGGAGGAGGAGGAAGGGAATAAGTGTCAATCATTACATCTTTTCATTAAGGACGATTTAAATATATTTCGTTCATTTCATAATTTTTAATTAATCAACCATGGGCGGCGATTAGGGGGTGCAAAGGGGGGCAGTTGCCCCCGCACTTGTTTGAAGTAACCCATTAATGTATATAGTTTAATGTGGAAATGTGAAGTTTTTGTATGGTGTTACTGGTTCATAGATAAAATGGTGCCATATAATGTTTGCCGTTGCGTGCGTACGTATTGGTTGTCTTCCCGTGGAGTAAAGGAAACTACAGGAATTGCGTTTTAATTGCCACAGAAAATAACCCCAAAATTAACCTAAAGGAGCACAATAATTCCAGCATACTTTCATTTCTTCTTACAAGGGATCGATATGTTAGTCAACCGCTTTGAAACTAATTGAGAGAACATTTCGAAAAAAAAAGTATTTCACAAGTTAATCTTTAATTGCACAAAAATCGACTTTTCCTATAATGTCTTTTCGTCTTTCTAAAGTAAGGAATATTGATTAAAAAGAGAGTAATAAGAAACAACTTCTACCTTTTCCATTCTTTTGCAGTATAATATAGAGTGAAGTGGTGTGTTAAGGGATGTACGAGTGTATATACAATTAAATTTATTGAATTCAAGATAATTCTATGTTTTAGGATTGTTTTGTATAACTGGAGTGTGGAGTGAGTATTGTTGTGTTTTGATGTGTTCCAAGAAAGTGAAAACTGCACCTAATGACAACGAACAGGTTTCGGGAAGCTACAAAAGCAAATATTTCTTTAAATGTCGTAGCATATGCTTGTAGTCAAGGGCGTCCATCAGGGGGGGCAAGGTGGGGCGCTCGCCCTCTAGAGGAAATTGTACTTCGGAATACCAAAAATCCAATGGAATTTTTAGTATAGTTACATCAAAATTTGAAACTATATTTGAAATGTCGCTTATACTTGCCCCCCCTTGGAAACCACAACATGGGCCCCCTTGCTTGTAGTATTTACTGTTTTTCATTTTTTAAGAGTAATAACATACATTTAATAGCATATGTGAAATTAAAAATTAAGCTGTTCATTAATCCCCGGTTTCAATATAACTTTTGTAAAACAAGCATCATTATTCATTACTATGATTAATATTATCCTTTCTATTTATTTGTTTTGCAAATTGTTATTCAATAATATGATAACACAATTTTTCAGACAGAATTTTAAAATGTTCATGAGCAAGGAATCCTGTAGCGTATATAGGGGGGTTTTCGGGCTTAAGCCTTTCGAAATGTTATTTACTATCTATATTATAAAATTGAAAGTGACTATGTTTGTGACTCTTAATCTCTTGAACCGCCCGACAGATCTCGATCAAATTTTCAACGTAGATGCAGTTCTGGCCTGGGATGTTTTCATCATTTCACTTTTACAGTGCAACGAAGGGGAGGGGGAGGGTGTAGATATATATGTAAAAAAAAAAGTAAAAATAAAAGTGACTGTCTTTGTGACTTCATCACGTTTAAACCACCCAACCGATTTTGATGTTAAAAAAATTCAACATAGATGAGGCTCGGACCCGAGGTGGTTTTTATTATATCACTTAAACGGTAGAACGTAGAGGAGGGGAGAAATCGATAAAAATAAACGAAATTTAATAACTCTTGAGCCACCAGACCTATCTTGATCAAACTTTCAACATAGATAAGGTTCGGACCTGGGACGTTTTCGTTATTTCACTTTTACGGTGCAACCTAGGTGAGGGGGAGGGGGAGATATATATGTAAAAAGAATAAAAATAAAAGTGGCCGTCTTTGTGACTTCGTCACGCTTTAACCACAGGACCGACCTGAATCAAATTTCCAATATGGATGAAGTTCGGGTGGTTTTTATCATATCACTTTGACGGTAGACTTTAGGGGAGGGGGAGGGGATGAGACAGATATATAAAAATAAATAACACTTAATAACTCTTGAACCACCGGACCGATCTCGATCAAATTTTTCAACCTAACTAGATGAAGTTCGAAGATAAGATGAATTTTGTCCTACCACTTCGACGATGTAACTTAAAGGAGAGGAAAGACATTTGCAAATGATCAAAAAGGACCGATATCATTGTCGAATCCATAGTTTTTGAGGTCACTGAGATGAACAGTGACACTTCTGATGCCATTTAAATCCAAATTCAGCCCCGGAAAAATTGCGGGAGGGGAGGTATATATATATATATATATATATATATATATATATATATATATATATATAATCAAAATGACCAATATCAATGTCGAATTCATGCTTTTCGGGGTCGCTGAAATGAACAGTGTCACTTCCGATGCCGTGACCCGCAACATGGGGGGAGAGGGAATATGTAAAAATCATCGAAAATGACCAATATCAAGAAGCGCTTTAGTAATAGTAAAAAGTGACTGACTAACGAAACTTGTTACTATTTTTTTTCTAAATTTAACCTAGTGAAGCGGATAATTGATGCTAGTATTAAAGTAAATGAAATATCTTGCAGAATTTTCACATTCCCAGAACTAAAGTTGGCAAAGCTCCCCCCCCCTCCCGCCGAAATAAAATCGTAAATACGTCACTGAAGGAATTAAATCTCTTCTTACACTTTCGTTGTCTAAGAGTACAAAGTGCTAGTACCTACTTGCGTTGCTCTTGTCAATTTTCTTAATAAAATATGAAATACGATATACTGAAAAAGATGGTATCCTATTAGTTATACAACCTTTCATCACACAAAGTGTTAGAAACAGCCAGGAAAACTAACATTTATATACAAATATTTAGATCATGTCTTCCCCCCCCCCACTTTTAACGTCTAACCGCCGCCACTGGAATCAACTGTGATTAACGGATATGCATTAATGAATGAATTATCCAATACGTATTTTTTTAAATATTAGAAACGTTAGTTTTAAATGAAGGATAATTTATTCTATGTGGTCACATGTGAACCAACGATAATTCATTAATTATGTTGTATGTTGATTCTATAGCTAATACGAAAAGAGTTACACATACCTGACACTTTGCAATACAAGAGTGCTAACTCCGTATATCTTAATGTTTGTGAAGTTAACAGTTAGTCTTCCTGGGCCTTGTCCTTGATCAATCAACAGTGACTCTACACCTAAAGGCTCTGTTGGTGGTATTCCATATTCTTTCACCCCTAAACAGGGATTTAAAAATAAATATATATTAATAGTTATCAAAATAATGGAACACATTAGAAACGTAACTAAATACGACGGACCACTATTAGCCTGCGGGACAGTTCGATTATCTAATATGAATACACACTACCCTGACACAAATAAATATGAACTATAACACAATATATAGAAATACAATATATTACAAAAATAGCCAACTCCCTTACAAATGTTAACATAGTACAACAATACTACAAACTTTTGTCTACGGTTTATATTATTGCCTGTTTAAACCGGTTTGATGCAGTTTTATTTGCATTAACCTCCGACAAATGCAAATAGTATGAATCAAATGTACGAAACACACGAATCGAAATAAAACAATATTTTGACATAAAACTTTCTCACAAATTGGGTTGGATTGCCGAGCGAAGTACCTCAAGTAGTAGAGCGTTCGCTTCGCATTCGAAAAGTCGTGGGTTCGATTCTGACGTTGACCATCCTGATTGGGCTTTTCCAGAGTTTTCCTCAGTCCTACCAGGCATATGTAGGAGTGATACATACTAAATCAGGCCCTGGCCAATACCTCCCCAAATCCTTTCCATTGTTATTGTTGTTGTTAGATATCCAGAATAAAATGGCCTCTGAGCTGTATCTGGTGAATGTTAAATAAAATAAAATAAAAGCAACATGCACGGCAGTACATGGTAGCCAAGTTTCGCTAAGAAAAAAACGTAGGAAATTAAAAACTGGCTTGCACTGCCGTAAGCATGTTATACACGTACAAGAGTTTTGAGTAAATCGCCGATTTAGAGGGTCTGTAAAAACGATTCTATTAAGGGTAAAAATATGAGGTTTCGAATTTAAGGAGATATCCGAGAGATGTGCTCATATACAAAATCTTACGTTCCTAGCTTCAACCATATGTGAGTCCTGGGCCCCTAAATTATGCAGTTTTCAGGCTCACTTTTCACTGACTCACTCATCAACTTGATTAGGTACTTCCCAATGAGAGAGAGACGTGAAGCTTTGCATAAAGTTACCTTATAATGACTTAAGTATGAAAAAAGTCCGAAATGTGAGGATTGCGCTATGGAAAAATTTTTATGGGCGAAAATTGTCCTTAACCAAGCAGAAATTGGTTCACTCATTGACCGATTAACTCGTCACATTGATTAGGCACTTTCCAATGATATAGAGGCATGAAACACTGTAAAAAAGGCGCCTTTTAATGACTTGAGTATGGAAAAAGTCTAATATTTAAGAAATGTATAGAAAATGTTATGGGCGAGAAACTGTCCTTAACCAAGCAGAAATCGGTTCACTGACTCACTCATAAAATTTATTAAGTACTTTCCAATGAGATAGAGAAGTGAAACTATGCATAAAGGTGCCTTATAATAACTTAAATATATTTTTAAAAGTCCGAAATGTGAGGCATCTGTTACGGGATATTTTTCATGAGGGAAAACTGTCCTTAGCCAAGCTGAAATCGGTTCATCCACTCACTAATCATATTGATTAAGTACTTATTAATAAGATAGAAACGTGAAACTCTGCATATAGGTACGTTGTAATGACTTGAGTATGGAAATGGTCTGAAATTTGAGCAATATGTTATGGAAAATTTTTAATGAGCGAAAACTTTCCTTAGCCAAGCAGAAGTCGGTTCACTCACAGAATGATTCACTCATCACATGGATTAGGTACTTGCCAATGAGATAGAGATGTGAAACTCTGCATAAAGATATCTTTTAATGACTTGAGTATGGAAAAAGTTGGAAATGTAAGGAATGTGCTAACTTGCCTAAAATTGTCCTTAGCCATTAGGTACTTGCCAATGAGATAAAGATGTGAAATCCTCCATAAAGGTACTTTATAACGGCTTGAGAATGAAATTTAAAGTTTTTGCTATGGAAATTTTTAACGGGCGAGAAACTCCTTACAATCAGAAATCGCGTACGGATTCCGTTATTCAACACATTATGTGCATATGGGTAATGTTGTCATTCGTCCGAGTGATCGAATGAGCTAAGGTGCGTACATGGTGTCCCAAATTTGCTGGTTGGAAACCTAGACAAAGAAAGCTCGATGCTACATGACGATTATATATTTTTCTTTTGGGGAGGGGATATTTTCCTTTATTTCACTCATTGGTATTAAATAGATATTGAAATTAAATTTGTAAGTAAAAGAATGTACAGGTTGGGATACTTAGAATTACTGAAGTTTTAAAACAAATGAGAAATCCAATTGTTCGACTTTTATAAAGGTAACTAATAAAGTTCTGTTGCTTTTTCACCCACCACCTTCGAACATGACATATCACTAAAGACGTATCTGGAAGATCAAAAATAGTCCCCATCAGCATCGACGACCTTCTGCCATCGTTCCGGAAGGCCATTGATTCTATCGCGCTAGAATTTGGTGGGCCGTGAAGTGAAGAAGGTATCAGGTGCATTTTGCACCTCTACTAGGGATTTGGACTGGCGTCCCCTAAGGTGATTATCCAAGGAATGGAACAGGTAATAATCGGACAGAGCAATGACCGGGAGTACATTGGATGCAATAGTGTTTCCCATCCAAGGCGTAGAATGGTGTCCCGGGTCATCCTAGCCAAGTGGGGCTTAGCGTTGCTCTGTAATGGGAGGACCCCTTTGCGATTCAGAAGTGCTGGCTCCAGAGTTCTGAGCTTTTCTTGAACACAGCTCAATTGCTGACAGTACATAGTTGACAGTACATTGATGATCTGACCAGCTGGTAGCAGTTCCCGATGCACGATGTTAAGAGCAGTTCACCAAACACAAAGAATCTTCTTTTGGTGCAGTCCTGGTTTCAGCTGGTTTGGAAAAGATTCATGGGATGCGAACCAATTATGACGGCGCCGTGAAGTTTTGTACAGGACCCAGTTCTCACCACATGTCAATATGCTGTTCAGAAATGACTCTTTCCTCAGACAAATCAGCAAATAAACACAGGTGTCGGCTCGCGTTGCCTTTTAACCTGGTGCCAAATTATGTGGGACCCATCGACCCAACTTGTAGTCGAAATTGGTATAGGTGCTTCCGAATGGTTTCTTCCCTCACACTGAATTGAAGTCCTGTTCCTCGCATGTCTGGCAACTTTTTGCCTCAATTGCTGCCTGAAGATCTTTATTTTGTAGATGTGTTGGTCTTCCGGCACGTGGCGCATCTTCGAGTGTTTCGTCACCGTCCTTAAACTTGTTAATGCACAGTCCGCATATTCATGACACCCTTACCAAAAGCCTGTCATATCTTTCGCCCCGCTGCAACGGCGTTTGATCCCAGTTTGAACTAGTACTTCATACGCGCTCTTATGACCCTCTGTGGAGATCTCATGTTCACTCTGTTCTTACGCAAATTCACGGTGTAACTTTACTACCACATCCAGGTAGTATGTTGGATATACCAACAATTGACCTTCGCTTATCTCCATTCGGATTTAACTCAAGGTGTGAAGGTCATTGAAGAGAGAACTCCATAAAAGCGAAATAACTTTCTTGCTTAACTTTATATATGAGATATGTTGGTGGCAAGTATAATTTTGTTTACAAGCAGTTTAAAATGTGTATATCATTGGAACGAAAACCCAAAGCAGTATGAAACTGCGCAATATGCGCGTCACGTAATGAACTCCGTAATTTCACAATGTGGAAGGGTAGAGAAGGGCTAAGTATGTTGAAACACTAGCCATGTCTACTGATGCAGCATCAAGGATTCAGCATCAAGTGTTTTGGGGCCCTGTCGATAGTCATCGTATTTAAGTTATGAAAAATGAGATGTTGGCGATCATGATTTTGTAGCTTTGGTAAATGAATTAGAATCTTGTTTGAACATAGCTCTCTGATAGATTTTAATGGAAGAAACCATCCCCGCTGGTCTAGTGGCTAGCATGTGCGCCTTTGATGTACGGGGTCGTGGGTTCGATTCCCGTTGGAAGAGTCCATGGGAAGGAATGTTACATGTGGCACATTATGACTCCTTTAAAAATGTAAAATTCTAAATTTCAATCCAACAATATGCCACAATTGAGAATCAATATATACGATATTTATATGGTGAACTGCAAAAAGAAGTGAAATCTGAAAAAAAACACCAGAGGTGCAAAAAATGCAGCCAAATTCGTCAGCCTCAAAAAGTGTTGAGATGAGGATGTATGAAGCAAGTTTCTTGGCCTCTGCATCTAGAACGAACACTGGAACTTAGCGTGAGGTGTCAAGGAAAATCATGTTTGGGAGCCTTAGGGGTGGTAGTGATGGGCGTGGTCGGTGTGAGGCCAACACCAACCTTAGGAATATCAACTTTGCTAATGCGCTAAGGCACATATATACTGCAGTAAGATTGGTGGTTCGAATCCCAGAGAAGGAAAACTTATAATCCTGTACGAAGTGTCAAGGAAAATGATGTTGACGAGCCTTAGGGATGGTGCTTGTGAGCGTGATGGATTTGGGGGCCACTACCAGCCTTAGGGCTAAAATGTAATGGCCGTGAAACTGGACATCTTGGTGTATTCGAATATATATTAGACATCTCGCGCCAAGTTCCAGTGTTCGTTTTAGATGTAGTGGTCAAGGAACCAGGGGCGTCATTTACGGGGGGAGGAAGGGGAATTCTCCCCCCAAAGTTTGAGGAATACATATACTTTAAATGGTTGTCTACTGATATACTAGTACAAAACGTGCAAGTCTTATATCGGTGGTACTCTTGTCCCTCCTCAAGCAAAGTCTGAAATGACGCCCCTGCAAGGAACTTGGCTCATCCATCCTCATCTCAACAGTTTTTGAGGCTGACGAACTTGGCTGCACTTTTTGTACCTCTGGTGTTTTTGTTCAGATTAAAAATTAAAAATTTAGGGTAATTTTAATCAAGAGCCTAAAAATGAAGAAGGTATACTTGTCTTGCTAAATACCTCTCATTCATTAACAGAACAGTGAAAAGCTAATAAGAAAGAGTATGTGAGAGCTTGAAGACTATTAACACTACGGAACAACAGTTTTCTTAAGTTGGTGGGCGATGAAACCTAGTGTTCAACCGTTTCGAATGACGACTTTACACTACATGCACTTGTCACACGGTTACGCAAATACAAACTGCATAAACCGGTTGAAACAGGTAAATATCTATATAATTGAATAAAGTTCTATTAATGCGAGCATGAATGTTATTAAAAGACGGAAGGGAAGAAAGATCATTCTCTAAGTAAAAAGACTACAGCGCTTACCTGTAGCGGAAATCTGAAACAGTTGCTGTCCAGAATGTTTTATGCATTCGTTCAATTGCGGATCATGATATTTGCAAATAGTTAAATAGTCGGCTAAAAAAAAAATAAAATAAAATATTGTATTAATAGGTGTAAATAAACAACAATATGAATCAATTTATTACATGAAGTTCTGAGAACAGGCAAAAGGCAGTTAATGCGGATATAAATAAAATATAAGATCATATACAAGCAGTGGCGTATTTAGGGGGTGGCTATCGGGCTCAAGCCCCCCCGAAATTAATTTTGTTATATGCACTTTATTAAAATTCGTTGGCTCAGAAAAAAAACATAGATTAAGTGTTTATTCACGTGTTGTGCATAGCACCCCCGAAACAAAATCCTAAATACGCCACTGTATACAAACATACAAAATCTTACTGTACGTTATGACGTAGGTCAAGATCGTCTTGTGTGGAAGATTTGTAATTTACAATGAGTGCTCTGTCAGTTATAGACAGTAATTATGATGAGGGTGATAATAACTATGGCACTCAGTTCAGTGTAAGTGTCAAATTTAACAACAAAAACTAAAAGTAAAGAGTATAACATTATTAAAACATTTATTCTCGTGCAGTACTACATGAGGTTTCCTCGGAAACTATGTAGGCGTTGAATATGTGATCAAATAGCTCTTTCATTTGTGTCCTTTCTGAGTGAGTGCCTAATTGTCTTGTTTGCTGTATATGTGGTCCTGAGTTCGATTCCTGGTGGGAATACCTGTTTCGGATACAAACCCAAATAGTGTTTTGATTTAGCCTGTCACATACAGTCTCCGGTACTAAAAAGGGGCAATAAACCCCAATCAACCAATAAGCCCAATCGAAATATACATTTTTCTTGGGCGATGCCGCTTTATTCCAGTTCAACAGACATTATGTAACCTCGCAAACGATGTTATAATTGGACAATTCTTATAATCATCAGTAACTCCCGCGCTATGTTCTCTAGGGAGAGGGCACGATAGTTTAGTGATAGGAAGCTCGCACTTATTATTAGGGGATCCTTTGATGGAAAACGCCCGAGCCGAAAAAAACAATATTATATTTGTGGACTTTCTAGGACGTCTCCTGTTTCCAGCGTTGTTCATAATCATTCGGTTTCATTAATCACCCGTCAAATTTAGACTAAAGAGCAATCCTGAGATGCAAGAGGAAAATTATAATTTCGTTTATTCACATTTTGCGTTCTCCACAAAACTCAAATATCTTCCGTTTCAACGAAGATTTTAGCTTTGAGAAAAGCCCGCAGTAATATGAGACAACTTTGAATTGTAAGGAAAGTGAACATACATTCTACATGATACCCGGTGAACGGAGAGTGAACACCAATATGCATACTTAACGTTACTCAGGGGCGGATCCAGGAAGTCGATGAACCCCCCGAAGAGCAAAATTTTCTTATTTTATATATAAATAAAACCCATCTCAGAGTTTGTAGCTCTAAGTAACAGTATTATAACTCACCGCCTCTCCAGAAGTCCGCCTGGATCCGCCCTGACGTTACTCTGATATCCGATCAAACATGTTCAAACATGCATATACTGGATAAGAAATGAAATCTTTAACTTTTACGTCCCACATATACTGGATGAGATTCGTTTCTGAACCAGGGGCGGATCCAGGGGAGTGATCGGGGCAATCGCCTTTCCCCAGGAGAGGAAACTTTCTTATTTTATATATAAATAAAACCCATCCCAGAGTTTGGAGCTTTTAAAAGTACGTAGCTCTAAATAGCAGTAATACAACCCACCCCCTTCCCCCAAAAGTTCGTCCTGAATCCGCCCCTGATCTGAACGCATAGTAGAAATTAAGCTTAATTCTTAAAGCTAGTAAATCAAAACAATGTACTTACAGAGTTTTCCACGTGCACAAGAGCTCAAACATATTAGAAAGATGAAGATACTTAGTCGTAAGGAATTCATTTGGGGTTCAACGCATTTGTTCATTCACATAATATGTTCACTCATAACTTTCAGTATTGAACAACTTTTAAGGTTTGATATTAACTGAATATTGGTACCTATTTGCCTAGCAAACGAACATGCTTTTCAATATTTAAATGCAAGTGCAGTTCCTTCGCTGTTAAGATTAATTATTATTCAAAGATGGTTCCTACTCATTGAGCGTGTGACTATGCACAGAATGCATCACCAGCCTCTTAAGAAGTGTTTGAATTTTGAAATGTTCTTTTAACTGTGTAAACAGTACAAAGGTTCTTTTACGAAGAACTGTCTTATTCAAAGAAAATCCGTCTCTTGCCAAACAAACTGTACTAACAACAGTAGCTAGTACGTTTTAAAATGTGATCTTGCCAAATCTTCAAAGCAAGTTTTAGTTTTACGTCTTAACTGAACCGAATAAAATCATATTATACTGCTGCTAGTGCAAATAACATCATCAAGAAAGATTAACCTTGATAAATCAATGTTTGAAGTCTCCACAAACAATCGAAAACTTTATATGTGTTCCAAGAACATCTATACGTCTTGGCATTGGATGTGATTCTGAGGAATCGCCTTCCATGCTACTGGCATGCAACTCCACAATGCGTGATGAGTCTCACCTGGAAGCCCGCGACGAATAAGACGCCAACCAACCCTGCTAGTCATATGTTTGAAGACAGTACATCAAAAGAGTATACAGACTAGAGAAACTCTAGTGCTTATCGTTCCTCGCAAAAGGCTTGCACATCTGCGATACATATGTATGACGGAGAATGTCCCGCTGAAATATTACATTCGGAGTCATTTGAAAATAGGTATGATCTCGGCCTTCTTTGGTACACCAGTCGCTGGAGAATTTGTTCCAGTATGTAATAGCTGAGGTGTGCCACGATCAATGTCCTCCCACGCCATCTTATATTCTATTCGATTGCTATTATGTTCGATGATACAAGCTGGAAGTTTGCGTTCATTACACTAACGTGAAATGTGTATGTGTTTACTACTGTAGGACAGGCTGGAGCTAGCTCATTCCAAAACATGAGAGCCTGAACTCAGCATACCACTGACAGTGTTTACACAAACACTGTAACAAACACACCCACTTAAACTGCATCTCAACGCTGAAATAATTTCAAGATACTTACGAGGGCAAGTTCAGTTAACCGCTTATTTCTCATAATGATTTCTCATAATACTATGGTATTTCCGCAACAATTTTTATAAAGGTAGTTAGTGAGTACTCCAACTTATATACCTGTAGCCCAACTTCCTCTATAAAAATTATTGCGTGAGTATCTTAGAATTCTGAAACATGTACTTTTGGATAGTTCAAATTATTAGTTCCTAGGGGATGATAGGAGAACAATAGAAAGAAATGCAGAGATCTTAATAAACGCATGGGTTTAGAAGTAAATGCAGAGAAATAAGTCTTCCCACTTGCGACAGTCCTATTAACTACAGGAACTGTTAACTGTCCTATGAGCGACCGATTCGATATGTTAACTGCTCTCTGAGTCACCGATTCGTTCATACTAAGATAATGGAAGAAGATAAGGTTCTCCTTTCTTCAACTTGTTTCATGCTAATGTGATTTAGAACCTAACAAAATGTACTATGAAAAATTTCGCTCTACCTGAATTTAATACTTGAAAATGCTCTCATTACATTAACAATCTTTTATACGTTTTTCCTAATATTATATTTTTGAATTAATTTCTATGAATACATTACTCTATCAAGGATAAAACTAACTAAATACATTTAGAGTAGCTCCGCCTTTGTCTATGATTCTAATATAATTAAAAATTTCATGTTAAAATGATACGGAGCATAAGTTTAGATTGAATATGTTTATGGCATAAGAAAGAAATCAGAAAGAGGTATTGGCTCCCGAAGAAAATTTTCTAGGGAGGGGCATCTCCATGGTTACTGTATATCTGGTATATCTGGTATTTAATATACGTGGTTTGCTATATTACGTATACATTTTTGTGAGCCAGGGCGGCGATCCCTGCCTTCCCATGGGGCGCCCATGGAAAAAAGGTGTTCACCACTTGAGGATATCAAAGAAATCTAAAATATGGTGTATTTGAAGAAATTATTACACAAGTTACAAATCTCTCGCAGGGCTTAACAGTTCGTCTAGCTATAAGGAATTATTTCAGATTACTACACGACAAGCTTTTATGTATAAGTCAAATCAAGGGAGGGAAGGCAAATAAGCAATTAGTTTACGTTTTAGTAGCTTACAAGAGGGGGAGGTAGTTTAAGGAGTTTGTTTACCTTTTGGATTGTTTAGAGTGAACTGCATTGTAATTGGCGGGATTGGTTGAGAATAGCCAATCAGATGTAAGAGATCTCAAAAGCTGTCTTTTATCATTGACATTTTTTAAAATTTTATTCATAGAGTCTTAGGAAGTCTAAAAAGTAGATACTTGGCGAAACTGTTACACGTTTAAGTTTTTCAAAATAAAATATATTACTGTGCTTAGTGTGTGATTAGATTTGAATCAAATTAAATACAGAAAACAGCTTTTGAAGAAAGGGGATATTGCAACTGTATTTTTAATAATTACATAGAAATATATTTTCCATGGAAATATCCCTGTTGTCTCGTTAAATTATTTGATATGTTTTATGTCAAATCTAACTCCAAATTAAAATAAGTTTTATTTGCACTCACAGTAGAAGAAAAATATATTTGACAAACAGTATCACTGGCACGTACATATTTCATCCAAGGTTGTTCGGATGCTAATAACGCCAGAGGCAAACCTATTTTACGAGATGGAATCATATCATCTTCCATCATCTCAATGTAAATGAATCGGTCGCTCATAGGACAGATAACAGTTCCTGTCGCTAATAGGACTGTCGTTTCTGGGACTAATTCAACTAAATACATGGAAGTGCGTCGGGACCGTAATACAGCAAATTATGGATGCGTTAAAATATTAAATAATACTTTTGATAAAGTGGATACTTTCAAATATCTAGGATCAATATTAACAGAGGAAAATCATATTCACGAAGAAATTAAATGTCGAATAAAAGCAGGGAATTCGTGCTACTATTCGGTGCAAAATCTCTTATCGTCGCGAATTCCGTCGAGAAATCTGAGGCTTAAAATATACAAAACGATAATCATATCTGTTGATCTGTATGGTTGTGAAACATGGTCGCTTACCCTGAGGAAAGAACATAGACTGAAAGTATTTGAGAACAAGATCCTGAGAAGAATATTCGGACCCAAGAGGAACTGGAATGGGGAATGGCGGAAACTTCATAACTAGGAACTACATAATTTATACGGTTTACCCAACATTGTTAGGGTCATCAAGTCTAGGAGACTTTTCCATTTTTAATGAAAATGAAGGTGTGCGACTGGTCCTGACGTAACCTGATGTGAAATCTTATTTTCTTCTCTTCCCTAGGCCCTAGCACACAAAGAGTATATAGACTACCCAATGTCAGTAGAACCCATCTTTTCAGTAAATGCGCATTTCATCTATTTGTAGTATCAGCCTAGGCGTCTACTCATGCTTCGTAAGCTAATTAACTCTATGGCCTATGAAACCCGGAGGTTCAATGCCGCGTTCACAAAAGCTCTCCACTGACTTCTATCCTTATCCAATTCAATCCAGTTTCTACTTTGTATTCCTATTTCTGCTAGATCCATCTTAATTTTGTCCTACCATCTGCGCCTTGGTCTTCCTAATGGTCGTTTTCCGATTGGTCTTCCAGTCAAGACTTTGAAAGCATTTCTACTTTCTTCCATCCTAGCTACATGACCTGCCCACCTAAGCCTCCTAGACTTGATGACCCTAACAATGTTGGGTAATCCGTATAAATTAAGTAGTTCCTCGTTATGAAATTTCCGCCATTCCCCATTCCCGTTCCTCTTGGGTCCGAATATTCGTCTCAGGATCTTGTTCTCAAATACTTTCAGTCTATGTTCTTTCCTCAGGGTAAGCGACCATGTTTCGAAACCATACAGAACAACAGGCATGATTATCGTTTTATATATTTTAATCTTCAAATTCCTAGACAGAATTCGCGGCGACAAGAGATTTTGAAATGAATAATAACACAAATTCCCTGTTTTTAGTCGACACTTAGTTTCTTCGTGAATATGATTTTCGTTTGTTAATATTGATCTTAGATATATGAAAGTATTCACTTTATCAAAAGTATTATTTGATATTTAAACGCATCCATAATTAATCTAATTACGGTCCCGACGCACTTCCATGTATTTAGTTTTCTCTGCATTTACTTCTAAACCCATGTCTCTGCAAGCGTTTAATAACACCTCTGCATTTCTTTCTATTGTTCTCCTATCATTCCCTATTAAATTTACATCATCAGCGTACGCCAGGCCCTGGTTGCTATCTTTGATTTTCCTTATAGCGTATTCCAGAACGAAGTTGAATAATAATGGCGACAACGCATCTCCTTGTTTCAGGTCATTCTCGACGTAAAAGCTCGGGACAAAAATTTTCCTACCCGGACTTTACTTTGGGATTCATTAGACATGCCTTAATTAACTTAATTAGTTTTTTCGGTATTCCAAATTCTGTAAGAACGTTGTACAATGTTTCTCTCCTAACAGAGTCGTAAGCCTTTCTAAAATCAATAAATAGTTGATGTACCGGGGTATTGTATTCCCACTTCTTTTCTAGTATTTGGCGAATGGTAATTATTTGGTCGATAGTTGATCGATTTCGTCTAAATCCGCACTGATAACCCCCAATAATTTCATCTGCGTATCGGGTCAATCTTGCTAATAGAATGTTTGAAAGGATTTTATAGGATGTTGACAGAAGAGGGATGCCTCGTTAATTATTACAGTTATCAGTTTTGTCGCCTTTCTTGTGAATTGGAACAATGATTGATTCTTTCCACTCCTGTAGCAATTCTTCCTTGTTCCAGATAAGGAGGATGAGTTTGTGTATCTTGTTCCACAATTTTTCGCCTCCAGCTAAAATTAGTTCAGCCGGAATTTCATCTACACCCGGAGATTTGTGTTTCTTTAATTTCTTTATAGCGGTTTCTACTTCTATTCGGTTGGGTTCTGGAATATACGATTCTGCGGTTGGTGTGTATCTCCTTTTCTCCACGCACACTAGTTTTTGGTTGTGTGTTAAGCAAATCGTCAAAGAAATCTTTCCATCTATTTAAGATGCTATCCGTATCAGTGAAAACTGTACCCGTCAGATTTCTTTAATATATAAGCACGAGGTTGATAGCCTTTCTTAAATTCGTTGATCCCTTTATACATGTCCCGAATGTTTTTATTTTTACTATTATCTTCAAGTTCCTTAATTTTAGCTTTCAAAAAATCGCGTTTCGTTGTTCTAAAAGTTTTGAAAGCTTCCCGCCTGATGTCTCTGAAATTTTGTGTAGTTATTTCATTCGGATTTTGTAGCCAATGTAATTTTGTGTTTCTCTTCTCTGCTAGTTTAATGCAATCCTGGTCGAACCATGGTTTGTTCCTACGTATTCCGCGTGTCCAGATTTTTCTTTTGAGAGAGGATGCTTCGTAAGCAAAGAAAAGAATTCAATTGCTGGAATGTTTTTCTCCATAATCTTAAGGTTACACCTGCTAACTAAAGAGTATGACATCCGTCAGATTTCTGTAACGATTCCTATAATGTTATTGAGATTATCATTATTTTGCTCAGTATTGTTGCATCATACATAATTCGTATTCTTTCTTCATAGTTTTGGGGAAGTCATTATTTATATTAGTATAAAACAATTTTAATGTGGATCTTTGTGGATGCCTAATTAGAAACATACCAATTATAAATATGCGTGTATTCAGATTTCAGAATGTGTTCACGGCAGTGATTTGTAATACTGATATGTACTACTATTTCATCTACATCGCCTAATATATAATATACTCTACAACAGGTTCACCTCAGAAATCTGAGTTTAATCTCCCTACCTAGAATAAGCCTCAAATCTGCCCACCTCCCAATGTTGAAGACAAACAATGGCATATTTAGAATTTTGTTTCGAGGGGCTATGCCCAACACATGGAAGGAAGTAGGCAATTGCCCACCTGAGTTTGAGAATTAAATATATATTAATTTATGCATAAATTGTTATAATGGTAAGAATTGCAGACCGATAAATCCTATATGATATGATTTAAAAATTTAGGAGTGAATCTAACCTTTCCTTCTATTCATACAAGAAAAAGGAAGCACCCTCTTGGTCTACCTAATTTCCCGGGCTAATTATTTCCCCGTTTTGATTTTCTTTAATTCAAACATTTCCTTCTTTTAAAATAACTAAACGACATAATTTTTCCTTTGTTATAATAACTGAAGTCCCGTCATGTTGATATCCGCGCAAGTTGGTGTGGAACACCAGTTTCTCTTATCAACTCTTAGTTTTGGTGTTATTGATGACGGCCGACTTGAATCACAACTGACAACGGTCGATAAAGTATGATAGGCGAAACGAAACAAAGTTACATTAAGAAAAATAAACAGAATAATAGAAAGAACAAAAGGACGTAGTTCTTACATGGAATGAAATTTGACAAATACAGTATTATTCCTGAACAAAGAGCATAAGAACATGGAAAGCCAATGACATACTTAGAAATGGTAAGAAGGATTATTGTTGTACGTGGAATGCGAGAAACTAACAAATTAACTTCGGAGGGAGCTTGAGCCTGATAGCCCTCTAAATACGCCACTGACATTCATCATTCATCATATTCATCATTTTCAAAAAGTAACATATATATATATATATATATATATATATATATATATATACTATATAATATGGGAACGATCTTACCCGTTCCCCTCAATATTGGAGTCAGATTTGCGTCGATGACCAAAAGTGTTCCCAATTGGGCCCCGTACCTATTAAGGCCAGTCCAGTGACTACTGAGAGTATTAACAGTTGCTCTTCACATAGACACTTTGTATTTTAAAATCCTAAAGCATACTTTTTGTTGCGTAAGACGATATCTAGTAAAAATGTTTAAATAAAAATCTATCTCATATGTCATCAAGAATTTTTATTTCTTCTCCAGCTGAAAACAATTAATTACGACAATGGAAACATCTCAGAGTAAGGTACTTGATCCAGCAAAATTTTGCCCAAATTTCCAACTATTTTGCTTAGGGCTTCACTAAATGCTCCTCCCACTTCATGGAATATCTCGTTAAAGTTTTGGTTAAGAAAGTTGTTCATTACAGCACCTGCAGAGAGAAACATTTAAAAACAGTGAGTTAGTTAGTACATAGAACGAAACATAACATTATGCACATCTCGATAGTAGCTATTTATGCTTCTTCTGAACACTGAATTGAACTATGCCAGAAGTGTATTTTATTACATGGTCTTTAAATATATCGTAATTGGATTGTTAATTCCAACAAGCTTTTAAGGAGGTTGAAAAGTCCAAAACTAAGACAAATACCAATCGATAAATCTCACCAGCCTGAACAAAATGATATGGGTGAGTATATTCTCATGCGTGGTTTTCGAGATACTCGAGACGTAAAAATTTATTATGTACGATAACAACGCCATCTATTTAGATAAAACTGACTCTGAGGTCTACACTAATCCTATTCATTATAGCATTAGCAAAATGACACTGTACAGTATAGTTAATAAGATATAGTCCAAAAAATTGTGATTTACTGTTAATTTTTAAATTTTAATTTTGCTATGATATTGTGCAATTACAAGACATTGGGTGATATCAATAAAAAGGAGAAGTTACTCAGTATTCCCAATTTTAAAGTAGTTGCTCGAATTGGTATCAATAAAAATTCAACTGAGCACTACTCGTCTCGGCTGACCGCGGAGAAGCCGCGCTCCTTTGGAGAAACCACACCTCTATTCTCGAGCCGAGTAACTACTCCGCGTTTGATATCAATAAAAATCAGACTCCTCTGTGAGGCAAGTAACTTCTCCAAATTTGTGGAGCAAGCTCAGTAGGTGACTCCGTGCGAAATATGGCAGAGTATATGATTGTTTTGCAGCGTAGAAAAACTTATAAACTGCATAGAAATGTTGCAAATGGTGATTACAAAAACATTATAGGTTCATGAAAGAAAATGTAGAGTGATTAGCACATTTTTTAGGTGAATAAAGCGAAAGTCGGGGTGGCGTACTAAGTAATGACGAAAAGACGCGAGTTTTCTTGTGTTACGTGAGTGATCCGGGATTCCAGGTCGGAGTGTCAGAAGATTTTGGTGTGGCTCAAAGTATTGTGTCTATGACTACTACAAGTGTAATGGATGCGATTATTGCGAAATCTGAAAACTGGTTTGTTTCCGGCAAGTGTGCGTAATATACAAACAGCAAAGGCAGAGTGGCAAGAACAATATACATTTCCGGATGCTGACTATACACACATGGCAAAGAAGAAACCTAGTATTTTGGAGACGAATACGTTAAAAGGAAGAGCTCCGTTGTGGCTAAGCGGTTAGCGTACATGCGTTTGGCGTGTGAGACCCGCGTTCGATTCCCGGCGGAAGCTCGTGGTTCGGATTCCACGTTAATCAGTAGGTCCTGTCTCATATAGACTCGCTACTGAAAGGGCGTTAAACTCAAAATCAACTCAACTCAATGCTGATAGGAAGGGGGTATACATGTGAAAGTATTTTATTTACGTCAAGGCGAAAAGGGACACGTATGGTATGGAAAACACAATCAGATGGACGTGCTTGATGACGTGACTGGCTGGACTTTTTTAAAAAGGAAACTAAGGGGCCAAGTGTCTGATTTCGTTCTTAAAGCCAAACAATCTACAAAAATCATGGACAATACGTGATATGCGTTTGTCGTGTTAATCTTGATATTGCTGGATTCGAGTCAACATCCATCAGCTCCAATAGGTTCGTGTTCATGGTTTCAATATGACTTTCTTATTTCCCGTTTTTTTCACATTAGGATTTTTTTTTTTTTAATTCTCGCTCGAACATTAAAGATTCTCTTTTGGATTTGTGTCTCAGTCCTAGATGTATTTGATGATTTCGTTGCATTACACCAGCGTTTCCCAACCTTTTTCATGTTGCGGCACACTACAGGTGTAACTTGAATTCTCGCGGCACACCCATATATATATATATATATATATATATATATATATATATATATATATATATATATATATATATATATATATATATATATATATATATATATATATATATAATTACTATTATTATTTGTAAATATAAAATACCGTGGTATTTTTATGTAATTACTGACCTCCTTCTTACAGAGAAAAAAGCTGGTTCACTGATTTTCCCCCATGGTAAATCATTATGCTTATTTTTCATTCTAATTTTAAAATAAAACAATTGGAATCAAATATAGGACTCCGGTTTTTTAAAATCCACTTTCTCTTTCGAAAACTGTATCTAACCTTTCACTAAAAGGGAAGATCACTAAATAATGAACAAATAAACAAATCTCCTATACTTTTAAAACACAAATGTAGGTAATTTGTATGCATGTTTACTTTGTTGAATTTATTGAATGATATGTTAAAATTTCAAGTTACGAAATAGTCTGCAACAATAAAGAAGCAATAATGGTCATGACAATGATAAACACGTTTTTCAACATTAAAAATGTACAGAAAAGTAACACAGTATGAAACTTAAAATTGTAGATTTATGGTAGAGTAGAAGGTCATAGTAATGTGAAATACAAATATACATTTTCCCCTATGTCTTGCAATTTGGTTCCTATAGAATTAACAATTTGTTTCGATTTAATCGCGGGACACCAGTGGCCCATTCGCGGCATACCGGTTGGGAAACGCTGCATTACAATGTAATTGCCTTCAAAGCTTCGACTTTCCTTCGTTTGCTTTCTGGTAACTGTCACTTTGAAAGTACCACTGGAAATTCTTTTACAATATCCACAAATGCACTCTAATTGAAATTGTCGTTGCTACTTGTCCCTTCCATGACGTTTAGGATACTGCGCCATAGGTTAATCACAACGAAATGACGCCCGACAGATGGGAGAAATTAGTAACTACTCCTTTTATTGATATGACTCACTGCCACGCGCAGAGAAAACGCGAGTGAACGTTCATAAATCTGGAGCAGTCTATACCTGAGTAGTGGCTTGTTTTATTGATACAAAATTGAAGGAGGAGATTACTCCAAGTGTAGTTACTCCGATTCTCGAGCATGTCTTCTCAGAAGTAGTTACTTATTTTTATTGATATCAGCCAATTAATTAATAGATATCACGTCGAACTGAATAAAGATACATGAGTGAGGAAAAATTCTGATGGGTACTTTTCTAGAAAAAACAATTTTCATACTCTAAAAAGTATGTAGTTCGTTGTGTACATATATTCAGGGTGAACCTGAAAGATGTGCACAAACTCCGGGAGGTGATTCATGACGTCGAAAGAAGACAAAAAGTTATCTTGCATGTTGTCGAATTCCTCGTCATATACGAGTGACAAGGGTGCCAACTGGGAATCGAAACTTGAATCATGACAATTGGAACGGAATAGAAAGATGTGCACATCAATGCACCATGCCAGAGGACTTTTTGCCTTCTTTTGATGTGACGAATGACCTCCCGGCGTTTGACACATCTTTCAGGTTTACTCTGTATATCGTGAGCAGTGTAGTGACTCATATACTACTAAAAAACTATTCCTCTCCCACCAAGAATAAAGGATTTTAAAATAAATTGCAACCCTTCATCGGGCCCAGATTATTTATTCTCTCTCAATCATAAATAAGTTCTAGGGTTTTTATTTCTTATTTGCTGTTGGAAGGTTTACAGGAGTCAATAGCAAACTCATCCCTAAACATCGTACTTCATGACACTTATTATATAGTAGCGTACTTTTATTATATACTATTTATGCTGGGGTTTCTCAACCTAGATGTTGGGACCCTTAGAAGGGTCGCGAAGAGAAATGAGAAAGATAAATGTAATTAAAATCAAAGAGCGGGAAAGTATATTATTAAAGATAATTTTTAAATTTATCATTATAGATATTTCTTTAGTCATATTTATTTCCAAATACAGTTTAAAATATTAAACAAATAAAGATAGTTTAAAACTAGAATGAAAGATGGATGAAATTGATGGAAAACTTCAGAAAGCGATTGATTTTGTTTGGGATCCTTTGTTATTCTTTGCAGAGTGGTATATATATGTAAGGCTCTCATGAGCCGTTTCAGATACCAAACCGACTAACTCCATCAAAAGAGATTTTTCAGTAGTGAGCATTTTAGTAACTTAGATACAATAGTCCTTAGGGGTAATCCACATATTACATAACGCTAATTTTGACCAATTTTTACCCCCTCCCTCCCCTTGTAATACTTCATAACGCAAGGCCGAACCTCTCACCCCCTTTGATACTTAACACTTTTTAATTTTTTTAACAATTTTGCTTATTTTGAGGGTTATTACAATAAAAACAAACTATTATTAATGGTAGAACTTCTTTTATTACAAAATGCTTGTATTCTAAATATATTTGTAGTGTTTTTCGCCAATAAATCAAAGTGCGTATTAGAAATTGGTAGAAATAATATTTTAACCCTATAAGGTTGCTTAATTAACCAGTCCTAATTCTGTATACTGCCGTTTTCCCAAGAGAGTCGCACCCATCCTTTTAGGTCACCAATGATGATAAGGAGGAAATAGTGCCGGAAGTGCAGGTAAAACAGGATCTAAAGAACTGACATCGACCTGTTTTCTAGTGATCCAGTATGTTTTGTGCATTTGAAGTTCGCCAGTGTTGACGATACAAAGTTCTCTTTCTCGCTGACCACAGATTCGAAGTGGCTGCACGCGTGAAGGAGCAGGGACATCTCATTTGTGAACAAACTTTCGAGCATCATCTTTGACTTCAGTTTATCCGTTTTTAAATTGCTATTGTCCTAAATCAGTGCGAAAATGAGAATAAATTCGATTTCTGTAGAAATATTGAAATCCAAAAATTAAAATCCCGTAACACGAGATGAATATCCGATGAATTAGGTTCTCAATTTCTTATTTTCAACTGCAAATTATGGATGTTCTGTCGCGAAATATATTAATTCACGAAAAAGAATTTATTCTGTTTTATATGCGAAAGCCCTTAACAAGAATAGAGTGGGGTAATAATCCAAATCTAAAGTTTTTAAATAATATTTTGCAGAAATAGCGATACGAGTGGGAAGGCGAGGGCATTTTCAAGCGGTGGTTACAATCACTAACAACTAACTCCAGAAAAGCGTGGGCCGTAAATGCAATGCTGCGATAGCCACAATACGGGGTTTTATTATATTGTAATACACGCAGAGTTCATCACCAATCATGTTGGTGTCTAGTGCGCCTTCGAATCTCTTCTATATGAATCAATTTATATAGGCTATAGTTCTAAATTTTCCAAAACAATAGAAATATTTATATACATAAAAATGAAAGTGACTATTTTTGTAACTGAATAACTCTTAACCACCCGACGGATCTCGATCAAATTTTCAACATAGATGAAGTTCTGGGCTGGAATTTTATTTTTATCATTTTACTTTGAAGGTGCAACTTCTGGGAGGGGGAAATGTATAAAAATGATCGATGTTAGTGTCAAATCCATACTTTTCGGAGTCGCTGAGATAACCAGTAATCCAACTTCAGCTCCGCAACTTCGCGGCAGGGGAGGGGTGACATATAAAAATGATCGAAAATGACCGATATTAGTGTGAAGTCTACAGTTTCCGGAGTCGCTGAAAGGAAGAGTAACACTTTCGATGCCATCTAAATTGAAATTTAGCCTCGCAAATTGTGAGAGAGGGAGATCTACCAAATTTCACAATAGTAAATCCCCACGTTAAGCGGGTTTGCATATCCAGGCTCCTAACTATGAAACTATTTACGATCACTCCAACCACAATCATTTCACAGATTCAACCTGTTGCATATAAGTTATTAGGACGTAAAATTGAATGTAGTTTATACGAAAAAGACCTTTATGCATTTCAAGACCTGTAACGCCCAAATATTCACCACAAACTTATAGTGGTATCGACATAAACAAACAAACAAAAAAAAAAAGTGCGGAGCAGGAAACTACACATAAGTCTAAAAAAACTCTATGGAGACGTACGAACTGGTCGAGCGGTTTGGGTCAATAGTCTATCTATCATAAGTTTATGTGTTCAAACCCTGTAGGAAGTATTGGTTTAGTTTTTTTCTTCTGAAATGTGTGTTCCTATTTTCATCAGAGGACTGAAAACATTTCTTTGAATAAATCTTTGGCAACTACTTTTCTCTCAAATTCGATTAGAAGGGAACATTATATGAATTGCAAATCTAAAATCCAAAACTGAAAACAAAATATTAAGTATGTTCAATATTTCATTATTATCCTTTGATTTGTAATGAAAAACTAATTATAAGCATTGATGATTTCAGAAGATTCTCCCCGGATAATGGTCAATATATGAATGAGAGGAAATTGATAGAACATTATTAGTGGCCACATATGGCCACAAATTTATGTCGACAGGGTCTCAAATTCTCCCACAGATCATGCCCTGAAATCATTACTGTTACAAAGATTTCCTTAACAAATAACTAGGTAGAATATTACATTTATTTCTCGTTCTACGTTTTGAAATGACAAAATCAAAATTTTAAATATAATTATAATACGATAAGCATAAAGGTTTATAGAACTAATGAAGTAAATAGTATTGTGTAAGTTAACGGTTTCCAATCGGATTACAACTAGAATATTCGTTTGCATCGCACTTTAAAGTAAATCCTCTCTCTCTATAATTCTTACTGGAAAGCATGTTTAACTCCAATTACTTAATCAATATTTTTAATAATATATTTTTACTATTCAATGTCGTATACACTTCATTTCCCAAAGCAAAACCTCGCAAATGTATATTGGGCTAGTGAATATTATCAAATAAATTATCATGTAGTACTTTAACTACTACTACTACTACTACTAATAATAATAATAATAATAATAATAATAATAATAATAATAATAATAATAATAATAATAATAATAATAAATATAGCCATATTTTATAAGAATTTCAGGCTTACTCAATAAATGAATTCAACGTGGTCTCTATTCGAAGTTCTATTTATTCGAATCCGATAGAAATACAATGAGAAACTTCGAGAACAGGTAAAAGAAAAATGTTACTTTGGTGGGACTGGAACTAACCTTTAAGAGTTCCTTTCAAGTTACAAATGCCTTAGACACTTTGTTTCTTATCTTTAAGTTAACTCATTCTCTGAAAGTATCTGAGTAAGTTGTCTTTATTTTCTACTCGGTTATACACGTTTTACAATTATTTGTTTTAAGCTTGAACGACAGGAACACGAATGCAAAAACATTTATATAAATTAAAATTCCCCCACCGTGAATCGAACCGGGGACCCCCGTATACCAAAGTCACACGTGCTAGCCACTAGACCAGCGGTAAGAACGATTGAAATCTCTTTTGAAGTGTCTGAAATTTATGCCTACTTCGCCCTGATGTCTATTGATGTTTTTATGTTTACCGTATTCGGTACTTTGAGGAACGATATATGTTACTCATATAGGTTCTTTACGTATTCGTCCATACATACTATACAAATTATCAGAATTATTCATGAACTTTCATGGAAATTCGATGGTGCGTGCACAGTAGACGGACAGTGTAATTGGAAGGTGAGTTCAACAGAAATTATGTATTTCGCCGACATTATTTAATAGCTATATAGAATAGATAGCGAAAACGATTCTACCTAATTAAGATGGAATTTCGGTAGGAGATGCAATGATGCGGTGTATAAGGTTTGGGGTTGATATAGTTGTTGCAGAATCTAAAAAGAAAATTAATAAGATGTAGAAATCTTGAGAAAGGCTTCTGAAGAATATGGGATGAAAATAAATCTTAGAAAGACAAAATCCATTGTGATTGAAACGAAGCGATCGGTGTCAAATATAGAAGTAGGAGCGGAAGAAAAGAACAAATGACTTGTTTCCGATATCTGAGTAGTATTATTAGTGATGATATGATATGCAAACGTGAAATAAAAGCAAGGATATAAATGGTGAAAGAAGCCTTTAGGATGAAGAAAATACTATTTTGTGGGACCTTGAATACAGTTGAAAAAAGGCTCATAAAATCCTTCATGTACTGTAGTTTACTGTATTTATAAGACAGAATCATGGACATTATGCAAAAATGATCAGAAACAATTGAAGGCTTTCGAAATATGTGCGTAGAGAAGAGTGGAGAGAAATAGCTGGGTCGAGAGGAAATGGAGAGGAAATGGAACGAATGAGAGGGTGTTAGAAATGGAAGGAGAAAAATATTATTAAGAAGAAGAAGAAAAACAGGTTTGGATATTGGTTAAGAAGGAACTGTATCATGAGGGATGTGCTAGAGGGTATGGTGGGATGGGATTAATTAGACTATATAGAAACAGAATTAGGCTATTGGCTATATCAAAACAGAAAAATCGTATGTGAAGATGGAAAGGTTAATAGAAGATCGTGGAGCATGGCAGTTTCTCAGTCCCGGTAAGTGAGCCGCTGGTAATGGCGGAATGTGCCTTATGTACCTATGAGAGAGAAATCATATGGATTGCAAGTGGTAGTCACAGTCTATGTCCGCCCCTAGGCACATGCCTGGCATATACCTGCGGACCTTGCCTAGTATGTTCCCTATGCCGTAAGCGTCAATGAACCACATAATTACTCCCCAAAAATATGTTAAATCGCCTTTATGCGTTAATTTGTTTAAATTAAGGTGAGTCTAAAAAACACTTTTTAAAAAAGTAATAAAACCAGCACCCCGTGGTGGGCGCGAACTCCCAGCCCTTTGATTACTAGGCGCGACTTGGCCAGGGTGGCGATGAAGAAAAGGTCGCTTATAGAGGAATAAATCGTTGGGCTCTTTTTAATGTGAAAATCAGAGTGCTCTTGTAACCCTGTATATTCGATGATAACTGTTTGGGACCAGATAAAATCCACTCGTCATGTAATTTTATAACAAAATGACGCGCGTCTCTTTACTTTATTTCATGGTTCTTTCATATTCACTTTCAAATGATCGGCAACAGTTGGCATCTAAAAAATACAATTCTTTATTCCTAACTATGTAAATATTTAACTGTCCACATATGTATGAAAGATTCATCTTAATTTTTATGCATCAGTTATGTCATTTCTTTCTTCTAAATTCATTTCCCAAATTTAATGCATTTCTTGCTTTTTTTTTTTCTAAGCGATTAAGTACTAGAACGACAGAAAGTGGAGCAAAAAGCGCTAGAAACCGTTGCATGTTATTTTGAATTATTTAATGATCATGATAGTAACAGTGAGTGTGGTGAAGAAGATGATAGGAGTGAAGAATTATCTGCTGCTCCTGCTGAGAAGACTCCACCCACTCCGCCATTAGATAACTATTTTGGCAACAATGAAAACTAACAAAAACTTTACCCCCTGACATTCAATACGTTTCAACATAAGCGGTGTCTTAGGTTATCTTAACTAACTTGACTTGAGAAGGAGTGGAAGTCTGATGAAGACACAGTTATTGTGTTGAAACTGTTACGTGATACTGTTGTTTTTTTTTGTTTTTTGTTTGTTTTTTTTTGTTTTTAACATATTATCACATAGCCTTGCTCAGTGTATTATTGTGTATTAGTAATAATCTCCAATAATTTCATTTGCGTATGGAATCAATCTTGTTAATAGAATGTTAAGAGAATTGCCTCGATAATTACGGTCAGTTTTGTTGTCTTGTGAATTGGAACAGTGATTGATTCTTTCCACTCTTCTTAAATGTATTCCATAGTTTTTTTTTTTTTTTTTTCGTAATGATATGTTGAATTCCTGTCGTTAAAAATTCAGAAACCTTTAGGAATGGGTAAACCGTGATAGTGGTTATAAGTCTAGGAAACCGCACGATCAGATGGACAATCTATTACGCATATGATCCATCAACAGAAAATTTGGTACTTTTCCGATTCTGAACAAGCTTAAGAAACAGTCAGTGCATTGTAGAATTCGGGATTTTACCGAGTTTGCAGATTCCATGCACCTGATAGGTGGTAACATTATTACGTATGTGATCAATGAATGAAAACTCTGTTCGAAATATTCATACAATGTATATGAAAGTTAAAACTTAAAAGTTTCAAGAATGTACAGAACCAGCCGAAACCAAGCTCTTGATGTGCAGCTTTTAAGATTATCCTATAAATGCATTTCCCTCATATTTTGCTTTTTGTTTCAAAAAGAGTGTGTGTGATATTTTGAAGTAAAAATACTACATACAATTGTGCTAGTTATTTGTATATCTTTTTTAAAAACAAAAAGTACTTATTTTTGTGTATAAGAAGTTAAAAAATTATTATATATATATATTGGTTAATCCTTTGGAATTCATAATGTAAATATGTTAAGAATTTTTTTTTAAATCTTTTCGAAATTCATGGTTTATTTTAGAGGTTCTACATTATTATCTACATCAACCACTAATAAAACGAGTTCTTGTGCTGTAGAGAAGCGAAACAAAGTATGCTTTATCAATATAAAACAAAATTTTGAAAAAAGCCCAAAATTTTCCAAGCAAAAAAGCGAAGCAGAAAAAACCGAGTTTTTTTAAAAAAAAAAGTTTTTTTTTTCGAGCCTTTGCATCTCTAATAAGGAGAGATGCTACTCGTAGACTTGTTGGACATAGCATATTGACATTTTCAATCAGTGTTTCTTCCCGATATGTTTCACGGGAGGCACTGCCCCTCGGAACTCTGAGAGTGTCCCCGCGGAGGAGACTAAAATAATACGTCTATAATATAAAAATAAATAGAAAAGTATCAGAGAACGACTGTTTTCAATTCTGCTGGAGAGAAGCCTGTACGGAATACGAAAGTAACTTTAACCACTAGGAGGATGAATAGAGCAAAAGTCTCTGAAGCCTGTTATCTGTATATGTTATTTCTATTGAATATCATACGTAATTCATGAACAGCAATGGGATTGGAAGTGCATGAGATGAGTTAGATGTAATTCTCGGAGAGTTGTTTAACACAAAATTTTCTAACTAAACCTTTGAAATTCTGATGACAACATATTCAATTTTATGCAAATTGCTATCGAAAAGATCATTAATTATCAACAAATCTAAGACTTAAAATTACATTTTATAAACATTAACGAATACTAACCTAGCAGCTGGTTGCCATTGAACAGATTATCCAGGCGAACAATAGCACGTTTGGGCATAAAATTCAATACAAACTTTTCCATATTCATATATGTTGTTCCATTCTTTTCAATTGGTTTTCCATACACGCCAAAAGAGATGTCGTTATCAACTGTGAATAAAAGAAAATTAAAATCAATATTCTACCGTATTTAGGTGTTTTTTTTTTTTTTTTCTGTTTATATTCCCGGTAATTCTATTTTTCTCTTAAAAGAATAATCGCAGTTTCCGAGCTGTTGTAATAGCTGAAGAAATGAATGTTAAAAGCCAGATACACACATGGCGTTGAACGAATGACTGCCATAGAGTGTAAGATATACTCTCGTCGTTCAAGTAGAGGACATGGTCCGTCGACTCCAAAAATATTACTAGTGAAGTTAGGCAATTCTTTTAGTATGAGGGCGATACACAAGGTGGAATTCGTGAAGTTCTAATATTGTCAAGCTAGTTATAATAGGTGAAATTATGAATAGCATCACACTGTAGCTTTCTACATTTATTATGTGACAATATTATAAAACAGGCAGTGGCGTATTTAGGGGGGTGGCTTCCGGGCTTAAGCCCCCCACGAAATCTTACTTAGTATAGTAAAGTAAATGAAATATCTTGCAGAATTTTCACATTTCCAGGCAAAGCCCCCCCTGAAAGTTAGCAAAGCCCCTCCCGAAACAAAATCGTAAATACGCCACTGAAAACAGGGTACAATATTTCGAGGTTTATACAACAGGATAGGCCAAAATTTGTGGCACAATTAATAACTGACTTGCAACCGATTGTAGCAGTGGATAAAGTACGAATATGTCTGAGCATGCAGTTCACTGTACGATGTTAAATAAATAATTTTGTAATAACTTTTTTATTTTGTAATAACTTATGTAAGCTATTACAAAATAAATACAAATATTATTTAAAAAGTAGTTAACAAGGAACCAAGACAACATAATAAATCATGAATTACGGTTGAGTTCATTTTTCTAGTCGCTGCCTTAACCTAGATTTTTCGGTAATTCAAATTCTGGTCACACTGTAATTTCTATAGATAGCAACAGTGAGAATTCTTCCGATTCGTATTTTTGGGTGTAGAATAACATTATCTATTATTGTGGTAAGTTAGATTTCATTATCTCTTTTCACATACGAGAAACGGGCAAAAGAAAAATTGTTAGCTTTTGAAAAATATTTAGTAATCTGTCCTCTTAAGCTACTGATCACTTCTGTATAGTGTAATTCATGGACCCTTTTTAACATGTTGAGAGAAGGCCCATCATAAAAGTTTTTGTTGGGAGCCCCTTTGTATTTTCCCGCTCCAGGACCCTCCAACGGTCTTAATCTGGCCCTGTATATTTTCTAAGAGAAAAACAACGGTGCTGTAAAATGTAAATTATTATTTAGCTTCAAGTAATGACATCATTTGAGATTTCAATTTAGCTGAATATTTCAATATTAGCAAAATTACAAAACAAAGTCGAAAATCAGGAACCTTTCAAGAAATCGTGACGGGCTAAATGGCCTTAGATGCCGAAAGCCCAGAAATCTAAATCCTAAATCCTAAATCCTAAACCTTTCAAGAGTTGAATTACAAAAAATGTGAAAGGTTGTTTTCGCGGCATTATCGGCTGACACTCCTGGTCTGGGATTGGCTGACTGTATCGCCGGTACTCGAGGTGTTATTGTCCTCCGTTCCATTACTCCCGTTAGCAAGGAGTGCGTGACGTGTACCTTTTTGTACAGTCCGCAGCAAAAAACCTGCAACATGAGCATGTAAGTTTATTGTGAAACTACGCCTAACAGCGCAGGGAATCAACATAACGTCTAAGTGGAACGAATCAGCCAGGGGAAACCTCGGCGTCCTCCCATACACACTTATTTTGGAGCAAAAGACTTCGTCGTTTCACAATAAACTTACATGCTCATGTTGCAGTTTTTTTTTCTGCGGACTGTACATATACCACTACTCACGATACGAGGCGGAGGATCCACTAAAAACTTCACCGTCCAGGGCCCACCGGGAAATTTCCCGGTTTCCCGCCTGGTCAGTACGGCCCTGACGCCCACATGTAAGCTATTTAACTAAGGACCTGACTAATTGACATAAACGAAAACTTGAAAAAATCAAATAAATATTATAACTGTACGAAATTGGCAACATAATATGATCATATTATTAAAAATATAACACCATGGGAAAAATTAAGAATGACATTCACAGTAACTAAGACTTTTAAAAAATACTTTTCTTATTGTAACTTATACACCAATATATTGCTTATGAAATTGTAGACAAACATTAAAAATGCGAGTTATGTATACTTAGTTGATTAGAGTTTAGCACCTTTGTCAACACAGAGGCTGTACGAGACGTGAACCTAACATATCGGGGGATTCGAGCCACTTGAACTCCTACCGGGAATCGAACCGAGTCTCTCGTGCCAAAGACAAGTAAACTAGCCATACAGCCACGAAGGAGCTCGTAGTTTAGAATGATACACACAATAATGTAGTGGCTGCATTTCCATTAGGCTACACGTAAAATACACACAATAATGTAATGGCTGCATTTCCATTAGGCTACACGTAAATTGTTGAAAACATCCCGTCATCTTTGATGTATCCTTTCTCAAAATAATTATGTTGTAATAGTAATAATGAATGCAACTTCGAAATAAAATACCAATATGATCGCAGTATTTATGGTAGAAGTCATGACAATAAACGGAGAATTGAAGTAGATCTAGCATGCAACTAGCGATTTAGTTTCCGTGCAATGATGTGACGCTAGAATGTTTGGTACGTGTATGTTCGATCGTTTTCAGAAATATAGCGTAATATGTGCACGCTATTTATTCACTCCCATACCATATATGTACATTATTTCGTAAATTTAAGGGGATTATACACTGGACTATAAAAATATTCGGTTGCTATATGCTATAAGCTTCCATACGCTTTATTACCGTACATGCCGTTTTCAGTGCTGCCGTGTCGTGACAAAACGCTGTAACTTTGGCGGAGAAGTTTTGCGAAAATGAGCCTTAAAGTTTTCATTCGAAAATGTGATCTGTACCGTGTAGAACCAGTGTATCTTGACTTTGGAAACACATGGTTACATGTAATGTTACGTAAATGCATGTTGTGTGATTAAATTTGGTGAAAACTGATTGGTTGACCATTATTGCCTAGTTACACTGGTTCTACACGATACAGATCACATTTTCGAATGAAAACTTTACGGCTCATTTTCGCAAAACTTCTCCACTAAAGTTACAGCGTTTTGTCACGACACGGCAGAGTGGCGGGTTGTTTGTCAATTTTTACAATTGTGCAGGGAGAAGAAGCTCTTTCCTTAGTACGTAATCACGAACTAATTCATTTTCTGCACTACTAATTGTACCTTTCACTACTGTCGTAATTAACTAACTGTATTGTGTGTGTAAATTCTTATGCTTGCTCCAGTTATGTCTGATTTGTTTCTGCGTTATAATGAACGAGCAGTGGCATATTTACAATTTTGTTTCGGGGGTATCTTTACTAACTTTGGTCTTGGAAATGTGAAAATTCGGCAAGGTATTTTATTTACTTTAATATATGAAATAAGTTTTCGGAGGGAGGGTGCTTAAGCCCGGAAGCCCCCTAAATACGCCACTGTGAACGAGTAATAGCTTTCAAATTAGATGGACTCAACCAGTGATGCCAACCGTGGGGAAAACCCCAGTTTGTGAAATATTTTGACATTAATTATTCGGAATGGGATAAAGGGAATTTTCATCGAAATTGGAAACATATTTGGAATTTTTCGTCATATGTATAATCCATACCAAAAAAATTTTCTAAGAGGGGAAGTAGACATAATGAGTCATCAATATGCGTACCATGTTGTCAACTTTTAGTCAGAAATTATTTAGTTGTCAACTTTTAGTCAGAACTCCATGCTAGTGAGGAATGAGTTACTCATATGTGATTCTTCAAAATCAAGTACCAAGAAACGGTATTTGTGCTCTGGCATTTGAGGAAAGGAAAAGAAAAAAAAACAGTGAACGGATGAAAGGAAAAAAGTAAAATATCAAGCTAGAAACAATTAATTTCCATACATTTCACACGAAATTTGTGGAGAATAAAACTTGTATTGTTCGGCTCAGTAAAAGTATGGTATGGACTGTATTTCCGACAATATAACAAAATATAGTTGTTCTGGAATAAGGAAATTAGTTATTCACGAACTATTTTATTAACGTAGAAGGTCAAGATATTCATAATTCACCCAGAAATTTAAAAAAAAGTAACATACAACATACATAATTTTCATTTTCATATTTTATTATTATTATTATTATTATTTTGTGTTATTATTATTATTGTTAATATTAATATGAATACAACATCGGAAATTAAGATGCAAATTGGTGTTTTTAACTCTCGAAATCGGTTTTTATTAGGGAAGGGCAAAACCGGTTTCTAGAAAACCCGAAATCCGAAAAACCAATATTTCGTGTTTCTCCTAAACCGGTTTCGGTTTTCTACAAAAACTAGTTCAGTTTTCACCAAAACCGATTTCAGTTTTCTTCAAAACCTGTTCGGTTTTCACTGAAACTGGTTTCGGTGAAAACTTTTGGAAAACACATAAAACTATTTCTGTGGAAACGGAATCGGTTTCCGGAGAACAACGAAACACTACTCTGGTCAGAAATAGAACCAATTTTGTAAGAAACGAAACCGGTTTTGAATAAAACCGAAACCAGATCCAATGAAAAACCGAACTGGTTTTCAAGAAAACCGAAAGCAGTTTCGGTGAAAACCCGTTTTTTAAAAAAAACTTTCAGAAACCGGTTTCGGTTTTTCTAAAACCCGAAAAACCGGTTTTGTGCCTACCACTTGATTTTATAGTATTTCAGGTTGGTATTACTGAACTCAAGCAGTCATTTCTAACTCCGCCAGATGTAACAGTTTGCTACTGCACTTGTAAACTATACAAGGAAGGAATAGACAGGAAACCCATCTTTTAAAAAACACAGTGATGATAGATAAAATAAGGATATCGATAGTGTAGTCGATAATATTTCAGACATACTACTCATAGATGCATAACTTCGCGTACACTGCCAACACTTATTTATTTGATTCTCTTATCTTATCCTCTCCATTTCTTTCCTCATTGTGTTCCTCTCTGCTTTTTTCTCATTGTTAAACCACGCCTCTAACAGTGTTCGTAGTTTGAGGGAAATTTAACAAAAAGAGAAAGAGGGAATTTTTCGAGAAAACGTGAAAATCCAGGGAAGTTTCGGTGCTGACAGATTGTCCGATATCAATGCTTAAATTTTTCTTTGTTCTTCAGAAATAAACCAATACAATAGCTAGAGTTCGTGTGTCTGTTCAAAGTAGTATAACTTGCAACCATTCTTGGCTGGGTGTATTTGTGTGTACTTTTTGTAAAATAATAATAATAATAATAATAATAATAATAATAATAATAATAATAATAATAATAATAATAATAATAATAATAATAATAATAATAATAATAATAATAATAATAAAGTGAAGGAAAATAAAAGAAGCAAAAAAACAACTGAATAAAACAAATGTGGTTGACATGTCCTTAAATAAAGCATAATTCATCTTATCACATTGAACAAACTAACATTAGGGAAAATTTCATAAGGAAAAGGAAAATTTTGTCAGTCGACCGAAATTTTCTTAAGGGAACCTACAAACATTCGCTCGTACTTTATACGTCGACCAGTTTGAAATGACGTAACTCGAGAAACATATTGTGTTTTTTGTGTGTTTTTTAACGTAGTGTTCTGAGGACTGTTATACTTGTGATTTGCAGAGTTTCAGGCGACTTTGTAATTTAGTAAAAGTAAATGAATGGGCAACCAAATGAGCCTGAGAAATAAAGAAAAAAATCAGTCTGGATTCACAATTTGTTGCAATGTAAGTACTCCCTATATATAATAGTAACATATTTCAAGTTATTTAGTGTTACTCACGTAATGTAGCATTGCAAACTCCTTGACCATAGATGGGCAGTATAAGAATTCTTCCCTCTACTGTATAATCTCCAATCAAACTTATATTCTTGGCGGTAGCATTACACTCGATGCGGTATTCAGAAGGATCAGCTCTGCAAATGATAATATTATATCAAGTGAAAGGACCAAGAAGTAGTAAAGCATTAATTTAAAATTTATACTCAAAGTTTTAAGACGGCAAAAGTTAGAAAAAGTAAGGGGCTCTAGCTCGAAAATTTATCAGTTTATGTATGTTTAAGTAATCTCTGTCCTTGAAACTGAAACTGGGTTACATAAATACTTTTACCCAGGGTTTTAAAAATTTTACTTTTGCCTTAAGTGTCACTACTGAACACAAATTACTAATTCGATGATGATGATGATGATGATGATGATTATTATTATTATTATTATTATTATTATTATTATTATTATTATTATTATTATTATTATTATTATTATTAGTATTAGTATTATTAAAATTATATGTACGTATGTATATATGGCGGAATATTAATGTTTGTTTTCCGGAAAAAGGACTTTTGATTTGCATTTAGTAGACTCTATGTAGGAAGCCCAGCCCCTCCGAAAACGTCATGAATCCTCATACAACAAGTAAGTAGCTACACCCTATATGCGGACGCTTTTTTCTCTGTCGCATATACAGGGCAAGCATAAATGATTTATTCATGTTGAAAAGGCTATATTTTCAAAAGTATTACGCTTACATACATGAAAGATGTATGAAAAGAACCATTAACACACCAAGTTTATACGCCCTCTAAAATTGTTCAATATGTGCCTCTTTGGTGATATGACACACATCCAGATGATACTCGAACTTATTCCATACATTTTGTAGCATAGTCCTGTCAATTGTCTGCACCGCAGCACTGATGGCTTAGGATTGCGACAGTAGGGGTACGTAAGCAAGGTCCTTAACGTACCCCCACAAGAAGAAGTCGCAGGACGTTAAATCAGGAGATCTAGGAGGCCAGGTGAACAAAGCTAAATCATTCGCACCAATGCGCCCAATTCAACAATATGGTAGTTCATCGTTTAGGTAGTCGTCAACTAGGATGTGCCAATGAGGGGTGCCACACTCTACACAATACAAACTTGGTGAGTTTGTAGTTCTTTTCATATATCTTTTATGTGTGTGCGTATAACACCTTTGAAAATATAGGTTTTTCAGAACGAATGAATCATTTATGCTACAAATGTATTATGTATTCTGCTCTAATAATAATCCGTGTTCCGTGTTGATTATATGGCCAACGTTTAAGATAATGACCTTAATACAAACCTGACACTATGCAATACAAACTTGCTGATTCCGTATAGCTTGGCATTCTTGAGGTTAAATAGTAATCTTCCCGCACCTTGTCCTTCATCAATGACTAGCGACTGTACATCTATAGGATCTGTTGATGGTATTCCGTATTCTTTCACCCCTAAATACCAACAAAAGATAGGTTAATTCTACAGTACAAAATAGTTGCTATTAACTCCGTTTTAAAGACTATACATCGAAGTCGAGTAACAATACAACATTCCATTGTTAGTTTTATATATTTTATATGCTAAGTCAAATCTCTTGTTTCATTTTAACAACTCTTTTATGCAAACATTTTTTGCGGTTGAATTCTGCATGAAAAGTTGCAGTTTTGAATGTACCAGAGTTACCAACCGTAGAGAACAAAATTATCAATTTTTATCTTTAAAATTATCGTATATTACAAAGATAAAATATCGTATATTTCTTCTGCACATGATAATTGTAGAAACAAGAATAATCTACTACTAATAATATCAAAAATGTATATTAAACTTATCTAGTAATCTTCAGTTCCACAATCCAAATCGCGTCACATTTGGCTATTTTCATATTGTTATTGATTTATTTTAGTGGGAATAACTGTTAAAAAAATTTCTCTGTGTGTTTTTTTATAATCATTTAATAATGCACATCTACAATTTATTTGCACATTCAAAACTTGCAAAAAAGTGTTCACTCTAAAATTATCGTATAGTCAGCTATTATCGCAAGGGCATATTCCTATATAACATTAAGACTTAAACTATCGCATGTCACGATAAATTGTCATATGATTAGCAAGCCTAGAATGTATCATGCATGTGACAACAAGCTGAACGATAGCAGTGTTGCTACCCTCGTTTCACAACCTACTCCCCCAAAACACAAACTTCCTAGATAGTTCATTATCATATTTTTTTTTATCTTGTTTAGAATGATAACTTAAAACTATCAACAGTAGTTTATCTTTCTATATTTTGAGGACAATAAGTAGCACAATCTCAAGACTTGGGTTGGACCAACACAACTGATGATTTCATATTTTCTGCAGGGGAATTTCGATGCACAGAGTGAAAGAAGTAGGGTCTATGCCCCCCCCCCCAAAAAAAATGGTAATCTACGCTGAGAACTATCAGATATATACCCTAGATGGAATTTTGTAGCTAGGGATTCCCCTTGGGCCATCCCCTGAGATCGTCACTGATCATAATCTCTTTTTAAAAAAGTAAGGCAAAAGTAACTTTTGCGTCTGTAATATATGCATAGCAGTAACGCCATTTCAGGTGAGCGGACAAGACTCTCCACCGACATAAGTAGCTTTACGTTTTTCATTAGTATATTAGTATACAATTAACTAACATATATGTAGTGTTCAAAATCAGGGGAAGGGCAACTACTACCACTGGACTCCCCAGGTGACGACCCTGGGAAATTGTGACCCAACATATAGGCCTAAAATATTAGGAATATGTGTATAGACTATTATCTATTTTTTAAGTTATCGTTCGTTACAAGCACACTCTCAACAATCACTTTTTGTCCGTCTTCCTGTCCGATCTTATTAAAGACTGGCGTCCTCCACTTAGTATTAAGTCCCCTCACCTTCCCAATTATGGACGACCCTGTTCAGATAATCTATAATTCCACCAAATTACACTTTTCGGGGGTTAGCAGTTTTAGTTCTTACACAAATGAAAATTTCCTCAAAAGTTCTGGGAAACACACACACGAACTCCCTTCACATATATATGTATTAAGAGACTGTGCACTCTTCTTTATGTTGTATACAAAGTGTTCCCCAGTACGGAATTCATTGTTTCCTAAGGTAAACAAATCACAGGATGGTAACAGTGCACCATGTCGGTACAGAAGTATAGGCAAACAGAACAATTGCTTTTCGTGCAGTTAGATCATGTTCACCCAACTTTTGCAGTGTACGTTTCTAGAACATTGAAGCAGCTTTATCAAAACGCACTGCAAATCTCAGCAGCGACAAGCATCAAAAGGAATAATGGACCTTCGAGTTTGAAAACGCTGCAACGTTTGTTGCTCAACAATACGACAAAAGTTGCAATGCATAAAAGGGCCCTAAGCCCCTATCCATATCAACCTTTTCTGTATGCAACCAGCTTTTTTGCTGAGTAAAGCAAGATTATCTAGTACTTAAGGAGTTAACGTTAATAAGTTTGAACAAAATTTCAGATGTTCACATTTTTTCATAACCCCTTGGGAAAAAAATAAGAAATATAAAATAAGAAAACATGCTTACTTTTTTTTTAAAAAAAAAGTTAGAAACAACAAAGTAAACTTTTAAAAAATATATTTTCTAAACATGCTATTTAAAAAAAATAACAAACATAAACCATACTAACAAGAAAATAATACTGGTTTTAAGAAAAAAACTTTTTCTATATGTCCATGCCTGAAAATGAAAGTATGAGGAGCGCTATATAAATTTTACAAGATTTATGGGAAAATAAAAAAAAAATGTATAATTTGATTCACCATGCTTTTCTTTTTAATCATACATACATAGTTTTATAACTAACTGTCTTGAAAACAGTTTTTCTTTTACTTTTTTAGTACGGTACGATTTATTTTATTTTGTTTGTTTATTTTCTTGAGAATAGACCCTTCATACTTTAAAAAAAATTCTTGTCTTATTTTAGTTACCTTAGAAAATGTGTTGTTGCAGCTTATACCACAGATCTAATATGTAGAAGATTACTGATACCAAAGGTTTAGATCAGTCATTTTCAGCTGGTAGATACATTACGTGGAATGCTCCCAGAGTTCTGGATCAGTCTTTTCCAACTTGTAAATGTAAGGTTTAGAATATTCCCAGAATTCTAGATCGATCATTTCCAACTGGTAGATGTATGACTAGGATGTTCCCAGAGTTCTAGATCAGTAATTTTCAAACTGGTAGATGTATGACTTAGAATACTTCCAGAATTCTAGATCAGTCATTTCCAACTTGTAGATATTTTACTTAGAATGCTTCCAGAGTTCTAGATCAGTCATTTCCAACTAGTATATGTATGACTTGGGATGCTCCCAGAGTTCTGTATCAGTCATTTCCAACTTGTAGATGTATTACTTAGAATGCTTTCAGAGTTCTAGATCAGTCATTTTCATCTGGTAGATATATCACTTGTTATGCTCCCAGAGTTCTGAATCAGTCATTTCCAACTTGTAGATTTATGGCTTAGAATATTCCCTGATTGTAGATAAGCCATTTTCAACTGGTAGATGTATGACATAGGAGAAGACTTTAATAATCAGAGAAATATCAGTGGAGGGGAGTGCCAAGATGTAAACGAATGAAATAAGGACATCTTAGCAGTGTACTCACAATAATGGATCAGTGAGTAGTATGCCTGTTGCGTCATCGTTAATGTTGATGTTCTTGTTTTACTTCATCACTGCTCTTTCTCAGTGGCAGCTGTCATGCATACTCTTTTTCCTCTCCGTATACTTTACTGGGAAGGAGAGCAAGAAACTGTGACGTCACAGGGCAATAAGTTGGAAATGACTGTCCTAGAATATACAAGATGTCTTATGCTCCAGGGACGTCCCTAAAGATACATCGTGAATCATCTAAAATTAGACTGCTTTGGTATGACAAAAATTTGATATTATAATTTAAGAATATTCAATTGCACTGTAGTTGTATTAATATTAACATGACATTTATGTTACATCCAGTTTTGATTTATATGGCAGTTATGATAATGTTCAATTATTCTATTAGCTGAAATGCATTTCCGGTGTTATTCCTCACGAAGAAGAAGGCTGACTAAAAAGAAATGGGGGTATTTAGCGTTCATAAAGTGGACCAGCAAGCTCCTTTCTTGAATCTTGAAATAGCCACGAGCGATCAGCAGTGTCTGGCTGACTCTGTTGGGCCCCAGCACTGGAACAACTTCAAAAGCAATATATGGGTATGCATATTCGGAAACTAGCGTGTCTGCTCCCCATACCCACATTGCCCGAGGAGCCAGTCGGTCATCGGAGATACGCGACCCCACAACTAAACAATCCCTGCTTCTGGGCTGGTTCTCGTCACTTCTTGTGAGAATCCTGCTGAATCTTTGTGGTTTGATTGTAGTGTGCGGTATAGAATTACACAGCAGAGTCAAAAGATGAGTATAAACCCAAAGGTCTCCAACGAAGCCCCTCCAGTGGCGCACGTGACCCAAGAAGTGACCACAAGACTGTAGGGACTGTCGATCAAATTTTTGACTCCTGTTCGAACACACCTCACTTTCTGACTTCGAGACCAACGTATTCGTGACCTACAGAGCCTGTCGGTTCTGTATATACCCATATCGACCCTAGTACTCACCGGCCAAGGAAGGAGGGAGTAAATCTCATTAATAAAAATGCCCTATTGTACATTCTGTCATATGTTTTCCTTTCCTTCAAGACGAATTTGTTTGAACGTGGCACTACAAAATATAAGGTGATATCGAACCAAGGTGATAAAATTGGCCTTGCGTTCTACAACGTAAGAACTCTTGTATCTACCTTGTATGGTTTGTTTCCTAAGAGAATTACATCTATCTGTCTACCTATCCATCTACTATCTCTCTCAAACATATAGACTACATTATATATATATATATATATATATATATATATATATATATATATATATATATATATATATATATATATATATATATATATATATATATATATATATAGAGAGAGAGAGAGAACCGGTGATTAAAAATTTAGAATAGCAGCACTGAATAGACATGGCGGCAAACGTTTCCTTCTTTGGGAAAGGAAGGGCTACAGGTGAGAGTTGAAACACTGTGAAACTTGTAAATAGCAGATACAGATGGAATATTATTATTTGTTTGTACAGATGTAGGGATGCATTGCAAAATACAAATACTTGTGTGATAATTTTCTTTTGAAGTACAAGCCATATCTTCATAAAAGTCCATTAATTTGCTTGCTGACTGTATTAAGAGTAAAAGTAACGCAATAAGAACACATTATCAAAAATTGATAATGTAGACAGATCTAACCAATCATGACGGTTTGTGATTTTATCTGGAAAAAAATTCTGCAATAGTTGTCTGCCGTGTAATCCTATAGATACTAGGTTCTGATCAATGTTTACTTGTAGCTTTTGAATCAGAGGCATCGATTCAATTTTTATTTCTAAATTGTAGATGTCCGTTATGAAGAGATTTAACAAAACGTTGGGGGTAAAATAAAACTGCCAGCGTCCGTTATTTAAAGATTTTTCAAAACGTTGGGGATGAAAGAAGACTGTCAGTGTCCGTTATTTAAAGATTTAACAAAACGTTGGGGTAAAAGAAGACTGTCAGTGTCCGTTATCAAGATATTTAACAAAAACTTTGGGGGTAAAAGAAGAGTGTCAATGTCCGTTATGTAAAGATTTAACAAACCGTTCGGGGTGAAAGAAGAATGTCAGTGTCCGATATTTAAAGATTTAACAAAACGTTCGAGATAAAAGAGGACTGTCAGTATTTGTTATTTAAAGATTTAACAAACCATTCGGGGTGAAAGAAGAATGTCAGTGCCCGTTATGAAGATACAGTATTTAACAAAAACGTTGGGGGTAAAATAAGATTGTCAATGTCCGTTATGTAAAGATTTAACAAACCGTTCGGGGTGAAAGAAGAATGTCAGTGTCCGATATTTAAAGATTTAACAAAACGTTGGAGACAAAAGAAGACTGTCAGTATCTGTTTTTTAAAGATTTAATAAAACGTTGGGGTAAAAGAAGACTGTCAGTGCCCGTTATGAAGATACAGTATTTAACAAAAACGTTGGGGGTAAAATAAGATTGTCAATGTCCGTTATTTAAAGATTTAACAAACTGTTGGGGCTAAAATAATACTGTCAGTGTCCGTTATGTAGATATTTAAGAAAACGTTGTGGGTAAAAGAAGACTACCCGTGTCCGTATCTGAAAGTTTTCATAAAAGGAAATGTCCTTTCCCATAATAATGCATACATTTTTGCCGGGACAAAAAGTCTTCCCCTTACATTATGAAGGTTTCGCTATTGACTGGTACGGTATCCATTAAGGAAGGCTTCACTGTAGTTAGGTAGGCTATGGGAATAGTAACAGTGCTCCCAGCTTCATCTGGACCAAGAAAAGAAAATTACTTACATTTACAAATTACCGCTTACAAATTATTTTCGACCAAATACTAAGAACAAAGAACTTCCAGAATACACATTTTACTTTAGAGGAATCGCGATGACCGGAGTGCCATAGGGAGAAAGTAGAATAACATGTATTTGTTTTTGTTTATATGAGGTATATATTATTGTTGTCTTTCTTCCTTAAGTAGTGATGGGCATTTTGGTTGGTTGTAGACATATAAATTCGAGGGATCCGTCACTTGCTGGACATACGCGTTTACACAAGTAAACAATTTGTGCTTCTGGGCCGGTTCTCGTCACTTCTTGTCAGAACCCTGCCGAATTTCTGTAATTTGATGAGTAGTGTGCGGTATAGAATTACGCAGGAAAGTCAGGAGATGAGGAGAGACCCAAAGATCTCCACCGGAAGCCTCTCAAGTGGTGTATGGTGACCCGAGAAGTGACCACAACACTATCGGGACCGTCGATCGGTTTTCCGTCTCCTGTTAGCACACACTTCACTTTGTGACATCAAGACCAACGTATTGGTGACCAACAGAGTCTACCGGTTCTCTACAAATCCAAATCGACCCTAGTACTCAGCGGTCAAGAAAGTAGGGAGTTGCTGGAGTACAACAAACAGTTCTGCGAACTCGAAATATTTTAACAACCGGTTCTAGCGAACCGGTGCGAACCGGCTGAATAGCACCACTATGTCTAAGATAAGTTGACAGTAAGAGTAAATATCTTTATATCACAATACACAGCTGTAACGACGCGACCACATATACAGATTATTAAAAGAAATGGAGATCATTCATTCTCTTCGTAAAAACACTATAGTACTTGTTTACCTGTAGCAGTAAGTTGAAACAGTTGCTGACCAGATGTTCGTACGCATTCGTTCAACTGTGGATCATCATATTTGCAGATGGTTATATAGTCAGCTGAAAAAAAATAATTAGGCCTACCATCAATAACGATTATATAAATTATTTATTGTTTAAACTACAGAGAATAAAAGTCACGTGATACAGAGACAGGTGAAATATAGTTAACTAGAAACAATAATATCGAGGAGTGCCTCCGTTTTAACTTAACATTCTCAGCCCGACACCCTATCTAGCACTTTCCAGAGGCATTTTAAAAATTTTAACGTATATCCACAGATTTTCAGTCTTTTTTTAAAGCAATTAATATAAGATGCAGTAAAAGCATCAGTTGTTGCAGAAATACAGTAAAGTTCGCTTGTATATACAACAACTGAATGGTACGTATTTCTGGAGCCCTTATAGATCTACAAAGAGTGGGCAGAGTGTTGTGTACGTATATACGTATAGTGAAACGATCGGATTGAACGTGTTTATGAAGCCCGTTGTATATATAACGGACGGGATAAGAGTGTTAAAAACAACTTATTTGAAATTTGGTGACAACGAAAAAGCGATTGCGCTCGGCTCCGACTTCCCGAATACTGAGTTCCTGCGTCTGCTGAAGGAGTATACCGCTCTGTTTAAAAAATAATAATAATAATTGTATGCACATTTTAAAATCGAATAGCTGGGATGATAAAGGTTATCAAAAAGATTTTCCCGAATACAAAACCTGAATAAATCTCACTTAACAACATCCAGACATGTTAAAGTGGTACCAATGGATACGGAAACTCAAAAAGTTTCAGTAGCTGGTAATGTAAGGCTGTAGCGTAGTTACCGTTTTCATCGATAGGGCAATAGCAGAGGAAATGATTGCCAATGAAGACAAAAAGGCATTTTTGTATTCTATTATCACGTCTACCAGTTTGTTATCACTGTGCAACGTAATTTTAAAGTTTTAGAAGGAAGTTTGGTGAAGATGCACCCGGTAGTCACCAATTCATAAATGGCATTGTGAATTTAAACCAAATAGATGCATCTCTAAGCGAAAGTCAACTGGGCGTCCACTGGTAAACGACGTAACTATGGATCACTCATTTGGCCCCGGAGTGGCCCCGGGTAAAAGCACACAATCTAAATGTATCTCGAAAAAGACTATAGGAGATAAAAAGTGACTGTACCAAATTTTGTATTGATAAACAGAATAAGTATGAGGGGAAAGCTTGTATTAGTATACAAGCTTTTCCCTCATCTATTCCGTATGATGTTTTACATTCCTAGCGATATCTTTCAGTGGTCGCCGGCTCATTTAATTAAAAGAATTTTGAAGATATATTCAAAATTAAATGATCCGGGGACCCACAAACCCTCACAACAAGTGAAAATTTCACCGTTGTTGGCCAAGGCAGCTAACAGCAGGAATACGCTTCCTCGTTACTTACTTAAAACGTAGGTAAAACACATGTAAGAAAAACTACAGCTAATGGCATGCGACTTAACCAGGTAGATGAACGAAAACAATCGAATATAAACAACAATTTTTATTAGGCTGAGGGCCTCAATATTTAAGTACACAATTTAAAATATTTTATATTGCGGAAGTATTTAACTAAATATTTGTCCACTGTTCAGATAAACTGAGATACTTATGCAATTTATTCTGCCATGTAGCACGTCCTATTCTTCCTTCTTGATTAGGAGCTCACTACTTGCTCCTGCCTGCCACATCAACCGTCGAGTTCGAAGTGGTCGAGTCTCTCCCGCTGCTTTCCGAGTATATCCGCTTCGTAGGCTCGCCGACTGGACAGCACTGTTGCTAACCCTTTGGGTGACGTCACCTGCAGAGTTCTGTGGTAGGGGACTACCACACTTTACAAGCCATTTCAACTTAATGAAGCAGTTCCAATTGTGACTATGGCTTCTTACGTTCTTGACAGTAACCACAAGTAAAAATCTATTTATACTTCACAAACATTTCTTAACTGCCAGTACTATTTGAGAATGTTTCTTTGCTGATTGAGTGACAGCTATATATGCACCATCGCTGCACTTTTTCAACTGATTGGATCGCAACGCGTAGCACATCACATCACATTGATTAACACAACAGTACCTCAATCTGTTGTTGCTGCTGAACGATAGTAGTAGACGTTGAACCCATATGGAACGCGGATTGAAATGTATTTTATTTCATATTTTTGAGGAGGTAGCAGGGGCGTCATTTGGAGAGGGCAGGGATGGCAATTGCCATCCCTCCTGCACAGAGAAAAATCCGTTCTCCGGACAGCAGTATATTGTACAAATATATGGTAACCTCTTGCTTACTCTAGAAATCAGTACGGAGCGTACGTTATCCGTATGCTACATAAGCACTGCCCTTTGATGTTACATCATGCCGTTGCAGGATATCTGACATCTAACAGTTTTCCGTATATCACATGTATATACTTATGTTACCTTCGTCGGCTATATGTTATATACGTCCGTTTGTATGTGAGATCCTGACCACCTACATTGTTTCATACGGAAAGTACGTATAGATGGAACATTTATACAGGAAGTATTATAAAACATGCGTTTTCAGTTATACGTCTGCTGTACGTTAAGTCCAAAAACTACAGGAATTACGCATGTGACCTATCTTTTTAAGCACGCCACCTATATTTTTTTTCTCTGTGAGTTTCAGAGGTCCATAGCGAACGCAGAACCAGAAAGTCAGAAATAATAACGCATAAGAACTAATACATTCACCACGCATCACCACGTTGAACGTGCTACATCTGGCTAGCCATAGTTCTTTATGAATTGCAGCGGCAGTTAATTGAGTACTTCTTTCTATCTGTTAACTAATTTAATCAATACTTCAACCTAGTTAGAAAATAGAGTTGTATGTTATCTGTCTTCCCTGCAATTTGCTCACTTCTGTGTTCTGAAATAAGATACTTGGCATATAGTATATATATATATATATATATGGTTGTCTGCGTTTCTTTGACTTGGAAGTTTATTAGTCCATAATGTTTTTCTGATTCCGCTACTGTTGTAGACGTATTAAATTAATGTCTTTTGATAATATTTTATATTATATACTACTTGATATTCTTGAAGTTCTGTTTTCATATGGGTAACTTAAGTTTGCTGTCATCTTTATGCTTTTGTGTTTTATCTCATGTTAAATAGATTTACGTATTCAGCGCACAACATCCTAAAGTATGTAAACGACTGATTTTATTAAATTTGATTTGGTTCAGGATTTCCTTTTAATTATCTTTTTAAAAAAACTGCATATGAAAGAAATCTAAAATAAAACTAGTACTTCTGGCAATGCGGCTGACGTCACTTCTAAACGAGGAAATTAATTCTCTACTTTGCCGCACGCACAGCTAAATCAAACTTGATATACAAATAAAAGATTTAATGAGAAAGCGACGTTGCCTAAGTATTTCGCAAAGTCAAAACGTAGGAAAATTGTTTCAGCGAACTTCATGTATTCGTTTGAGCAGTTTTGAACCTTTAATTTAGGTGACAACCAAAAATATTGTACCTGAATAGCCTCTACTTAGTTTTCTAGATCTCAAAACAGATAAATCACTTAGTCTTGCCTAAAATTGGATTTTAATTAAATTTAACGATTGTAAAAGCTGTTTTGAATTTAGAATTGAGGTTGACTCGCTACCTCCTCTCCTCAATAGTGTACCTGTGGATTCCCCTAATCAGTGTTGCCACACTTGGTACAATTGTACCAAATTCAGCCCTTTTTGTCATTCATTGGCCCGTTGGTACCACGGAGGCATTTTCAGCCCCTTTTGTAAAAAAAAAAAAATGGTACAATTCTACTCAATTCAGCACCATTTAACAAATAAGCGAGAATAAGGTGCAATAATTTATATTTTAATATTTTATTATACACAAATTCGTACTGATTACACACAAATTCGGCGATGATTGATTTGTTGCTCGTTTTATATATATACTTTTTCATATATGGTTATAATACTGTTTTGGTTTATTAATCACTTTGAAATAAAGGCGCGTTTGATTTCCTTACAATACATACCGAAGATGGAAACTGTTTTCCCTTTTAATTTGCTGTCTCTGTTATACTTCCTACGTGCGAGAAAAGTTTCACCTACTTCCACGGCTGTTCAGTGTCCTATTAAATGAATGTTTTTAAAAATGATTTTTTAAAGAACAGTTTCTTGATTTGGACTGTTGGAAGAGGGGGGGGGGAATGTTCTCGAACTTTACCTCTTTCAGCTTTGTGTTATAGAGCCAGGTACTACTCTGGTATAAAATAATGAATTCAGACCTTTTTGTTTAATTTGGTACTATTTTTCAGCCCACTCCATAGCTAGGACTGTTGCAACACTACCCCTAATTATTGATCCCAAAGCTGGGATCTAGCTGAATTTTTTATTGTTCCGGAAAACAGGTTTTCACTAAATTTAATTAAAATCATAAGAACTGTTTTAAAGATAATTTAGAGCTCTTCACACAGAAAAAAATTAGGTGGCGTACTTTTCGTATGAAACAATATAGCGATGGTTGAGCGCCAAAAGGGCGTAACTGTCGAATTTTAAAATTTGAAGGTAATGCTATGAGGACATGTATAATGGATTGAATTTTCTTGTGGCAAGACGCCTTAATGAAAATCTCTATCCGTGGAACGTTATTCGAAAATGATATAAAGGTATAACTGAGTTATTAGCATTTGGTTCTGTGCCAGAGAGGCACATATCACTTAAGCCTCTAAACTAATAAAATTGCAGTTACGCCTTTTTGGCGCTCAACCATCGATAGGCAGTCAGGATCTCACATCAGGCAGATAGCCAGCCCAAAAATGTAGTGGGGCGGTAGAAGTTAGGGGGAGTCGATCCAACCATATCATAGTTCAACACCATATTATAGCTCATTTGCAACCCTACCGTGAAAATTTTAGGGGGGTTAGTAAAAATTTAGGGCCCCCTAGACCCTCCCTGGATACGGGAATGTCCCACATACAAATTGACGTATATAACATATAGCTGAGGAATGTAACATAAGTATATGCATGTAATATACCGAAAACCTTAGATGTCAGACATCCTGTAACGGCATGATGTAACATTTAAGGGCAGTGCGTATATAGCATATGAATAAGGTATGCTTCATATTGATGTCTGTAGTAAGCAAGAGGATTCCGTTTGTAGAATATACCGCAGTCTGGAGAACGGATTTTTCTCAGTGCAGACATTTAGCCAGAATCTCGCTTTAGATCATGTGGTAGAATATGGAATAAAAATGAAAGTTGGAAATTCATACCTTGCAATTCACTGTATTAATACACCTGACTAACACCGTGTGTATAAGTTTTCTTGTGGTTCTTCCATGTCCTCGCACTTTCATCACTCCACCTTTATTATCTATGGGGCCGCGGAGGCTCAGTGGTAGAAGGACTGGTGCTTGGGTCCTCTGGTGCTTGGGGTCCCTGATTCAATCCCAGCTCGAGCCAACTGAACTTTGTGGTGGAGAAACATCGTGTTCGTGGGTTTACTCGGGGTTCTCCCGTTTCCTTCCACTTTCTTCAATCCACCATTTTATTCATTATTCCATCATCACAGTCTCCTTTAGCCTAGTCGGCATAATCGTGGGACGTAAAACTTCAAGATTTCATTTCTTTTTCTTTATCATCAATGTCATCATTACCGTCTCTCTTATCTTCGGTGCATATTCAAGGAACGTTAAACTAGATAGAAAAGTGGACTGTCATGATGGGTGGTAAATCTGGAGAGTTAGCAGTTTTTGTTTATATAAACTGGAGCAAGTGAGTATACCAATTTGAAAGAAAAATGTTTCATTGACATTCAAATGCTTTCAAGTACAGCTGGTGCCTATTCTTTTCGAAATTAATGAAAAATATAAGCAAATATTTCAAAATGTTTTTAACAAAACCAGTTAATTCCACACACATATGGTCATCTAGTGACATAATTGTAATACTTAACATTGTATTCATATTTATCTTATTTTTCCTTATTTCTTTGTGAAAGAAGAAATCTGCTTATCATGGCAGGTACTTTAAGACATTGAGCTAACATCCTCAAAAATGATTAAGGATCATGTTTTACATGTCTGAATGTATAGTGCAAATTAAACCTCTTTAAAAGTAGGTAAATCAAAACAAAGTACTTACAGAGCTTTCCACGTGCCAATGAGCTTAGACACATTAGAACGATAAGCATGTTTAGCTGTAAGGAATCCATTTTTGATCAATGTAATCGCTCGTTTACATATGCTCACCCACAAGTGTTAGATATTTTTTGTCAAATTTCTAAAGATTTTGATATTAGATTGCTGCTGGTATCTACTTTATTGGCAAGACAACACTCTTTTCAATATTTTGAATCCAAGTGCGAGATACCTTCGTTCTTAAATAAGATATTATTCAGTGATGTGAATATTTTATCTCATCTTGAAAAACATGATTCGCAGAAAGCCACACCTGGCTCTTAAGGACCTTTGAAAGACGAATTAGGGAATTCGTTTTGCTATGTAAACATTACAAAGCTTCTTTTATGGTACATTGTCCTATACAGACAAAAAAAAAAAAAAAAAATAGCTATCAAGGCGAACACGGTGTCCCAAGCCAAGCCACGGTTGGAACACACTGTGTGTATAATTATACGAAGCAACTAAGACGTTTTTCGAACATGCATAATTTCGTTTCTCATGAAAAATGTGCAACGAAAATCTGCTACGTTACTAATGTGCACTAGGCCAGATCCTATATAAAATTCCAGTATTTTATATCAAACTGTTTAGGAGGTAGAAGGTCATAAAATGCTCTTTTAAAAACTCCAATTTGATCACTGACAAGCGACTCTTCAAAACCTATTAAATGCTTCCTGTAGACGTGGAAACTCAAAAATTGGCAAAACAGTAGAATTTCGGATATAAATAAGGGAAAAGATTCGTAAACTAAAACTGTCCTTCTTCAAGAAGGGAAATTAGAAACCAGAAGAAAAATTATACGTAGTTACGTAACTTGTTTCAAAACATATAAAGTATTCTGTAGACATGGAAGCTTGGAATTGAGCACAAACGTGGCATTGGTGACACATAATAAAGAAAAAAGTCCGAAAACTGGAAATTCTGTATTTAAGGGAGAAAATTTGAGGATAAGTGCAAAATTACATTATAGTTACGTTACTTGATTCAAAACCTGTTGGATACTTCCAGTAGACATGAAAACTTAAAATTTAACGCAAGTGTAGGACTGGTGAAACAAATAAAGGATAAAATCCGAAAACTGGAAATTTCCCCCTCTAAGGAAGTAGGGGAAAATTACACTTAGTTGCATCACTTGATTCAAAACCCATAGGGTACTTCCTGCAGACATGAAAACTTTAAAATTTGACACAAATGTAGGATTTGTAGAACGAGGAGAGAAGGAAATTCGAAAACTAAAAATGTTCCTCTCTAAGAAGGAAAATTAGGGGACATCTTCGAAATTACATATTGTACGTCACTTACGACAACAATTCAAAATCTACAAAAAAAAAAAAAAATGGAAACTTGATTTCGGAACTAGACATGGAAATTTGAACTTTGGCCCAAGAGAAAAGATCCGAAAACTCGGAATTTCCACCTTCATGAAGGAAATTTAGATGGAACAGGTAACACTTACATAGTGTTACGTCATTTGCGACAACGATTGAAAATCTAATACTTCTTGTGGACTATGCATAGTCGTTTATAGCGTGGTATTAAGAGCTTGATTAGCACGTAATGCTAACTATCGTATCTGGAAATACGTTAATGAAGTTCGTAAAAGGTAAGCCATGGCTTTTCCTCTGGTTGCAGGGTTGTCCAAGAAACGTAGGAGAAATAGAGAGAATAGATCTCTCTCACCTATATTTCTCTAATGTGTTTCGACAAATTGCAAAAAAAAAAAAAAAAAAAAAAAAAGTGACTGACCTTTTTCTATATAAGTCGTTGTTAACTTCACTAACGTGTTTCTAATAATGGGAGTAGTGAAGCTTTTAATAGACGAAAACGAGTCTGCATAAGGCCCATAAACTTTAAATTTGGCACAAATGTAGGTTTTATGGTACAAATAAAGGATAGAGTCCGAATAATGGCAACGTGAAATATACATATTATTAAGTCACTTCTGAAAACGATTCAAAATCTATAGGGTACATTTTGCAAACATACAAACTTGAAATTTAGCACAAACGAAAGACTTAAGCCTCCAAGTGAAGTAAAAGAATCTAAAAACTCCGAATTTTCTTCTTCAAGATGGGAGATTAAGGGGCAAGGGCAAAATCACACATTAACAATAACTTGTGAAGGCAATAGAGCAACCTTTCAGCAAACATGAAAACTGTTATATCTGAGTCATTCAGAAATACTAATTCAAGCACATACAGTAGGATGGTTTCTATAAAATAAGAATTTGAAATTCCACATAAGTGTAAATATTTGGTATAAGTAAGGACAAGATTAAAGACAAAACTTACTTTACTAAGTCATGAAGAATAGACCTAATAGGGAAGCAGGTATCTTAAAATCACATATGGGGTCGCTGAATTGCTGACGCTGACAACCAACCATTAAAAGCTTACAAGGTACTTGGTATAAACAAGAAAATCTGGAACTTGACAGAGAAAAATAAGGATAGAATATTCGTCACTTTCACCATTTAATACATTATAACTAATGGTCTATCTGCCGTTTTAAGTACTGGGTAAATCATTGTAAATCATTTTCAAAAAATAGTCATATCCCACCAAAAACACACGTGTGAAAATCAGAACCGAAGTCTCATATACTTATCATTTTCTTGAACCAGAAAAGAATAAGGATCCGAAACTATTAAAGTTCTATTGAAATTCGAAAATAGTAATATGAAATTTACAACTTTAGTGCTGAGAACAATTTGGCAGGTCAAAACCTCTCCAGAAGATACTGTATGGAACATATTTTCAGCATAAAGTTGCAAATGTAATTTAACAATTTTCGGATTTCAGTAAGACTTGGTAATGGCAGTTTCATATTTCCAAAATTGAATGCTTCTGTGTAAGTACTGCGAAACGATGCCAAGTTTTATTGAAATCCGAGAATCGGAGGATTAAATTTGCAACTTTAGTGCCGAAAACAAGCTTAAGTTTCAGACACTTCCAAGTCCTAGCACTGCAGTAATTATTTTTTAAAAAAGAAAAAAGAAAAATAATGGGAAAATTGAGCTTTTAAAACCAGTTGAGAATGCTCCAAGAGCATTGCTAGTACGAACTTAAAAAAAATGGAGAGATGGAGCGGGAAGGATAACTGCGTATTCCTACATGTAAAAGTAAAATCTTTTTATCCGCACCTTCTCTTTCTCGCAAAAGTTCGCAAAATATCATCTCTCTATGACTCGCGGTTCTCGAGATATAGCTCCTTAAATCTTCCGAAATTAGAACTTTTTCGACCAATCTCTGGGGAACGGTGGCCAGTTGGCCAGTAGCCAGTTGATTAGTGGCCATGGGTTACTATTTGGTACCAAACGATTCACCATCCTCTTAGGTATTGATCAACAGCAATATGATATCTTTATAACTTATGATTCCCGAGATAAGGCTCCTTAAATCTCTGAAAATCGGCCATTTTTTGGCCAATATCTCGGGAACGGTAAGATTGACGCGAAAATTTTAATCACCTTCTCAGATAGTTTTTGATGTTCTATCGAATGCAGGGTTCAAAATTGCAATCGCAAATAATCGCAAATAACAGACAGACGGACAAACACACAGATCTAGAGAGTTCAGTAACGAACTTTTCAAGACGTTGATAAAATAAAGTAAAAGATATCCCTTATGCATTCTTTGTACGAATATCAGAGTAATACACGGATAGCTCGAAATGATAAGTAGACCATTATGAAGATAAATCAATGATTCGATAATCATTATCATTTTTTCTTCGTTTGTTGCTATGAGCCAGTCACCACAACTCGCGAATATCGTACTGAAGAAAGATGATCATGCAATATTATTATTATTATTATTATTATTATTATTATTATTATTATTATTATTATTATTATTATTATTATTATTATTATTTTATGGATAGGAGAAAGTTCCCTAAGTTCTACACTCCTCTAAATCTTAATTGGGCGCACGAATGTTTCAAATACCTAAAAATATACAACTTGCCAATAGTGCATTCGAATAAGAAGTAATAGAGGGGAAAAAAATAATGAGACTTTCGAACACAGCTCACAGTTCGCTGGTTGAAATATTCCATTCCGCATCTGCTCCTTAATGTACTATTAGTTTCAAAAAAAATAATACCTTTGTAAATCAAGAAAATTTTGTTGTAGATAAAGGAAACACACGTTTTGGGGTTTTAAGAAGTTCATTAGCTATCAATACAACTCAGAATGTAACTCAACATTTGTTTCAGTTATTCCTATGGCTTTGAGATTTGTCCCCTTAATTAATTTGCCATGTATGGAACGGGCTCAGGGGCGTAACTAACGGCGCCGCAGACTTAGCCGTGCGGGAAGGCCCACGGGTTTTTGGGGGCCCATAAGGAGTAAGAGAAAGACAAAAAGAGGGGGCCCAAGAATTTAAAAAACAACTTCTTGTAGGGGGCCCAAATACACGTATTAATGCTTGTCCCCCAGAAAAAATATAAGTTACGGCGCTGTGTGTCTATGTGGATAGTGTATGCATGTACGTTTAGCAAGAGAGACTGGATTCGATTCCGGAAGATAGCTCATGTGGTTCAGATTTCATGTTAAGGTGTAGTTCCAAGTCTCACATAATATTGCTGCTAAAAGGGATGTTGAACTCAAATCTGACAAACTAACTCAACAATTGTTTCAATAACTGTGCGTGCTAAGTTGTTTCTTTGTGTTGCGATTCAATACTTTTGAATCTGGTTCGATTCCCACTGATGGTTATAGTGTTTTCTACCTTTTCTGCTTTTCTTGCAATGCAGATTCTTCATTATATGTATTGCAAGAGGTTAATTGACAACTTTCTAACCGTGCCAAGTATAGAAATTTACACAGACGTTAAACCTTTTCTATACTTCCCAATGTAATTCGTCCTGAGTGCAAGCTACTTCTTACATCGATCCACAAGGACTTCGTAAACCTGAAGAAAAAACTCCGAAGTTCTAGGGTTCAAAAAATCTATCTATTCTATTTTTACTATTAGCTATACTAATTCCTTGATCAGTACTAGCATACATTTATTTTTTCTTGGCACTCTTTCCGCCTAACGATGGATATGTCTGAAAAGAGTGAGCGAGAGTATCAGCCACATTCAGGAAACGGCAAGAAAAGTTGCGAAAGAAACATAAGGAAGAGGCCTCGTTGATAAAGAAACGTGGTGGTGGAATAAAGAAGTTCAAGCAGCTGTGAAGGGTAAAAAAAGTGTCGATACAGAAAATGGCAGAACTGTGGTAATCAACAAGATCCGAAGGATTACAGGGATGCGAAGAAGAATGCTAAGAAGACAGTTAGTGCAACAAAAGGCAAGGTTTATGATAAGTTGTAGTACAAGCTGGAGACAAAAAAAGCGAGAAAATATGACATACGAGTTTTCGAAGGTACGAGGGATACAAAAGAAATATATTTCACATGTGCATAGCATCAAGGATCAAAATAAAGAGATTCTGACAACTGAAGAGAAGATAAAGAAGCGATGAAAGAAGAACCTAGGTATTTCCTGGAGTTTTTCAATGGGGAAAACTTAAAGAGCAACTGGTGAAAGTCTGACCAAAAATCAGGGATTTGTTTGGTCGGTGACTAGGGTAGAAGTAGAAAATGTCATGAAAAAATATGAGAAGTTGTAAAGCCCCAAGATTGGATAATACCCCTATCGAACCATGAAAAAGTTCAGGTATAGAATGACTGCAGTGGTTTGTTCGATTTTAAGTATATATTGGAAACAGAAAATATGCCAAAAGAATGGAGAAGCAGCTACATCTAGCTGGTTTAAAAGAAAGAGATATGCAAGGATATGGCAACTACAGAGGAATAAAGCTTATGAGCCATATAGTGAAGCTCTGGTAGAGAGTGAAAGAAGTCAGATTGAAGGAAGAGTCCGAAATCACAGAGAACAATTAGATACTATGCCAGAATAATTGACAACGGATGCAATATTTTCACTTAGGATGCTTACGTTAAGTACAGAGAACCCAGATGGAACCTCAATATGGTTCTCATCGACTTAAAGAAAGCATATGATAGAGTGTCACGGCCATGATAGAGATCACTGAGCACTGCAGAAAAAGAGCACTGCAGCGTATGATAGAGATCTATAGCGTATGATAGAGAGCACTACATAAAACGTATTTTCCGAGCACATACGTTAGTATAATTCAAGACATGTATGATGGAAGTATGACAGAAATGAGGAGCTCGAATGGAATAAAAGAAGAGTTGACAGTTAAAATGGGACTTCAACACTGATCTAATCTTATTCCATACCTTTCTTGCAGTTGCGGTAGACCAGCTTACAAGAGGTAACCATGAATTAACACCTTGGAATGTGCTACTTGCTGACGACATCGTTTGGTAAGACTAAGGCAGCACTGCAAGAGAAATTAGATACCCGTAGAAAATCAATGGAGAGCAAAGGGCTTAGGGGTTGTCCACATATTACGTAACGCCGCACAGCGAGGACGGGTTTCGGACTTGCGTTACCAAGTGTGACAAGGGTAGGGAGTTTAGGTCCTCGTTAAGTAACGCATGTTTTTTGCTGTAATTTTTATTTTTATCTCAGGCTTATAAGTATTATTTTAAACAAATAATTTTATTCAATTGTTTTTTTATTTTTTTGTAAATATATAAATATTTCTATTGTTTCGGGAAATTGCGAACATATAGCCTATATAAATTCAATAATGGGAAAGGGATTCAAAGACGCTACTAGACACAACATGACTGGTGACGAACACTTCGTGTATTACAATACAATAAAATTCCGTTTTGTGGCTACCGCAGCATTATATTTACGGCACACGCTTTTTTGGAGTTAGTTGTTAGTGACTGTAACCATTGCTTGAAAATGCTCTCGCGTCCCCACTCGTATCGCTATTTATCAGAAAATTATTTAAAACTTTAGATTTGAGTTATTATCCCATTCTGTTCTTTTAAGGGGCTTCGTATGTTAGACAGAATAAACTTTTTTTTCGTGAAATAAATTTTCCGCGTCGGAACGATTCACAATTTGGGACAAAACAAGATATTTAAAACCTAATTCGTCTGATATTCATCTCGTACTTTTTTTTTTTTTTTTTTACTCTTGGATTTGTATGTTTCTGATGAAATCGAGTTTATTTGAAATCTGGCACTGATTTAGGGCAAAAAAATTAAAAACCGGTAAACTGAAGTCCAAAGTCCAAAGAAGCTGCTCGAAAGGCTTGTTCTCGAAGATGTTCCTGCTCCTACAAGTCTGCAGTCACTTCGAACCTGTGATCGATGAATTTATTTTCATCATCGACACTGGCGAACATCAAATGCGCGAAGCACCCTGGATCGCGGGAAAATGAGGTCGATGTCAGTTATTTAGCTCCTGTTCCACCTGTATTTTCCGGCAGTATTTTCTCTTTGCCAACCATTGGTGACCTAAAACGATGGATGCGAACTACTTGGAAAAACAACAGTATGCAATTTCGAAGAATTAAAACTCGTTACTTGAACAACATTATGGGGTTAAAATATTGTTACTGTACTACTATTGTCTATTACTTTGATTTGTTGGCGAAAAGCCCTACAAATATATTCTGTATACAAGCATTTTGTAATAAAAAGTTCTACCAATAAACATAGCTTTTTCTTATAATAATCCGCCAAATAAGCAAAATTGGTGAAAAAAATGAAACAGTATTACGTAACAAAGGAGGGAGAGGTTTCAACTTGCGTTACGAAGTGTGACAAGTAGCAGTGAAGGGGTAAAAATTGGTCAAAAATAGCGTTACATAATATGTGGACGGCCCCTTAGATTCGAAGCGGTTAAAGGATAAAGGTGCTATGTAACAAATTGTACACTTCGCATCAAAAAAATTGCGACAACTAACAACGTACAGTTAAGTCACCCAACATACACTTTCTTATCCCATAATCGTGTCTGGTAGAGAAACCCCCTCTCTCTCCTCCTTTCTTCTCTCCCATACTAAAATTAGCTAACAACATGAGCGCAATTCTAATTTCAAACTACAAATGTAATACTTTCGATAAAATGAAATAACAAAACCGAGACGAAACAAGATTCATAAGTTGATGTACGGAGAAACTGAAATACACACAATGAACAATTAAAACCGATGGATGTCTATTACACAGAGATTCAGAAGTGAGGCAGAGAGAGAGAGAGAGAAGAGGAGAGAAGAAGGAAACGAAAAGGAAGAACAGATAAAAATGTGAAATTCAAACATGGTAAGAAAAGAACCTTACATTATAAAGTTCCGTTTCCAGAAATCCAACAGTAATATAGAAATAACGTTTGATTTTACATATATTTTCAGAACTATTCGAATATATAGAGGATGCTTTGAACATTCATTAAATCACTTTCATAAAGGATAGTATACTCAACTTCCAGTAGAACTTTAGATCTCCGAGACTCGTCTAGGATAATGTCAAAAGTTTAACACATGCTTTGTTTTCGCGTGGTTTAGTTGCAAATTCGGTAGTGTTCATTAGAAGAACTGATCCAAAATACATTCTAATAGATCCAGTAGGTAGCGTAGGTCTTATCCTCTATTTCAGACTACTAATGCAAACTGAACAAAAAGAAAAAACGAAACGAAAAGATAAAGAAAGAAAGAGAGAGAAAATTGAATGTGTGCTATTTTACTGCTAAATTTCTATCAGAAATATCCTATATTAAAAGTCCAAACTATATCGTAATTAAAACTTACAAAGGTTCAAAAGGAAAATTGGATGTTCCTTATAGATGTAGCATGTTTCAAATTTCAACGTGAATAAAACACGTCGAATTATAGGATAGAAACAAATTTTGTGTGGAACTAGTATAAATAAAATTTTGTTTTCAAATAACCAAAGAGTTCACCATTTTCCGGTTTTTTCCGAAGATTTATCTGTTCCGAACATCCAGCACCGATTTTATCTCTTGCGTATGTAACGCAATTCCCACAAATATAATGAAAGGCAAGAGCTAAATGGGTCATCGCGGCAGTCGGATGATGTTGGTTAGATTATAGACCACCATTGGGTAGAGGATTCAAACACGTAGTGGCCCGATTGTTCGACTCAGACTCGGTAACGCAGCAGATAAAAAAGAGATTTCACTTATTCTCTTGCGTTTAAACAGTATTTCCGAGATGACCAGGGCTGGAGACGTTATCCCCAAAGCACGAAAAACACGACCCCGAAGTTCCAAGTTAATTAGATTTTCTTGCTCCGTTTTAACTTTGGAACACGCAAATAAATGCGTGTGTGTTAGAGAGAGAGAGAGAGGAGAGAGAAGTGAAAGATACAAAGACATTATAGGGAAAGGTCAAAAAAGGGAGAGGAAGGACGATATAAATATGAAACATACTTATCATTGTAGTGTATGTTGTAGAACGCACACACTGTTTACTGGAATTATTGTAAGTGACGTCTTGCAAGTTCTCCAGCAGAAGATGAATCTCTGTTTGGAACCATTATTTTATGCGAAAAAATCATACTACCTGATGGGGAATCGAACCAATATTTTCCATTTGGAAATCTAGGACTTTACCACTATACCACCGATTGCTTTATCCAAACTTTGTTTAACAAATTGTATAGTGTTTCTTTCTGAGAATGATAATATGTAAAGTGTATACTGCAGATCAATGATGTGTTTTGAATGTCCTGGTAATTCCCTTGCCCTTTCCCAACCAACATTCGTAAATCCTCTCTATCATGATATAGGTGCTTGCTTCCACATTCTTACGTATTGCTTGTCCAGTATGATAAGTCGATTCTGCACAATCACTTTGTTAAAAAAATTAATTTTGGAGTAGGGAGGGACGCGAGACGAGACGAGACGAGAAATTTAAAACTCTCGTCTCGTCTCGCATCCTCAAATGTTGGTCTCGTCTCGCGTCTCGTCTCGTCTCGCGTCTCGTCTCGTCTCGCAAATGTGAAGTCTTGTCTCGCGTGTCGCATAAAATTTTGAGTCTCATCTCGCGTCTCGCATGGTCTCGCATGGCTCGCAGTCTCGCATATATTCTGGGTCTAAATTTTGCAATGTTTTATTCTATGGCTGTTAATGAATGATGATGTTATATTCTGTCCGAAGGCAGGTATTTGACCTAAAAGTCCCTTGGCATGGTGAATCCATGGTGGTTTGCCATTGCTTTCCATGAGATGAATGTTCATAACATCCTAAGGAAAGGGAACCTAGAGTTCAACATGGTATCCGAACTTGTGTCCCTTCCGCTCCAAATTAAAAGAAAAGTTATGCTGGAATTTGATTGTTGGACCATAAATGTTCGTCAAATTACTACCATAATTTACAGCAAAACCAGCATAAATTGTTACTGGATACAACATTGTTTTCCAGCTTAGAGGTCTCCAGCAATATTTTCCAGTATGCCATTCGGGCACATTTTTGCCCCGAAAAAAAGTCGCCAATGTAATTATGATATAAAGAATATAACGTTTCCGTATATATTTTTCTGAACTCATTGAACCAAACCCGGATCCTTTTATTATATCTAATGTAAATTTCTTCGTCTTTATTTAACCAGATTTCAACCTTGTCTTTGCCTGCTTCTAGTCCGAGGAATGCTCTAACGTCACAATATCCAAAACTGACACGGATTGTTACCTTAGAATAGGTTTGAACTTTCTTTTCAGAATGTTTAAACTCTCTAGCAGTAAATCAGAGAAAATATAAAAATACGTTACTTGTGTAGGGGAACAGTGCTGCCATCTATTGTCGCCTATTTCCCTTTACCCAACCACCAAGGAATAACATTACTTATCCCAACGGACTTGTGGATAACGCAATGTTAACAATTGCGAGAATCAAAATATCCAGCAAACTATACTTGATACGCAAAAAGCTTTCTGGATCAATTTCCAGATCATACAGTTGAACTATCTGCAGTGTTGCCAGAATTCGCATCTTATCAACTTTCGCTTTCAACTTATATAGTGTTGCCAGATCTAGAAAATAAAATCACTGACAGATATAGGGCCATTTCTGCCATCCCCACCAAACCCATAGGGCCATCCTACCAAACCAGTTTTTGAATTAAACTTCCGAACTAGAGGGGGATGTTTCAACAAATGTATAGAAAGAAAATACTTATTCCATGTAAAAATATCATGTTATTTCTGCGAGCCGGGCCGGGAATAAACTTTGACGAGAAGGGATTTCCCCGCCGCCATCCCCCAACATTAATCGCTAGTAGTAATGTGAAAAAGACAGAAACAACAGAAATATCACATTTCGAAGCAATAGGGAGTTTTATTCGCTATTCAGGCCAAAAACGGAAGTTCATGTATTCGTGCGCGCCCGCGTGTATGTGTTTGTGTCGCAAAATAAACTCCTAAATCGATGCTGTTATAAATTTCCAATTTACAAAGCTTTCATTTTTAATGATGTTTAGAAAGTAAAGAAGGCTTTAATTCTGAAAATCAACCTTGAATAATAATAAATCTCATAAAATGTCTATTGCCTCAATCACTTTATTGTTCCTGGAGGCATTAATGCTCAACTTAGAAAACTCACTAAATGTAAAATCACTAAATATACAATTAAATGTAATTCATAAATGTTGCGAGACTGCGAGAAGTCTCGCGAGACTTCTCGTGCGAGACTTAAGCGAGTCTCGTCTAGCGTCTCGCATGGTTTAGTCTCGTCTCGCGTCTCGCATAAAATTTTCACTCTCGTCTCGTGTCTCGTCTCGCAAATGCGAGACGAGAAAGACTTCTCGCGTGAATTCCTATTTTGGAGGGAACAGAATTTGAACCTATGTTATAGATAGCTGTATTATTCATAAGGCCATTACGTTACCCCTACCCTATTATACCACCTGAAATTACAAGCCAAATATTAGTTCCTTTAGCCCTGATCTTTGGAACGAATCGGCTTCTTCCTGCAAGCTTATTTGCACCAAAGTGCACGACGAAATTAATTTATTCGACGGCCTAGAGAGAAATTAGTGCCCACTAATAAAGGAAAAACACACAATTCAGGAAAAATTACAGAAATAAAGAAAATTTTGCAGTAATTTCGCCTTGCAAGTTCAAATGTACGTGAATAATAATAATAATAATAATAATAATAATAATAATTATTATTATTATTATTATTATTATTATTATTATTATTATTATTATTATCAATTACCCGCTTCGCTGTGTAAAATTGAGAAAAAATAGTAATATGTTCAATAGTTAGTCACATTTTACTATTACTAAAGCGCTCTTTGTTATCGGTCATTTTCGATGAGTTTTATATATCCCCTCCCTTCCCTATGTTGTGGAGCACGGCATCTGCAGTATAGTTGTTCATTTCAGCGACCCGGAAAACTATAAATTTGACACTGATATTGGTTATTTCGATCATTTTTATTTGGCTCCCCCCTCCAAGAATCGGGGCTGAATTTCGAAATTAAACAGCATCAGATGTGTCACTGTTAATCTCACCGACTCCAAAAATTGTAGATTCGCCACTAATACCGGTCATTTTCCGTTCTTTTTTAAATGTCACTCCCCCTCCCTTAAATTACACCGTCAAAGTGATATGACATAACCCATCTCAGGTTCAAACTTTATCTAGGTTGAAAATTTGATCGGGCTTTGTTTGATGGTTCAAGAGTCATTAAGTTTTATTTATTCTTATATATCTCCCTCTCCAATCCCCCTTCCCAAGTTCTCCCGTGAAAGTGAAATGATAAAAATCATTTCAGGCCCGAACCTCATCTATGTTAAAAATTTGATCGAGATTGATCGTTTGGTTCAAGAGTTATCAAGTTTTATTTATTCTTTTTAACTCCTCCCTCGCCTCATCAATAACTTATATCGTCAAAATAAATAGATAAATATCATCTTAGACCCGAACCTGATCTATGTTGAAAATTTGAACGAGATCGGTCGAGAGGTTCAAGAGTGATGAAGTCACAAAGACAGTCACTTTCATTTCCAATTTTTTACATATACTGAATCTCCCTCTCTCCGCCCATACGTTACACAGTCAAACTGAAATGATACAAGTCGTCCCAGATTCGAGTCTTATCTATGTTGAAAGTTCATAGAGATTGGTCTTTTGGTTCAAGAGTTATTACGTTTTATTCATTTTCATATATCTTCCCCTCCTCCTCCTAAGTTCTACCGTTAAAATGAAATGATAAAAAAGCTTTTCAGGCCCGAACCTTATCAATGTTGAAAATTTGATCGAGATTGGTTGAGTGCTTCAAGAGACTATAAGCCACAAACACAGTTACTTTCAATTTTATAACATAGGTTATTATTATTATTATTATTATTATTATTATTATTATTATTATTATTATTATTATTATTATTTGCGTACTTTTGAACTTGCACGGCGAAATTACTGCAAAATATGTGTTATTTCCGTATTTCTTCCTGAATTGCGTTTTTTTCTTTATTAGTGGGCACCAATTTATCTCTAGGCAGTCGAATAAATTAATTTCGTTGTGCACTTTCGTGCAAATACCCTTACAGGAAGAAGCCGGTTCTTTCCAAAGATTAAGCCTAAAGGAAGTAATACTTAGCCTGTAATTTCAGGTGGTATGATAGTATTATACCTGAGTATATGCAGGCTCTGTGGTTCCAGGTAGTACACCAACTTCTCCCGACACGGGCGCGTCTCTGTCAAATTCAGCGAGCCCCAGATGCCTTGTGCGAGCACTACCAGCTGTCTGTTATTCCCTGATTTTCATTTTTACCCCCCCCCCCACTAAACATCGAGCGGTGCTGTTTCTTGTTGCAAGCACCCTCGTCTATTCTCGGCGCTACACAACCTTGTTGGATGAACGCACGTATTTTGAATTTTTGAAACGCACACGTCGAAAGTTATATACCCCGGACAGGGACCGGCACTTTTTAGCCGGTTTTTAGAAGTGACTTTCCAATAACGCACGTTCCTCTCTCTCTTTTTTTTATTAGTATTATTTTTGTTAGTATTATTTTGTAATATACAATATATGTATTATGTAATGTAGTAAGCAGGTATCAGACTACTTTTGTACCTAATTGTACGTTGTTATGTTTGACTCACGTGGTTGAGTTCCCAGTTTGTAGATTATGTACGGTAATAATAAAACTGATAGTGTAGGGGTAACGTAATAGCATTATAAATAATACAGCTGTCTAACATAGGTACAAATTCTGTTCACACCGAAGTTAATTTTTTTACAAAGTGATTGTGCAGAATCGACTTATCATACTGGACAAGCAATACGTAAGAATGTGGAAGCAAGCACCTATATCATGATAGAGAGGATTTACGAATGTTGGTTGGGAAAGGGCAAGGGAATTACCAGGACATTCAAAACACATCATTGATCTGCAGTACACACTTTACATATTATCGTTCTCAGAAAGAAACACTATACAATTTGTTAAACAAAGTTTGGATAAGGTAATCGGTGGTGTAGTGGTAAAGTGCTAGATTTCCAAATGGAAAATATTGGTTCGATTCCCCATCAGGTAGTATGATTTTTTTGCATAAAATAATGGTTCCAAACAGAGATTCATCTTCTGCTGGAGAACTTGCAAGACGTCACTTACAATAATTCCAGTAAACAGTGTGTGCGTTCTACATCATACACTGCAATGATAAGTATGTTTCATACTTATATTCGTCCCTCCTCTCCCTTTTTTGACATTTCCCTATAATGTCTTTGTATCTTTTACTTCTCTCTACTCTCTCTCTCTCTAACACACACGCATTTATTTGCGTGTTCCAAAGTTAAAACGGAGCAAGAAAATCTAATTAACTTGGAACTTCGGGGTCGTGTTTTTCGTGCTTTGGGGATAACGTCTCCAGCCCTGGTCATCTCGGAAATACTGTTTAAACGCAAGAGAATAAGTGAAATCTCTTTTTTATCTGCTGCGTTACCGAGTCTGAGTCGAACAATCGGGCCACTACGTGTTTGAATCCTCTACCCAATGGTGGTCTATAATCTAACCAACATCATCCGACTGCCGCGATGACCCATTTAGCTCTTGCCTTTCATTATATTTGTGGGAATTGCGTTACATACGCAAGAGATAAAATCGGTGCTGGATGTTCGGAACAGATAAATCTTCGGAAAAAACCGGAAAATGGTGAACTCTTTGGTTATTTGAAAACAAAATTTTATTTATACTAGTTCCACACAAAATTTGTTTCTATCCTATAATTCGACGTGTTTTATTCACGTTGAAATTTGAAACATGCTACATCTATAAGGAACATCCAATTTTCCTTTTGAACCTTTGTAAGTTTTAATTACGATATAGTTTGGACTTTTAATATAGGATATTTCTGATAGAAATTTAGCAGTAAAATAGCACACATTCAATTTTCTCTCTCTTTCTTTCTTTATCTTTTCGTTTCGTTTTTTCTTTTTGTTCAGTTTGCATTAGTAGTCTGAAATAGAGGATAAGACCTACGCTACCTACTGGATCTATTAGAATGTATTTTGGATCAGTTCTTCTAATGAACACTACCGAATTTGCAACTAAACCACGCGAAAACAAAGCATGTGTTAAACTTTTGACATTATCCTAGACGAGTCTCGGAGATCTAAAGTTCTACTGGAAGTTGAGTATACTATCCTTTATGAAAGTGATTTAATGAATGTTCAAAGCATCCTCTATATATTCGAATAGTTCTGAAAATATATGTAAAATCAAACGTTATTTCTATATTACTGTTGGATTTCTGGAAACGGAACTTTATAATGTAAGGTTCTTTTCTTACCATGTTTGAATTTCACATTTTTATCTGTTCTTCCTTTTCGTTTCCTTCTTCTCTCCTCTTCTCTCTCTCTCTCTCTGCCTCACTTCTGAATCTCTGTGTAATAGACATCCATCGGTTTTAATTGTTCATTGTGTGTATTTCAGTTTCTCCGTACATCAACTTATGAATCTTGTTTCGTCTCGGTTTTGTTATTTCATTTTATCGAAAGTATTACATTTGTAGTTTGAAATTAGAATTGCGCTCATGTTGTTAGCTAATTTTAGTATGGGAGAGAAGAAAGGAGGAGAGAGAGGGGGTTTCTCTACCAGACACGATTATGGGATAAGAAAGTGTATGTTGGGTGGCCTAACTGCACGGCGTTAGCTGTCGCAATTTTTTTAATGCAGACTGTTCAGAAAAATTGACTTTTACAACTATTTTTCTATTAATATATACCCTTCACACTTTCCAAATCTCTTCACTGGAACGAGGACTCACTAAATGATGTGTTGTGTTGCATCACTAACATACAGGGTGTCTCCAAAGTCCTCTGACATAGGGTAACTGTGATCAAAATGTAAGAGGGAAAACCTTCTCCAAATATAATGTTTTCAATCTAAAGTAAAGGATTTCTTTTTTAAATCGGACGAGCCATTTGGGCTGTACACTCTTTATGTGTTCAATGTTAAATGAAAATGCAACCTTGCCATTTACCTGGACCCATAACATAAGTGAATGAAGTTACTGTCTTTTACGTTAACGTGTCGATAGCGAGTCCCCATTTCAAACATGTCCCCATTCACCATACTCTTACACATTGGCGTAAAAGACAGTCAAGAAAGAAAGCCGTCTTTCTTGAAAGACTGGAAACTGTAGAAACCTGTAAAATTTTCGGTTTTAGTTATTATGTCCTTGGATCAAAAACTGTGATAAATAGAGATAATTCCATTTGAATTCAGCGTCTGAAGAAAAGGATCCATCTTCAACCTTATCCACCTATTATAACCGAAAGATTCAGATCTATTACTTTGGATTTGATGTTGAACCCTATAGGTTGAAACTCTTCATAAAACCCAGTTCAGGTCATTCGTCCATTGAAAGAAAAAACTTAAAATGAATAATAATTTATGATGGTAGTTAACAGCACTAATAGGGATAGAAAATATATAATTCTGAAATAGATTTTTAAGAAAATATCACGCATGCACTATATGATGTTAATGGGGCCGCGATGTCCCAGTCTTAGAGCTCTCATCTTTGGTGTATGGGATCCTTGGTTCGATTCCATCTTCCGCCAGTGGGCCTTGTGGTGGACAAACATGTGCGTAGTTTTCTCTGGGCTCTTCCGTTTCTTCAAACTTCCTTCATTTCATCATTATCATCCATCTTGTTATCACTGTCTCCCTTAGTCTCAGTGCATAAATGTGGGAAATTAAAATATATACGTATATATGATGTTGACACATCGTGAATGGTCTCAAGAATAATTTTCACCCCCAAAGATGCTTTACAGTTTAAGGCAACGCTCAGCAAAATTATTTTAAACCAGTGGAGAATGCTTCAAGAGCATTGTCAAAACGAACTTAAAAATAATTAGTTTTTCTTATTAACTTAAATGGGCTTTACATCAATTGTTCTATGTACTTTATTATTACTAATTAAACAATTCTTGTAATATATTTATCTATTTATAATTTCCTTGAATACTAAATTTTTCACATGTTTTTTGTGTAAGAGTTCTGTGTTCCAAACGTTTTGCGATAGGTTGTTTTACGAAGATACATACTTAAAATGGGGGGATCAAAATTGGAAAATTCGCAAAATATCATCTCTCTATGACTTACGGTTTCCTAGATATGGCTCCTTAAATTTCCCGAAATCCGAACATCTTTGTGGCCAATGTCTGGGAACGGTGGCCAATTCGCCAGTGGCCACCGGTTACTATTTGGTACCGAAACATTCACCATCCTCTTAGGTATTGATCAACATAAATATGACCTATCTATGACTTACGGTTCCCGAGATACGGCTCCTTAAATCTCCGAAATTGGAACTTTTGGGGGGGGGGGCAATATCTCGGGAACGTTAAGAGTGACGCGAAAATATCCATCACTTCTTTGATATAGTTTTTGATGCTGTATCGAATGAGGGCTCAAAATTGAAAACTTAGCAAATAATACACACACACACAGAGAGAGAGAGAGAGAGAGTGAGAGAGAGAGAGAATTCAGTAACGATTGTTTTTTAAAAGTTTGTTGAAAAAAGCTACAAATCCAGGCTTCAAACTATATTGAAATCGTGAACTCTCTAATTTCACGTAAGGCGTTTATTACTTTTAGGTTGAAGAAAACGGATGATTGATCAAAGTTAATGATTATGAAAGAACTGGTAGAATGCGATTATGAGTTGAAACGGGAGAACTGTGAGAAAACCCGCAGACACGATGTTGTCCAGAGCAAACTCACGTGGCCTGTGACTGAATCAGGGACAATCCGCCCCAAAAATTAGCGCTATACAACTAAGCCAAAGTGTTCCCAAAGTTGATCTTCTCATGCCTCCAAAAGTCAAGGACAAACATCCACTTCAAAGGTTGCTGCTCTTGTAAGTCGTGTTGAAGTAGTTCTCTAAGTACAAACATCCTCACCTCTTCCTAAATAAATGTTATATAACTTACACTAAAATTGTGTATTTTCATCTTCATACAGAAGTGATTTCCTTGAGAGTAAACAGAAGAGCAAAAGACAAAGAGTTACGAAAATACACTTGATGCCTTGGTCTTATAGACAGAACCATGCTGACGTAAACACTTATTGGATATATAATATTCTTTTAATATTCGGTACTTCTATTACATTTACTTTCTTTTAGTACAGCTTTTATTATTATTATTATTATTATTATTATTATTATTATTATTATTATTATTATTATTATTATTATTATTATTATTATTATTATTATTATTATTATTATTCAACAAATGTATGCCTTTCATGATTCCTACAGTCACCCAGTAAGCTATTTTGTTCATGTCACAACTGGCCGTACTTGTAGGAATATAGGGAGCAGGACGCCTCAGCAATAGAGTGCTTACCTCTGGTGCGTGGGGTCCCTGGTTTGATCCTCGGAAAGTAAATTTATTATAGACAACATTGTGTCCGTGGGCTTGCTCGAGGTAAGTTTCCTCATTAAACCAATTCCTCTATCCTCATTCACTTGCATTAATTATCGTCTCCTTTAGCCTAACAATCATAATCGTGGAATGTTAACCTGAAAGATTTAATTTCATTTTTGTAGAAATATGACGACCATCCCGTTTAATAAATACGAGGCGCATCCAGAAAGTAAGTTTCCCATGAGTCCTATAGCTAGGAAACCGTATGTTGTGCGAAGACTTCACACGCGGCGGGAGCTGGAATAGGAACGTCCATCTTCAACCACTGCCACGACGCTACTGAGACCACTAGGAAAGTTCCGCTAGTGCATGTGCCATGCTAGGCTTACTCTCTCACGTACACGTAGTCGCTTTGCGCAACATACCGTTTCTTAGCTATGGGACGCGTGGGAAACTTACTTTCTGGATGCGCCTCGTAGAACTAAACTGATAAAGTAAGGAGAATATACTCGAAAAGAATAGTTTGTAGGGTAACGTATCTATTTTCTCCCAGAGTAAGTACACGAGTAATGTCATAGCAGCCGTCTGGATGTTGTTTCCATCATCTTGATTATTAGCTTATCATCTGTTTCAACGTTCTTCAATTGGTCATTCCATTCTCGATTGGAGAATGCATACTGGTACGGTTCTGGCCACAAAAAAAAAAAAAAAAAAAAATGGTACTGCCTTCTAGAGACTGAGTTACGAAAAAAAATAACCTAGATCGTTACGAATTCCCTTTAGATCTGATTATTTTCCCCTGCATCTTTGCCACAGTCAGAGTTGGCAATTCAAAGATAATATTGCAGTGTCCAAATAATGATAGTTTCGTTGTAGATAAACAAAAGAGCTACAGTAATTTGCAAAAAAGTACGGTAATTTTAAGTCGTAAATGCAATATATTATTAATATTTTTAATCTAAAACAACGAAATAAGTGATGGAAGTAGGGAAAATATCGTAACTACAGACAGGTCACAATGATTAACCATCTGCTTTACGCGATTTGGTAATAGTTTCACTGCCGATTCCAGTGTCCCCAAAACATATATTGTCCAGTTATCTTCCTTGAAGTCAAATCTAAGAAGTAATTTATGAAAAACGCAAATAAAGTTAGCAGGGTAAAAGCAAGAACATCTGAAAACGTTCTTCTGTTTTCTGGTTTATGCGACCCGTATTTTGCATAAGACGTTGAGAGGGAACAAAGTGAAACCACATTTACTTGCAATGTCGGTATAATAATCTGGCAGAAAATAATCCAAAACCTGAGTAAATTTTGCTGCGCATAAGACGAATTACATTTATTTTAAAGCTGGGCTCTTAAAACGACATTTTTGTCAGAGAAAAACAAATAAAAACTTTTGCAATTTAATTTCTGTAAGATCCTTCAACAAGTAACTCTGTAATTAGTATTCAAAATAAATATACAAACACAATAAGAATCTTTAAAATTATGAATCTTTACAAAACATATAATAATTTGTTTGTTACTTCTGCTGTGTGCGGTTCCTGAACTTTGTGGTGGACAAACACCGTGAGTGTGGACGTTCTCGGAGCTCACTAGTTTCCTCCCACTTTCTTCATACTACGATTATCTTCCACCTCATATTCCCTTCTCCTTTAGCCTCGATGCATGACGTCAAACTAAATAAATTTCATGGCAATTCTACGTTTTGCCAGGAAGAGAAATTAGTATATTTAAAATGCGATGTTTTTCATTATATTAAAATAACTGTACGTATTTTAAATTAATAGTATCCGACGACTGACAGAAGGTAGGATTCTTGTAACAACATCCCTTATAATAAGTTATGAAAGAGAACATTTACTCCACTACAGAGAGAGAGAGAGAAAGGAAGGGGAAATGGCGTTTATTGGGATTAATTGCCGGGCCATTTCTTTTTAGCTTCATTGATTTATATGGAAATTATCTTCCTGATTCTTTGTAGTGAACTGGAGTTTTAGTTTACTAATTTGTTATTCAACTACAGTTAAATGTCCTTTGGTTTTTCAAAATGAATTTTCATCATGCATCTAGCATTGCTAAACTTGCAATTGATTATTAAACATTACTACTATATAGGTATAACAAAGAAATAAGTGCCACGTCACTAGTACAAAGTACCCACATTTGATAAATTTTTAATTGAAATTTTTATACTAATTTGAGAATATTGAATCCAGTAAAACTACAAGGTCCATTCAATAAATAACCGGCAAAGTTGTATACAAAATTTTGACAAAGTTTGTACTTCTTTGTTTTTGATGGTGTCCTAGACCTGTTATCCGATGGGCCTGGCAATCCTGCCTCGCGAACGGAATGTTGGGAATCATTAAACAAGATGGTGGCATCCTTGCGGTTTGCACTAACGTGAAGCAGTGAAGAGTCATTAGATTTCTGTTAGATGAAGGGTTGAAACCAATAGAAATTCACCGTCGGATGGCAGTGCAATATGGTGAAAGTTGTTTGAGTCGAACACAAGAGTACAAGTGGCCAAATAAGTGTAAACGGAACGTACAAAGTGTTGAAGATTTGCCATACTCAGGACGCTCCATCTGCGCAGCCACGTAGAACAACATTGCGAGAGTTGATAGGGGAAAACAGGCGTACTACGGTGAGTGATATTGCAGCAAAGATGAACATTAGTTTCGGCTTGATCATCAGTATGTCAACAATATGGTGGTTTCATCCGCATCATCCAATAGAAATCTAATGACGCTTTCGCTCCTCCGAGCCGCCATCTTACTTCACTGATTCCTACCAACCCGTTCTCGAGGCAGACTTGCCAGGCCCATCTGATAATAGTGCAAGGATGCGACCAAAAATTAACAAAGAAGAACAGAATTGGTCGAATTTTCGTACTTTTTATATAACTGTTCCGGCTGTTTATTGAATGGATCTTGTATTTTGAAGCTCTCAGTCTACGGAGCCATGAGAAAAACTACCTCAATGTTCCGATATCTATATTTATTTATTTTGAGATCACTTTTGTAGGCAATTTACGGATGCGTATGTTTAAAAAGTAGTTTCATTCTATTCAGTATCCTTAAATTAGTATTTTAGGCGCAATTAGAAGATCCAATTGTAGGGACATTTTGTCAATGGCATAATCTTTAGTTCTTTTATTTTCAAGTAATAAGAGATATCCAAATATCTTTGAAGAAAAGTATCAATAATATCAAACCATTAAAATTCCAGACTATGTCAAAGAACAAAACAATAATTCTTCTTATAAATCAATGGGTTAAGAAATTATATGGTGCAAGTATTAACCATGAAACCAAGACGTGGATTAGGTTATAGACCTGGTTGCTAAGGTGACTTGTGAAATATTCATCCAATGTCTTTTACTATATTTTAATTTAAATAAATTCAAATTATCATTTTTTTGGGAAATGTATGTTTATTTACTATAATTATGCATTTCTGTACATCAGTTTCCAACGAAAGCAGTATTTACAAGTTGACTATTGTACAATATTTAATAATTGACAACATCTATAAACTTTGTGTATCATGAAAAACAAAAGCGCAGACATATTGTATTTTGTGTTGCAAATGCTAGTTGTAGCTAAATTGTCATGGTAAAAAAATGGATATGTGATAAATCTTCGACAATAATCCACTCGCATTTTATTCTGGGAACATCTCAGCGTATGGAACCTTATCGAATACTCTTGCTGCTAATCCTCCAAAGAGTTCACTCAGCGCTCTGTTGATAGCTGGCGACAATTCGTTAATAACATCGCTAAAGTTTTCATTCAAGAAATTATTCATTGTCTCACCTGGAAGTTAAACAAATTAAAGAATTGGTTAGACTATCACACATAAACAAACAAATTAATAAGTCTATAGCTAGGTATAAACGAGGAATATCATTGACTCATTGACTTGCTGATCATTAGTATATCTTTGGAATACCCTTGCTCAGTGGCGTAAGGAAGGGTAGACAATGTACTTTCGTACTTTGATGTTTGTAATTTTTTAAATATATTTTTAAGTTTATATATTTTTTGTTTGTAATTTTTCTATATGTACACTCATGTCCACAATGATTGTCGCATATCTATAACTATCTTCTTGTAAGAATATAATTTGATAATGATTTAGCAGGGTACTTTTAATACTGATACTATGTGTATAATCAGGAAATGTATATTTGTGGTAAATTTCATAGGAAAAAAATTACAAATACAAAAATTAGAGTGAGGAAAACAAAATGTTGCTAAATGGACAAAGAAGTTCTATTTTCGTTTTATTGTTCTTATTTTATGCTCTTTTGACTTGAAATTTGCCACATACATATCTTTGCTGATTATAAACATACTAACATTATAAGAAATACTGGGAGAATTCGTTATCAAATTATATTCCTACAACAACATATTTATAGACATGTGACAATAATTTTGGACATGAGTGTACCTATAACAGCATTTGCCCCCCCCCCCCCCAAACACAGATCCTGGCAACGCTACCCTGGCTAATTGATTTTTTAGAGACTTGTTAGTCTAAAAGGGCAACAATGTTTCTGGGAGAATTGAAACAGTCATCATCATCATAGGTATTCTGCCAGTGTTGGCAGGTCACTTGCCACAACTGAGCAGCGTATAACATATTCCACGGTATTCCGCTAACCTCTTCGTTTTTGCGTATTGCTTTTCTGTTTTGATATCTTCCATTAATTGTAGTCTCCTTCGCTCCTCCCTCTCTTTCTTGCCACCATACCCTTAGCACGTCCCTCATAATGCAGTTTCTTCGCAACTAATGACCCCACAAGTTTATCTTCCTTTTCTTAATAATGTATAAAATTGTTCTTTTCTCCCCCACCGTTTCTAATACCCTTTCATTTGTTTTGGGATCGACCAAGCTAATTCTATCCATTATTCTCCACACTCGCATTTCGATGACTTTCAATCGTTTTTCTTCACTTGAAACAGTAAAGGGTTAATTTTCAACATGGAACTGACCTAGTTGAGCAGTTTGATATACCAAAACTCCGTTATGTATTTATCTACCTAGATATTTATTCTGTTTGTCCGCGTATGTCTGTCCTTCCGTTTGTGAGACAAAAGATCTCAAGAACTTCTTAGTGAATCACCATCAATTTTGATCAAGATGTGGATGATTAAATTTTAGGAACCCACTTCGTAGCTGAAGGTGGTATTCACACCCAACATGGTAGAAATCAACCATTTCTAGTTTTAACGTTCACTACTATAAAGCACAAATAGTAATAGAGAGCGAGAAGCAGTTGACTGCATTTCCATTAAGTGTCACACGAATACATTTCATACCCATCCTTAACCTTACTAAAACTGGAAATGATACAAATCCACTACAACTTACGGTTTTAATATTGATCTACATAGAGCAAAAATAACAATATATATATATATATATATATATATATATATATATATATATATATATATATATATATATATATATATATATATATGTATATATATATATATATATTGGGAAATGGCTTTTTGGAATGGCTTTAAAGCTCTAAGAATAGGTAATATAACTTCTCTTTTAACCCTGTATACAAATCGAAAGTGGCAGAAATCAAAGTTGATTACTATAGAGCAAGAACTGCCATAGATAGTCTGAAGGGGTTTCCTGTAATCAATCAAGCTTCACAAGAATGTATCGAACCAAGGACCCTATACGCCAGAGATAAGTGCTTTATTGCATAGTGCTCGAGAATTTAAAGTATTTTTACTTTCAGCGTATAACTAAACTCAGGATGTTTGTTAATAAACGATAACATAAAAATAATCAGCAAACAATTGATTTATTATTATAGAAAAATGTAGAAACAGTAAATTCGAAATACCGAAACTTCAACTTCCTGCCGCTCAGGAAAGTTTTAGATTTGCCTCTATCTGTAACGTGTTGTTACCTCTTAACTCCTATGCTATTCTGAAAACTTCAATTTACAAAGAGTAATAGTAAATAATAATAGTAATAATAATAATCTGCTTTACAAACTTGACAGAAGGTTCACACTAGACACATCGTATGTATTTCCCAAAAGATTATTAGAAAACTTAAGCCTTACTAATACCAGAGATATTTGCATGATGATAATTCCAAATCTCTGATTCACTCCCACAAGCAAAACATCTTGAGCTACCATGTTCTTTTATCTTAGAGAACCGTAAACGGTAAATATTATCCACAAGTCGTAAAAGGTCTACTACGAAGAAAAATTACAGTAAAGCGGTCTCAGTATATAGATGGTGAGCACATTATGCACCAAGTGAACAGTCCGGCACACTGAGCTGCTGGAACTCAAGCTACTGTCTACGAACTGGGAATAGAGATTATAAGGCATCTACCCACCTATAGATTTGGATAACTTTAAAAAAAATCCAGGTAAGCAATAATGTTTAAGAAGTCAATGTTGCCATGGCTTACTTTCAGTATAGTCACTTTGGTATAGTATAATAATAATGTGTTAGCCTGCTAAATAAATCATGCTTCTTGTATACAAATCAATGTTTTTAAATATAAAGCATATCGATCGCCACACAGTTCATATTGCCATAACTTACCGAGCTGCTTGTTGCCATTAAATAAGTTTTCGAATCGTGTATGTCCGCCCTTAGGAAAAATATTGAACTGGAAATCTGTCAGCTTCATGTAAGTTTCGCCATTCTTCTCCACGGGTTTTCCTTGAATTATCACTTTGATGTCGTTGTTAACTGTAATCAGAAGAATTGAGAACTTTAGTTTATTAGTAAAAGTATTCGAAACTACACGGAAGTCGGTCCGAAGTTTTGTCTCATGAGTCTAAGATAACATGCAAGCAATAAGGGGTGTAGGAAGACCCCTTTATCCCCAAACTAAGTCAATAATTTATCTACATTTCTCTCCCCCAATAGGATAGTATTACACTCCTAAAGTACGTCCAACATCATATTTTTATTACAGATCTATTTGTTACTTTATTTACTACAGGTTCAATCGAAACTATGATTATAAGTATTTTCTTTCCAATCTTGTAGTTTGATGTTATGCAGATTAGAAACGGGGTTGTGGATGGGTGCCTGCAGCAGGGTGCACGAAGGGGTAATTCTCCCTCCTGCATTTACGAAAGGGCTATGTTCTTCGGGGGGGAATAAAATGAAATCTTTCAGTCTAACATCCCACGATTGAGACTTTTAGACTGAGGGAAACAGATGATTCAATGGTGTTATTAAGTGAAACGCACATTTTAACATATACACAAAGTCTATGTTAGTTTTGAGATAAAGTGAATCTTGGCATCTCCTAGCCTTTTAAAACAACGTACGACCTTTAGGTATATGATCTGTGATCATGCCAGCACATCATTTTTCATTATTGTTACTTCAGGATTTCCAAACATTAGGGATCGATATTTCTTAATATACGATGTTACTCCACAGGGATCTCAGTGCTGGGTCAATGCCGAAACTTCTATGTACCCACAAGGAATAACACCAGAAATCTCACACTTAGCTTCCAATGAACAGAGACTACTTAACACTTGCTTGCATTCCTATTTATATCAAAGGTGCAGTTCCGAATAAAGAAAAACTACGTTTCTTAACTGTTAGGAAAACACTATACTTACGGAATGTAACGTTGCTATGACCTTCTCCTGTGATGGGTAGAAGCAGAATTTTTCCTGTAACTTTATAAGGTCCGACGATACTCACTTCATCAGCCGTCATGTGTCCTTCAATATAGTACTTATCAGGGTCACATCTGGAACAATATAACGTCTGCATTTAAATAATTGATTAAAGTAAACATAAAATTCAAAAAAGCACACAATGTGAGTGTGAGATACATATTATACGATCAGTAGTTTGCTCCACATTTCTATGTTGCCAAGTATAGCTTAGAAGGTTATACCTTAGAAAGTGCTCTTAAATCAGGATTACGATACAATGTATTTCTTTCTTTTTTACTTACACTTACGTTAGTGGTTCACGGTACATTATTCTTTTATAGTGAGTTTCCTTGGTCACTACCACTTCAAAGTTAATCCTTTCGGCTCTGGTGGTAACATAGGTGCACATCATACTTTAAGATTAATATAATTACTCTGGAGGATTCAAAATGGCTGAGTTTGCATCTCAGTATTCTTTGAACTTGCCTAAATCACTTTTCGCTATTTCTCTGGTGCTTTCATCTGTTATCAGGAAGCTTCGCACATTTCGTGTAGAGTACTTGCAGGGGCTATCATGATGGACAAAACTCAGACACATAGGCTGTTTTATTCTTGGCGAAACAAACTATTTGCAATAAATCCTCCTTCTGCTTTAGTGATGTGTTTTGAGTTTCTAAACTACGTATGTAGATAACAATGTTTTCGATTAATGCCATTTTGTATTTTACATACGTATTTCAACCCTAGTATACACAAACTTGTACGTCCATAAACCTCTAAATATGACACCCACAAACAAAATGACGGTTGTGTTTCATTTGTTAAGTCAAAAAGAATAATAGGACAAAATAAATCGGTGAGTAAACAAATAATCAGGACTGGCAATATTTTACTATTTTTATCAGCTGCATTAATATAAATACAACGAATACCCAGAAGTTCGCAGCATTCGGGTGTGCCGCAACACTAGGCCTCAAAGGTTGTCTCATAAAATAACATTGGAGGGCTCAGTGATTGGTCCATGTTCATAATTCCTTATCATCTTGTGTTTTTATAAGTTTAAAATACTGATAGCAATTTTATAAAATGAATTTCACCATGTACTTCTGAAATAAATAACCTCAAATCATATACAATAATATGTCAGTTCAGCTTGTAATTATTGGGCTACATTTCATTTTTGTAAATGGGTAACATTTGAATCGCTGATTTAAGAAACGTCATAAGTCAGCCATGTGCCGAAAATGAGTTTATATGTAACTTTAATTCTTGAAAGGTAGGTACACCGTTGGGTTGTGATATGTCAGAAATCACGCAAAGTAGTTCGTGCAATATGGAGCTGCTACAAATGTCCCTGAGTTGAGAAACGTCACAAATCGTTGACTTACGGCATTATTGACATTATTGACGTACGACGTTTCTCAAATCAGCGATTCATTTATCGTTAAAATTTAGAAAAATACTGTTAATTGGAACGAAACTGAATGTAGACCTAACTGGTATTACAAATCACAAATTTATTCTATTTTCCCTACAAAGTGTTTGCTTAATTTACTATAGTGCTTGTCCTAAAACAAGTGTCTGTTGTCTCTTGTGATTACGTTGATGGTGTCAGTTGATAACCAGCAAATCAAATGAAATACCGTAACAGTAGTTTGGTAGAAAATGTATGATACAATGTCAAAATTTATACTGTGATTCAAAACGATCTGCATATTAATGATGTGTTATGGCTTGTTATAATTCTAATTGTTTATGTAACTCGTTCATAACAATAGCACGGCGAATTAATGTAAGAAACAGATAGTTATATCTGACTTTTAGTAAATTATTCATGAGCTCCAGTGTCAATATTGAGCTGCCAGTTAAATACTGCTACTTTCCATTAGTACTGCGTAGTTCGTAGGGTCAAACAAAATCTTTTAATGGAATGGATCTTTGAAAGAAAGTGAATCGAGTCAGCGGAATAGATACGAATCGACCTAATACTAGTTAGTGGAATGGAGTGGATTGATTGGCATGGACTACACTAATGGATTGAGATTATTGAATCAGAGCACCTTGACTTTGACATAATGAGAAGAATCGCCCCGAAACTCAGCTGATGAATTGAGATAAACAGAAGAAGACCAAAGATCTGACCTTGTACAGGTATGCGACATCAAGTCAATACAGCGCAAAATGTGCGATTTAATTTATGATATCGGTATTGCACATACCCCACACTTTTGCAAAGACTGTATAACGAAATACTTTAGTTTGCATAATATTTACCTGTACCGTGGGCAAAAAGTGTTCATAAATATGTAATATACTTAGTAGAATGTTCATTTTAAATTAACAGAAAAGAAGAATGTTTTTAATATCTGTAAGAGAGATTATTATGGGATAGTTGTGACTACGTACATGTTATGTGTTGACCTAGTCAAGTGAATTTATGTATTTTACGGTCTTAAAAAGAATATTAAGACATATCAAGCAATAAAGGTGAGACTAATAATCTTTAATTATCTGAGTTGATTTTTGCATTGAGAAAAGTAATTATCGCTTCGTAATTTATATGTTACAAAACGAACCAGGTTGACGACGATTTTCTATAGAGTCGTTATAAAAATTTGGTTTACCAAACCCGGGACTTTTGAAAATTCAGTTCCCGAAGAAGGAAAGTAGGGCTGAATTTACTTGGATATTACCATTTATGAATACGAACTTAACCGTATTACGAAGCGGTAAGGTCATCAAAAGAAAAATGGATAGTGAAATAGTGCAACAGGAATCTAATACCAGTAATCCAGATGAAATTAGTGCAACGCCAAGTTTGTCATCTGAAGATCGACTTTTGTTAGCTGTGCAGCGACAAATTATGCAAATGACGACTGAGATAAAACAAACCATGGAACAGAAGCTCATTGAATCTAACGCAAACATGGAACAAAAGTTCTATGAAGCTAACCAGACCATGGAACAGAAGATAGAATTGAAATTCAACGAAGCTAGCAAGCAGTATGAGGAATTAAGTAAACGAATAGAACGGATAGAACTGAAATCAGACGATACGAAACAAACAATCGTCCAAGTGATGAACGACATATCCTCGCAGTTTGAAGAGAAGTTAAAAAGGTTAGCCGATGAATGTCAAGAAAAGCACGATCATCAAAATCATGAAATCTGTGCTGTAAAAAAGGATTTAACGTCAATAGAATCTTCCGTTAAGCATCAAAAGATCCAGTTGGCTACTATGCAGGAAGAAATTAAAATGTTACAGGCTAGAGATAACATTTATCGCAATGATCTGGGCAGTGATCGCTTCGAGTTTCCCCGATCACCGGATATAAATACGCCTTCGCCGGAATCTGAGGAGGATATTATATTAGAGGAAAATTGCCCGAAGATCACTGATGCACGAAGTATAAATGGTATCATGACACAGCACGCTACGGACCGGAACAATCACACCACAAGAACAAGGAGTGAGAAAAGAAAGGTTAAGTTAAGTGTCAAGATGAGCGAAATCAAAGCCATGAGTAAATTTAGTGGTAAGTGCGATGAAAATGCTAGTTCTTTCTTAGAGAAGTTCCAAGACGAATGTAATATAATGTCTATCGACCGATCACAATACATGAAATTAATACCCCACGTATTACTCCCACCTTGTTCCTTATGGTTTAAGGCAATACGTGATCATATTAGTACATATGAGGAATTTAAAGCGGCATTGATCGCGAATTATGAAAATGACTTTTTGCTGGCAAACAGAGATGCCACTCTTAGAAATCAACATTTCAATCCTCGATTGCACAAATCTATTGTAGAGTTTGTTGTAAATGTCTATAATGAATTAAAGGTTGTTAATCCCTTGCAATCGGAATCAAGAATAATTGCATCGATTCGCAATTTGCTTCCATTTAAATTACAGCAGATCTTATTTTCCACACAGTGTATGAGTTTCAGTCATTTATTAATGCTTGTACAATGCTACGAAACTCAATATCATGCTATGAATCTAACCCAACCAGGAATGAGTAAAAATAAGAATAATTCAGATCATTTGGTCCCTGTTCGGAATTTGAATATCCGAAGTGTGAATAATAATGAACCGAACCTAAGACGAATATACTCTAGCAATCAAAATGAACAAATTAGACAAGGTTATGTAGGGAATCCGCCTAACCTAAGCAACCGAAGTAGACACAAAATTAATAGAAATACATATCGAAATCCTAGAAATGCTACCAATCCTATGCATAGATATAATCATTGTTCACGAGATGGTACTTCGTATCCAAATTCAAATCATGATGAAAGACATGTACAACCTAATGTAGAACCTAACCACGATTGTGCGGTACAATGCACTTTATTAGATTCATATGCCAGTGCGAATGTAACATGATTACCGTTAAAGAAATTAGGTTACATCCATGTTGATTATAGATTCTTGTGAATTTTCGTTTTAAAGTTTGTGTTAATATTAATAATGAAAACGATGGTTATAAATATTTGAAATGCATCTAGTTAAAGAGTTAGTATCACCCAACATTCTTGATCAAATAAATAAGAATGAAAAATAACAATAATAATGAAAAATGTGTTCATTTAATAACAAAAGGGTGTCTTTTGTTTCTTGTAAACTAAATTTATTTACTTCCATTTGATTATTTAAACGTAGGTTATGTTTAATTTTTATTCTTTCTTATTAATATGAAGAATCATAATTCAATTTATAATTAGTTAAAGACAAAAATTATTTTATATTAAATTGATTTGTGTTTAATTAACAAAGATTATGTTAAGAATAAGATCCATTCTATAAAATCAATTATTCAATGACTACCTTGAGTGAAATTCTTTTTTTTATTTTGGACATCTTAGTGCTACTATGTATACATTGCAATTGCAACATCTAACTTATTTGTTATACAATGCGCCCGAAAAGAACAAATATTATTTGTCATATCATCGTTTGTAATAATGATCGAAACTAGTAATCTTGATAGTTTGTATTTCACCCTCGTTAATGATATTTATAAACGACGATGTTTTTAATGATAAAGAATAAATAATAATGTAATAAAAGAAAAATATTAATGAAATCAAAGATTTATTGTAAATGTATTTATGTGAATGATAATAACTAATATTTTATATATATATATGAGGGTTAATCAAAATGTAATGTACGAGGTGTGATCGAAATATAAAGAACATACGTAATGTACGAACATTAATCTAATCAGACCAGTGGTTCTTGAATATAAAAGCCAAGCCCACTCATGACTTTTATATTCAGTCCCTTTATCGGGCGACATTTTCTATAACGAAATACTTTAGTTTGCATAATATTTACCTGTACCGTGGGCAAAAAGTGTTCATAAATATGTAATATACTTAGTAGAATGTTCATTTTAAATTAACAGAAAAGAAGAATGTTTTTAATATCTGTAAGAGAGATTATTATGGGATAGTTGTGACTACGTACATGTTATGTGTTGACCTAGTCAAGTGAATTTATGTATTTTACGGTCTTAAAAAGAATATTAAGACATATCAAGCAATAAAGGTGAGACTAATAATCTTTAATTATCTGAGTTGATTTTTGCATTGAGAAAAGTAATTATCGCTTCGTAATTTATATGTTACAAAACGAACCAGGTTGACGACGATTTTCTATAGAGTCGTTATAACTGGTACGGAATGAGCCCGAACTATGCTTTAATGCAATAAAATGTATCAATCAGAAGAACTGCGTTATTAGATGCAAATGGATAGAATCAACTGTGATAAAATGAGATGAATGAGCTCAGAAGAACTCAGTTGATCGATTGAAAAGTATTGTACTAGATAAGTTGTATTTTTACGAAATGAGATTTATATGTTGACGAATAGATTGGTTGATAGCAAACAGTGCTTTGACATAATGAAACGTATCGATTCAGAAAGACTTACTTGATGGATTCAATCAGACGAACTCTATTGGAGTTTATGACGCCTAAAATTGTGGCAGAATCTTTTGCTTATGTCTAGAAACATGCCAATCTTTACTCGTTCGCTTCAATATTTTGTTCATAACAGCTATTCTATCATATTGGTGGAAGAATCAGATTTTAGTAATGAAGAAAATAATATTGAAACTCAGAATTATTCAACTCACCCAAACAAAAGGATTCGATTCAGAGAAACAGAAAAATGATTCTTGTTTGGAATGGACTTAATAGCACAGCTTTCTTAAAATGAATCAAGCTACTCACCTTTAATTTCCTTTTAAAACAATGGTCTGATTTGATTGATTGGACGTCATGGTATTCCATCTACATGGTGATAGTACTCAGAAGTCTATTGAATGTGTTTTTTTATATATGCTACCTAATAGACCAATCATATATCTTGGCGGGAAGTTTACCGTTAATACCATGGTTGACAACAAATAGTATTGTTCTTACCTGACAGACTTCCCAACTAGTCTTGAGACACCATGTAGATCGAAATCAGAAAATTCGAAAAGAATTCCTGCAGGGCCCTTTCCTTGATCAATGGGCATATAAGGAACATGTAGTGGGTTTGTCGGTGGTAAGCCATACTCCCTAATTCCTGTCAACAAACACAAATATTTTTGTAAGTTAGAGAGGAGCATAAATTACAAATTCCGGAATATTATAAATACGTACTCCAAACTATACTGTAAAAATTAGCTTACAGTTTCGTCGGTTATAGAACATGTGTTGATACTTTAAATAGATGTTCCTTCTTAATTCTTAGATTTGTTTTAAGAAAGGTGGATCAAATGAAATTAAATAATTAACATTGTTTCTATGATTATTATTATTATTAAGGAACTACTAAATATGTTTCTGAGTGCTATTCATTATTTCGGATAGCACGCGTAAAATAAGGACAAGCACTCATATTTTCACGTCAGAAATATTTCAATTCTTTTGCCTTTGTAACGTTGCCTACGTGACAATACTTGAGGCTGTACTTGAAAAGGCATCGTAAAAGTGAAATCTCGTTTCTGAAACTGCAATATTTGTTTCTATTGGAGGAGTTCTGTCTTGTCTCGTCTCGTAGGCAATCCTATGTATATTCAAGGAGTTTATATTCGAGGAGGAAAAGTATATTCAAGGAGTTTATATTCGAATAGGAAAAGTATATTCAAGGAGGAAAAGTATATTCAAGGAGTTTATATTCGAGGAGAAAAAGTATATTCAAGGAGTTTATATTCGAGGAGGAAAAGTATATTCAAGGAGTTTATATTCGAGGAGAAAAGTATATTCAAGGAGTTTATATTCGAGGAGGAAAAGTATATTCAAGGAGTTTATATTCGAGGAGGAAAAGTATATTCAAGGAGTTTATATTCGAGGAGGAAAAGTATATTCAAGTAGTTTTAAAATGGATAGGAGAGAAGAAGATGCTTACAGTCAGTATCCTTCATAAGAAGTCCGACTGAATTGGACACTCTTGAGAAGAAATTGTGTTCCCATAATGTCATAGAAGGAAAGATGGAAAGAAAACGAGGAATAGGAAGAAGAACACAATTGATCAATGATATGAAAGAATTGAGAGAAAATATTGGGAGCTAAAAGAGGAAGTTGAAAATCGGAAAACTTAGAAGTAACATTTCCAGACCGAAGTTAAGTGGTAAAAAATGTTCTCTCCTATTAGCACTAGTACCTGCCTACAGCCAAAATACTTAGTATTAACTAGAAGAACCTATCTATCTATGTCATACACTCTTAAGTACTTCTATATATAATCGAACGCTTTACTTACCTCTTTCAGATCGTTTGAAAAACTGAACTGCTCCTTGCATTACGCAGTCGTTGAGGTTCGGATCACTGCGTTTACATATTGTCAAATAATTTGCTGTAAAGTAATATTAAACTTAATATCAATATAGGGAAGTGGCAAATTGTTAAATTACTGCAAATGTGGGGAGACTGCTCATGTAAATAAAAGTTAAAGTAATAAAACTTCGGGATACATCAATATAACTCATGGATAGAGCTCCCATATTTGTAGACTAGAAGTTCAGGATACTCTAAGAAAATGTATAGTATATATTCATGATTATGCCCTTGCTCTTTGCTGAAATGTCAGAGTTAATTAAATAATAATATTACGTTATGATTATGACTTTGAATTTGTTTTACTGTATTTTATTATTATTATCGTAAAGTAGAATAAAATGGAAAACGCAGTTCCGGAAATGTCTAAAGAGTACACTGAGAAAAAATGTAGGTGCTGTACTTAAAAAGGTAAGTTACACGCGTAATTCCTGTAGTTTTTGGACTTAACGTACAACAGACGTATAACTGAAAATGCATGTTTTATAATACTTTCCGCATAAGAGTTCCATCTATACGTACTTTCCGTATGAAATAATATAGGTAGACAGGATCCCACATACAAATGGACGTATATAACATATAGCTGAGGAATGTAACATAAGTATCTGCATGTGATATACAGAAGACTGTTAGATGTCGGACATCATGTAACGGAATGATGTAACATCTAAGGGCCCTCTATGTACCATATGCATAACGTATGCTCCATACTGACATCTGTAGCAAGCAAGAGGATTCCGTATATTTGTACAATATACCGCTGTCCGGAGGACGGATTTTTCTCAGTGTAGGAATTTAATGCATATTACACAGATCTTCTGATTTGTAATCACGTTGAATATTAGAATAGATTATTCCTATCAGTTAAGTATTTCTACAAATTCATCAGTTGTTGATATTTGTTTATCATCGGATAATAGGTTTCCCAATTCATTTTTTTAAAAAGTAAAGCAGTAAATAGTATGCACTCATACATAGATGAAAACCCGAGTCAAGTAATCACAGGCCCACACGTAACATGACGACAATTGAAACAAGGTTCAGTAGCTCAATAATACAGAGCTCATCTCTGGTGCTAGGAATCCCAGGTTCGATCCTAAGCTGTATGAGTTTGTGGTGGACTAGATCATGCTTGTGGGTTTTCTGGAGATTCTCCCGTTTCGTCCCGTATTCATATTTCCTCAATTTCTTCTGTAACAAGTTACATTCATTAATCATCCGTCCCATGATTATGCATGAAGGCTAAGGAAGACATGATGATGATAATGAATGAAACTATGCAATAAAGAAAATGAGAGAACACCGGGAAAACCCACGCGTACAGTGTTTATCCACTACCAAGCCCATTTGGCACGAGTTGGAATCGGAACCAAAGAGCACACATACACCAGAGATAAACGCTTTACCACTCAAGCATAGACCCCTTAAAATGTTTAAAATAGTATATTTGTAATATACGTAGAAGATGGAATGTATTATTCTTACATGGGAAGTAGAATGCCATAGTTACCACCAATAAATGATTAATAGTATATAATTTGTAAGCGTATACAGAGTAAATCGGAGAGGAAGCATGCTATCAACAAAATAATGGGGGGCAATATATTTAGAATTAGTTACTAACTATATAAATATGACTTTTTCTGTCTTTTATTTATTCTTCAATAAATAAAGAATCAGTCATTAGTATGATATATGTACAGTAAGAAACTATATTAAGTATAGGTTGGAGGTTTAAGAAATAATACCTCCAAGCTATACTTAACATTGTTTCTGACTGTACAACTTCTCTATGTTAGCAGAACGTCGGAAAAAAATACACGGCATTGCTTCTATATAAATGTGATTCAACACTAATAAGAAACTCGAGGAAATTCCGATAGTAGAAATACTGAGTATTTTGAAGAATTAACTGTATGTGGATTACAAACCTAAAAACGTATGTGATTACTTCAGGATGGATTTAAAATCAAATAAACAGAAATAAAGCATCAAAAGACATCTTGTAATTATTTAATCAGAATTATTTAATGTTTGTCTCCGTGAAAACATCATTATGTATACAGTATGCAATGCCTCGTTTGCTCCAAATGATATCATGAAATATGCGAAAATATTTTACTGAAAATTTACTGATAGCTACAAGACAGGACATTAAAATTAACTTACAGATTTTCCCAAATGCTGCTGAAGTAAAGCAAAACACTAAAATAACATTCACAAGTATAGAAGCCATATTGGTTTTTGTGTAGCTATCACAGTGCCAATCCCCAAGCAACTGTGGCATATTTCAGTTCGACATTACCCTAATATAGATTATGGTCAGTCGGAATAACCTTCGTTGCCATTGGTTGGCTATTGCGTTACTCTGAACAGGGTTGTTTACATGATTAAAAAAATATTCACCTAAGAATATTATTGGCAATTTGTTTCATTATATTTGGAAAAATGAGTTTGCATATGATCACTTATGTCTGCTTGAGAGGACTTCACGGGAAGTACAGGGATATTCATGATCAAAAGTACAAACATATGCTAATTATGGTCGTTAATTAATTAGTACTAAAGCTCAAGGTTAAAGAAAGAACTTCCTAGTATTGGTAATTGAAAATGGAGGTAAGTAAATGCTAAATGATGACAACGGAAAAATATGTGGGAGGTTTAGTTGTATATTTTCATCTACTATTCCTCAACTTCGTATTACAAGTGGGTAGTTTAAGTATTATGGAATTAGAATTTAATATATCAAAGAAGAAAAATTAATCAAATTCATTCATTGTTTTTATTGCGCAATTCCATTATACGTGAGTTTCCAGTTTTTACTTTACACACAGTTAGCGGGATAAAAAAGAAACAAAAAAGGAAGAACTTAATACCATCGGCCAGAGGCGGCAATTGAGGGAATTAACAACAGTAAAGCTTAAATTTTATCGATACATACTAAGAGAAGATATTTGATCTAACAAGAATCGCATTGGGGAACTTTTATTCCCTTGGCTTGCAGTGATAACATTTAAATATGTGTTGGTATAACTTCCATCAAAAATGGTCACTCTCATCATCATCATTGACAGATCATGAGAAGCCTCCATGCAATACGTTCAACCAGAAATATCTTCCTTGCCTCCATACGGTACGTTCAACCACAAATGTCTTCCTTGCCTCCAGGCAGTACGTTCAACCACAAATGTCTTCCTTGCCTCCATGCAGTACGTTCAACCAGAAATGTCTTCTTTGCCTCCTGGCAGTACATTCAACCAGAAATGTCTTCCTTGCCTCCAGGCAGTACGTTCAACCAGAAATGTCTTCCTTGCCTCCAGGCAGTACGTTCAACCACAAATGTCTTCTTTGCCTCCAGGCAGTACGTTCAACCACAAATGTCTTCTTTGCCTCCAGGCAGTACGTTCAACCAGAAATGTCTTCCTTGCCTCCAGGCAGGACGTTCAACCAGAAATATCTTCCATATAAGGTACGAATTTCCCTTCCTAACATTGTTAATAATTGAGAATATTCTTCTTTCCATATTTTACCTTCTGCTACACATTTATTATATCTGTAATAAGACAATTTCTTCTTGGGTAATATCATAATTAGCTGTCATACCTATTGTGAATATTCAATAGTATTGTCCTCCCTTTAACGTGTGCTCTTTTTTTAATTTTTTAAAGAAGTTTGATTTACCAATACTCCTTTATACATATACAGGGTAATTCATAACAGGTCCTTAACGCATCTCCTAGTGCACATAAATCTTTTAAACAAAAAATGTTAGGACCAAAATGCACGTGCCAAACTACGTGGTGGTACTTCTGAAATTAGGGGCATCTCGAAAATACATCTATATGGGAGGGCAACTTAAAAATTATAAATGAAAACATGTGTTGATTTTGTCTCCATTCAAACAGTCGATAAATTTTGAATAACTTTAAGAGGAGACACTTTGTTATATCTTTTACCGTTTTGCAGCCACGTGAGCTCATTAATAGGTCAATGCGAGGGTTTCCGCACGCTGCAACTCAAAAGAAATAGTAAATAATTATTTGAAGCTAAAGTGAAGTGTAAAAGTGCGTATGTGGAAGCAAACGATGCAAGTTTTGAAAACAGTCTCGGAAATACCTCTACTGGGGGCGGCCAAATTCAAATCTCAAATTGGAACACGGATTGGTTTTGCTTGAGTTGAAAGAAGCGCTAAATATTGAACCACGTTCATAGGCAATAGTTCATGAGACTTGGTGCCGATGCTGAGTTTGCTGAGAAAAATAAAAGATGATGAAATGTAACGAGCCTAAAAGGAAAAAGCAGCTATTGTGCATGCACCAGCAACTCACACTGACGTTGAAACACATGACAAGTAGAACTTGAGTAAATGCATGACAAAACAGCGTCAGCTGCTAAACGTTGGCAGCATGTTGTGAAATAGAAGGGAAATGCAGAGAATGGCGCGTTTCTGGATGAAGCAGAGAACTCCGAAGTAACGACGTTAAGGATGAAAAATAGAAGTGATCAGGGCCTAAATTTTGCAGCTATTATCCCAGCAATTGTTTGGTCTTAGTCAGAGAAAACCCTGGAAAAACCCATGAGAGCGATCTCTTCGCGTTTGGGGGGTTGGAATCGATCTCAGCGGGTGACAATAACGTACGATATTTAATATTTGTTCGGGAGTTTCCGCTGTTATACCAGGCGAATGCCGGGAGAGTACCTTGAAATCATGCCCTGGTGAACACCTTCCGACGCCTTTTCCGTACAAAATTGGGGCCAAGTCAGATATCCCAGTGCTATCAATGAAGTCGACACTCAACGTATCTTGTGTACATCCAAGGAACATGTTTTATGGACCTTTGTCGTTGTTTTAAACAGCACATTCATTAAACTGTGAAAGTGGTTGTGTGTTGAAACTATTCTGGATCTAGTAGCTAACGTAACATATTATGTGTGGCTTCAGACACATTATTACTTTTATGCTATACAGAGGGCAGAAGGAGCGATGAAACATCCAAAACGTGGAACAGAGTCCTAGAGTGAGTAACCTGTGCGGAGAGCAAAACTGTTTTTTGTACTGAATGAGGTTTCTTGAATTGAATTCAACTGCTCCTTGTACTACAAGATTGTGAAGTGACGTGTACTGCAGCTCTACAGTGATTTATAGCGCTTGTATTGTGTTGATGGTTGAGTGATTTTATTAGGAAGTGTCGGTAGTAAATAACATTTATGCCAAATACGAATTTCGAGGTATTTCAAATGCTAATCATTTTAGGGGAATGTCGGGAAAATTATAGGAATGCAGCTTGATTACGCTGCAAGCTATCCAGATCGACAAGCTATTTCCTACAATCTTCTGCGGAGATTAGCAGCACGATTGCGGCAGTCAAGAAACATTCGTTAAAGCTATGGTGTCCGGAGAGGAGTCGTACAGAACGGAAACGTTGTCATTGATGTACTTTCAGCTGTTGCAGTTAATCCATAGTATCTTCGCGGCAGACCACACGAGAGCGTGATTCGATCAAGGTAGTATCTTAGGGAATCTGTGGAAATACAATTGCCACCCTACCATCTCTCTCTGCATCAGGAGCTAAGTGATGCTGACTGCAATTTATGACTTTTGTTCTGCAGCTGGATAGTTAACCAATTGCGAGAACATCTGGATTTCGTAATCTCCATTATATGGACTGATAAAGTTACATTCTGCACTGATGGCAACATGAATCTCCACAATGCACAATACAAATCAGCGGAAAATCCACTCTGGGTGCAAGAAGTCAATCGGCAACGACGATGGAACATTAAGGTTGGTTTAAAGGGACAAAATTTCCCGATAGATGGCACTACAGTCTGTATTTTTCCCATGTATTTTTTACTTTTCACGAAAATTCACGATTTCTCTTTCAAATTTTAACCTCAGTTCCTCCGTGGCTAAGCGGTTAGCGTACGCGCCTTTGGCGTGGGAGGCCCGGGTTCGATTCCCGGCGGGAGCTCATGTGGTTCGGATTCCACGTTAATCAGTAGGTCCACGTCTCATATAGCCTCGCTGCTGAACGGGACGTTAAACTCAAAATCAACTCAACTCAACTCAAATTTTAACCTACAGACTTCAAATTTTTAGAAAAGAAACTTCATAATCTAACGGGGGCGCGGTGGCTCAGTGGTAGAGCGTTCACCTCCGGTGCTTGGGGTCTCTGGTTCGATCCCAGCTTGCGCCGTGTAGACTTTGTGGTGGACAAACACCGTGCTCGTGGGTTTTATCGGGCTTCTCCCGTTTCCTCCCACTTTCTTCATTCCACCATTTCTCTCATCTCATCATCACCGTCTCCTTCAGCCTAACCGGCATAACCCTGGGACGTTAAACTTAAAGATTTCATTTCATTTTTTTTTCATAATCTATCGAAGACAACAATCCGTGCCGATTTTTTATTTAGAATTTTCTTCATTGTTGAAATGTATATCCAAACCTTTAACAATGGAACTGTTTCAACAGTGAAGAAAATTCTAAATAAAAAAAAAATAGGCACGGATTATTCCCTTCTATAGTTTATGAAGTTCCTTCTTTAAAAGTTTGAAGCCTCTAGGTTGAAATTTGTAACAGAAATCGTAAATTTTCCTGAAAGGTAAAAAATACATGGGAGAGATACGAAGACTGTAGTGACATCTATCGGCAAAACTTGTCCCTTTACATCAACCTTAATGCGTGGAGCGCCATTGTACCATGGTAGAATTGACAGGTCATTGTGCCATGATTTTTAGATGGTCATTTAACAGAGGCAATGTTTCGTGATTTCTTGCGAAACTATCTACAGCCGCTGTTGGAAAACGTATCTCTTCATCAGACGATGTGGTTTCAACTAGATGGCTGTCCAGCACATAATGTTGCCATCTGTAGCGAAGAGTTAAATGTTTTATTTTGGGTACAAAACCTCGCGGCCAGAACCTCGCGGACTAAAACCTCGCCTGGCCAAAACCTCGCCTCCCAAAACATCGCGGGCCAAAATCTCACGGGGCCAAAACTTCGCCTGGCCAAAACCTCGCATCCCAAAACCTCGCGGGACAAAATCTCGCCTGGCCAAAACCTCGCCGCCCAAAACGTCGCAGGCCAAAATCTCGCGGGGCCAAAACCTTGCCTGGCCAAAACCTCGCCACCCAAAACCTCGCGGGCCAAAATCTCGCCGGGCCAAAACCTCGTCTTCCAAAACCTCGCGCCCCAAAATACCGCCATAACCAAAATTTCGCCTGACCAAAACCTCGTTGTAATGATCTCGCGACACAGAATCTCGCCTGGTCTAAATTAAGCGAGACGTAGTGTCGCCTGGGAAGAAATGTCGTCAGGATAAAACCTCTGCACGACGATTTTTTCAATGTAGAATGTTCTATATATTACTATGTGTATATATTTAGTAATAACACTTAATTACATTAAAATAATGACAAGAAAAATTCTAATGCATGCTTTGGAAATCTATATATATAAAGTTAAATGACTATGTTTGTTACATTATACCTCTAGAGCCATCCTACCGATCTCAAATTTTCAACATAGATGAGGTTTGAGACTAGGATATCTTGTATAATTTCACTTTGTCGGCTCAACAAAAGAGAGGGGGAGTGGGATATATATATATATATACAGAGCCGTAGGTAGAGATTTCGGCACTCGGCGAGGTTTTGGCCACGCGAGATTTTGGGCAGCAAGGTTTTGGCCACGCGAGGTTTTGGCCGGCGAGATTTTGGGCGGCGATGTTTCGGCCGCGAGATTTTGTCCGTATCTCTCCGAACAGCTGGATCGGGAGAAATTCCAATCTTTAGTTTCCCCCGAGATCTCGAGACCTTACTTGTTTGAAATATTTTTCTGGAATCTAATTAAGGACTTCATTTATGTCAATACGTGGCTCGTAGACTAACTACAATACGCAACAAGAAACAACGCATTACAACCGCGTTCACGTGCCCGAGCTTAAAGTTATAAGTAAGGATTGCACTATAGATAGTCGAGTCAGCAAACATTTTTGGCTGGTCAAAGTCAATGACCTAAGATTGTAGCCCGGGGTCAACGCTTTAGGGGTACTTAGGACAACTCCTCTTTATTTTGCCAGGGATACCTTGGTCTACCCCTTAAATTTCGGCAGGGATACCTAGGGCAAACTCCATTAAATTTTGGAGAAATTTAAAAATTTGATATAGTACTATAGGACTATGGTATGTATTTCTATAAGATTTTAGGTTTCCATCTCCTTCCTTTAGATGGGTAAAAAAATTGTCAAATATTAGTACGGCCACGTGTTTGCCACAAGGTCAATTATTGACCTACCTATAATTTATCCTCTTTGATAAGGGCTTTATTACCTTGTATAATTATATGGATTTAAACAAATGTCCATTTTCTTTCATAGAGTATGGGTACATTGATGCACCCCGCTTAAAATTTGGGAGGGGTACCTAGGACCATCACTTAAATTTGGGAATTATCAAACAACATTACTGTGTGTTTCAGATGTAAAGCATCACGGGCAATAGCCAATGGTGCCCGATATTCCGCGCGGTGTTGCCGGATCATGGACTCCCCTTTCCCTTCTCGCTCTTCCTCCAGGTGAGATTATGACACATACATTGCAAACATTATTCGCAATGTAAATATACTATTCCAACAAACTCAAGAATTTTGACTGTGCATCCTAGAAGTATATATAGCAATTAAATTACTTACCTATTAACTTTTCCAGTGGATAAACACTCGTCTTCAACACTACTTTCACTATCGTCTATGTCAGTTAATATTTCGTCATTGTCTGAATCTGAGTCTTATAAATTTATTATCATGGGCTAAAAAAATGTAAACACAAAAAATAATTCTTCGAGCCTGATTTCGTAGCACTTTATTTTTTATTTTTATTTATTTATTTATTTATTTATTTATTTTTTAAAGAAAGCTCCGCACTTGTACTCGGTTTGCTTAAAGACATTGTCAACTATAATTTTGGAGAAGAAACGAACTACCACGAAAGAAAGTAACCCAGACACTGATGAATTCTGTTTGTGCTAGAAGAGAAGTTACGTTCCTACACAACTAGCACTTTGTTTCCTTCTCAGTTTTCATAGCAAATAACATTCTTGGACTTGGTCGTCACACAAAAACAATCCGTCTGATTCCTAAGCAAGTCCACATGATCGAGTTTGTTTTGGGTTACGATAATTTACGACACCATTCAGACGCCTGGTGCTTTTGAATCCCTGCTGGAGGAGGAAAGAGGGAATAAGTGGTCGCATATATGTTAGGTAGTGAAACGTGAAAGAGAAAAAACATACTGCGTTTTTCTGTCGAATAAGGAAGAATTTATCCCGAAGTAAATTTCAAAATAATATTACGAACTTCCCATACTTTGTTCTTACGATGTTAGGCATATTATATATATATATATATATATATATATATATATATATATATCGTAATTCTTTTCTCTACTTCGTAAAGTAAGCAGTAGATGTGCTAATACAATATTTCTAATAAGCGCCTCTGGTATTGTCAAGATTCGCAGTAGCGCGAGAAGTCAGCGTGCAGGACTGCTTGTCGCGAATTGTCAACACCGCTCAAAGCCAATTGGACGCCGCGTGACCAACTCGAGGCCATGCCGCTTATCATTTGAAATCTGCAATAATTGGTAAATATTCTCTAGGAACTTAATATATATCATTCTAAGTTTGGGTGGTCCAGCTCGTTTCCTCTTATGGGTATAAAATTGTCAAATATTGGTACTTTCACATGTCCGCCAAGAGGTCGGTTATTGACCTAATTTATTCAGTGGTAGAGTGGTAAATTAGAGTATACTGGAAATCGTTTTCTTTGTATATTTGCAAGCTTGCTACATGGAGTGGATTTTACCCCCATTTTACTCCTTTATTATTTGCTAGATTGAAACCCCAAACAACTGGGTTATTTCTGAATGCTGTAGGCACATACCTAATTTCATTATTTTAAAAAAAACTTATTAGAAATATTAATTGACTTCAAAAAATGCTCTAGAAAGCATAAAATAATTTTTAAAATGCTAAGAATGAGAAAATAATTTCGAGAGGCTCTAACATGATTCTATTATGAACAAAAAATTTTGAAGTCTGTGCCAAGCGAAACAAATTCATGCCTAATTAGTGCTGAAACTAAAACTCTATACTAGGAGATAATTTGATTGACTTGGGAGAGATTTCATTTGTTAATAGTAACATATAGTATTTTTTTTAATTACTGTCTCCTTTTTAAGGTTTTAAAAGTATTTTCTGCCTTTTACGGTATTTTGAAGTTATATTTTTTTCTTTCCGCGTTTTAGCGTTTTTTAAAAGTCGGTTAATATTTTGCTTTAAGTTTGTTTTATTGCCGACGATTTTGTAATCCAGTATTTTAACCACGTATCAAAACCAAACGTAGGACATTAACTTCGTATAAAGTTGGTTGGCATTTTTCTGGGCATGTGTGAACATTTTATTTTAAATCGGTCTACGCATTTATACGTAAAGAGCAACACTCAATTACGATATTAACACTGTCACCCATTGAGGAGATTTATAGTCTAGCTTCTAAGTCTATCATTAGATACTAATGAAATTTGTATGGGACCACCAAGAAAATATGATCTATCAAACAAGTAAACACACGAACAGGCAATCTCCTCCTTGCTCCCATCTGAAACATATGTGCAAATACGAGGTGTGTTAAAAAAAAAAAAAAAAAGAGCCGAAATTTTGTTATAAAATCTTCGTTGTCTGGGATTCAACACCTCCTATCTCCAATTTTGGCGATTTTGAGTTTTCGATACCATTAGAGTCAGTATAGGACGGCGCACAATCTAGTTAACTAGTACACCTATATCACGAAAAAATGGCTCTGTTATTCCCGCGTATAATAAGGCTGAAGCTAGTTTTTGAAGTTTTTTGTCTCCTGTAAAATTGGTGAAATGTTTCTTACGCGGTATTGAATCTCAGACGACGATATTGCTCGTTTCACGACATTTTAAGCACTGTCTCCCTCAAAGTATTTCCTTCTACTTTCAACACACCATTCCTAACGTTTCTTTTATTTTTGGAATGCCTCCTGGAACGGACTTTTTGGGATAGCTCACAGGTGTCTTGTCGTATTGTCCTGAAACTTCTCTATAGTTTGGAAAGGATATCCTTTCAAAGTGCTTTTAAGTTTGGGAAAAAGGAAAACCTTAAGGAAGTTTCCATTGCTAGCAGTTCCTGACTGGTTTTAATACGGATCCGTTTCTCATCGTCAGTCAACCAACAACGCGGCATGAATTTTGCACTGACATGACGCATCTGAAGCATGATCCTATGCTAATGCCCAATTTTAGCAACTTCTTGAACAGTTAAACGTCGATTTCCACGAATCACATCACGAACTCTCTTGATATGGTCGTCATCTGTGGATGTGGAAGGTTGTCCAGGCCTGGTATCCTCACCGATTGGCATTCCGCCCTTTCCAAAACGTTTAAACAACTCATAATACTGCGTTCGATTCATACAGGCATCCGCGTGTGCTTGTTAAGGAATTCTATGTGTCTGTATTTTTTTTTTTTTTCAAGTATGTAGCTCTTTCACTGCCATTTTATCACTAATCCGACGAATAGCTTGTACAATCCGCGGCAAAAAACCTGCAACATGAGCATATAAGTTTATTGTGAGATGACGAAATCTTTTGCTCCAAAATAAGTGTGCATGGGAGGAGGCCGAGGTTTATCCTGGCTTGATTCATTCCACTTAGACGTTAAGTTCATTCCCTGTGCTGTTAGGCGTAGTTTCACAATAAACTTACATCCTCATGTTGCAGGTTTTTTGCCGCGGATTGTACAATATTCACTTCAGCTTCTGTAGTGATTAACAGTCATAGCGAAACGAAACAAACGGCAGTGTGTTGTCCAATCCTGCCGCTAGGTGCGCTCAGTAGTCACAGCCTGCTCCTTGTCCCGTTTGACGAGTTACTGTATTCCAAAAGTTGGTCTTTTTTGAAGGCACCTCGTATACCCACAATATATATACGTGTATAAACGATAGAATGGAGAATCTCCTCCTTTTTGTGAAGACGGTTAAAAATTAAGTAAATTTCGCTAAAGTTATTATGGAACAGACGGACACATACAAATTCAGATCGAGTCGAATGGGTAGAACTTCGAAATGCTCTTCTCAATAGGCCTATAAGAATAATATTAAGAAGAAGAAGAAAATGAATGAAATCTTTAGGTTTTACGTCCCACGATTATAGCGGCTAGGCTAAAGGAGACGGTGATGGTGAGAAATTAATAAAATGGTGGAATGAAGAAAGTAGAAAAAACGGGAGAACTTCGAGAAAACCCACGTACGCTTTGATTGTCCACCACAAAGCCCACTTACCGCGAGCTCGAATCGAAGAAGAAAATTGTATTTATGTATGTCCGTAATATGTATGCATACAAACATGTTATTTCTTGTATTGTCTTGCTTCGAGGGCAATATTTTTCACACTAATACAAAAGGATTAAGACCCCTATAGATACCCAGAAACAAAGACAGTTTTATTAGAAAAGGTACCGGTACATGGCTTGTAGTAGAGACCAGGAGCGTCATTTCAGATTTTGCTTGGGGGAGTCAAGACCCCTTGATATAAGTAAAATTTCGCGCCTTTCATTGATTTGCTACTATTCTATTGATAAAATGTATATAAAACTCAAACTCAGGGAGGGCAATTGCCCCTCCCTGCCCCCTTAATAGAAACACTCCTCACTCCCTTTAAAGCAAATATTACATTCTCTTGGATATTTCAGAAGTAAGACCAAGACATCACCTGTATGTTGTAAACATTATTCATGGAAAAGTGCTTAATTACCATGGATATGAGGAAACGAAATCCATTTCAGTGATACACGTAATAGTTTACCCAATGAACAATAATGTATTTCTCCTTTTTTTTTTATTATTATAAGACTATTTGCAGATTTTTAACCTTGAAAATTCTTACAACTCAGAAAACAATGATGACGTAGATGACGAGCAAGAAATAAGTTGTTTCATCTCCTTGTAACAGACACCACTATCATTGTGGTTACATGCAATAGGACGCGGAAAAGTCAAAGAATCTGCGTCTCTCAAAAAGTTCGATTGCACTTTTGTAGTGGTAGTTACAACACTTTTCTTTTTTCAGCGTGAAGGACAGATCAGCAATTATGAAAATACATCCAGAGAAACGAATGAAATATTATAGGTAGACTGAAAGAACATCAAATTTCTATAAGGAGTCGCCAATGACAATGTATGTGGCACAAACTTCCTTGTTTATTTTTTTTAAAACTCTTTTTAAGGAAAGAAAAGAAAAAGGTAGAAGAGAAAGATAAATCATGTAGAAAGGTAAATCAAACAATCTATGCATCTCAGTACTAGGCATTTATTAAAGGCTTAGTTGTACACAGAATTCTTCCAATAGAAATAACAGCGGCGTACACACGGCACAATTTACTGTTTAGATGGACAAAAATATAATGGTTGTAAAAAGTATTGCATCTGCTGCTAGGATTAATATATTACGCAAGATGGTTCAGGACCTGTTCTAGACATTTCTTAAGTGTAAGCAAACAATATTTTAGGCGCCCCCACCCAAATGATAATAGAAAAGTAGAAAGTTGTAATGGACAACAATTCTTCACATAATTGTTACAACTGCAAATTTCTTCAATATATGTAGTCTCCCTGTGAATATGAACAAAAAATGGGGAAGCTATAATTGACTGTGGCTGAATCCTGACCAAAGTTCCAATTTTAATAATTAATAGCATTTTTTTAAATTAAATAAGCACAAGACACAACTAAGATGTATTCCTAAAATGTATTTTGACAAGTACAATTGAAACATAGAAGTCGAAACAAAATAAAACTCATGAGTTTCAAGTCTAACATTCACACAGGTTTGATTTTGACAAAATGATATGCTCTTATGCTTTATTAAAAGCATATTTACATAGTATGTTCTAGTGATACAATTCTGGTAGTTAGCTTAATTTTTCGTTTCTTTGTTATTGAAAATTTAATGTTATAAAGACACTGTTCTGGTTTTCAATTTGTCAAAATCTCTTATTATTGCACCCGTATCCATTTCATCGAGTATGTCATTTTCAATAGCATCGTTCTTGAGATATACGTAGTTGATCTCAAATTATTCTTTATTAATTTTAACTGAACTTGTTTAATACACAACAAATGACGAAAGTTTGTGCTTTATTCGATATTTAATTTGTCTTCGATACAGTAGAGGAAGTCAAAATCAGGTCCTCTTAGGCTTATAAAACAATCCAGTCCTTTCATGTCTCTTTGCAACATAGACGTTCGAAATCATGCAGTAAGAAACACAATGTAAACATAAGCAGTGGCACACCAAAAATATATCTTTTGGGTCTGAAGATTTTTTAGAGTAACCTACAAAATGCAAATAATATTGTGCATTTACCCCCTGATATTGTGCTAATTTTCTTAAAAGTTTCGGGGAATCCAGACTCTCAGACCACCTCCGTCGGTGATCCTTGAACACAAGTAACTAATAATCAAAACTTTACTTTACATCAGGATTATTCTATTACCAAAAGTTATAAACATTTCCATCTAAATTTAATACGAGAGTATGGATTGATAATGATTGTTACAATGTTATAATACAACAACATATGCATGATTGACAGTGATACTTCTGAAAAAAAAAAAAATGTTACTTGTAATCCTTATGAACTTTCAATAATAGTTTCGATTTCGATTACAGTTACCCTCTCGAGTTATATATGCATATACTACATGAAAACTAATTGTATTCAAATTTTGAAATACATTAAATTTAACTCAGACTTGTAACCGAAAAGACCGTAACCATTCCATTTTAATTTAACAATTAAATTCCAATTTAACTAACAATCAAGTAAAGTAAACTTACAGTTTCAAACGTTTGTCAACTTACAAATGCTTCGTTAATAGTAACTGGTATTGATAACTCTCCCTTCTCAACATTTGTATGGTTATCACTTTCGAAATTTTGTCCAGAAGTCGAAAGAAACTTTTTAGAGCCTTCGCTTGCCTCTTATTATCTTTTAAGTTTCGTAGGTTTCGATAAAATGCTCACATTTTTTTGATCGTTGCCTATTATTATTATATGAAAATCAAAGTGCTATTAAAGTGAAAAGACACATCATTATAATTTTTTTAAAAAAGGAAACGATTCAGGATAGAAAATGTTGACGAATGACGAATGGACTAACAGACATTAACAAAGTGAGCATTAAGCAGTGGGCAGCGATTGTGAGTCATATATTAGGAACTTAAGTTGAAATTTCCCTCAGGAATGATCAAAAATTCCATTTGTGCCGCCCATGTTTTCTTAGAAATGAAATGAAATTTTTGAGTTTTACGTCCCACGATTATGCCGGTTAGGCTAAAGGAGACGGTGATGATGAGAGATGAATGAAAGGGTGGAATGAAGAAAGTGGGAGGAAACGGGAGAACCCCGAGAAAACCCACGCACACGGTGTTTGTCCACCACAAAGTTCACTTGGCGGGAGCAGGGTTTGAACCCGAGACCCTAGCACCAGAGGTGAACGCTCTACCACTGAGCCACCGTGGCCCCTCATGTTTTCTTAGAATTCGCTCCCTCCCTGAACCAATGGACAACTAAAGCCTACTCGCCTGAACTTCGATAATATGAATTTCTTTTACGCTGATCTTTCTCAACCCTTAATTGTGGTCATTGAATCAAAGCACTATGCGAGAACACTATTTATAACAAAGCAGAGCACCTTTGAAGACATTTATTTCTACTGTGATACCACCCAATAAGCAACACATGCAGTTGACTTCCTTTTGTTTGTTGATAATACCACCCAATCCATAAGCAACACGTGCAGTTGACTTCCTTTTGTTTGTTGATCCATTTTCATTTCAAAGACATATTTGTCAATGATATTCTCTAGCAAGGTTGCAGGATTGTTGAGAGAGGAATGAGGGTGTCTGTTATATTTGTATTTTGTTCATATGGTGGGATTGTGGAAAGAATGCCGCTGGCTTTAGTCGTACTGCCGTAGTGTTTAATATAGCATGCATTCAAAAGCTAATTTCCCTACATTTTATCTCATATTCGTAAAATCTCCCTTTTTTTCTTCTTAAAAAAACTTTCCTAAATCTTCCTACGCCGCGATACATTTTCCTCAAACTAGCATCACTTGTGAGTCTGGCATTGGCGCCAATTGATGTACAAGTCCATTTTAATTGTAAAAGAATGTTTGACAGCGAAGATTCGACTTTATTGTCCTTTTCATTTATTTTCTCTGTATCTCATTCTGAACAATATTTATTTGAAGCTATTTGGAAAAAAATTCATCTTAACGTTTTCTCTAATAAATATTCACATTTAAAACACAAAATTAATTTTCCAGTTTGGCGCCCTCTTCACATGGCGCCTCCTGCGAACACGTAGTTCTCAGGATTCAAGATTCGGCTCTGAGAGGATTCAAAGAGAGATCTAAAGACATGCTATGTATTCATGAGGGTTACATTATCAGTAAATATTAACAAAGCAATGTGACAGAGAAAAATAATTCCATGTTTATTTAACAATACATACGTAATACTTTAACAAATGACAAACTTAGTTCTTTTTTAATCATCTGAATAAGTCAAGTTAATCATTATTATCATCATGAAATGTTCATTAATGTCATCAACGAGATCTATAGCTACATCCTTAGGAATTTTGCAATCTCAAGCAAATCAAGCCCCTTCTGTGAAAAAAGTTTTCCTTGATTCCTTCCTACGCGGTTGCTCAGTGGTAGAGCGTTCCCCTCCGGTGCTTGGGGTCCCTGCTCGCGCCGTGTGGACTTTTTGGTGCACAAACACCGTGATCGTGGGTTTTCTCGGGGTTCTCCCGTTTCCTCCCACTTTCTTCATTCCACCATTTCACTCATTTCTCATAATCACCGTCTCTTTTAGCCTAACCGGCATAACTGTGGGACGTAAAACTCAAATATTTCATTTCTTTTACTACTACTACTACTACTACTACTACTAATAATAATAATAATAATAATAATAATAATAATAAAATTAAGAAGAAGAAGAAGAAGAAGAAGAAGAATGGTTACACACACACTATGGTACTTCCATACTTCCTGAATTCAAACCGTGAAACATGAAAACACAAATTTCCTCGCAAAGTAATGTTCAGAACGGTACGCCAGTATCTGAAAAAGTACCAGGGTGCTGCCCTGCCAGTAATAAAGTACTAGGGCATCGCCTAGGCGCTCCCCTGTTCGACTTCATTTCTGGTCATCAGTGTATTCTTGAACGCTTAACATTATTGCTGTATCTTATTTTTAATTTCTCAAGGGCGTAACTTAAACTTTTCTTTAGAAAAAAAAAGCAGCAAAAAGGCATAACTGTTTGAGGCACATGTTTTCCGCCAAAAGTACAACGCGGTCAATCTTTAATACTATCTTTAGAAACATGAAGCTCAAAGCTTCTTGGTACAAACTTTCGCAGCACTGTGTTGAAAATGAAATGAGTAGTAAGGTACAGTAAAAGCTCTTTATTCACTGGGTATATGTTCCATAAATATGCCGCGAATACAGAAACCGTGAATACGGAATGATAATTTATGTAGGATTATAGGGGATACGTTCCTAGGTGACAAAATAAAAAAACAAATACATATATTTAAAAAATCAATTTACTGTAATTGAAGTTTTTGGCCATATTTATTATTTATTATCTTCAGGCTTAGACAATGGTTTGAAGTTTTTTTTTTTTTTTTTTTTTTTTTTTTTTTTTTTTTTTTTTTTTTTTTTTTTTTTTTTTGCTTGGCAGTTTTTTTAAAAGCTCCTTCAATTCAGACTGATATTCAGCAGTGGCATTAGCAATTTGCCTCTTAAAAATAAGACTTCGTTTCATAGACGGATCAATTTTCATAAAGAAATCACAAAGTTCATTTGCCATTCTTAAACCTCCACTAAGATTTTTCAAATTAAATGTCACGTTTCCAGTGCTTGTTGAAGCCTCTTCTTCAATGGGCTGTGAATTTAACATTTCCTCCAAGTTGGTTTAAGTCAAATCTTCATCTTGCGATTCAAGCAATTCCTGAATGTCACTTGATTCTATCTGTTCGAACCCATCTCGTCCTATTCCATTCGCAATTTCGGCTATGTTTGGAGTCAAAGTTTGAATTTGCACACATTCTTCGTCATTTTCCGCAGTCAGAGCAGGCCACAGTTTTTTCCAGCATGACTTCAATGTGTGTGGCTTCAGTTCTTCCAATGATTCTTTTATGTTTACGATGCATTTTGCTGTCAAATTTCTTCCAGCATTCCATAACATTCATATCAGGATTACATTCCATATTATCCAATACGATTTTGAAGATTCGTCTAATGTAATAAAGCTTAAAGGTCTGGATTATTCCTTGGTCCATAGGTTGAAGCAAAGCCGTCGCGTTGGGAGGTAAAAATGTCACTTTTATATTTGGATGCATAGTTTCAAGTTCGCGAGGGTGACCTGGTGCATTGTCCAAAACTAGAACTGTTTTAAAGTCTAAATTCTGTTTTCTTACATAAGTTTCAACTTCAGAAACAAAACAATTCCGGAACCAGTCACAAAAAATAGCGCGTGTAACCCACGCTTTCTTATTAGCATGCCAAAACACTGGCAGGTCGTCCTTGTTTCGATTTTTTAAAGCCCGAGGATTTAACGATCTGTAAAGCATCAGTGGTTTAATGACATAATCCTCAGATTCATTAGAACATAGCAGCAGTGTAACTCTATCCTTTGCTGCCTTAAATCCAGGAGCAGACTTTTCGCTTTTAGAAATGAATGTTTTGTTTGGCATTCTCTTCCAAAACAGTGCAATTTCGTCTGTATTAAATACTTGCTCAGGTTTGTATCCTCCATCAGCTACTAAGTTTTCAAATTCTTCTGGATATCGTTCCGCTGCAGCAGTGTTTGCAGATGCAGCTTCTCCAACGATTTTAATGTTATGCAATGATTGTCTCACCTTAAATTTATTGAACCAACCTTCCGATGCTTGAAATCCTCCATCTGTACATTCACCACTACAACTACCATCAGGTTCTTTAAAATGAGCGTAAAGACGCTTTGCCTTCTCCCGGACCATTGAACCACTCAGGGGCACCCTTTTTTGGTTGCGGTCTTCGATCCATAATGATAACGCCACTTTCATTTTTTCTATTGCTGGATCACGAACAATTTTCGCTGACAGTGAAGTTGAAGCTACAGACGACCTTATTTTATCTTCGGATTTTTTTATCGATCATACAGTTGATTCGTTGACATTGAATGAGCGTGATATGGATCCAAACGACTCTCCAAGGCGTAAACGATCAAGCATTTCTATTTTCACTTTAAGCGGTAACACAGATTTTTTTTCGTGTCGAAACTCGTTTCTCATTCTTTTTTAGTTGACGTTACTGTATAAATTAGGAAGACAGCGGTAGAGACGTGTTACTCGATCACAATTTTTGTAGCGAATGGAAAGGCGAAACAATAAAACATGTAAAGCGGCTCTTACCAAAGAACGGAACGTCTAATAATGTGGCGGCATTTAAACATATACTTTATTCATTGAATAATAAGGTTGCTTTCATTCTGTTTGTTTGCATTCTCAAAAACATCGATCGCGGCGAAGGTGGCTTATGTCAAAGTCCGAACCAATACAGCGGCGATATCATTTAACAACATAATTTAGGCAAAGTTGTAATAAGGACTATTTGACATTTTATTAGTCCATTTGACGGCGTTTACAAAGGATATTGGGTTGGATACCTATTGGAATCTTTTTTATTATTATGTATGTGCGTACCGATTAGATCCGCGAATAAAGAAATCTTTAGCCGCTAATATAGGAATGGGGTCGCATTTTTTTAATCCGCGAATAGTGAAAACGCGAATGAAGGAAGCGCGAATAAGGAGCTTTTACTGTATAACATTATATGAACGATTTCAAATCCCTTTCCTGTAAAATTAAAAACATTCAGATATGCCTGTACGTGCCTTTACCGGCGATATATGAGAAGCTTGTTTAAAGATTCACTTATCTAATACCAGTTATATAATTCGACGAATAAACTGTGTCTAAAAGGTAGCTTTGAAATACTTCTGTGCTGATTATAACGGCAGCTTGATAAAACACTCAAAACATTTGAAAAACGTGCAGTAAGTCTAGTGTTAAGATCCTTAATTTCTGCTACTTGATTTGGAGCATCGAAAAATACTAGCAGGATCACCATCATTACTGTTTCCCTTCTTTGCTCACCTAGTGCGAGCTGGGATTGAACCAAGGACCCCATGCACCATAGGTGAACGTTCTACCACTTAAAAAAAAATAAGTTAACTGATTCCCCGAACGTGCCTCATTAACTTGCTTAACTACTTATTACTAGGTTTTTATCTGTTTTACTTGCTTAACTCGTTTCTCTATTTTACCTAGAACGACAGAGACACGAAAACAGAAACATTGAGTAGTTAAATTTTCAAAGACTCTCCCACCGGGAATCGAAACCGGAACCCCGTACACCAAAGGCGCACGTGCTAGCCACTAGACTAACGGGGAGGGCAGCACAGAGCACCTGCGGCTCTTGAATAGTTAATCACAACATATCTAAATCTTTATAAAAGTTTTAACGTTGGACAATAGAACCAGACACCAATATTTTTGTTGGGAGGAGTCCAAAGTTGGGGGGGGGGTATCAAATACTACAAGACACTATGTCTATATAGTATTAAACCGTTGTTGTTTTGCATCCTATAAGGCGATAAGTAGTTGTGAAGTACCACCACCTACATTATCAGAAAAAAAATGATAGAACTAGTCCTATATTATAAGAAAAGAAATTTCAGTTGAAGTGTAAAATCAGATCTTCATGCTGCACCAATCATTTCTATAGTAAACACGCACAGTTTCATAAAGGAAGTGTACAAAGTATGTGGAGTTAGGAAACTTTGGAGTTCCGGACCCGGTGGCCCCCCGCGTTGTACGCCATTTGACATAACCATGTTCTCCAGTAAAAACAAAAAAATACAACGTCTCTTTCTGTGTTTTCATCTACTTCCGAAAACCTGCAACTTGGGACAGAAATATTTTATTGGCCTTAGGAATTATAAGTAAATCTTAAGTAACAATAAACCTAATGTTAGTATTGGTTCTGCTATTGAATACAAGTTTACAACTACAGAACAGCCTTTGTTAAACAATAAAGTTAAATTCTTTGCAGTGCTATTCATTATAAGTAAGATTTCATTAGAAACGCCTAAATTCTTTTAGGTGTAAGCATATCTCAGATCTGAAAACTCAACATAGGAAGAATGTAGCATCTAACAATTCCTAGAAGAACTCAAAAGTGACTTCCTTTCTTTTATCCTATGACGTTGAACTAGTGCGCGTTGAACTTCAATATTTAATTTCAGGTTAATATAGAATTCTAGTCACAAACAATTCTTCAATAACTAATCAATTTTCAATTGTAGTTTTCAGTTACTACACGAGTATTGTAAATACCTATATTATTCAGAAATTATATTGTAATAGATGTCCATGAAAGGTGATTGAAAGGTAATTCTTCGAACATACATTATTGATTGAATTGGGTATATACCTTTTCAGCACCAAGGTTTTATTAGACACAGTGGCGCATTTTATGGGCAACCGAGACTACTGGCTGTAGCCCTATGTTAGAGTTACTTTATCTTCTAAGAACTAGTACCAGCGATAGCCCTGCAACATTAATAAAGAAAGCTAATATAACACGTATAAATTAATTTAAAATAATATGTTTACAGTTTATTATCTTCTTTTCATGGTAATAGTTTGTCTATATTTTTCGCAAACGTGAATACGTTATAAGACAGCCGTTAGCGCTTAGAAAGTAATCCCTCTCGCTTTCGTAGACACTGATGGTTTGGCAACTCAGGGATTACCACTGTCTACTGCCAGAAGAGAGAAACGTATAAATGCTTTCGCGCTCACGTAGTTTCCTCTGTAACAGTGTGCTAGCGAGCTACCGGCTGGTTGATCTTGCACTCGAACACTTGGTCTTGGTCTTGCTCTTGCTCTTGCACACCCAGTCTTGGTCTTGGTCTTCGCCTTGCCTGCAAGAGTCTTGCAAGTCTTGCCTTTAAAGAAGTCTTATGCTTTTCATAAGTAAATTTTACCCTGGATATAAGGGATAATAAATTCTACAATAGTAACGGAATTACGTTTGTACGGAAACGGAGTATTACGTTTGTTTCTAAATTGTAATATAGATTACCTTCGTGTATGGTGATACCCATAGAGAAAAAAAAAAACTGTATGTGGCGTACGTAAAATCGTATGTTACATTTGTAAATCCTGCTGTTTTTGGAAGCGTACAGCAAACGTATAACTGCAAACGCGTGTTTTATAATACTTTCTGTAGAAGTATTCCACCTGTACGTACTTTCCGTATGTAACAATATAGGAAGGAAGTCAAGATCTCACATATAAATGGACGTATTTAACATATAGCTGACGAAGGTAATATACATATACGTATGTAATATAAGGAAGACTGTTAGATATGAAACATCCTGCAACGGCATGATGTAACATCTGAGGGTAGTGTCTATGTAGCATACGGATAACGTATGATACGCACTGATTTCTGTAGTAAGCAAGAGGATTCCATATATTTTACAATATACCGCTGCCTGGAGAACGGATTTTTCTCAGTGTAGTGTATGACATAGGTGATGACCTTTAATTTTTTTTTTCAATGGCTACCCACCCAACACTACTTATAAGACAAATCACAACGTTTCGAAATCTTTATATCTATATATCTGTATCTATCTATCTATCTATCCATATATATATATTCACAGATCCAATACTCGGCTGGTTCCCAAACTGGAGAGGCACATCTTTTTCACGCATTACCTTAGCCAATTGTTTGAAGTTGATCAAAAGGAAGCGACTAACATTAGATTTACATCGAAGTTGCATTATCACTGGGGTCAAAGTGGGACAAAACGAGCCCTGTGGTCCTTATAACCCTTTTCGCTCACGGACGCTTGCTCAGCTGTTTCGTAACGTAAGTAAATAAATAACGTAAGTAAATAAATTTATGCATTATATATCACTAGAAGGGTAAATGAGTATTATTGTTATCTTATTTTAATGATAAAAGTCTTATGCTGCATGGCGAGAAACGGATAACTTCAACCAATCAGAACCATGTATTTAGCTCCTATGGCTAGGTTTGAGCGTGATTAAAATATCTTATGCCCCTGAGAAACATCAAAGAAAATCAAGACTGTCCAGATTACTGAAATACCATAAATTGCAAAATTATTTTTATACTCTAAAGGCGACAGATTTTTTCATTTCAACCTCGATTAGCTCATCATTGTATTGAACAAATTTCCAATTAAATATGGGGATTTTGTTTTACTGATTTCAATATGTAGTCTAGAAGGCAGAAGCATGGACATTACGCAAAAGCGATTAAAAAAAAAAAAAAAAATTGGAGGCTTTCGGAACGTGGGCATGGAGGAAAAGGGAGGGAATTAGCTGGGTTAAACTCGAAACGAACGAGGAGGTATTAGAAATAGTAGCAGTAGGAGAGAAAAGAAGAATTTTCGATGTAATTAAGAGCAGGAAGAGGAACTAGTTGGGACAATGGCTGAGGAGGAACTGTATTATGAGGGACTTGCTAGATGGTATGGTGGAAGGAAAGAGAGGGAGAAGCAAAGGAGATTATAGTTGAAGGAAAGTATTCAAGCCGAAAATTGCTACGTCAAGACAAAGAGACTAGCTGAGGACCACCCAGGCCCGTGCTGGGTTACTAATGAAAGCGGTGGACAAGTCTTCTAAAAGGGCGACCATATAAACGTGATTATTTATATATATATATATATATATATAATATCTTTTCTTTAGCGACAAAATGTCGCCATTTTTGGGGTTTGAATATATGCTACATGGTAATTTATGGACCTAATGGATATTCAAATGGATAGGTCCTGATTGCTACGGGTGCTGACTGCCACAGCCAATTATTGGTGCTGACTGCCACGACTGTCGTTGATTGCAAATATGAAGGTGCTGACTGCCACGACGGCGTGCTGACTGCCACGAGCCTGGGAGAAACTGTATTTGGAAAGAGAGGAATTAATCCCTCATACTAAATTTATGATTATTAATTAATTTAGTAGGGATTAATTTAGTAATCATCACAGCAAATCTATGTGGCATCCTATAAGTTACAAAGTTGCTCACTAAGTGGAACGACATATACTTGGATGTTTATAAAGGGATTGTCTTTTCTGTTATATGTTCAATTTGCACATTTCATTGTTTATATTAATTGTTTTATTGTATTATTTAATGGATATGATGGTCTGAAGCCAGCTGACAAGGGAAGTTTGGGAGAAGCACTCGCCTGCAGAGAAATAAGCATGTCATTTGAATGACCAATTCATGCTGATTACAACAGGTAATAAAACTCCTGTATGTTGAGAACTGTTCGAGATATTCAGCTTGGAAATCTATATGAGAAAATGAGTGGATGCACGTTTCAATGCGTTAAGTATTCTCACCCATGGCGAAGGCTGATGGTTTGAACTTGCTATTGCTTGATCACTAGGGTCCATTCACAGACAATTTGTCTATTACAAGTTGCATGACGGATAGCAAAGACCTAATGGTTGAGAAGATACCAAAGAATTGCACATGATTTGTGCAACCATTTGATGTGTTTTGGTTCCGATCAATCAAAGATTATGGCAGGAGATTTGTACATAGTATGAATCTTCTTCATCTGGACGTTATAATGTACCTACGAAGTAAAGTTCGTGTTCATACAAATCACTTCCGATCACCGCGATACATTGGGTTGTTTCAGTTTGCGTTCTGCAAGGCAGGTTACGAACAAATTATAGGCCTATAACTTTTGAATCACTTGTCGAATTTGCTTTTTGCTTTGGTTCTGCGAACTGTTCTCTTGACGGATGCAATACAATTGCACATATAAAATGTTCATGGTGCAAGGGAGTATTTTGCCTGCGTCATTTCTTCATAAAACAGAAGAACAACAGTGATCAATTTTCATCTCTAACCTATGATTATTGTGAACAATGTAATGACTAACTGTATCTAACAAACCCGTTAGTTATTGCGAAACATTTTTTTCTGTTACTTCCGATAGCTTTCAATTCGTATGTCAATATTCGTTACTAATTATGTTGTACTTAACGCGTATAAATGCGTATATCCTAATTTTCTCATATAAACTTCCAAGTTGAATATCTCGAACCGTTCTCAACCGTACAGGAATTTTATTAGCTTGTTATAATCAGCATGAATTGGGACTTCAAATGGCATGCTTAGTTTCTCTGCAGGTGAGTGCTCTCTCCTGAACTTCCCTTGTGAGGTACAGCCAGCTTTTTTGATGGAACTTTCAAGAGCTGCTCGAAACAATTTGTACAGCTGTACACAGTTCATGCTGACATAGGGAGTTCAAGTGAGAATACATAAATCGTACCAATTTTGTACGCACCGCTCCCTGACAAAACTGAAAGTACACTCATGTCCAAAATTATTGTTGCATATCTATAACTGTATTCTTGTAAGAATATAATTTAATAATTTTGCAGAGTACTTTTAATACTTATATTATGTGTATAATCAGGAAATTTATATTTGTGATAAATTTCATAGGAAAAGAATTATAAATACGAAAATCATAAAGAGTAAAATAAAATGTCACTAAATGGACAAGATAATTTTATTTTCGTTTTATTGATCTTATTTACTGCTCTTTTGACATAAAATTTACTACATACTTGTCTTTGCCGATTATATACATACTAACATTATAAGAAATACCGGGCGAATTCGTTATCAGATTATATTACTAGAACAACATATTTATAATCATGTGACAATAATTTTGGACATGAGTGTACATACAGAGACCTGTTTACCTTTGTTAGGTGTTGGTCTGAACAACACGATCCTAAGGATCATCTAGTTTCTTTCATGCTTCTTGGCGTCCGGTAATGTTACGTCTAGCAACTTTCTCTCAGGCTCGTAGCAGTCAGCACGCCATCGTGGCAGTCAGCACCTTGATATTGGCAATCAGAGCCAGTCGTGGCAATCAGCACCATTAATTGGCTGTGGCAGTCAGCACCCGTGGCAGTCAGCAGCCCACCATTCAAATACGTTTACACGTCAAATATGTATTTTATTAACTTACATACTGATCGACTTACAACATTTAGCTCTACAACACATTTGCAAAATTTCTTAGAAACAAAATGCAGACTCATAATCTAGTCTCTGGAAGCTTGCTATAAAATGAAATAATAAGAGGGGATCATTACATTACGCAAACTGCTAATAATTAAGTCAAAATGTTGGACCCAATTTCACAAAGTTATTCCGTGAAATCTAATAATCTTGTTATTGTGAGACATGCGCTTCGCCTAAATCTATAAATAGTTGCAAAGCGAAAGCAGGTTGGTGAGATGAGAGCAGCTGATTACAGAAAAACTAAAATTAGCTGTAGATTACCTTCGTCCCAATTATTTTCTAAGCCCCCTGCAGATCTTCTCTGCTTCCTCCTGCGCCAACTATGATCAAAGCTTCACTGCAAGCTTTATACGCTAAAGTCGCAACATTTCTAATTTCAAGTTGTTTCTATTTTTTTTTTTTTTTTTTTTTTTTTTTTAAGTTTCAAACGTTTACAGAGATCCAATGTAGACAAATACAATCTGAATATCACCCAGGGTTACTAAGTATTGCCTGAAGGCTCAATTCCACTTTCAACCAATCAAATGAGTTGTTTCAGGTCAAGTTACTAAAGTAACTCACGCTAAAATGGAACACAACCCCTGGAGATTACACGAAGTGTAGTACGACGCAAATTCGCTGAAAATCATCAAAATATCGTTGAGAACGTCGTTGGACTAAAATGATTGTAAAACCTATAAATATTACACGTGGCTTCTTTTTACTGCGACGTGAAATTAGGTACTTTACCTTGCTATGTAGTAGCTAGTGTTGATAGACCTAACATTTAAACTGCTGCATATTATTTAATAACTTACAGAAGATAAATTCCCCTGTCCAATTCTGAACACAACAATACATTGCAAAATAAGGTGCACTGTTAATATATAAAAACGAACGACTCGGATGCCTACAACAAATGATCCACGCTCCTCTTCTTTCCTTTAGTGAACCATTATTGACACCATATAGATCACTATGAAAATGAGTGGCAAGGATTGTAACTTTAAATATTACGAAATTCCTTCTTGACACTACTTCTAATACGCATAGCGAAATATCTATAATTTCGTGATATAAAATGTATTGCTGCTTAAGGATGCAATTTCTGGACATTTTACTCTTATTTCACCTGCTTGTCGTTTCATGTCTTCTTCTTAATGATTCCACTGTTACCAGCCCCGATTTCTTGTCGAATTCCAAAGAGTACGAGAAAGGGTAGCACTAGAGTTATATCAGCATACAAGTACAAGATACCATAACACTTATACTGTGAAGTCTTATTAAAGTAGATAAATGTAATGGCTGGGAAACAAGGTCTCCATTACAAACAGGACTCTGAAACAAGGGCCCCATTAAAAAAGGGACTGGGAAACAGGTGCCCTATTACATGCAGGGCTAGGAAACGGGGCCCCATTATAAGCGGGACTGGGAAATGGGGCCTCCGTTACAAACGGAGCTCTCAAACAGGGGCTCCATTAGAAGCGGGGCTAGGAGACAGGAACCCAATTTCAAGCAGGGTTGGGAAACGGTATCCTATTATAAGCGAGGCTGGGTAACAAGGGCCCTATTACAAGCAGGGTTGGGAAACAGGATCCCATTACAAGCCAGAACCTCATTACTTGCTTCATAGAACCTAATGAATAACAATACAAAATACCGTATTGTATGTGCGTTTTATCTCACTTGCTTTTTCTTATTATTTGGAAATTACATTACAGACAGTTTTTGTCCTTAAGAATATTTTTTGCCCCCCCCCCCCCCCCGAAGAAAGTGGGGCTCTAAGTTATAGCTTGTTTAGTTTATACGTAACTCCGGCACTGCTTAGATCACACGACTATACCAAACTGCACAATCGCGTTTCCATTCGTCACTATTCGCCTAATTTAAGGTTATTTAATTCTGTATTATTTTGTGTTAAATTACCCAAAATAGAAATTTAAAAAGAGGTGAAAATACAAACTATTCGGAGGGGGGCGCGGTGGCTCAGTGGTAGAGCGTTCACCTCTGCCCGGGTTCGAACCCAGCCCCCGCCAAGTGAACTTTGTGGTGGACAAACACCGTGCTCGTGGGTTTTCTCGAGGTTCTCCCGTTTCCTCCCACTTTCTTCATTCCACCATTTCACTCATCTCTCATCATCACCGTCTCCTTTAGCCTAACTGGCATAAGCGTGGGACGTAAACCTCAAAGATTTCATTTCATTTTTTCAAACTATTCGGAATTCGTATTCCTAACCTTCAACTTTTCTTCAATCTGGTATTTATCTTGTAGTTCTAGAACTTGCCACTATCGGGTTTAAAGCGCATTAGTCTGCACAGATGGTTCGTGGTACTACTGCCATCTAGCGGGAGTAATTGTAAAGTTCTCTTCTACGGTTACGATAAATGGTCAATCACTTTTTCATCCACATTGCTAATTTTATATATTTTATTCATTAATGAAGAAGAATTTTATTTGGAGTATACGAAAGTTGACCGGGTGCGAGAAATAAAATGTAAATAATAAATATATGAAATGTAATAAACTGTAAATAGAAAATGTGTTTAATTGTGACTACAAATACAAATTAAAATGATTTTAAACAAAAATGCTTTTCTTTTTCTTAAAAAAAAAATTAAAAATGCTTTAAAAAGTACTGTTTTCAATAAAATCACTTTCAAAGGAATTTTATTTATGATGAGTATAAAGAATAGGTTGGGCAACGATATTTTATTTTACTTTATTTTAGCTTACACTTTCACATTAGAAAAAGTCACTCTGGAATGATTGTGAAAAAAAATTGTTTTGGATACATGGTTTACAATTCTTGTGAGATGATATAACACTACCGCGATCAACACTGAACATTTTCATGGAACATGGTGTGTTTACCACCATCGGGTACATTCAACTAGGTGACTAGGTTTCAATACTTACGTAGTATTATTAATAAAGACATGAAATGTTGACCTGAAATTAAAAAAGAAACGTGAAAAATGGTGAAAGATCTTTTTAAGATTATTGTCATGACAGGACTGTAACTTATGGGGGTATGGGGGCAACTGCCCCCCAGAGAAGCTCCCTGCTATTCGAGGGGGCCCATTTTAAGACTTTTTTTTTTTTGGCTCCATGTACGATATGAACATTAAATTATAAATGAAGCATCAAGCAGGTTCACTACATTACATAAACAAAACAGCACGCTAAAAGTAAATGAAACAAAAATGAGTCGTGGGCCCATTTCAGTAAAAATTCTACTATTAGGGGGGGCGCGGTGCCTCAGTGGTAGAGCGTTCACCTCCGGTGCTTGGGGTCCCTGGTTCGATCCCAGCTCGCGCCGTGTGGACTTTGTGGTGGACAAACACCGTGCTCGTGGGTTTTCTCGGGGTTCTCCCGTTTCGTCCCACTTTCTTCATTCCACCATTTCTTTCATTTCTCATTATCACCGTCTCCTTTAGCGTAACCGGCATAACCGTGGGACGTTAAACTTAAAGATTTCATTTCATTTTCTACTATTAAGGGCCTTAGAAATAATATTTATTCGTATGGATTTGAGATTTGTCAATATTGTCACCTTAATTTGTCATGTATTTAACGGGCCCAGGGAACGGAACAATCCTGCAGACCTTGCCTTGCAGAAGGGCGCACAGGCTCCGGGGGAGTCATAAAGAGTAAGGGAAAGATGGAAAAGTGGGCCCAAGAATCAGGAAAACAACTTTTCTAGGGGGCCAAATACGCGTATTAATGCTTGCCCCCCCCCCAAAAAAAAGAAATCTAAGTTATGGCATGATAATGATGAGAAGCATATTACGCATAAGTCGCTGAATGTAGAGTTCCAAGAGGGAATGAAATGTCGAGTATTGTACAGGGTAGGTCAAAATGATGGACCTAATTTCAGAAATTTATCTGTGAAATCTAATGAACATATTGTGAGACATGTATTAAGAAAGGTAAACTGTCAAAAGTTTTCTTCAAACATACCACGAGTGTTCTATGTGAGCACTTCGCGTAACACGGTACAAATCAAGCTGATAATTCTATCTACTGTCAATCCTTTTGTAGTATGTTACGGTTAATATCAGCAATTCATTTCATGCTCGCTGCTGTCGCGTAGCGGCAGAAATTGGAAACACTGCGTGGAAACTAAACTTTCAAAGCTAATCTTACTAAGTGCGTGTCTCATACTAACAAATGTTATTAGAGTTAACAGAATAAATTTCTGAAATCGGATCCATCATTTTGACACCTATGGCAAGATAGCCCCCCCACTTTACAAAATTGAAACAATGACTAGGTCATTCGTTTGTACTACGTTTGTACCGTTTGTACCGAAAATATTTTCGTTTGTACCATTTTCCTTATAGGGTTACTTGAGAGGTCAACTGGGGGGCTATCTTGGCGCCAAGATAGCGCCCCCTATAACAGCACAAAAAATTGAAATACACCATTCGAAAGCAAATCGTTTGTACCGTTTGTACCGAAAAAAGTTTTATTTGTACCCTGATAGTTTTCGAGAAACAGGGGATGACATTTGGGAGGGCTATCTTGGCGCCAAGTTAGCCCCCCCGTATCACAGCACAAAAAAATGAAATACACCATTCGAAAGCAAATCGTTTGTACCGTTTGTACCGAAAAAAGTTTTGTTTGTACCCTGATAGTTTTCGAGAAACAGGGGATGACATTTGAGGGGGCTATCTTGGCGCCAAGATAGCCCCCCCCCCCCGTATCACAGCGCAAAAAATTGAAATAGACCATTCGAAAGCAAATCGTTTGTACCGTTTGTACCGAAAAAAGTTTTGTTTGTACACTGATAGTTTTCGAAAAACAGGGGATGACATTTAGAGGGGCTATCTTGGCGCCAAGATAGCCCCCCTCTATCACAGCACAAAAAGTTGAAATACACCATTCGAAAGCAAATCGTTTGTACCGTTTGTACCGAAAAAAAGTTTTGTTTGTTCCTTGATAGTTTTCGAGAAACAAGAGATGACATTTGGGGGGCTATCTTGGCGCCAAGATAGCCCCCCGTATTACAGCACAAAAAATTGAAATACACCATTCCTAAGCAAATCGTTTGTACCGTTTGTACCGAAAAAAGTTTTGTTTGTACCTTGATAGTTTTTGAGAAAGAGGGGATGATATTTGGGGCAGGGGGCTATGTTGGCGCGAAGATAGCCCCCCTTATCGTAGAACAAAAAATTGAAATACACCATTCGGAAGCAACTCGTTTGTGCCGTTTGAATCGAAAAAAAGATTTGTTTGTACCCCGATAATTTTCGTGAAAGAGTGGATGACATTTAAGGGGCTATCTTGTACGCAAAAGGCCCCCGTAATGTGTATTTTTCCATGCCTATTAATAAGTATTATTTGTTTATTCAAGTGAATTTGTGTATTTAGAACTCTGGTTGTATATATCCAAATAAAAAAAAAAAAAAAAAAAAAAAAAAGAATTTGTTGGGAATAACTCAACGTTAAAATTGATTCGGCGAGTGAGAAAACATTGTGAGTCCAAAACAAGCCATTTTGAGTTAAAGGTAAAAGCCCTTTTTAGGCAAATAACACTAAAGATATAGAACTACAAGTTGTAATGAAGAGCAGTACAATTTTCAAGACCTCGCACGTTATAGCAGAATGCTATAATGGCGACTGTACATTTGTGGCATTAACAAATGAAAGTTCTTTCTTCAAATATCTCAAAATGCGTTTTGTGGACTAGTAGTGTTTTTCCACTCATCGATTCAATTAAATTTTTTCTATTTATGCCCTTTTCCGTAAATACATATCGTAAAAGGAACAACAAAGTGTGCACAAATGCAGAAATAAACTGGATTCATATAAATAATCTTAAACAAAAAAGAAAAAAATAAAATAAATAAATAAATAAAAAATGAAATGTTTGCTCAGCTAAACTGCGTCCTTCCAAGTTTCAGCTTTACACCAACTGACAAAATTAACTGTTTATATCTGTCACATTAACGGCTCGAGAAGCTTGCCGCTTTCATAGACAATAGACGAAAGGAAGTACGTTATTGCTGAATAATACGTGGGAAAAATATTGAAAATTTAATTGAATCGGTGAGTGGAAAAAAACCTACTAGTCCACAGAACGCATTTTGAGATCTTTGAAAAAAATAACTTTCGTTTGTTAATGCCACAAATGTACAGTCGCCATTATGGCATTCTGTTATAACGTGCGAGGTCTTGCAAATTGCACTGCTCTTCATTACAACTTGTAGTTCTACATCTTTAGTGTTATTTTTGCCTTACTTCAAAACAGCTTATTTTGGACTCACACTGTTTTCCCACTCCCCGATTCAATTCTAACGTTGAGTTATTTCCGAATTGTTTTTCTATTTGGATATGCAGAACCAGAATTCTAAATATACATCAATTCACACGAATAAACATATAATACATATTAATGGGCATGGAAAAGGTACACATTAGGGGGCCTATCTTGCGTACAAGATAGCCCCCAAATGTCATCCCTGTATCTCAAAAACTATCAGGGTACAAACAAAACTTTTTTCGGTACAAACGATTTGCTTTCGAATGGTCTATTTCAATTTTTTGTGCTGTGATACGGGGGGGCTATCTTGGCGCCAAGATAGCCCCCTCAAATGTCATCCCCTGTTTCTCGAAAACTATCAGGGTACAAACAAAACTTTTTTCGGTACAAACGGTACAAACGATTTGCTTTCGAATGGTGTATTTCAATTTTTTGTGCTGTGATACGGGGGGCTATCTTGGCGCCAAGATAGCCCCCCCAAATGTCATCCTCTGTTTCTCGAAAACTATCAGGGTACAAATAAAACTTTTTTCGGTACAAACGGTACAAACGATTTGCTTTCGATTGGTGTATTTGAATTTTTTGTTCTGTGATACGGGGGGGCTATCTTGGCGCCAAGATAGCCCCCCCAGTTGACCTCTCAAGTAACCCTATAAGGAAAATGGTACAAACGAAAATATTTTCGGTACAAACGGTACAAACGTAGTACAAACGAATGACCTAGTCATTGTTTCAATTTTCTAAAGTGGGGGGGCTATCTTGCCAGACGTCATTTTGACTTGCCCTGTATTGCATGAAACAGAAACCTGGATATTATGTAAAGACGCAAAAAAATTAATAATAATAATAATAATAATAATAATAATAATAATAATAATAATAATAATAATAATAATAATAATAATAATAATAATAATAATAAATAAATAAATAAATAAATAAAATAAAAAAATAAGGGACTTCTCGGAAATTTGTATATTGAGAAGAACAGATAAACTTAGCTGGTTGAAACGATTAATCAATGAGAGAATAATAGGGAAAAGAGTATAATTGAGAAAATTAAAATTATTTATGGACATTGTTGGAAAAGAAACTGTACTCTCGGTGGCGTACCAGAATGTATGATGGAAGGAAAAGAAGAAAAGTTTAGAAGATTAAAGCAATAGATAATATGAAAAGTGTAAAAACACAGAAGTTACTTAAAGATCATAGTGTAAAGAAAATGAGACCCAAAGGGTCGAGAAAAAAGTTTTTTAACGAAGTTTGTTACGTGATTTTTTTGTCTGGAATTTTTCCACAAGCAAATATATATATATATATATATATATATATATATATATATATATATATATATTTAGAAATATTTCAATGTTAGTGGAGAGCTAATAGTACATTGCACATCTATTTTTCTACTATAACACAAAAAACATTTAGTTCCTGCATTCTGAAAAAAAAATGCTGAAAACAAAGTTCAAGAAAAATCGGTCATTGGGAGGTAAGAAAGAAAAGGTGGAAATTGGTAGAAGCAGTGAGTTTTCTAGTTCCAACAAATAGTTTATAGTGCTATTAGAAAAACGTTCAACTACTAGAATGTGTTAGTAAAACGTTTAATAGTGATAACAGTAACTATTGAAAGTGTAGTAGATTTCGTGTAACAAAATTATCGTTTAAAAATAATGACTAATCTAAAATTTTATTGTAACTACATATAAGCCGTTCAGATGCCAAACTGATTAACTCCGTCAAACGAGATTTTTCAGTAATGAGCATTTTAATATCTTAGATACAATCCGCCTTATGCAGAGTCGTTTTGATGTATGATTAGCGTCATAGTAAAAGTCTGACTACTGCAGCAAACATACGTTAATCGAATTCTTTAACATTCATTTGGTACTAATCACGTGTCAGAATGACTCTGCATAAGGCCCAATGTATTTAAATGAGAGTGGTCAGAACGTTTACGCGCTCTAGTGACAAATTGTTCAACTATGGAGCTAATCGAGCTTGCCTCTGGAAAGAATGTACACAGCAGTGGCGGCTGGTACTATATGTTGCATGGTTGTGCAACCGGATATTTTTTTAATACTAAAAATATTTTTAAGTGTTAAAGTAGTGTATCAGTAAAAAATAAACCTTTGCTCTTGAACGCAAAACAGTATTGATGCATTTCTGAAAAAAGTCAATTAAAAAACGGAAAGAAAGAGAGAGATTTACCTTTCCAGTGGCAGCGAACATTGCCACCGGAAGCAGTAACATTGAGCATATGGCAGCGAGCTCCTATCTCTTAACATGGGGAAGTGGATTTATTCTTGCATCGCTCCTATCTTCCCGTATTGGTCCCTTGCGGTTGCATTTTTTTCCGCAACTGGTCAGCTCTGTAATAGTTACGAATTCCTCCGCTTAGCAGCGCTTGACTCAATTGATAGGGTGAGGAAGACACAGACGCGTGAAAGAAAGAAGTTATTCACAAAACATAAACTCGCAAAGAACAAATATAAGTCTGGTGGTAGCAGGGACGAATCCAGGCTGAAAGTTTGGGGGGCGGTCGTTCGAAGTCAATAGATTTTATTTAACATTTATAATACAAAGGTGACAATTCTTGGGATAAGATTTATTTTTAAAAAATCCTATTTTCGGGGTGGGGGGTCAATCGAGTCTCCAAGAAGAAAATGTCTTACTACTGGTCTAATTCCTAGCTCTGTGCCTTTCGTGCACATGATTCCGTGTTCGATTTCCGGCGGAGAGCATAAATTAATATCAAATCATTCACTTCCAATACTCATCTGTCTTCTTTAGCCGGATTTCCTGGAATGTTAAACTATTTTTTTTTATTATTATTTTCAAAGGAAAACATCTTAGATTTCATGCTTCTTTACAGACAAAAAATACGTGGTTCCTGAAAATGGACTTTTTGTTCCGTATATTTATACAAAGAAATGCTAACAAAATGCATATTGTCGAAGGAGAGGGGTGTTTCTGGACCATAAAGAAAATAAAGCGGAAAATATTTGCAGTAGCGATGCTTTCTATTCAGAGAAACTTGGCGAGCAGCATTATTTCAGATTTAAATAAAGTCATAGAAAATTTTGAAGCCCAAAAGATCGAAGAAAGACCTTCCATTCTAAAATAATGCATAGTTTATATAATTAAATAATTTTGTTTAACTGCGTGCATGCAATTTTGCTTTTTTTTTTTTTCTTTTCGGATTAACGCCATCATTCATGGCTTACAGCACATACTATATATTCGATTTATCTCGTGTTCAATAACATGAGTGTAGAGGTTTTGTATATAAATAGTGTATAAACGTACATTGATAGTGGTTGTTTGAAAAAAGGAAATAGCTTATATATTAAATTAATATTAGAGAAATAATTTAATCAATAATATACAAATAGAGCTTAAAAGACCTTCCTCTTCATATTTCCTGAATATTTCTTGGATAAGACTCAAGAATGCTGGGGGAGGGGAACACTTGCGCGTACCTACATATCTTTGATATTGCAACATTGCAACCGGTATTTGTACAGACCACGAGCCGCTACTGGTACACAGTATCTTTTCCAAGTCAAAAATGTGTAGAACTAAAAAGCAACAAAAAATGGAGTTGGTTTGCCTTCTGAACGCCTCATATATATAATATTATAGAAGCTACTAAAATTAGAGATGGAGAACTGTAAAAACGTTATTCATAAATTGTTTATTTCAAAAATGTTGGCACGATACAACAGTAAAGAGAAGGAATTCTGAAAACAATGATCTTAAATTAACATCATTCCCAAAAAAGCCGTTTATGGTTTTGTAAAGTGAACTCTGAAGCTAAGGATAAAATGTTTCCTGAGTGGAAAACAAAACGTAGGCAAGATTCTATACGAAAACATAAATAGTTTTTTTTTTTTTTTTTTTTTTGCCTGTTTCATGGATTATATATATAAGGGTGTATAACTTCTATCATCATCATAGGTACCGTAAGTTACTTGCCGCAACTGAGAAATTACTATGCTCCACGGCCTTCCGCTAACCCCTCCGTCTAACCTCTTCGTCTAACGTACGATTTTTCTGTTTTGATACCATCCATCAACTGTGGCCTCCTTCGCCCTCTCCCTCTCTTTCCTGCCCCCATACCCTCTAGCACGTTCCACTTGATACAATTTCTTCTTAGCCAATGTACCAACCAGTTTCTCTTCCTCCTTTCAGTAATATCTAAAATTGTTCTTTTCTCCCAAACCATTTTAACACCCTTTCATTCGTTTTCCGTTAATCCAACTAATTCTCTCCATCCTTCTCCACACCCTCATTTCGAAAGCTTCCCGTCTTTTTCGTAACATCTATGTTTATGTCCTTTTTACAATACTCCACACGAAGCATCTTATCTCAACCTTTATTCAAGGGACCACAAAATATAGATTTTTCTTTCTCCTAAATGCTTCTTTCGCCATTTATTCCTTGCTTTTATTTCTGTTCGCCTATGACACTAGCCAGGCATTGAAAACTAGTTGTTGCGGAATTTTGTCCCCTCCTACTTCTATATTAGACACCCATTGCACCGTTCCAATCATCGCTCCTTTTGTATTTCTGCCATTTATTTTCATACCATATTCTTCACAGCTTTCAAGTTTTCCAACACCTTATTGACTTTTTTTCTTTTTAAAATTCCGCAACAAGTGCCATATCATCTGCAAACCGCATACACTTAATTATTCTACCTCCTACCGTCTTCATTATCTAGGTTCTCTTTCAATACCTCTTCTACGTACATAGATATTAAATAGCGAACTCCTCTTCCAATTACACTATTCTCTGTCATTTCTTAACATATACTTACTTGTTGGTCCATATATAAGTTTTTTATGAGTGTTCGATCTTTCCATTCTAACTCAATCTTCTTTAGAACTTCCAACAATAATTCCACGTTCATGCGGTCAAAACCTTTTCTAGATCAATAAATACAACAAACACCTCTTCCCCTTTTTCTATAAACCTTTCACCGATTACCCTTAAGAAACCAATTGTATCTCTTATGCCCTTACCTCTGCTAAATCAGAACTGTTCCTTATCAACTTCTTCATTTGTTCTTCCATTTAAAGTTCAGTTCAGTAATTGAAGCATATTTTTTTTTTTCCAGTATGTGATACGAGACTAAAAGTTCTATAGTCCTCACATCTCTCTGGGTTCAATTTCTTAGAAAAAGAGTATCATGATCGTCTTCAGGAAATCTTTCGGTCACTCTCGTGTTTCGTATATTACATTGCAGGGTCGGTACATTTTTTTTTCTTGCTCTTCTCTTTCATATTCTTAACGAGTTTGATTGGTATATTATCTATTCCGGTTGCCTTTCCGTTGTTAATCTCGGATATAGCTTTTTCAAACTCACTCCGAAGAATATCGAATCCTTTATCATCCTCGCCTATAGGAAAAGAAAGTAGTTATTTTTTGTCAAAGCAAACAGGGAACATGAACATTTTACCAAAATTGTATAAATGTGTGTGTATGTGTGAGTGTGTGTGTGTGTGTGTGTGTGTATGTGTGTGTGTGTGTGTGTGTGTGTGTGTGTGTGTGTGTGTGTACAAATATAGGTCAAATACAGAATAGTCCTGTCTCTCTTCACCAAACATTATAAAATATTCTAAATGAACATCGATGGGGAAACATTTGTTAATTGAAAATAGCATTAAATATCGTTGCTCCACCAAGTTTATTTCCCTCACACAGTCCAAATTCCTGTTTTACCTTAAATTTTCTAATGCAATTTAAAATCATGTCACTAAAGCCACATCCCAACGAAATCCAGTTTCACTTAGCTATCTAAATTTCAGATAATAAGTTATATATATATATATATATATATATATATATATATATATATATATATATATATATATATATATATATATATATATATATATATATTCCGAATAAGCTAAATGTATTCAAGAAGATGGAAGCCTGCAATGATGACAATATCAAAACTCAGCTTGCATTTATCAAAACTCACTTCAATAGATTTGCAAATAGAATTAAGACAATTGGAATAACATGCTTTATAACTCTTCACCATATTGAAAGTGTTTCAATTAATACTCTAGGGGCAGTTGGAGAAGCATTTATGCGGAAAGTAGGGTCAATTTTTGCAATAAATAAATAAATAAATACCGGTAATGATTAAATAAAAATCTAGCACTTTATTTTTATCTCATAAGATAAAAATAAAGTGATTCAAAGAATGATGAGTCAAGACTTTCTCAATTTCTCAACGAGTGACATTTCATAATTGAAACATTGTGTCCTCTAACAACTTGTGAGACGAAAATAACACACTTTCGTTAAAGGAAAAAGAAAGCGAAGTAACAGGCGAAAACTATTCTCATCACAAAACATTGAAAAACACGTAGTTGTTCATTCCAACAGAATCACAATCAAATCAGCAGCGCCAATTTCTGTATATGTTGCCGGGCGGGGGGGAGAGGGGAGACTATATTTTGTTGTCAGGTATCCAAGCACAATTATCCAGATACTGTGAAACCTAACAAAACTTTGGAAGGCAGAGATCCCCCCTTTTCCCACAAGACCCACGCTCGTGAGTTCAATCGTTTTATTACTACTACACAGTAGAAATATAAGGTACAGTCCTCAGAATTAGTTTCTTCTATAGCTTTACAAATTTCTTGTTCTGTAGTTAACTTTACATTGAACATGTTCATTTATAATAGCTGACAAGGGAAAGTGGATCTGGAAAGGTAGCGGCATGCTGTCACGCCGTTCCACCTGCCTATCTTTGCCCTTTGTAATTTTTTAGAAACTGGGTGGACGTCTTACATATTTTTTCGAGGTGGGAGGACGGCGTCCTCCCGCGTTCCCCCTTACTTTTACTCCTGGTGGCAGATGTAAAAACTTGCTCGTAAAGCTGGAATAGGGTCGTAGGATATTAGGAAATGCACCTGAATTATGTAGTTCAGAGCATATTTTCCTCTTTAGCATATTATAGTGCATTTTTTTTTTTTTTTTTTTTTTACAATTTTTACATCACAGATATTACAGTACAGTATATTTTCACTTTTTTTTAAAAGTACATATCAACCCGAAATCTAGGTTTCACTATTGGAAGCAACTTTGCTGGCGTGAAACGAGTTAGTGTACTGTTTTGTTATTCCATCCAGTCGATATTAAACAGGATAAAATACGTGGAGTAATATCAAATAAATCTGTCGAAAAAAGCTAACTTGATTTTTGTATAGATATTTTTTTTTTTTTTTTGTATAGGCATTTTATATAAATACTAGGCTTTGGCTAGCTGGGGGCTCCGCCCCAGATCCCTGCGTTTGCTCGGCCTGCGGCCTCGCATCTCTTAGGTATCAGCCTTTGCATCAAGAGTGAATTTTGTGCATTTGCTCTTTAATTACATTTTCTGAATTTGGCACAGCTGGCGGATTCTCCCCTGACTCTCACGTTTACTCGACCTACGGCCTCGCACATCTAAATCCATAATCATATCAAATTTCAAGATTTTTCCTGTTTCAACTATCTAAAAGATAAGATTTTGTATCCCAAGAAAACGCCCATTTAAATAACATGGGAATTTCTTCATCCCCCCTTTAGACCCCTTAAAAACTAAAAATATTCACTTTTGGCAATTTTCCTGTAGGTTAGTCCCGGAAGGCTACAATCATGCGAAATTTCATCATTCTAATCCTCATCAATCTAATCTAAGTGCCTAAACATTTTGGGGTGTAGAAGATGTCCCATATAAATAACATGGGAAAGTTTTTTCAGTTACCGATAAAACCACTTTACAGTTGGAAATTTTATTTTTTAGTGATTTATTTAGTTAACGCTATATACAGAATAAAACGTATAAGCATACAGAAATATTCTTTTTTGGCAATTTTTCTGTCGGTTAGTCCCAAAAAGCTACAATCATGTCAAATTTAATCATTGTAGCCCTACTACAGGAAGTGCCCAATAATTTTGGGGTGTAAAAAGTGTCCCATATAAATAACATGGGAGAGATTTTTCAGTTCCCCATAAAACCACTCTACAGTTAGAATTTTTTTTTATTATTTTTACTTATTTACTTAGTTAACGCTAACGAAAACGTACAAGCATGCCGAATTTCAAGTTTTTATTCCAAGTACCTAAAACATGAGATTATAGGTAAAAAAAAAAAAACATTCAAATAAGATGGGGAAATTCTTCATCCCTCCTTTAGACCCCCTAAAAATTAAAAATATTCACTTATGACAATTTTCCGTCGGTTAGTTTCGGAAAGCTACAATCATGCCAAATTTCAACTTTCCACGTCAACCGGATGTACCCCTTTAATTTATCTCAGCTCATGTAGTTTTATATATAGTTAGGATATAGATAATAACTACTTTCTTTTTGCATAGATATTTTACATAGATATAGATATATTTGTATAGATATAGTGCCATGATAAACATGAACACAGCAACCACTGAAATTTGAAGTCCCACAATCATGTCTTCTCGTATACTAAAGATGACAAATTAGCCATAATGGAAGGTAGAATGAAGTAAGTAGTAAGAAACAGTACTAAGGAGGAAGCTTGAGCTGGGTCAGTCTCTACTTGCCTACGCCACTGTTCTACAGCGATTAACGTTCAACGACAAAAATGCGGTAATTGCACTGAAAATGTAAGAGTGTAATTCACGAATTATTAATTACAATTTATGCATGAACATAACAGAGCTAAAGGGGCATATTATACGGGAGAATAGCAGGCCCGTTTCCATGGGGGGTCTGGGAAAGAAGCCCCCTAAATTTTTACTGACCCCCTTAAAATGTTCACGATAGGCCTGCAAATGAACTACTATATGGTGATAAACTACAATATGGTTGGATCGGTCTCCCAACTTCTAACCCCCCCCCCCCTACATTTTTGGGTTGATTACATGCCTGGAGCATAGGCCTTACAAATAGATGTATAAGAAACAGGTGTAGGAATTATTGAGGTAAATCGAGGAGGTAAAAACGCTACTCTCAAGTTTTCTGTTTCAAACTTTTTAACAAGACGTAACAGTAAAGAAAGAAGAAATTATATGAACAATGAGCTTCGATAGACCTGCCTTGTTAGATTAACATCATACCCAGGGGTGGCTCTAGCATATTTTATACCCTAGGCGAAAAACGTCTACGCCCTCACAATCTCCTTCTCCCCCAAACCCAAACCAAAGTGAAGTCTTGTCACCCCTGACATTTTCACCACATCATCATATTGTTACTATTTGTTTAAGCATTAAATAAAATAAAACTTACTCCCAATGCCTCTCCCTATGGTATTAATAAATAATCTATAAGCCAATAATTTTTAAAACATTTTTATTATTGTGGCATTTGGAATGAAATTTTACTAATATAACCACAGGGCAACAGGAAATTAAAGTTTTATTGTAATGTAAACCATTCGACGTCCATTGTAAATACAAAACAAAAGATGGTTGTAATTATTTGTAAAAAGATTCCATAGAAAACGTGATTAGTGACTACAATATGTCCAAAAATTTAACTTTGCCTGTCTAAGGGAATCCAAAGGATTTTGGGGCCCCCAAGAGAGCGGGGCCCTAAGCTATAGCTCGTTTCGCTTACACGTAACTCCGGCACTGTAAATAGTATACATATACAGGCGCGGATCCAAGGGTGGCTATAGAGGCTATAGCCCCCCCCCCTTGACGCTCAGGTATACACTGGATAAAATGGGCTTCAATCCTGTTTACTCTGGATAAAGAGGCAAACTATGGTTTACCTCCTCCCTTGATCATATCCTGGATCCGCCACTATATATATATATATATATATATATATATATATATATATATATATATATATATATATATATATATATGTGTGTGTGTGTGTGTGTGTACATGTATGTATGTATATAAATGTGTCTAGTATGTTGTACGATGGAAGCTGATGAAAGAGCTTTATACCATATTATTCTTGATTTTTTGACAGGTAAACAAAGAATATTTCGGGAATTAATCTATCCTAAAGATTATAATAATGTATCTTATTTTTTCTCTTGCATGTATATACTTAGCCTGCAGGAAGTTTTCATTTCTTTCTTGGAATAGATAAACGAAGACTTTGGTTCGGCTTCTCCTTCACAAATTTTTGTCGAAAGGTTGACTTTATCGCTACAAACACAAATTACTTCTTCTCACAGAAACCATCTACAAACACACTGTACTGCTGAAACAGAAACCATCAACCAAAGAGGTCATAAATTTTGCCATTCCTCGTGTTTGAAATTCCCATTCTTCACAATGATTTCCTTCCTCCCGCCCCTGTTAAGAAGTTCAAAGTAGATTTTCAAAAGGACTGGCTCCCGCTGAGAAGGAAAGGGGGATGAGGAATGACTATAGTGCCATCTAGCAGTTATACGGCCAAGTACGTGAACACGAAAAAATCTGATTTCTGATTTCTGTAGATTCAATTATGAAGGATATAATTTCTCATCGATTGTGAAATGGATGTCTTTGGAAACAGCGAAAAAATAGTACAGTAGCGCACAAATACAAAGATTGTACTCCATTCTCAAAAAAGTCCGGAGTTTTTAGCTCTTTTCCTTACTGTAAAAAAACAGAAGACTTTTCCGTCTGATTTTGATCATTTTCTTATGGGAATTTGGATTATAATTATCTGTATTTATAAGAAGAAAATATCACGCACAGCGTTCAAATTGCACCTTTAAAATGAGATGCATCATATTTAGTGCGCTACTGAGACATTTTTGCGAAAGAACGAAATGAAACCGTGATTTGTCTAAAAAATGGTTGAGATCCCATGTTAAATTGAACACCAATATTCCGGCCGCTGTGGCGCACTCCTTCTCCCTCTTAAGAGGCATACTATACACAGTTTTGTGTTTTGAGCAATTTGTACGTTAATAATTAGTCTAAACCAGTAATAGAAACTTTATACTTACATATAATTTTTGATTGGAGTAGTTTTACCTACATTCAACAAATATCATAGAAAAATCAGTTCTGTTTGCACCAGTGTAAAAAAGGAAAAAAAAAGTACGTGATGTTGGGATAGTACATTTTAATATTTCCATAAGTCTCTCACTCACTGTTTGAGATAAATTGAGCAATAGCATTTATAACCTTAACAGTACTTTCCTTGCTTTCATACTTCCAAACTCTTTTACTAGGACTGTCGTTTCTACTTTTTATTTCATTTATTAATCTCAACAGATACTCAGATACAGCATAACGAGTGCCATTTACACAGCGAAACATAAACATGTATTAACAATAGAAGAAATAAAAATAATTAAAAAAAGATGAAGCTTCTTAATTCATTTTTAGTTATTTTCAATTTGTGTAATTATTCTGTGAAAAGCTGAGTAGCTTAAAAAATGTTCATGTCAGCTGTTATTTGATTAAATTTGTGCTCTGTGAAAAAGGACCTTTGAATAATCGACAGTCAAGGGCGAGAAAGGTGGAAGAGGTGGGTATTTGATGCTACACGGGTAGGAATGTGAAGGGATATTTTTTGAAGTAGGGCTTCAGATCTTAAGTTTCCATTGACGACCTTATGTAGAAACTTTAGGTCAGTGACATTTCTGCGAGTATCCGGAATCTGGATATTCAGATAATACAAGAGATCTTCTTTAGTCATAGAATGAATAGTGGGAACACAGAAACGTACTATGGCTACATAGATGTCCCCCCGCTCCATCCAGGCGAGCAGTAACCGATCTTGGGTGATCAGATTTTTCATTAACTTCCTCTTCCTAATTGTGTAGGGCGCTGGCGCACGTACGTTTCGGCTAATGTTGATAAACCGCACGTAAAAAAAATGCATGCAATTCCGCCCCTAAATGTTTCCGCCCTAAGCAGCCGCCTAGGTTGTCTATATGGACGAGCCGGCCCTGATCATACCGAAAATGGCCGTTCATGGCGCTACTTTTGCAAAACCAACTTCAGAATATCTTAAGCTCGCAGTAGTCTCCCCAGAATGGAGAATGACATGTAGGGCCTAGGCACAATATTATACCAAAACAAACATGTTTTTATGTCTGTTTCTTGGTTTATGGTGGCTTTCTCTTCACTAGCAGTTTTAGTTTAAGCCACCCATTACACCAAATTTTATATATAGATCTTATGGTTAGCCTTAAAAAAAACCTCTGATGTGTTGCATAATTTAATCCTGCAGGCAACCAATGCAATGCCAGTTCTATAACCAATTCAGATAGCCAGCCAGCCCAGATTGAACTTACTCTACGTACTCTACGTTGTAAAGACATTTTCTTAATTTAGAATCCACTACAAGAAAACGAATGTAGCCTTAATTCAACGTCACGATTTTCAAATGTAACAGTTGATATACACTGAGATTATATCGAACCCAGCAAACAATTTGATTGTAAATATCTTATTAAGTAGAGGGCTTGAAAATGACTCAAAACAATTTTATCCTTGGTAACTTCGAAGTTCCGGGGTGTCTGACATCTATACCCCCTCTGTACAGCTTTACTCACACAATCAGTAGGAATGTCTCGCCTTTCACCGAACAAAAATTTCACTTCTACAAAAATTAGAAAAGTCATTTTCCAAAGTTTGTCAGTATTGTTTCTGAACACACTATATACGCGGGCAACAATTAGCGCTAAGTTATTTCGTCGCAGTTAAAAGTGAAGAATGGACTAAGAAAAGATGTATCTCATTGCGTTATGATGGTTTCCATTTCCAAACACAAATGCGATTAAAAGAAGAAAAAAATAGTACTTTAAATCACAGTCTCTGTATTGTGTATGAGTATTTAGTGCTTTAAAGCTGGTGACGCGTCAAAACGTCTGTTTACGAAGCAAATGACCTGTATTATTCTTCAGAGTACGATTAATCTCTTCCGGGCATCAGCTGTTTCAAGACCCGTTACAATCGACTTCAAGTACACGTGATACCTGGAGGCTCTATCCGCCTTTCTGGTCTTCCATCTCACGTCCAGCAGAACAAGGTCAGTCTACAATAGCAATTCAGTCAGACACAGACTTTGATTGTTCCGCACTTCATCGAGATAATTTCAATTATTATGGGGAAAATGTTACCAGTTATATTTCGGAAACGTGCACTATCAGACTATGAAACAGGCTAGATTTTTTTTTTTTTTTAAATAATAATAATAAAGTAAAATACAAGTACTACCACGAGCAAAATAAATGACGCGTCTCTTTATTTTGAAGTTTTTTGAAAATATCTCCGTTTTTTTTATATGTTCGAAATTTCGGAAGGTTTCCCCAGCAGGACAGGTTAATAACAAACCCGTTTTTAATATTTGTGTTAGATATTAGCTTAAAATAAAGAAATTAGAAGCAAAAAACATTAAATCGACAGAAATCTCGAGAATTACCAACTCTGCTAAAGTGGGAAATTTTCAAGAACACGAGGGAATTCTGCATTTCAACACGAAGCAGCGACATGTATGTCATTGAGAGGAATGTGGATTAAATCTACAAACTAAACTTTTAACGAATATTTCTAGTATGTCTTATTATATGCACTATCTGCAAACTCCAAATATATGAATATATGCTAAGTATTAACATAAAGATAGAGCAAATAGTGGAAATTATCTATGGAAAAAGACGAATTGGTAGGACGATCGTAATGAAATATCGTCTTTACCGGAACAGGCTCAGTTCACGTAAAGAAACAAATAGCTCAGTTAGTTAAAGCAACGAGTCTGTATGCTGAAGGTAGCGGGTTCGATCCCGTGGAAGTGCCGTTATCATTTTTATCACTACACTACGGTTATTTTTTTAAAATTATTTTATTTGGGAAAGAATCAAATTGTAACATATGTGTAAAACTCATGACGATAGCAAAAAAAGAAAAAATGCTGTTGTCGCACTTGCATTAGCGTCCCTAATTTTGTTTGCAAACAGTTTCGTAATTATTTCCCCTGTGCTCACTGCTCACCATATGCTCGCTGGCGCATAACGAATGTTTCCCAGTAAATGTTAATTCTAATTTGGAGAATTTTATAAAGTTTCACAATATTTCTCACTAGATAGTCTTCTATCTACGTGTTTGGATATTTTGATAACAGATTTCCCTATTAAATGTTTAATTTTCCCTAGATGTTTAATTACGGAAAAGTTTTACAATGTATTTGTATTGAATTGAAATTGTTTTGAATTTACTACATAAGGTAAGTAGACCGAAGGAGGAGAACTCAAGTAATTGATATTCTACGTAAAAGCAACCTATTGTAGAATGATGATGCTTCTTACCTTCAGCACATAATCTTTACGTTAGAGAGTCAGACAGAGAAAAATCCTGGTCTTTCCTCCTCTATGACCACCCATCTTAAACCTCTACATATCATTGTTCGTCTCACAAAATTTCGGTGCTCCAAAAACATTCAAATAATAATAATAATAATAATAATAATAATAATAATCCTGAATATGCCATCCTTACATAATGTAAAATATCTTAGTTTCCTAGTTTAAATCTTAAATATCTTAGATTAAAATGCTTTCTTTAGTACTTATTTGAGCAACCATGTAGGAGGGGGTACGACTTTTTATTTTGCCCCTCTCATTTCAGTAGCCTTCCAACAGAAAGTAATTTTTGATAAACAGGACAGACAAAATGAATAAGAAATATATTTACAGCATCCTCTCCCCTTTCATGATTGGAATATCACGTAATATTTTTTATTCTACGAAAGATGGCCCTGTGCGGTTAAGGGTAGGTAACTAAAAAAATACCTAATATATAGCGCCCCTTGATTGTAATATTACCGCTTCTTTATTTGTACGAGGGAGCCCCTACACAATCAAGGGTGACAAAAAGAATAGGAAGAGTGTCTATTGATTCCAGTGGTGGATCCAGCACGAACTCCTGGGGGAGGGGAGGGGAAGTGAAACATTCTTTTGATGATGTGAAGCTGTCACAAATTACCACTTAACTAAACTAAACAATAGTGGGGGGAACTGGAACCCAGTCAGTTTAAATTGATGTAAAAGTTTAATTTTTGGATTCATATTAAAGTTTTGGTTTCAAATGAGAATTTCAGTCCAAGTGGTCAATGATCAAATCTCGTGGGGCTCTTCAGTGTAGGCTAATACGGCCCCCTTATGAGAAAAGGCAAAATTATTAACATGTTTATAACTTTCGAATTTTTCGTCTATTTTAAAGAAATATTTTGCTTCGTTTTAAAGTGTTGGTTCCAAATGACAAACTCAGTCCGAGTGGACAATGATCAAATCTCCGGGGGGTCTTCAGTATAGGGGGCTACGGCTCCCTTATGGGAAAAGGCAAAAATATGAAAATGCTTATAACTTACGAATTTTCGGTCTATTTTAAAGAAATTATTAGCTTCATATTAAAGTCTTGGCTTCAAATGACAATTTCAGTCCGTGTGGACAATGATCAAATCTCGGAGGGCTCTTCGGTGTAGGGGTTTCGCTTCTTTATGGGACAAGATTCACGTAGTTGATATTGCAAAATTGTTTTGTATATATAAGTGGAAACTTGCACCATTTGGTTAATTTTACCTCTTATGTTTTGCAGATTCATATTCCAAGCAATAGTTACTTCGCAGAGCTAAAAGAAGGCACTTACTAGTTTCATTAAAATGAAATGTCTTTTATGAGAGGAGCAGACGAACGAACAGGCACCCAAACGTTGGTTGAGTCGTACGGTTGAAACTCGTTAAGCTCCCTTCAATTATTATTATTATTATTATTATTATTATTATTAATAATAATAATAATAATAATAATAATAATAATAATAAAGCATTGCAGGGACCTTTGGTGCAGGGGGTCCGTGGCTCGATTCCACTTCGTGCCAAGTGAAATTTGAGGTGGACAAATACCGTGTGCATGGGTATGTGTTTTCTTGAGATTTTCCATTTTCCTCCCACTTTCTTCATTTCAGCATTTCATTCATCACCATTCTCCCTTAGCGTAGGTGCATAATCGTCCAACGTTAAACGAGATATTGCAATTTCAATAATAATAATAATAATAAAAATTAATTCAACTGAAAGGACTGTAATTTATGTGGACAGCAATTATCATAAATATGCAACCATTATAAAAACAATGCTTTGAGTAGAAAGATAATCCTTCCCAAGTGTTAACGAATGCGCACGAGATAAGACATGTCTCGAGAAAGAGACAAGACGCGCTTTGTGACATCCAAGATAATACGAGGCAAATGTTTTGGACACGAGATAGCTTGTAAAATGTCTCGTCTTGTCTGGAATGTCTCGAAAACAAAAGTCTAAGTTTTAAAATTATTTTTCAAGATCTATTCTCTCAGAAGTAGTTCTCTGCCTTAAAATTAATAACGACATTTGTGATTTAAAAAAAGATAAACAATGCCTAAAGTTAATAGTTAACTTTTCGAAAAGAAGCTTCATTAAGGGTGAACCTGAAAGATGTCCACAAACTTCGGGAGGTGATTCGTGACATCAAAAGGAGACAAATGGTCCTCTTGCAGTTTTCGAATTCAGCTTCGTTGTCGAGATACAGGGTTGCCAACTGGTCGTGTTTGAGAAACTCACTGGGAATAAATTCAAGTCCAAGAATAAACTACTACTCATATATTTTTCAGGTCAATTGACTTATACCATGTTGTAAGGTCAAATATTTATTTAGGAAGTGTGTACAAAATTCGCCAGGGTCTTTTCTGAGAAAATCGTCGAGAAAAAGTCACCTCCAAGAATAAACTACTCCTCGTAAATTTTTCTAAGAGTAATATCTGAAACTGCAATATAGGGTTGTTAATTAAATATTGATTAATGCATTCAGTTAAAACCATTTTTGAGAAAATAGCGTTTTTCGATTTTCGGCTGTTTGTAAACCACACTTATTTTAGGTGGTAGAAAAAAATGGAAAAGCTCCTGTAAGAATACTAAGTAAACCCTAAGTTTAAAATTTGGTGTAGATAAGTTGAACGGTATGGCCTCTAGGCGAGTGCATATAAAAGTGTGCCGAACGGACGGACCGGAAGGACGGGTGTCGAAAAGTCACATTTTCGGTATGTAGACGCCATGAAACATGTAAATCCGTTGAAATCTGAATTTGATATTATTTTCACAATCACTATATTTTCTTCTCTCTTTTGTCGCTCGAAAAAGAAAAGCCTGAGTTTACCACAAAAAGCTAGGGAGTTTCTCAAAAAATATTCAATTACAGGGCCACCGCACTAAACTTTTTAAATTCAATTTCTTAACTGTGTTAGGCCGCAGTTGTTACTGAAGTGTATATTTGGATAATACGAATAAAATTATCGTATTATTCAAATACATCGAATGTCAGATTATCGAATAAAAAACTTCGATTGAAGAAAATCCATACTACAAAACTAACTCACACTTTGAGCACATTTTCATTAGACATATAATAGACCAATTAATGCAATCATTGTTTATGAAATATGAAAAAAATCAAATGAATCACTTTGGGAAAGTCGTTCAAAAAGAACACGTCAGGAGTAACCTACCTCTTGTGAATTGTTTCGAACAATGAGTTAAGATATACTTTTGGTTATTAATGAAATATTTATTTGCGAAATTTGAACAAAATCGCCTGTCGTTCGAGAAAATTGTCGGGGAAAAAACCTTGACCCCAAAAATAAACTATCCGTTGTAATTGTTTTTCATAGAAATGACTTATACTAAAATATAGGGTTATTAATGAAATACTTATTTATGAATTATCAATAAAATTGTCCGAGTAATTTTTGAGAAAATCCTGAGGGAAAAATAACTCCCCGAAGAAACTATCTCTTGAGGATTCTTTCAGGGTAAGCGAGTTATTCCATATTACTATGTTTTTAATGAAATATTTATTTCTGAGTACGAACAAAATTGCTTGACTCATTTTTGAGAAAACCGTGGAGGAAAAACACCCCCAAGAGTAAACTACCCCTCGCATATTTTTTCAGGACAAACGAGTTTTGCCATATTGTTCGGTTATTAACGAAATATTTATTTTTGAAATATGAATAAACTCTTTTGAGTCGTTTTTGAGAAAATCGCCGAGACAACACTCCACCAAGAATAAACTACCCCTCGCATTTTTTTTTAGGACAAACGAGTTATGCCATATTGATAAGTTATTAATGAAATCTTTATTTATGAAATATGAACGAAAACATTTGAGTCCATTTTGAGAAAATCACTGATAAAAAACTCACCCCCTTAGTATAAACTACCCCTTGTAGATTTTTCTCAGATAAATGCCTTATACCACAAAATAGGGTTGCTAATTAAATATTGATTTATAAAAAAAGAAAGAAAACAAGATCGTTAGAGCCAGTTATGAGAAAATATCTTTTTTTTATTTTCATCGTACAGAAAACTACACTTGTTTTGGGAGTAGGAGGGAGATAAAAAAAACTATAGGAAATACTATGAAAATCTTAAACTAAAATTTGGTGCAGATAAGTTGAATATACCGTAAATTTTTCAACTAATTTACGGTATGTTCAAGTATGGCTTCTAGGCGAGGTATGGCTTCAGGTATGGCTTCTAGGCGAGTGCACAGAAAAGTGTAGCGAACGGACGGACGAACTAATGGACATGTATCGAAAAAAAACTTTTTCGGTGTTAGGGGCTATAATACGTGTAAATTCGTTGAAATCTCAAATTTGATTTTTTTTTCGAACCCCATACTTTCTTCTCTCATTTGTCACTTCAAAGTAAAAGGAACTCAGAACTACAGATAAAAGACACCTACTTTTACACATAGACATTTATTGATTTAAAACTGTTTTAGTTTGTGTCATTTCACTTCCAATTGAAAGGTTTTACAATGATTAACGGCATACCAATGACGAGACGGAAGTTTTCAGGAAGTAAATGCATTCAGAAGTCTAGACTGCATTACAGCCTGTTTTTATTTCTGCAATTGTTAACAGCTGTAATTTCGTCCAAACGCTATATGAAATAATTTTTGGTTGACGTCATTGTATTACTATTTTAGTATTGTTCTCTTCAGACTTGGTTGAAGTTTTGTCTTAACGGTTATACATTTTTTCTTTCTTATTTCATCGTTACACATAAGAACAAAATGTTATGGTGAGTGGATAGATTCGAACCTACGAACATTGAGTTTATATTCTTCCAACACTTTACCAATGGACCAAGCTTTGTCTTCACGTTAACGCTCGGTTACAGGGTTTACTACGATTTAAATAAAATGGCTGGCTGTTAGAATTCCCTGCTCACATATTTCGATAAATAATTTTCATTGCTTCGTGGATACGTAGAGCAATGTTTAGATACACATTTTAGGAGAGTGAATTTTGGTGTATATAATAATTTCATGCCAGGTAAAAGCTAGATAAGTTTTGATAAAATGTTTCATATGTAGTTCTCAATAATAAGCTTGCTGTTCGGAGTGAAGTTCCAAGGTTCAGCATTGCCTAGCAGTTTTTGCTATTAATATCCCTTCTAACAATATTGGCAGTGGACAAAAGTTAGCCCGTGTTGAAGCTTTTTGCTCCTAATTTAGTTATTTTACTTATTTAAGGAATATATTGAAAATTGTCAGCAGGCACGTATGCAGTAATTTATTTCGGGAGAAGTCCGACTTCAATATTAGGATAAATTATAATAAAATTTAAAAGATAATCCTTAAATTTAGGCTAAATTTACAGAGAAGTTGGGATTTCAGAGGGGAGTCCGGACCACCTGGACCCACCCCTAAATGCGTCCTTGTTTGTCAGTAACGTTTCCTCATTTTGAAACCCTCAAAAACTTCGGATATATAAAGGAAAACGAGTTATTTTCGATAAAATATCACTTCAGAAGACGCGACAGTTTTATTGCACATGGTGGTATCCCAAGTTCACAAGGGCAAGAATTCATTAATTTTGATTCTCTGTCATTGTGCTCTATCGAAAGGTTAGGTTTGTAACATATTACTCCTACGAACAAGCATGACTGGCAGATAGGAATACTGAACACAACTGCAGAGAAATTCATGCTGCGTTAGCTTACGTTTATAGCTACGCTTTGGTGATTTGCCCTCAAGGTCAATCGAGTGGTAATTCAGTTCCGTCTCTGTTCTTAAGCCATGTTCGTATTACTTCGAACAGTTTTGATAATGAAAAGCATGCCTCTTAATATAACAGACTTCTTTCGCGTAAGAAATCGAAACTCAGTTGGTCAGAGCAACTAGTCCGTAAGAATTAGGTTGTTAGTTAGTTAGGAGCCCAGTACGAGTAAGGGTTTTTATTACTATTGTTTTTATCTTTTTTATGTGAGGAAAAATCAAATTGTGACATCACGATATCAAATGTATTTGATTAGGTAGCTTTGTCTTAGCTAAACTTTAAACATCAGTAACCGTCGAAATTATTTCACCAAATGATCACTTACTGAACATTTCAAACACGTCAAACCAGTGGCATAACATGAAGGTTAACCTCTCCTCCGCAGTCCTTAGTTATGCGTCCGTACTTTCAAGGGCGGACTAAGGGCCGGGCGACTGCCCGGGGCGCCAGAGAAAGAGGGGCACCAAAACGAGCCTCAAAAAGTAAATTTTATAATGTGCTTTCTACTGACGTTTTTGGTTTATATTCTTGTAAAGTAGTGGCAATTATATGATCTTTTTCCATTTCACTATGGAAGAAGAGAGTTTCATAGTACTAAGGGGGCTGTATCGAAAAATTGAGAGATGGCATGTAGAATAAAGACTGCCGGGAATTAAGTATTGTTTGTTTGTTTGCTTGAGTTTAGTGTTCCACGGTTATGCCTTAATGGGCAAGGGAGATGTGGATACTAATTATAGTGGAATCCGAACCACTTTTATCGTTCAACAGTAATCCACCGGGAATTGGACCCGGTACCACAGAAGGCAGGCGTGCTAGCCACTAGACCAGGGGGGGGGTGGAGTTGGTATTGTTTATAGTGGGCCATATTCTTTGTGAACTTTTCCTAGGTAATGGATTTCTTTTTGAAAATGGGTTTTAAAGCAGGGGAGTCATTTAGGGAGGGCAGGGAGGGGCATTTGCCCCCCGTGAGTTTGAGATGTATATAGATTTTATCATTAGAATAGTAGTAAATCAGTGAAAAACGCGAAATTTTACTTATATCAAGAGGTCTTGCCCCCCCCCCCCCCAAAGCAAAATCTGAAATGACGCTCCTGGTTTAAACTATTAAAAACACTATGATAAAATGTAAAATATAGGCTACTACTAGGGGAAGGGCGCCAAAAAGTCACTTTGCCCGTGTGAAAATTTGGCCTGCTCCGCCCCTGCGTACTTTCTGTATATTTTTTGGCCTTGCAGCTTGTGCGGTCCCCACGCCACATTGTTGCGGGGGCGCTACTTACGCCTACCCTTCGAACGTAATTCAATAACTGTTTAAGAAATTCTACCATCAGCGTGAAAACGGGAATATATTTTTCTAATAGTCCCATAGAACTTTCACTCAGAATGCCAGATGCAATTTTTCAGAGTGGGCTCTGGCTAAGTAGAAGGAAGATCTGTTTCCTAAGTAAGTTCCTTTCAGAAAGTTTGCTATTTCTTTAACAGTGATGTAAATAAATATACTTATCGTTATTAGCTCGACACCAAACCATCATGGACAAATCCCTCTAGAACAATGATCGGCAAAAGTTATTCTGCATAATTTTATAAGCGACTCAAGGGTGAAACACTTGTTAACGAAAGCAATGTTGTGTATATACTGCCTTGTTTCTGACAAAATATAAAGTCTTTTGTAATCTTTAGACACTTTTCCTATTCTTTTTGTCACCCTTGGTTGTGTAAGGAAGCCTCCAACAAATAAAGAAGAGGTAATATTACAGATAAGGGGCGCTATAAATATATTAGGTATTTCTTTTGTTACCTAACCATAACGGCCTAGGGTCGTCTTCAGTAGAATAAAAAATGCTACGTGATATTACATTCACGAAGGAGGAAAGGATGCTCTAAATATATTTCTTATTCATTTTGTCTGCCCTGCTTCTCAGAAATTATATACCTTCTGTTGGAGGGTGCTGAAAAGAGAGGAGGGGAAATAGAACGTCGTGCCCAATCATACATTTTAAATTTTGTGACGTGGTTGCTCAAATTATTACTAAAGAAAGCACTATAAACTAAGATGTGTAAAGTTACAACATTATGTAAGGGTGGCATATTCATTAATAATAATAATAATAATAATAATAATAATAATAATAATAATAATAATAATAATAATAATAATAAATATGAATGTCTTTGGAGAGCCGAAATTATGTGAGACGAACAATGATATGTAGAGGTTTAAGATGGGTGGTCATAGAGGAGGAAAAACCAGGATTTTTCTCTCTCTGACTCTCTAACGTTAAGATTATGTGCTGAAGGTAAGAAGCATCATCATTCTACAATAGGTTGCTTTTACGTAGAATATCTATTACTTGAGCTCCCCTCCTTCGGGCAACTTTGCTTATGTAGTAAATTCAAAACAATTTCAATTTAAGACAAATATTTATAGAGAAAATTAAACATTTAATAGGGAAATCTGTTATCAAAATATACAAACACGTAGATAGAAGACTATGTAGTGAGAAACATTGTGAAACTATAAAATTCTCCAAACTAGAATTAACATTTACTGGAAAACATTCGTTATGCATCAGTGAGCACAGGGGAAATAATTACGAATCTGTTTGCAAACAAAAATTAGAGACACTAATGCAAATGCGACGATATTTTCTTTTTTTTTTTTTTTTTTTTGTATCGTCATGAGTTTTACACATATGTTACAATTTGATTCTTTCCCAAATAAAAAATAAATAAAATAACCTTAGTGATAAAAATGACAACAGTACTTCCACGGGATTCAAACCGTCTACCTTCGGTATACAAACTCGCTGCTTTACCTAACTGAGCTATTTGCTCTCTTACGTAAGCTGAACCTGTTCTACAATAAAGACGATTTTTCATTACGATTGGGCTAACAATTCGTCTTTTTCCATAGGTAATTTCCACTATTTGCACTATCTATACGTTAATACTTAGCATAGATTCATATATTTGGAGTTCGGTGATAATGCATATAATAAGACATACTAGAAATATTTCGTTAAAATTTTCGTTTGTAGATGTAATCCACGCTTCTCTCAATGACATAGATGTCGCTGCTTCGTGTTGAACTGCAGAATTCCCTCGCGTTCTTGAAAATTTCCCACTTTAGCAGAGTTGGTAATTTTCGAGATTTCTGTCGATTTAATGTTTTTTGCTTCTAATTTCTTTATTTTAAGCTAATATCTAACACAAATATTAAAAACGGGTTTGTTATTAACCTGTCCTGCTGGGGAAACCTTCCGAAATTTCGAACATATAAAGAAAACGGAGATATTTTCAAAAAACTTCAAAATAAAGAGACGCGTCATTTATTTTGCTCATGGTAGTACATAATACCAATCTCAATAGCGAAGATACATGAATGTTCGTTGTGTTAGCATAGTGGGTCTGCCCACGAAATGAGAAATTTATCGATTCGTCTTGATTCTCGTGCCGTTTCCGAAAAATATGCATTTTCAATTCGCACCGAGGTAAGAAAGAGTCATTTTCATTTTCCACTGAAAACCCCCCAGAACTGTACAGAAAATTGACATCAACTAATCAACGTAGCTTTTCGTACTAATATAAAGAGGAAAGGATATCTTAATCACCAAGCTGTCACCGCTTTTGAAAATTATCCCATGTTGAATTTAACATTGGAGTGGCCAGAAGCACTTTTTCGATATTAAAAGAATGGTAAGAGATAGAAACGCAATTCTTAGAAAGTTTCCAAGAGACAATATCAAGGCCAGGGAGTAATCTACACCCCCCCAACACCCCCCTAACACCCCTCCAAATTTCTTTACACACACCCCTGGATGGAAAAGGAATACTCCCCCAAATCCAATTGTATCAATCAGTATCATATAGGTTATTTATTACATCAAGTTAAAAACGGTTTAGCGTTTGGGAAAGAAGGCAATATTCTTATTTATTTATTTCACTTCAAAATACGAAGCGACCTCGTTCTCATGTACGGCTTCGAGTACCACATGACCTTTCGGACAGTGTTTCGATCGAAACAATTGACAAAACAGACCTGCTCATACCTACCATCCTGCGCTCCGCGGTAGTTTCCGAGAAAAGCAATTGATGGACAGATGCAGATGACCGAAATTGGCAGCATCTTGAGTGGTCATTCACCTACCTCCTCCTCAATAAGGAAAAATATGACAATATAGTAATAAGCCTATGCCAGATTCAGTTGGTAAGTGCTACTCTGCAACAGGCTCGCAACCAGAGGGGGCTAGGGAGGGCCTGGCCCTCCCTTAATTTTTCATGTCCCCTTCAGACCTCAATACAAAATGCACAATTTAGATATTTGTAAGAGAATTTTTAATGACTTAGCCCCTCCTAACATATTCATGCCCCCCCCCAAAGCTCTGTGGCTGGTTTCGAGCCTGTTCTGCAAGTGGTGTATCAACGGACGGACGTTAGAAGGCTGTAATCAAAACGTTTTTAGAAATGAAGAGATCGATCGAAATAAGAATTATATATATATTTTAGACTGAGTCTAGCGTTATGCAGGAACGCATTTGGCGCTAGCTTAATTTTTTGTAAAGTATATTTTTATTCACGTAAATTCATTGAGTGGCACAGGACTCATAGCGAGTCACTTTTTTTTAAACTAAAATTTACTTTTTTTCAAAGTTGGTCACTAAAAGTTACTTTTTTGAGAGGTAGAGTGACTTTTTCGTGTGACTTATGATTTGCATTATCAGTTTTCTAAGAAAAATATAAAAATGAATGAAAAAAGCAGAAATTTGTTACTCATTACTTTTCTGAAAGCTTCTGTAGACGGAGAACCCCTCTGTGTCTATTCTTTCTTCTATCATAATAATCTTTTAGTTTTCTCTCGTAATAGTTAACGCTCCGTTCAACGTTGTGTGTGTGTCTGTGTGGTTCATCATCTTCGTCTTGTGTTATGATTCCTGTATGTCCTTACGAGTAGGTGATGAATTTGAATATTTCACGTTTTTGAGAACTCCTAATGCGAAGTTAAATATAATGTCTGGGATGAAGAAATTCGGAAATAGGCCAGAACTGGTTCCACTCAGAAGCTTTTTACATCTGCTACTTCTGCTTACCGTAACTACAAAGCTTACTTTGAAAACCTAAGAAAGGAGGAAGCTCAAAAAGAAGTAAAGATGAAACAAAACAACCAAGAGAGAGAGAGGTGATGGAGAAACCGACAAGGGAAAAAAGGGGCATGATGAGATTTTGGTCACTTTTACCTGTGCTTTTGGCCATTTTTGGTCACTTTTCAACTATTTACAAGAGACAAGACCAGTATGAGCCCTGGATTATTAAAATTAGGGCATATTAAAGGAGACAAAACAGAAAGGTACGAAATATTTGTAAATTGAAAAACTGTATTTCTGGAAAACAACTAAATCAATGAATAATTTTCTTATGAAAGATATTCAGAGCCAATAACGTAGATTAAGAGACCAAATAATATTACAACAATTAACGTTAACAACAGGGTTAGAATATTAAAATAATGAAATTGGAACTATGTAAAGTATAAATTACTAAACGAATGTGATTTCAACATGGGACGAGTGAATTTTTTCCCAATTAATATTTTTAAAAAATCACCCATTAAAACTTACTGGGGGTGAATAAATTGAAATAATAGCAGAATTTTGCAAAATAATTATAATAATTCGCATGTAATCAATTCACGTGTAATTACTGGGTAAAATAGTGTAGGTTAATTCCTAATACAGTGAAACCTCTCTTAACGGGCATCTCCTAATAGTGGACATCTTCATAAGAGAACAAACTTTCCTATTCTTCCATTCCATAAATATGTGTGGTGTGGTGTTATGAGAGAGAATCCTCCCTTTTAGGGACACCTCTCATTTACGGACAAATAATCGTGTTCCACCGATGTCCGTTTTTAGAGGATTCACTGTATTACTTAGTTTCATAATAATAATACATGCTCAAATATGTGAACTTACTTTATTGAACCTACCACTGCGAAGAGCTGATATTATTATTATTATTAGTAGTAGTAGTAGTACTAGTAGTAGTAGTAGTAGTAGTAGTAGTATTGCAATAGTTGCGTAACAAAATATACTGTTTTCTTGTTTGAGTTTGTTTTAAAATTATATCACTATTCTGATAGCACCCCCCCTTTATTTTGAACACACCCCCAAGTAAAAATTTCTGGCGTACTTACTGATCAAGGCACATCTAATGGTACTAGAGTGGGATTCCAGAGAGTTCCGGAACATTGCTTAAATCGGGATCGAATTTGCTGAACTTGTTTGAAAGTATACGTATCTTTCCACACGAACAAGAGTTTTGGGAATGTTCCAAAAAATGGATCAAAAGATTGCGATTTTGGCCAATAATTAGTTTTTGGATCAGGGCCCACGAAATGTTTGAACCGTGGGGTTTCTTGAACCAATCCGAGTTTTCGTATTTTTTACGGAGTGGGTTTGGTAACACTATATGTAGTTCTCCAGATATGATGCCTATAATTAGAGATGCTACCGAGTCCAAGAGATTAGTCTCGGATTTGGTATTATCACTAAATATTTGTTAATTTAATTGCTTACTTTCCCACCTCACAATTGTTTTTACTTTTCAATGCTTTTTTTTTTCAATCATACGTTTCAAGGAAATGCTGCATCAAATTGTCTTATTTGTTAATGTTGGAACTAGTTTTGCAGCAAATTCCATCCTAATTTAATCAATATTCCGGCACCTTCCGGAAACCTGCTCTAGTACTATTAGATGTGCCTTGATATTGTCTCTTGCACACTTCCTAAGAACTGCAATTTCTATCTCTTCCCGTTCTTTTAAAATTAATAAAAGTACTCCTAGCCATATACTCTAATGTTAAATTTAGCACGTAATAATTTTCGAAACCGGTGACTAAGCTTGATAATTAAGATATCCTTCTCTTTAATACGAAAACTACCTTAATTAGTTGATGTCAATTTTCCGTACAGCTGTAGGGGGGTCAGTGAAAAATAGAAATGACTCTTTCACGACTCTCGTAAGCAACGCTAGTTCACCCAAGTCTTAGATCTCAAACTCTGTTTCAGTGTTACGTGATTCATAGTAGTTCAACCAAGTCTTAGATTTCAAACTCTGTTTCAGTGTTATATGATTCATGGTAGTTCACCCAGGTCTTAGATCTCAAACTCTGTTTCAATGTTACATGATTCAAAGTAGTTCACCCAAGTCTTAGATTTCAAACTCTGTATCAGTGTTACATGATTCATAGTAGTTCATTCAAGTCTTAGCTCTCAAACTCTGTTTCAGTGTTACATGATTCAAACTAGTTCACCCAAGTCTTAGATCTCAAACTCCGTTTCAGTGTTACATGATTCAAAGTAGTTCACCCAAGTCTTAGATCCCAAACCCTGTTTCAATATTACAGGATTCATAGTAGTTCACTTAAATCTTAGATCTCAAACTCTGTTTCAGTGTTCCGTGATTCATAATGGTTCACCCAAGTCTTAGATCTCAAACTCTGTTTCAGTGTTACATGATTCAAACTAGTTCACCCAAGTCTTAGATCCCAAACCCTGTTTCAATATTACAGGATTCATAGTAGTTCACTTAAGTCTTAGATCTCAAACTCTGTTTCAGTGTTACATGATTCATAGTAGTTCACCCAAATCTTAGATCTCAAACTCCGTTTCAGTGTTACATAATTCAAAGTAGTTCACCCAAGTCTTAGATCCCAAACCCTGTTTCAATATTACAGGATTCATAGTAGTTCACTTAAGTCTTAGATCTCAAACTCTGTTTCAGTGTTACATGATTCATAGTAGTTCACCCAAATCTTAGATCTCAAACTCCGTTTCAGTGTTACATGATTCATAGTGGTTCACCCAAGTCTTAGATCTCAAACTCTGTTTCAGTGTTACATGATTCAAAGTAGTTCACCCAAGTCTTAGATCCCAAACCCTGTTTCAGTATTACAGGATTCATAGTAGCTCACTTAAGTATTAGATATCAAACTCTGTTTCAGTGTTACATGATTCATAGTAGTTCACCCAATTCTTAGATCTCAAACTCCGTTTCAGTGTTACATGATTCATTGGAGTTCACCCAAATCTTAGATCTCAAACCCTGTTTCAATATTACAGGATTCATAGTAGTTCACTTAAGTCTTGGATTTCAAACTCTGTTTCAGTGTTACATGATTCATAGTAGTTCACCCAAATCTTAGATCTCAAACCCTGTTTCAGTATTACAGGATTCATAGTAGCTCACTTAAGTCTTAGATCTCAAACTCTGTTTCAGTGTTACATGATTCAAAGTAGTTCACCCAAGTCTTAGATCCCAAACACTGTTTCAGTATTACAGGATTCATAGTAGCTCACTTAAGTCTTAGATTTCAAACTCTGTTTCAGTGTTATATGATTCATAGTAGTTCACCCAAGTCTTACATTTCAAACTCTGTATCAGTGTTACATGATTCAAAGTAGTTCACCCAAGTCTTAGATCCCAAACCCTGTTTCAGTATTACAGGATTCATAGTAGCTCACTTAAGTCTTAGATCTCAAACTCTGTTTCAGTGTTACATGATTCATAGTAGTTCATTCAGGTCTTAGCTTTCAAACTCTGTTTCAGTGTTACATGATTCATAGTGGTTCACCCAAGTCTTAGATCTCATACTCTGTTTCAGTGTTACATGATTCAAAGTAGTTCACCCAAGTCTTAGATCCCAAACCTTGTTTCAGTATTACAGGATTCATAGTAGCTCACTTAAGTCTTAGATCTCAAACTCTGTTTCTGTGTTACATGATTCAAAGTAGTTCACCCAAGTCTTAGATCCCAAACCCTGTTTCAGTATTACAGGATTCATAGTAGCTCACTTAAGTCTTAGATTTCAAACTCTGTTTCAGTGTTATATGATTCAAAGTAGTTCACCCAAGTCTTAGATTTCAAACTCTGTATCAGTGTTACATGATTCATAGTGGTTCACCCAAGTCTTAGATCTCAAACTCTGTTTTAGTGTTACATGATTCAAAGTAGTTCACCCAAGTCTTAGATCCCAAACCCTGTTTCAGTATTACAGGATTCATAGTAGCTCACTTAAGTCTTAGATCTCAAACTCTGTTTCAGTGTTACATGATTCATAGTAGTTCATTCAGGTCTTAGCTTTCAAACTCTGTTTCAGTGTTACATGATTCATAGTGGTTCACCCAAGTCTTAGATCTAAACCTCTGTTTCAGTGTTACATGATTCAAAGTAGTTCACCCAAGTCTTAGATCCCAAACCCTGTTTCAGTATTACAGGATTCATAGTAGCTCACTTAAGTCTTAGATCTCAAACTCTGTTTCAGTGTTACATGATTCATAGTAGTTCACCCAATTCTTAGATCTCAAACTCCGTTTCAGTGTTACATGATTCATTGGAGTTCACCCAAATCTTAGATCTCAAACCCTGTTTCAATATTACAGGATTCATAGTAGTTCACTTAAGTCTTGGATTTCAAACTCTGTTTCAGTGTTACATGATTCATAGTAGTTCACCCAAGTCTTAGATCTCAAACCCTGTTTCAGTATTACAGGATACATAGTAGCTCACTTAAGTCTTAGATCTCAAACTCTGTTTCAGTGTTACATGATTCAAAGTAGTTCACCCAAGTCTTAGATCCCAAACCCTGTTTCAGTATTACAGGATTCATAGTAGCTCACTTAAGTCTTAGATCTCAAACTCTGTTTCAGTGTTACATGATTCAAAGTAGTTCACCCAAGTCTTAGATCCCAAACCCTGTTTCAGTATTACAGGATTCATAGTAGCTCACTTAAGTCTTAGATCTCAAACTCTGTTTCAGTGTTACATGATTCATAGTAGTTCACCCAATTCTTAGATCTCAAACTCCGTTTCAGTGTTACATGATTCATTGGAGTTCACCCAAATCTTAGATCTCAAACCCTGTTTCAATATTACAGGATTCATAGTAGTTCACTTAAGTCTTAGATCTCAAAATCTGTTTCAGTGTTACATGATTCATAGTAGTTCACCCAAATCTTAGATCTCAAACTCCGTTTCAGTGTTACATGATTCAAAGTAGTTCACCCAAGTCTTAGATCTCAAACCCTGTTTCAATATTACAGGATTCATAGTAGTTCACTTAAGTCTTGGATTTCAAACTCTGTTTCAGTGTTACATGATTCACAGTAGTTCACCCAAACCTTAGATCTCAAACTCCGTTTCAGTGTTACATAATTCAAAGTAGTTCACCCAAGTCTTAGATCCCAAACCCTGTTTCAATATTACAGGATTCATAGTAGTTCACTTAAGTCTTAGATCTCAAACTCTGTTTCAGTGTTACATGATTCACAGTAGTTCACCCAAGTCTTAGATTTCAAACTCTGTTTCATTGTTACATGATTCATAGTAGTTCACCCAAGTCTTAGATCCCAAACCCTGTTTCAGTATTACAGGATTCATAGTAGTTCACCCAAGTCTTAAATTTCAAACTCTGTTTCAGTGTTATATGATTCATGGTAGTTCACCCAGGTCTTAGATCTCAAACTCTGTTTCAGTGTTACATGATTCATAGTAGTTCATTCAGGTCTTAGCTTTCAAACTCTGTTTCAGTGTTACATGATTCATAGTGGTTCACCCAAGTCTTAGATCTCAAACTCTGTTTCAGTGTTACATGATTCAAAGTAGTTCACCCAAGTCTTAGATCCCAAACCTTGTTTCAGTATTACAGGATTCATAGTAGGTCACTTAAGTCTTAGATCTCAAACTCTGTTTCAGTGTTACATGATTCAAAGTAGTTCACCCAAGTCTTAGATCCCAAACCCTGTTTCAGTATTACAGGATTCATAGTAGCTCACTTAAGTCTTAGATTTCAAACTCTGTTTCAGTGTTATATGATTCAAAGTAGTTCACCCAAGTCTTAGATTTCAAACTCTGTATCAGTGTTACATGATTCATAGTGGTTCACCCAAGTCTTAGATCTCAAACTCTGTTTCAGTGTTACATGATTCAAAGTAGTTCACCCAAGTCTTAGATCCCAAACCCTGTTTCAGTATTACAGAATTCATAGTAGCTCACTTAAGTCTTAGATCTCACATTCTGTTTCAGTGTTACATGATTCAAAGTAGTTCACCCAAGTCTTAGATCCCAAACCCTGTTTCAATATTACATAATTCATAGTAGTTCACTTAAGTCTTAGATCTCAAACTCTGTTTCAGTGTTACATGATTCATAGTAGTTCACCCAAATCTTAGATCTCAAACTCCGTTTCAGTGTTACATGATTCAAAGTTGTTCACCCAAGTCTTAGATCTCAAACCCTGTTTCAATATTACAGGATTCATAGTAGTTCACTTAAGTCTTGGATTTCAAACTCTGTTTCAGTGTTACATGATTCATAGTAGTTCACCCAAATCTTAGATCTCAAACTCCGTTTCAGTGTTACATAATTCAAAGTAGTTCACCCAAGTCTTAGATCCCAAACCCTGTTTCAATATTACAGGATTCATAGTAGTTCACTTAAGTCTTAGATCTCAAACTCTGTTTCAGTGTTACATGATTCACAGTAGTTCACCCAAGTCTTAGATTTCAAACTCTGTTTCATTGTTACATGATTCATAGTAGTTCACCCAAGTGTTAGATCCCAAACCCTGTTTCAGTATTACAGGATTCATAGTAGATCACCCAAGTCTTAGATTTCAAACTCTGTTTCAGTGTTATATGATTCATGGTAGTTCACCCAGGTCTTAGATCTCAAACTCTGTTTCAGTGTTACATGATTCATAGTGGTTCACCCAAGTCTTAGATCTCAAACTCTGTTTCAGTGTTACATGATTCATAGTAGTTCACCCAAATCTTAGATTTCAAACTCTGTTTCAGTGTTACATGATTCATAGTGGTTCACCCAAGTCTTAGATCCCAAACCTTGTTTCAGTATTACAGGATTCATAGTAGCTCACTTAAGTCTTAGATCTCAAACTCTGTTTCAGTGTTACATGATTCAAAGTAGTTCACCCAAGTCTTCGATCCCAAACCCTGTTTCAGTATTACAGGATTCATAGTAGCTCAGTTAAGTCTTAGATTTCAAACTCTGTTTCAGTGTTATATGATTCAAAGTAGTTCACCCAAGTCTTAGATCCCAAACCTTGTTTCAGTATTACAGGATTCATAGTAGCTCACTTAACTCTTAGATCTCAAACTCTGTTTCAGTGTTACATGATTCAAAGTAGTTCACCCAAGTCTCAGATCCCAAACCCTGTTTCAGTATTACATGATTCATAGTAGCTCACTTAAGTCTTAGATTTCAAACTCTGTTTCAGTGTTATATGATTCAAAGTAGTTCACCCAAGTCTTAGATTTAAAACTCTGTATCAAAGTTACATGATTCATAGTGGTTCACCCAAGTCTTAGATCTCAAACTCTGTTTCAGTGTTACATGATTCAAAGTAGTTCACCCAAGTCTTAGATCCCAAACCCTGTTTCAGTATTACAGGATTCATAGTAGCTCACTTAAGTCTTAGATCTCAAACTCCGTTTCAGTGTTACATAATTCAAAGTAGTTCACCCAAGTCTTAGATCCCAAACCCTGTTTCAATATTACAGGATTCATAGTAGTTCACTTAAGTCTTAGATCTCAAACTCTGTTTCAGTGTTACATGATTCATAGTGGTTCACCCAAGTCTTAGATCTCAAACTCTGTTCCAGTGTTACATGATTCAAAGTAGTTCACCCAAGTCTTAGATCCCAAACCCTGTTTCAGTATTACAGGATTCATAGTAGCTCACTTAGTCCTTAGATCTCAAACTCTGTTTCAGTGTTACATGATTCATAGTAGTTCATTCAGGTCTTAGCTTTCAAACTCTGTTTCAGTGTTACATGATTCATAGTGGTTCACCCAAGTCTTAGATCTCAAACTCTGTTTCAGTGTTACATGATTCAAAGTAGTTCACCCAAGTCTTAGATCCCAAACCCTGTTTCAGTATTACAGGATTCATAGTAGCTCACTTAAGTCTTAGCTTTCAAACTCTGTTTCAGTGTTACATGATTCATAGTAGTTCACTCAAATCTTAGATCTCAAACTCCGTTTCAGTGTTACATAATTCAAAGTAGTTCACCCAAGTCTTAGATCCCAAACCCTGTTTCAATATTACAGGATTCATAGTAGTTCACTTAAGTCTTAGATCTCAAACTCTGTTTCAGTGTTACATGATTCACAGTAGTTCACCCAAGTCTTAGATTTCAAACTCTGTTTCATTGTTACATGATTCATAGTAGTTCACCGAAGTCTTAGATCCCAAACCCTGTTTCAGTATTACAGGATTCATAGTAGTTCACCCAAGTCTTAGATTTCAAACTCTGTTTCAGTGTTATATGACTCATGGTAGTTCACCCAGGTCTTAGATCTCAAACTCTGTTTCAGTGTTACATGATTCATAGTAGTTCATTCAGGTCTTAGCTTTCAAACTCTGTTTCAGTGTTACATGATTCATAGTGGTTCACCCAAGTCTTAGATCTCAAACTCTGTTTCAGTGTTACATGATTCAAAGTAGTTCACCCAAGTCTTAGATCCCAAACCTTGTTTCAGTATTACAGGATTCATAGTAGCTCACTTAAGTCTTAGATCTCAAACTCTGTTTCAGTGTTACATGATTCAAAGTAGTTCACCCAAGTCTTAGATCCCAAACCCTGTTTCAGTATTACAGGATTCATAGTAGCTCACTTAAGTCTTAGATTTCAAACTCTGTTTCAGTGTTATATGATTCAAAGTAGTTCACTCAAGTCTTAGATTTCAAACTCTGTATCAGTGTTACATGATTCATAGTGGTTCACCCAAGTCTTAGATCTCAAACTCTGTTTCAGTGTTACATGATTCAAAGTAGTTCACCCAAGTCTTAGATCCCAAACCCTGTTTCAGTATTACAGGATTCATAGTAGCTCACTTAAGTCTTAGATCTCAAACTCTGTTTCAGTGTTACATGATTCAAAGTAGTTCACCCAAGTCTTAGATCCCAAACCCTGTTTCAATATTACAGGATTCATAGTAGTTCACTTAAGTCTTAGATCTCAAACTCTGTTTCAGTGTTACATGATTCATAGTAGTTCACCCAAATCTTAGATCTCAAACTCCGTTTCAGTGTTACATGATTCAAAGTAGTTCACCCAAGTCTTAGATCTCAAACCCTGTTTCAATATTACAGGATTCATAGTAGTTCACTTAAGTCTTGGATTTCAAACTCTGTTTCAGTGTTACATGATTCATAGTAGTTCACCCAAATCTTAGATCTCAAACTCCGTTTCAGTGTTACATAATTCAAAGTAGTTCACCCAAGTCTTAGATCCCAAACCCTGTTTCAATATTACAGGATTCATAGTAGTTCACTTAAGTCTTAGATCTCAAACTCTGTTTCAGTGTTACATGATTCACAGTAGTTCACCCAAGTCTTAGATTTCAAACTCTGTTTCATTGTTACATGATTCATAGTAGTTCACCCAAGTCTTAGATCCCAAACCCTGTTTCAGTATTACAGGATTCATAGTAGTTCACCCAAGTCTTAGATTTCAAACTCTGTTGCAGTGTTATATGATTCATGGTAGTTCACCCAGGTCTTAGATCTCAAACTCTGTTTCAGTGTTACATGATTCATAGTAGTTCATTCAGGTCTTAGCTTTCAAACTCTGTTTCAGTGTTACATGATTCATAGTGGTTCACCCAAGTCTTAGATCTCAAACTCTGTTTCAGTGTTACATGATTCAAAGTAGTTCACCCAAGTCTTAGATCCCAAACCCTGTTTCAGTATTACAGGGTTCATAGTAGCTCACTTAAGTCTTAGATCTCAAACTCTGTTTCAGTGTTACATGATTCAAAGTGGTTCACCCAAGTCTTAGATCCCAAACCCTGTTTCAGTATTACAGGATTCATAGTAGCTCACTTAAGTCTTAGATTTCAAACTCTCTTTCAGTGTTATATGATTCAAAGTAGTTCACCCAAGTCTTAGATTTCAAACTCTGTATCAGTGTTACATGATTCATAGTGGTTCACCCAAGTCTTAGATCTCAAACTCTGTTTCAGTGTTACATGATTCAAAGTAGTTCACCCAAGTCTTAGATCCCAAACCCTGTTTCAGTATTACAGGATTCATAGTAGCTCACTTATGTCTTAGATCTATAACTCCGTTTCAGTGTTACATAATTCAAAGTAGTTCACCCAAGTCTTAGATCCCAAACCCTGTTTCAATATTACAGGATTCATAGTAGTTCACTTAAGTCTTAGATCTCAAACTCTGTTTCAGTGTTACATGATTCATAGTGGTTCACCCAAGTCTTAGATCTCAAACTCTGTTTCAGTGTTACATGATTCAAAGTAGTTCACCCAAGTCTTAGATCCCAAACCCTTTTTCAGTATGACAGGATTCATAGTAGCTCACTTAAGTCTTAGATCTCAAACTCTGTTTCAGTGTTACATGATTCATAGTAGTTCATTCAGGTCTTAGCTTTCAAACTCTGTTTCAGTGTTACATGATTCATAGTGGTTCACCCAAGTCTTAGATCTCAAACTCTGTTTCAGTGTTACATGATTCAAAGTAGTTCACCCAAGTCTTAGATCCCAAACCCTGTTTCAGTATTACAGGATTCATAGTAGTTCACTTAAGTCTTAGATCTCAAACTCTGTTTCAGTGTTACATGATTCATAGTGGTTCACCCAAGTCTTAGATCTAAAACTCTGTTTCAGTGTTACATGATTCAAAGTAGTTCACCCAAGTCTTAGATCCCAAACCCTGTTTCAGTATTACAGGATTCATAGTAGCTCACTTAAGTCTTAGATCTCAAACTCTGTTTCAGTGTTACATGATTCATAGTAGTTCATTCAGGTCTTAGCTTTCAAACTCTGTTTCAGTGTTACATGATTCATAGTGGTTCACCCAAGTCTTAGCTTTCAAACTCCGTTTCAGTGTTACATGATTCAAAGTAGTTCACCAAAGTCTTAGATCCCAAACCCTGTTTCAATATTACAGGATTCATAGTAGTTCACTTAAGTCTTAGATCTCAAACTCTGTTTCAGTGTTACATGATTCACAGTAGTTCACCCAAGTCTTAGATTTCAAACTCTGTTTCATTGTTACATGATTCATAGTAGTTCACCCAAGTCTTAGATCCCAAACCCAGTTTCAGTATTACAGGATTCATAGTGGTTCACCCAAGTCTTAGCTTTCAAACTCCGTTTCAGTGTTACATGATTCAAAGTAGTTCACCCAAGTCTTAGATCCCAAACCCTGTTTCAATATTACAGGATTCATAGTAGTTCACTTAAGTCTTAGATCTCAAACTCTGTTTCAGTGTAACATGATTCACAGTAGTTCACCCAAGTCTTAGATTTCAAACTCTGTTTCAGTGTTATATGATTCATAGTAGTTCACCCAAGTCTTAGATTTCAAACTCTGTTTCATTGTTACATGATTCATAGTAGTTCACCCAAGTCTTAGATCCCAAACCCTGTTTCAGTATTACAGGATTCATAGTGGTTCACCCAAGTCTTAGCTTTCAAACTCCGTTTCAGTGTTACATGATTCAAAGTTGTTCACCCAAGTCTTAGATCCCAAACCCTGTTTCAATATTACAGGATTCATAGTAGTTCACTTAAGTCTTAGATCTCAAACTCTGTTTCAGTGTTACATGATTCACAGTAGTTCACCCAAGTCTTAGATTTCAAACTCTGTTTCATTGTTACATGATTCATAGTAGTTCACCCAAGTCTTAGATCCCAAACCCTGTTTCAGTATTACAGGATTCATAGTAGTACACCCAGGTCTTAGATCTCAAACTCTGTTTCATTGTTACATGATTCATAGTAGTTCACCCAAGTCTTAGATCCCAAACCCTGTTTCAATATTACAGGATTCATAGTAGCTCACTTAAGTCTTAGATCTCAAACTCTGTTTCAGTGTTACATGATTCACAGTAGTTCACCCAAGTCTTAGATTTCAAACTCTGTTTCATTGTTACATGATTCTTAGTAGTTCACCCAAGTCTTAGATCCCAAACCCTGTTTCAATATTACAGGATTCATAGTAGTTCACTTAAGTCTTAGATCTCAAACTCTGTTTCAGTGTTACATGATTCACAGTAGTTCACCCAAGTCTTAGATTTCAAACTCTGTTTCATTGTTACATGATTCATAGTAGTTCACCCAAGTCTTAGATTTCAAACCCTGTTTCAGTATTACAGGATTCATAGTGGTTCACCCAAGTCTTAGCTTTCAAACTCCGTTTCAGTGTTACATGATTCAAAGTAGTTCACCCAAGTCTTAGATCCCAAACCCTGTTTCAATATTACAGGATTCATAGTAGTTCACTTAAGTCTTAGATCTCAAACTCTGTTTCAGTGTTACATGATTCACAGTAGTTTACCCAAGTCTTAGATTTCAAACTCTGTTTCATTGTTACATGATTCATAGTAGTTCACCCAAGTCTTAGATCCCAAACCCTGTTTCAGTATTACAGGATTCATAGTAGTTCACCCAGGTCTTAGATCTCAAACTCTGTTTCAGTGTTACATGATTCATAGTAGTTCATTCAGGTCTTAGCTTTCAAACTCTGTTTCAGTGTTACATGATTCATAGTGGTTCACCCAAGTCTTAGATCTCAAACTCTGTTTCAGTGTTACATGATTCAAAGTAGTTCACCCAAGTCTTAGATCCCAAACCTTGTTTCAGTATTACAGGATTCATAGTAGCTCACTTAAGTCTTAGATCTCAAACTCTGTTTCAGTGTTACATGATTCAAAGTAGTTCACCCAAGTCTTAGATCCCAAACCCTGTTTCAGTATTACAGGATTCATAGTAGCTCACTTAAGTCTTAGATTTCAAACTCTGTTTCAGTGTTATATGATTCAAAGTAGTTCACCCAAGTCTTAGATTTCAAACTCTGTATCAGTGTTACATGATTCATAGTAGCTCACTTAAGTCTTAGATCTCAAACTCTGTTTCAGTGTTACATGATTCAAAGTAGTTCACCCAAGTCTTAGATCCCAAACCCTGTTTCAGTATTACAGGATTCATAGTAGCTCACTTAAGTCTTAGATCTCAAACTCCGTTTCAGTGTTACATAATTCAAAGTAGTTCACCCAAGTCTTAGATCCCAAACCCTGTTTCAGTATTACAGGATTCATAGTAGCTCACTTAAGTCTTAGATTTCAAACTCTGTTTCAGTGTTATATGATTCAAAGTAGTTCACCCAAGTCTTAGATTTCAAACTCTGTATCAGTGTTACATGATTCATAGTAGCTCACTTAAGTCTTAGATCTCAAACTCTGTTTCAGTATTACAGGATTCATAGTAGCTCACTTAAGTCTTAGATCTCAAACTCTGTTTCAGTGTTACATGATTCAAAGTAGTTCACCCAAGTCTTAGATCCCAAACCCTGTTTCAGTATTACAGGATTCATAGTAGCTCACTTAAGTCTTAGATTTCAAACTCTGTTTCAGTGTTATATGATTCAAAGTAGTTCACCCAAGTCTTAGATTTCAAACTCTGTATCAGTGTTACATGATTCATAGTAGCTCACTTAAGTCTTAGATCTCAAACTCTGTTTCAGTGTTACATGATTCAAAGTAGTTCACCCAAGTCTTAGATCTCAAACTCTGTTTCAGTGTTACATGATTCAAAGTAGTTCACCCAAGTCTTAGATCCCAAACCCTGTTTCAGTATTACAGGATTCATAGTAGCTCACTTAAGTCTTAGATCTCAAACTCCGTTTCAGTGTTACATAATTCAAAGTAGTTCACCCAAGTCTTAGATCCCAAACCCTGTTTCAATATTACAGGATTCATAGTAGTTCACTTAAGTCTTAGATCTCAAACTCTGTTTCAGTGTTACATGATTCACAGTAGTTCACCCAAGTCTTAGATTTCAAACTCTGTTTCATTGTTACATGATTCATAGTAGTTCACCCAAGTCTTAGATTTCAAACCCTGTTTCAGTATTACAGGATTCATAGTGGTTCACCCAAGTCTTAGCTTTCAAACTCCGTTTCAGTGTTACATGATTCAAAGTAGTTCACCCAAGTCTTAGATCCCAAACCCTGTTTCAATATTACAGGATTCATAGTAGTTCACTTAAGTCTTAGATCTCAAACTCTGTTTCAGTGTTACATGATTCACAGTAGTTTACCCAAGTCTTAGATTTCAAACTCTGTTTCATTGTTACATGATTCATAGTAGTTCACCCAAGTCTTAGATCCCAAACCCTGTTTCAGTATTACAGGATTCATAGTAGTTCACCCAGGTCTTAGATCTCAAACTCTGTTTCAGTGTTACATGATTCATAGTAGTTCATTCAGGTCTTAGCTTTCAAACTCTGTTTCAGTGTTACATGATTCATAGTGGTTCACCCAAGTCTTAGATCTCAAACTCTGTTTCAGTGTTACATGATTCAAAGTAGTTCACCCAAGTCTTAGATCCCAAACCTTGTTTCAGTATTACAGGATTCATAGTAGCTCACTTAAGTCTTAGATCTCAAACTCTGTTTCAGTGTTACATGATTCAAAGTAGTTCACCCAAGTCTTAGATCCCAAACCCTGTTTCAGTATTACAGGATTCATAGTAGCTCACTTAAGTCTTAGATTTCAAACTCTGTTTCAGTGTTATATGATTCAAAGTAGTTCACCCAAGTCTTAGATTTCAAACTCTGTATCAGTGTTACATGATTCATAGTAGCTCACTTAAGTCTTAGATCTCAAACTCTGTTTCAGTGTTACATGATTCAAAGTAGTTCACCCAAGTCTTAGATCCCAAACCCTGTTTCAGTATTACAGGATTCATAGTAGCTCACTTAAGTCTTAGATCTGAAACTCCGTTTCAGTGTTACATAATTCAAAGTAGTTCACCCAAGTCTTAGATCCCAAACCCTGTTTCAGTATTACAGGATTCATAGTAGCTCACTTAAGTCTTAGATTTCAAACTCTGTTTCAGTGTTATATGATTCAAAGTAGTTCACCCAAGTCTTAGATTTCAAACTCTGTATCAGTGTTACATGATTCATAGTAGCTCACTTAAGTCTTAGATCTCAAACTCTGTTTCAGTATTACAGGATTCATAGTAGCTCACTTAAGTCTTAGATCTCAAACTCTGTTTCAGTGTTACATGATTCAAAGTAGTTCACCCAAGTCTTAGATCCCAAACCCTGTTTCAGTATTACAGGATTCATAGTAGCTCACTTAAGTCTTAGATTTCAAACTCTGTTTCAGTGTTATATGATTCAAAGTAGTTCACCCAAGTCTTAGATTTCAAACTCTGTATCAGTGTTACATGATTCATAGTAGCTCACTTAAGTCTTAGATCTCAAACTCTGTTTCAGTGTTACATGATTCAAAGTAGTTCACCCAAGTCTTAGATCTCAAACTCTGTTTCAGTGTTACATGATTCAAAGTAGTTCACCCAAGTCTTAGATCCCAAACCCTGTTTCAGTATTACAGGATTCATAGTAGCTCACTTAAGTCTTAGATCTCAAACTCCGTTTCAGTGTTACATAATTCAAAGTAGTTCACCCAAGTCTTAGATCCCAAACCCTGTTTCAATATTACAGGATTCATAGTAGTTCACTTAAGTCTTAGATCTCAAACTCTGTTTCAGTGTTACATGATTCATAGTGGTTCACCCAAGTCTTAGATCTCAAACTCTGTTTCAGTGTTACATGATTCAAAGTAGTTCACCCAAGTCTTAGATCCCAAACCCTGTTTCAGTATTACAGGATTCATAGTAGCTCACCTAAGTCTTAGATCTCAACTCCGTTTCAGTGTTACATGATTCGTAGCAGTTCACCCAAATCTTAGATCTGAAACTCTGTTTCAGTGTTACAGGATTCATAGTAGTTCACCCAAATCTTAGATCTCAAACTCTGTTTCATTGTTACATGATTCATAGTAGTTCACCCAAGTCTTAGATCTCAAACCCTGTTTCAATATTACAGGATTCATAGTAGTTCACTTAAGTCTTGGATTTCAAACTCTGTTTCAGTGTTACATGATTCATAGTAGTTCACCCAAATCTTAGATCTCAAACTCTGTTTCAGTGTTACATGATTCATAGTAGCTCACTTAAGTCTTAGATCTCAAACTCTGTTTCAGTGTTACATGATTCATAGTAGTTCACCCAATTCTTAGATCTCAAACTCCGTTTCAGTGTTACATGATTCATTGGAGTTCACCCAAATCTTAGATCTCAAACCCTGTTTCAATATTACAGGATTCATAGTAGTTCACTTAAGTCTTAGATTTCAAACTCCGTTTCAGTGTTACATGATTCGTAGTAGTTCACCCAAGTCTTAGATCTCAAACCCTGTTTCAATATTACAGGATTCATAGTAGTTCACTTAAGTCTTGAATTTCAAACTCTGTTTCAGTGTTACATGATTCATAGTAGTTCACCCAAGTCTTAGATCTCAAACCCTGTTTCAATATTACAGGATTCATAGTAGTTCACTTAAGTCTTGGATTTCAAACTCTGTTTCAGTGTTACATGATTCATAGTAGTTCACCCGAATCTTAGATCTCAAACTCTGTTTTAGTGTTACATGATTCATAGTAGTTCACCCAAATCTTAGATCTGAAACTCTGTTTCAGTGTTACAGGATTCATAGTAGTTCACCCAAATCTTAGATCTCAAACTCTGTTTCATTGTTACATGATTCATAGTAGTTCACCCAAGTCTTAGATTTCAAACTCTGTTTCATTGTTACATGATTCATAGTATAAAAGCCATAAAGTGATAAATTAAATGTACGAACACAATAAAGAGCCTTTTCAGCGTATGAAGATACAGAAGTCATTACATAATAAAATCCAATAATTAAATGATTTAAATGTTGTTATAATTCTAAGCCAACCAAAAATTATATTTTTTATAGCAATTTTAGTAGGCGTATTAACTTGTTTGGTTTTTTGCACAAACTTTCTTTCGTTATTGATAATAGACCTACTAACTTTTTAGTGTTTTTTATATTATTAATTGCTCTTTTATCCGTGTTTTCATTATTTTCTGTTTTTTACTGCTCTTTAGCATTGATAGATGTAAATAAAATGTACGATCAAAAGTAGCTCAGGCGTAAAAGTGATTAGAAAAAAACAAGATCTTCTAACCGGAAACATCCGACATAGAAGTGAAGAAGTTCTGTGAAGTGCATTATATGAATGTAATGCATGGGTTTTAGTTAAAGAAAAACGGAGAATGGATCACGTGCTATGATGTCATACAGACCAATGCCTTTTTGCATGATTACCTTAGCTCACCCCTAAATTTCGGGAGGGGATTATAGTAGCACTTCTAAAATTTTAAGAATTGCCAAAACTAAAATTTTGATATGTAGTTTAGGATTGGGGTATGTACCTCTGTAAGTCTGGGTGGTTCATCTCGTTCCTTTTATGGGTAAAAGATTGCAAAAGAAAAAAATAAAATTTGAGAGATTTTTCATCTATTTTATCCACTTTGACGAGGGTTTATCACCTTGTATGGTTGAATATAGGAGTCCATTCTCTTTCATAGGATATGTATACATTGATGCACCGCTCTAAATTTTGAGAGGGGTACATAGGACTACTCGTTAAATTTAGAAATTGTGAATAACAACTTGATGAATATTCTCTAGGACCCAAAATATATTTCTTGTAAACTTGATTGGTCCATATTTTTTCCCTTTTATGGGTAAAAATTGCCAAAATTCAAAGTAGGTTTTGACCTAATTTATTCTGTTTGATGAGGGCTCATGAGATTAAAAATGAAATGAAATCTTTGAGTTTTACGTCCCATGGTTATGCCGGTTAGGCTAAAGGAGACGGTGATGATGAATGAAATGGTGGAATGAAGAAAGTGGGAGAACCCCGAGAAAACCCACGCAAACGGTGTTTGTCCACCACAAATTTCACTTTGCGGGGGCTGGGATAGCACCAGAGGTGAACGCCCTACCACTGAGCCACCGCGGCCCCCTCATGAGATAAAATGGACTTGAGACTTGGAATATGAAATATAAGGAGCCTTTATAAGTCAGGCGCGTTAAGTAACGAGTTATATATGTATATAGGATATACCTAGTAGGAGTTCAGGAAGCTAAATGAAATTTTTTGCACTCATTGAAAAGAGTTTTAAAAGTTTAGATTGATTGTTTGAAAATTGCTTGTATTTATTGAAAAGTTTTGTAAAGAGATTCCCTATAGAAATATTAGTTCGAGAATTTTGTTAAAAATAATTTTCACTGCCTGAAATTTTGCAGTGCAGAGATAAAAATTTTACAAGTTTAAGAAAAGAAATGGAACAGTTTAAAATGAGCTATCAACAGTGTGTATATATAAGAATTGCATCATCATGATGCAATCATATATGTTAGAATAAGTTTGTGCAACGTCAGTAGAATTGTACCACATGCGTTTATAATTACTTTCGATATCTTTCGGGTGTACTTGAAATAAATGTAGATTAACTAAAATTATAATTTTACCTTTTACTTTTTCATAAGCGTACTAGTTAATCTTGGTTACTGCTAACCGTAAATATTCATGGTGAACAAAGGATTTGAATATTATTTATACAACTTATTTTGTACTTCCTACCCCAAGAATAAACTACCCTTCGCAAATTTTTTAATGAGGAGTAGGTTATGCCATATTATCAGGCTATTAATGAAACCTTTATTTTGTGAAAATTTGTGAAATCGCCTGAGTAATTTTTTTTAGAAAATCGTCCGATAAACACCCCAAGAATAAGCTACTATTAGTAGATTTTCACAGCAACTGATCTATGTAATATTATCAAGTTATTAACTAAATATTTAACAATAAAATATTAACAAAATCGCTTGAGCCATTTTAAGAAGACTTTCACAAAAGACTCACCTCAATACCTCTCATAGGTTTTTCAAGGTAAGTGACCTATGTCGCATTGTCAAGTTTTTAATGAATTATTTAATTATGAAATTTAAACAAAATTGCTTGAGTCGTTATCAAGAAAATTATCGAAAAAGTCACCCCAAGAATAAACTGCCCCTCGTAGATTTTCATAGCAAATGAATTATATAATATTATCAGGTTACTTATGAAAGATTCAATTATGGAATATAAACAAAATTGCCTCAGTCGTTTCTGAGAAAATCGTTCGGAAAAGAACTCACTTCAAGAATAAGCTACCCCTCATAGATTTCTTTAAGGCATGTAAGTTACAAGAGTTTGATTTTTAGTAATGGCAACACTGCTAAAATATACTCGGTAACAAAGTAATCCATTATAATTCATACCAGCGGTGGGTTAGATGTCGACCCCCCCTCAGAGCGCATGAACTCACCTGCCTTCCTCTCCATGCGCGCCCAGCGCCAGCATTTAGAAGGCAGACGAGTGAGTACTCGTGGGCTACAGTCACGCTGCATGGGTGCTCGCGGAATACAGTCAATTTTACGAAGCAAGATCAGAGGAGCTGGTTAAAAATTGAATGCGCTAGAGGTAGGAATGCTAAACAGTGCTACGAAGTATTGCAAGATGTTTGCGGTGCAAGTGCATTACCATATCGTACAGTAGCAAGGTGGGTCAAAGAATTTAATGACGGACGACAAAATATCACAAACATACCTCGCTCCGGCCATCCTCCTGAAAGCGAAGATATGCAGAACGTGAACACGTCAGTGCTAGCGGAGAGGAACCGCGATGATTCGTCAATTGGCCAACGATACAGTACTAGCGCATTCGACTATGCTCAAAATTTTGAAGAAGAGCCTGGGATTGCGTAAAATCTCCTCAAAGTGGGTTCCACATGATCTGACTGAACAAGTGGCTGCGATATGATGCCGCTCGAACACACTTGGAGCGGTATCAACGTGAAGGTGAGGCCTTATTACGGCGGATCAATGCTATTGATGAGACCTGGGCCAGAGCGTATGAACTGCAGCTGAAACGGCAATTAAACGTGTGGCGTCATCCTGGGTCATCAAGAAAAACAACAGTTCGGAATATCCCAACCAAAGTGAAAACTATGCTCATCCGATAAAACTTTCCTCAAGAATAAACCAATATCGTTGTATACATTTCAAGACAAATAAAGTACGTCATATTATAAGTTTATTAATGAAATATTTAATTGTGAAACATGAACAAGATCGCCTGAGTGATTTTTGAGAAAATAGTCCGTAAAAAACCTCACCCTAAGAATAACCTACCCCTCGCAGAATTTTTCAAGGCAAGTGAGCTATGTCACATTGTCAGGTTATTTATAAAGTACTAGCTAAACCTGCGCTCTCTACACAGCGCATCATTCACATATGAGCATGAATCTCCTTGTCATTCCTCACATCTGTACATGTTCCTTTACAAACACAAGTAAAAGACGTCTTGATAAAAATCGGCAAGGGGTATCATAAAGAGGAAATTGTTTCGATTATTTTTTCAATATCTCGTACCGTTTGCAAGATTTGAGCCTACTTCCAGTTGGAGTTTCTATGTAATTCCTGTATGATCACATTTTCTTTCCTCTTGCATATAGTATGTAATAAGTAAATACATTACATACACAATTAATTATAATGTCAGTGATTTGATGTTCATTGGGCAAAACACTTCCAACAATAAGGATTCATCTTACAAATAGCCAGGAGAAATGGTTATCCTTCGCTTTTCATTATCGTTTGGTCATGAAACAAATGCCTGAGAGATATACAACCCCTTATGCAACAATGATGTGTTGGAATGTATAACTCATAGGGTATGATGTTTTTATTTTTTTAATTTCAACACTTCTAGTGTACCCCTAAAAATGTAATAAAGAAATGACGGCCACTTTTTTTTAGAATCTTCAATTAGAACTAGACAATCTAGACAAAATTTGGAATCGACCAGCGAAAACACCTCGTTTCTAGCTCTTGTACTTTTCGAGATTTCATTGTTGAAAGGATTGGAGACAAACATATTGTTATGTTTGTATAGGTAGAGACTAAATGACTGTTTGGAAGACTTTCTTCCGCAATAATTTTTATAGTGGTAGTTAGTGAGTACTTCAGATTATATGCTCGTAACCAAACTACCTCTATAAAAATTGTTGCGGAAGTACCACAGGATTCTGAAACATGTATTTTTGGATAGAGCAGATATTAGTTCCTAAGTAAAGTCTTGACCCGACTACGGTAGGTCCCATAGTTTTGGAGCTATGGACTTTTAAAGTTCATTTTTTCATATTTTCGGCAGCCTTTAAGTCCGAAAGGAACCATTTGTGCACTCAGGTTGGTCTATACTTTTCGTTTTATTTTGGTGCCAGGGATCACCTCCCAAACGTTGTCGGTGTTGTTTTGAAACATTCTGTATATATTATTATATTATAGACGTATCATTTTGGTCTCCTCCGAGAGGGAGGAGCACTCTCAGAGCTCCGGGCGGACAATGGATCCCCAAAAACATGTCTGGAAGAAACATTGCTTCAGTGCATTAGCCGCCCGAGTCATGAAATACTGTGTACGCTACTGAAGTGAATCTACAATTCAATTTAGAATCCGAACAGCATTCCACCACCGAGAATCGAACTAGCGATTACAAAGAGCGGTCGTATGCTAGTTGGTGGTATCCTATTATCAACTGAAAATGTCTAATACCGGTAAAAGGATCCATTTGCGAAGAAAAACAAACGAAAAATGTTTTTCTTTCGCTAAGTCTCATGTTTCCACATGTATCGTCTTAACTTGACCCAAGGCAACGATAAAATTACACAGGATGTCATTTTCATAGCCAATCACGATGAGGCAGATGAACTTGTCCTCATTTGTGAAGTTACCTCCCTCCAGTAGCGAGCGAACCCAGACCACCACCGAACTAGTCCACCGCCGGAATTGTTTAGTGCAAGGTGATCGGTTCACAATGACATTGATTACAAGAAGTCTGGTCTTCCTAGTAACGGTAGCTGCATACGTAAGGACAAACGATGAAGCACGTGAGTAGAACACTTAATGAGGTCACTGCAACAGTGATGCCTAATATGTTGAATGCCTAATATGTTAAATGTCATGACCAGTTTCTTTCTTTTTTCTCTCTCAATTGAAAAGTTATTATTCATTTGATAAATAACTGGTACAAGCGTAGTCGATATTCAGCTTGAGATGCTTAGCAAGTACTTTGCTAGCCATTGGAGAATGTTCCACGAATATTCATGGGATGAGGATATCCCATACATGTTCGTTAGTCATTCCTTACCATTGTTTGAATTGATTCAGCACTTTACCGATATAGACGAGTGTTCAAGATATGTTCTAAGGAAACTGCATAGATGTCATTGGTCATCTTTGCACATACAATGTTAGGTGCTACAAGCCATGTAATACCACCGGTTTAAACAATATTCATTATTGTAATACATACTTTTGTTCGCTATGGAGTTTTTTTATGTTAAAGTGCACACAATTTTCATTATTCATCACAAATAACTCGCAGTCTCAAAATCATATGAATTGGCATAGTAGAAGATAATATTGAGACATTTTGTTGCTCCTCAATACAAATAACTTTCTAAATCAAATGAATTGGGGCTTTATAGGATAATTTTGGGACAAGTTACATGAAATGATTACATAATGTATAAAAATCTTGAGCAGCAATATCGCGCAAGAAGTTAAAATGAAAAAGGTAAAACTTTCTAACATGAAGTTCGTAATTGTTCTTGATTATTTAATTCAATCAAATAATAAACATTTTGCACAAAATGTTGCAGAAACATGTTCACCATATCTACTATATGATGATATGATTAATCTATTGTGTTCTTCCAACTGTGTAAGAAATATACTTAAAATCACACAAGAACATGCTCAAAAGAGTTGTTAAAATCCCATAAATTTACTCAAACTTTTGGTTAAAATCTCGCAAGAACTTGCTCAATTTTTTTTTTTTTAAGATCCCACAAGAACTTTCTCAAAAGTCTGGTTAAAATCCCAGAAAATTTAAAAAGTTTTTCCATATTTGAAATAAACAATTTTATCTATTCACTAATTTTTAATACAATGATGCCTCAACTTGTGAGACTAGTCTTTCAAGAAAGTTGAAACATGAAAATTTGAAATCCCGATTGAATATTCTCAAACGAAATAATGAAGATCCCATTAATTCGTACCGCAAAAATCAATTTTATGTCGAATGTCTGTCATCGATAGGCTTTAAAAAAAAAAAATGATGGCGCTAAATATTCAACACCGCTAACCTGGTATTTTGTGTAAATATATATATTGGGCTAATTTTCCTTACAAATAACAATTTAAAGAACAGAACAACAAATCAATGAAAAATATTTGTTTATTGAATACTTATTATCTTTATAAAGTAGATTATTCACAAAGGAACAATTATCAATCAATGGTTCACGACCAACTAGTGGTTTCTTCGTTAATATTTAGTATGTCGCGAAGTTTTTCGCATCAAAGTGACTTCCATTGAGCTTAACAACTTTTTATGTGTATGTGTGTCATTGAAAAAAGAATATTTTGATGTTTTCTTGTGGAGTATTAACTATAGTTCAATTTGCTCATTATTATACTTTTTTAGTGATCGGCTCTTCGATGCGTTCGCAACGCGTTTTTATGGGTCATGCGTACGCGAACCATACTTATTACTTTCGCGTTTGAAGCGCATTGTCATTACCCATCCACATTTAAATATATGGTCAGTGTACTCAAAGCGTACGCATGAGCAATCAAAACGCTTTGCGAACGCTATGAATAGCCACGGTGTTAGTTAAAACAAAAATTACCTTCTTACCGCTTAACATAGTGGGGGGGGGTCTAAGGCACAGGGGGATGACCGCGAAACCTGACTGTCGTGGTTTGAATTCTGCTCAGGACATGAGTATTGTGCAGTGACAATGATAGAGGGGGCAAAGGTTTGGGTGTTCCCTGTGGCCTTGTCTGCCTTCGCCCCCGCCCCGTGTGCACAACTTGACATGTTGTAAAAAAAATGAAATGAAACCTTTGAGTTTTACGTCCCACGGTTATGCCGGTTAGGCTAAAGGAGACGGTGATGATGAGTAATGAATGAAATGGTGGGATGAAGAAAGTGGGAGGAAACGGGAGGACCCCGAGAAAACCCACGTACACGGTGTTTGTCCACCACAAAGTTCACTTGGCGTTGACATGTTGTATTGTATGGTAAATCAAATACAGTAATATGAAACTATTATTTTTACTAGCTACACAAAAAATTCTGTCTCAAAAAAAGATATCTGCCCTCTACTTACCCCCCAAGAAATTAAGACTGGCGTCACCAGTGGTATTATGTGTTCTCCTTTCACCATTTATTTCATTACCATAGTTTATTTCACATAGTTTCACTCTTGGCCTAAAGGACACTACCATGGAATGTAAAAGTTAATAACACAATAGAATACGAGTATCTTGGATGCAAATGAGAAACCAAAAGCAGGAGCATGCTTGAAACACTTTCAAATTTATGATTTATGAAATAGCGATTCAAATTGACATGGCAGTCTTGTCAGTTAAAAAAAAAATGGAGGAGGAGATCAGAAGTTTATCATATCCGTTCCCTAAGTACAAATATATTTAATATTAAATTTCAGCATCTCGTTAATTAGAGGAATTTAGTTTCTAGTGTAATTGAGGGATTTCCATGCCACTTTTGAAATTTAAAAAAAAATCGTGAAATTCTCGTGAAATTAAAAAAAAATAAAAAACTTTAAGGTGGATTCTAGAGTCGTAAAGGTTGAAGAACACTGCTATAGGCTTTTTATGCAACTAAATGTAGTTGCTTGAATTAATGAAAAGAGAAAGAAGGGTATACAGAAAGGAAATATAATATAAACGCTATATTATTTAGTGTCATTGTATATTACCATCTCTACTATATTAACTATCTTATCGAAAAATAGTTTTTCTTTTCTTTTCTTTTCTTTTCTTTTTTTAGGCGGTTTCATGTTGAAAATTAACATTTTCTTATTCAACTCCTTCCGAGTTTTATTTTAGTTCTTAATGAGACTTGGAAAAGTATTTATTTACTTAGTAATTCCAGACGGCACGTGTGAGGGCAATTTACAATAAAATCATTAAAAATAGATAACAAAAATGGAACAGGAATGCAAGGAAGTCATCTAGGATTCTTAAGTATTTATCGATAATTGCTCATTTTAATAATTATTGATGAAAGCAACTGTTAATGACGATCCTCGTTGTCACATTTGATTCAAACTGATGTAAAAAAAAAAAAAAAAATTGCATAAAGCACAAACAATACTCGTGGTATATTTTATGAATTTTAAGATATCCGCAATATATCTCAGAGATACCCATGGAACATTCAGTATAATCAGGCAATAGTTTTCTCTTAAATTCGTGTCATATCCCAAAAATATTCGTACAGAATATTAATAATTACCAAAATGTTCTTGCACCTGATTATTACTGAATGTAATTCTGAGAGATTTTATACATCCCTGCAGGCCCGTAGCCAGCCCGAAAATGTAGGGGGGCCCGGTGGAAGTTAGGGGGGCCGGATCCAAAAATATTAGTTTATCCCATATTATAGTTCATTTGCAAGGCTACAGTGAAAATTTTAGAGAGGCCAGTAAAAATTTAGGGGGGACGGCCACCCTAGACCCCCTGGATACAGGCCTGCATCCCGGGGTTTTAATTAAGAATAAAGTCAATATTTGATGGCATATATCAATTAGCAAGTAGACAAATAAAAATTTCAAGGGCCAATAGGGAGTGGGCGGAAACATGAGAGTAAGTGAATTTAGCTAAAAATGGGCTAACCACGCTTCACCGAAATTCATACCGTCTGAACAATATTAATTTTTATATACTGCTACAGCAATACTAGGCCTATAGGGCGGGCGTTCAGAGCATAAGGAAATCAAGTTTAATTATCGAAGTTGAGAGAAAAAGATACAAAAAGTTTATACGGTACACTTCAGTACATGGAAAAAGAAACATAAAGTTTGTACGGTACACTTAAGTACATGAAAAAAGAGACATCAAGTTTGTGGAGCACCCTTAAGTATATGGAAAAAGAGACATAAAGTTTGTGCGGTAGGCTTAAGTACATGGAAAAAGATACTAAAATTTGTACGGTACGCTTAAGTATATGGAAAAAGAGACATAAAATTTGTAAGGCACACTTAAACACATGGAAAAGAAACATAAAGTTTGTACGGTACGCTTAGAAAAGTGACCTTTTTTTTTTTTTTTTTTTTTTTACATTATATGAGTTATTTACAGTACCTGGAACGAACCTTTTAGGCTTTAAAAGCAGCTTGAGATAGAGATCTTAAAGATTAACTATGACCAAAATGTCACAAAAAGTTAATTTGATTCCCTTGTGTACTGAATGCGCTATATACAGTATATATAGTACCACAAAATCAGTTCGTTACTTGCAGAGATTGAAAGTTAATGTTAATTAAAATTTTACCATGTAACCATTTAGTGTTGTTCTCAATATGAAGTGGAACTGTAAGCTAGGATATCCCTATGTCCTAACTAGTGAATGACCTAAAGGCAATGAACAATATATATATATATATATATATATATATATATATATATATATATATATATATATATATATATATATATATATATATAGGGGTTTTTCATAAAGTCTGGACGGATTTAATTTGCTTATAATTTTCACAAAAATGCTCATAATGAAATCAAATAAAGTGCAAACGGTAGCGGAAGGATTAAATTTTTAGTTGGCAACACTGTTAGATAAGCGGCAACTCTGAACACGTTGAGAGAGGGAGAGGGAGGGCAAGGGTCAGTTTCTTACCAAATTCCATCCATTGTTGTTTTCATTGTTGATTTCAATGTTGACTGTTAAAAGTAAGTTGTAAGCTGTATTGGTGTGTGTGTCTTTTAAATAAATAAATAAACAAATAAATAAGGTGAGACAGTTCCTTGACGAGAAATTCCCTAACCGATGGATTGGCCGCGGTGGCCCGACCGCTTGGCTGCCAAGATCACCCGACCTTACCCCCTGCGACTTCTGGCTTTGGGGTCATGTGAAAACGGAAGTTTATGCAAAGAAGCCAAGTGGTTTGGAGAACTTAAAGGACAAAATCAGGGCGTCTTTGGCTGGCATTTCGGATCAAACACGGCGGAACGCTGTGAGTGGATTCCAGGACGTAAATGTGTGGACGTAAATGGCGCCCAGTTGGAGGTGTGGCGGTGAATGAACTGAGTTGGTGCAGATTACAGGTTAATTTAATCCTTCCGCTACCGTTTGCACTTTATTTGATTTCAATATGAGCATTTTTATGAAAAATTATAAGCAAATTAAATCCGTCCAGACTTTATGAAAACCCTATATATATATATATATATATATATATATATATATATATATATATATATATATATATATATATATATATATATATATATATATATATATATATATATATATATATATGAGTCAGCTGCAAAATGTTACAAAGGAACTGAAAAATGTTGCCAGAACTTTTCTTATAGGCCAGAAATTTAGGTGAATAGTTTTTTCACCACGATTGTCGGGCATTTAAATTTCTGTTCTGTATTAGAATTCTTGGAAACAAGTTATTACTTCATTCAGTAACATTTTCTAAATCTTAAATAGCCCATTTTTCAAATTATCACGCTGTTTATTGTTTATGAGTATTGTACAAAAAATACGAAAACATGATAGGAAACACACTGAAAATGTTCGAGAGAAAAATATATAATTTTGCTACCATTTTTCAGCTTAGCTTACGAATTAGTTTCCATTGCTTAATTGTTTATCGTAAGTACCACTATTGCATATGGCTGTCTACAACAATATGTCTTCAGCCTACAGTTTTCTTTATCTGTTTCATTATCTTCAGAAACGTATAGATTAAATATCATGATAAAATAACTAATGTGATCCTAGACCCATTTTCGAAAACAATAGGACCATTTTATGTTTGCACATGCATTTGCACGTCACTAAAAAAGAAGAAAAAGAATAATTCGTTCCTATTTACTATACTATTGCCTTTATTTATTTGATTGACAAAAAATCACACTATTGACCTGAACACAATTACGGAATGATTAAACCTAAAAATAATGTACTGAAATGAGCACGAGCGGAATGACTTAATACACTAATCCAGTGGTTTCCAACCTTTTTTGATTGACGATATACTTTACTGAACTTAATTTTTTTTAAATATAAATTATAATAGTATAAGCATATAAGTTTCTATAAAGCAGCGGTTCTGTAGTATTGAGTATTTCTGCCGCCGCTGGAAGTGTTTACTAGTACAGTCTATCTCAAGCTTGATTTTATGCTTCGTGATTTTTAGATTCTAAAAATTTCCCGACACAACTTACGGGACTTCTGACACATAGGCAGGGGCGTCATTTAGGGGCAGGGAGGGGTAATTGGCCCCCCTGAGTTTGAGTTTTGTATACGGTACATTTTATCAATAGAATAGTAGTAAATCAGTGAAAAACTCGAAATTTTTCTTATATCAAGAGGTCTTGCCCCCCCCCCTCAACCAAAATCTGAAATGACGCTCCTGCACACAGGTTGGGAACCACTACACTAATCAATAAACAAGCAGCATTTTCGCTATATATATATACCTACTGTCTCACAGTCACGCATCCAGAAATCTTTTTGCTGGGAGGGTTCCAATACTATAAGCCACTACGTCTATGTAGTATTGAACGGGTATTATTCTGCATCCGAAAATACGGTAAGTAATTGAAAACATATTTCCACCTATATTTTCAGAAAATAATTATAGAACCAGATTGTTTTTATAAGAGAAAAGGTATAAATGAATTGTGAGATCAAATTTTAATGTTACATTAATAATTTCGCTGTTAAACAACTATAGGTATAGTATTATTGAAAAAGTGTACAAATGTATGTTGAGTTAGGAAGTTTTTTAAGGGGGTCCGGACCTGACAGACAAGGGCACCCATTACGGAGGGCAATGTGGGGCGCTCGCCCCCCTTGAAGAAATTGTACTTCGGCATATCGAAAACTCAATTGAATTTTTAGAATATTTACAGCAAAATTTGAAACTATATTTGAAATGTCGCTTATACTTGCCCCTCCTTAGAAACCTCCTGGGTGCCCGTGCTGCCAGACCATCCCCGTTGGTACGCAAGTGATTCCGAGCTAATTAAATTCATACCTAAATTATGTAAGAGATTTCCGATATAAGTACATTTTTCGAATGGTACTTACAACTAAAGTAAGAAATAGTATTACATTTCTTCTTTTGTGTGTGATAGTAAATGAATGAGGCATGAACAAATTAGTAATTTACTGTAATGGAAATGTTACTAATTAGTTTCTTTCACCATCGCCATTATAAAAATATAAAGTTCTGCACCCTATTTATAAAATATATATTTTAATTGAGTTTCTGCATGTATTTTCTATTTTTTACTTTTTCTATTTTTATACTTTTTCTATTTTTATACATTTTTATACACACCTTCGACGCAGGAAACCCGACTTCGATTCCCGGTGGGAACTCATGGGTTCGGATCCCATGTTAAGCTGTTTAAACTAAAATCATAAATGTACGGGAATGTATTACTGGTGTAATAGCGTTGAGAAACAAGTCCCCTTGGAAACAGTTACTGCACTATTTAATTACATATTTGTATATTATTTGGTTCACTTGGTAATTTTTTCATATTCCTTATTCTCTTTAGCAATGTACACCATCTTTTTTTTTTAAATCAGTGTTTCCCAATTGGTGGTTCGCAGACCCCTTGGGGTCCATGGAACAAATCTATAGGGACTGTTGCATTATTTACATCTCATAATTTGTGAAAGATATAAGTAATGGCATGCCTCCTCCTCACCTATATGTATGTCCTGGATGTTGTATGTTTTTTGACATAAATGTAGGTTTATAGTTTAATGGTTCTTAATATTGTTACTTACCTTTCTACTATTAGTATTATGTAGATACAAAAAGTTTAAAAGTGTGGGGTCCGTACATTGACTTAGAAATAAAGAGGAGATCCGCCACTCTGAAGTAATTGGGGGACTATTGCTTTATATGGAGAATTATTCTCCTTCTTTTTTAATGAGCTGAAATTTTAATACGATTTTCCTGATTTCTTATTAAAGTCTAGTTAAATGTTCATTGATTTCCTTAAAATAAACTTGCATTATTCATGCGTATTTACAATAATACTGCTAAAACTCAATTTGATTATTACTTATTATGTGAAATCAGTTATAACGAAATTTAATTTTCAGGAAGCAAGAACCTTTTAAATAGATTTGAACACAACATAAATAAAATCAAACTAATTTAAAATTTTCAGTTCATTTCGAAAAAAAAAAACGAAAATAATTCAATATATAAATGAAAAGGAAATGAAATCTTTCAGTTTAACGTCTAACGATTATGCTTCTTAGGCTAAGGGAGACGATGATTAAAGCAAGTGAATGATGAAAGAATTGGTGGAATGAGAATGTGGAAGGAAACGGGAGTACCCCGAGAAAAGCCACGGACACGATGTTGTCCACCACAAGCTTATTTTGCCGGGGATTGAACCAGGGACCCTATGCATCACAGGCAAGCGCTCTACTATTGAGCAACCGTACACCATACCTTACAAATCAATGGGCTAAAAACAAGGATGGTGCTGGTATTCTACACTGTTAAGTTCTTCACTAATATTTTAGGAAGGGGGAGAGTCCTAAACTCTGAACAAACAAAAATTCTGCAGAACATGATGCAAATATGTACTTTATTAAGATGGAATATTTTAGTAGCTAAGAGAAGCCTGTTGCTCTGCGGTGCTTTTCGAACATCGAAGAACTTTCCTTGTTTGTACCACTTGTCTTTACTTTCTTTCTATATTTGTCCAAAAATAAATCGTACTTTTACTTTTCTTTCAAATAGAACAAATAAAAATGAAAGTGTAAAATGTGTCTAAATATGAATGTTCCCACGCTTTTGCTTTCTAAGAAATCTCCTCGATTGCAATCAAACTTTTGATTTCTATTCAGTGAAGTAATTAACTCAACTAATTGTGTGGCTTATAGTATTACCTACAAGACAAGAAGTGTATTTTTAAATTCTAGTCGAGACGATGAACATGACAATTCTTATCTCGTTTACGAGACGAAAAATTTCATGAGTCTCGTAGACAAATCTAGTTTGCTGAGTCTTATATCTCAAACCTTTTAGCGTTACATGTTTTATAGTATAAAAATAATTAGTAAAATTAATGTACGAATATAATGAAAAGCATCATTTATTAACGTTTGGAGACATTCAAGACATTACAGTCTGCTCCCTCGGAACTTACAACAGGGGTTGTGTATACCTTTTTCCAGTTTTAAAATGAGTTGCTCTATAACGCTTTGGAACTGGAAATAAAAGTAAGTGTTAAGATTCCATTTCATGTTGTTATCGTGTTGGAAGCAGTGAGACACCAGCTCTAGAAACTTTGCCAAAAACATTCCATTGAAAACCACTTTTTGTTAGGGAATAAGTCAAATTGAGCTGCTACTGAATTGCAGTCTTAGTTGGACATGTTCTGTGATTGATGTAGAATCTCAAGTAATTGAGAGTGGAGATGGAAATAGGTTTTATCCAAACTTTCATTCTTCTTTACATACCACAATTTTTGTACTTCAAATATTTTCCGGTTTAAAAGCATTATTATTATTATTATTATTATTATTATTATTATTATTATTATTATTATTATTATTATTATTATTATTATTATTATTATTATTAAACTAACATCATACCCCCCCCCGAAAAAAGAGTCCTTAATAGCTTTAATTTTGTAAATTAAACTCTCTCTGAAGCCTCAAAATAAAATGTTTCCCGAACGAGTTGTAAGCGAAATTTTATACCAAAGCAAAAATATTTTTGTATGTGTTTCTTCAAATCAAATCAAACCAAATACTGGTTTACGGTGCTTTTTCCAGCCTGCCAGTTCGAATTTAAGCAATCAATAGAACACATCAAGATGTATAACTTCCAATTGATAAGATGGTTAGGGAAGCAAAATGACATTTGGAATATGGTGGTTGCATGACTTCTATTTGTTGGCAACAACTGCAATGCCAGTTTGAACGCCAAAGAAAATAGTCAACCCCTAACTGAATATAGAACTCACAAGCTGGGTGTTCTAAACTCACTTTCTTAATTGTAAAATCAGGTAATTTTGAAAGGTACCAAAAGTGGTACTTAAATAAAAAAAAATCCATTTAAAAAAATCTAATAAAGCGAAATTTTCAGTTTTCTTTCTCCAAAAATCCGACTTTTTATGGGAAAAGCTTCCGTCCCAAAAAAGACGGCTTTTTTGCATCTCTAGTCCAAATAATTCATTATTCGAGTAACATTTTTTTCGATTCGAATTGAAAATTATTTGAAATTTAACAGCACCGTTAGTTTCTGTGCAGAGGCACAAGTGAGAACAATTGTCTGTGTAAATAAATATTTCCGGTATTTTATATCATATGACTACTCCTCATCTCCCGAGTAAGCTAAACTTGTTCAATATAATGTGTTCATGTGTCATTAACGTAAGTTAATATTAATATTAGTATATCGAAGATAATTACAAATATGCTAAATTATTTTTATTTTAATTTCCAGCACGCTACATATTACAGTGTCATAGAAATGATCCTCTACTCGACAATTGCCTCACTCAAACAGCCAACTTTCTAGCTTTGAATTTCAGGCGAGGTAAGGCATATTTTATTTTATTGTATTTCATTAATTTTAGTGTATGCTTAATTTTGTAGCTATTATGTAAAACAAAATGATAGCCTAGAGCATGATGGACATGTTAAATTAAACGTGTCCTAATGTTACGTTTTCTTTTCTGTGTAATGGTAAAAACAATATAATTTAATATATATACTAATTTCACGCACACGGAGAGAAAAATCGGCGCATTTAGAAGGAAAATCCATAGATTCCGACTACAAGCTGCTTTCCTAGCGCTGCTCCTGGCACCGGCAGAAAAATTGCAATCTATGTGTGGTACAGATTTTCTGTACTGCTTTGGAAGCAGTAGTTGGAAGCCAGGCCAGCCTAAATGGTCCATATGTACTCATTATCTTTGTAGGTATGTTCCGTACAGATTTTCTAGATACTGCTACGTACTCAATTATTTTCCCAGTAGGTTACGTACAGATTTTTTGGATGAAGTTCGAACTCTGATTTCACTAGCAGTTATTTATTTTTGGCCAGGAGGAAAATTTAGATTATACACACAAAAATGGGACTGTGTAGTGTCCGTACACAATTAGATAATTTTTATCAATGTACTGTACATAACCATGATTTTCCATATCTTGCACGTGCCGACGGAGGACACGCATGAATTCCGTCTACTTGCAGCCGTGTAGATAGGTACTGGCTAAGCAAAACATCTGTGCGTAACCTGGTACAGAAAATCTTGTGTGTGTGGTACAGAATCGTAATAAATTTTGCCTCCCCAGATTTTCTAGACTAAAAAGCTGCTTTTTTTGTTTTTTATCACAATGCACCAGTAAAATAGGTACAAAATTTGTACATTTATCCCTCATTACTTGAAAGAAACTACTGTTGGAGTTGAAATCTCGCAGAGATTATTTTGCCAGTAACTTCGAATCAAATATAAAGGATTTAGTGTACAATTTTCCCTGATGAAGGCAGAATATAATTCTCTGAAACATAAATGGATGCTCGTAGCCGAAACATGCCAATGTAGTCTGCTAGCTTTATGGAGATTAGCCTCTATGCTTCCATAACATTAGCACATAGAGAGGATGTTATAGTGCACATAGTGATGGACAGCACTACTCCCTGTCCTTCTTTACCTCCATAAGTTTCTCTTGATGCCTATTTGACAGAGCTTGAATGAAACTTTGAGCTGCATTTTCACTAGGGTAGAACGACAAAATAAATCCTACTCCACTGGTGACAGGGGCGGATCCAGGACCGACTTCTGGGGGGGGGGGCGATGGGTTGTCATACTGCTACTTTTAAGGACTCCAAACTTTGGGATGGGTTTTATTTATATATATAAAATAAGAAAGTTTCCTCTTCTGGGGGGGAAACGATCGCCCCGATCGCCCCCCTGGGTCCGCCCCTGACTGGTGATTGAATACATTAGTTCAGTTGGTAGGTATATGTCTTACCGACTATGTCTCTGTCTCCAATCGGCCCTTTCATTCCGTAAAGAGAATATGAAGTACTTGAGTGTATGTTCATATAATTAAATTTGCCATTATTGGCGTAGAATTAGGTATAAGCTCATTCTATTATGATCGTATTATCATTATATTATGATGAAGCATTCTGCATCACTATCACCACTTAAAAACTTCCAATTTTTGACTCTTCATCTCCCTCAGTATCCATGTATCTGATCTGTATTACGCATCACTGCAGATTAAGATATTTTATCCTGATACTTTATTTCTTTATATGCTTTCGGCTGTCGATATGCCTTTCGGCACGCAAAATGCTTTGAGTGTTTTCGTTCGAAGCAAGGATCTTATAAAATAGAGGATCTGCCCTTACAACAAAATCTTGAAGCATACATCACAGTTTCGCCACCCCTACTCTGCCCACTCGGCCCAATAGGATCGCAATGTTTTGAGCCAACAATCATGGCGGAAACGAAAGTAGCCAATCAGACGATGGCGGAAACGAGAGTAGCCAATCAGACGTGCCGATGCTCGGTTGTTTTTTGGCTTCATCGATTTAATAGGATGACTATACATATGGGCAGATCCTCTATTTATAACATCCTTATTTCGAAGTGACCACAATTAACAAGTTAACACTTTCATTTCGCATTTTCTTTTTTTCTAAGCGTACATTTCAGTCATTTTATTCTTCTTTGCAATTGTAATTTATTTGCATGTTTTGCAAACAGTTGAGATTACTCCCGAGTAAGCGTACAGTTGTCAGATTATAAAATAATGAATATACATGGTTTGAAAAGAACTTTTCCATGTACAAATTACCTTATTAGACATAGCTGTATACAAAAATATACACATGTAAGCTTTCATACTTATTTAAACATAAGATGAAAAGTTGCATATTATCTTAAAGAAGCTCATTTACAGACTAATAACATTTCTTTACTTAAAATGTATAATGAAATAACTTAAACATAGAATATGATTTATTTTATTTTAAAAGTTTTGAGAGAAAAAACGTGTAACTTATTTACGTGTCGAGTTTGTAGTTACAGACATCATTATTTTCAATAAAAGGGTGTTTATTACTCACAACAAATAGAATAAATTTGTACAAACAAGAAAATCGTGAATTTTTTTGTACTCGGAAAATAGACTCTTTGGCAACAATCCAAACATAACCCTTAATGTTTTGTTTTGTAAATGGAAAGTACTGATATATTCACTGGCAACACTTATTACCATAACTCAGTAATAATTAGAATTTTGAAAAATAGACTGAAAGTAATATTTGTGTTGTAACACTACCTCTTATTTTACGAAGACCAAAACAAATACTACTTAATTTTGTGTTCAGTTGAAAAATATATTCATTAAAATTTAATTTACTAATAATGTTAACACTAAGGAATTTAGTTGAACTAAAAAAAAGTTGATTTTTTATTTACTACTACATAATTAATATGTTTATTTTGGAGAGGATAATAAAAATTCTGCAAAGTTGTTTTATCACTATTCAAAATCAGTTTATTGACATTTAACCTGTCAATTAATCGATTGAATGCCATGTTTAGGTTATTTTAAGTTACTTTAAACGTCTTGTAATTTTCCAGTAATAATAATATCGGTCTCAATAGCAAATAAAACGCATTTGAAAGGCGAAGCATGTATTCCGAATCATTTATATATGTATCACTCAAAGCACTGACACTTGTTGTATTGTACCTTTAGAGGAAATGAAATTTTCCATTGAATTCTTTGGTAATTTAAGCTACGAGTGCTTTATACTTGATATTTATTCTTCAAGTAAGATTCAATCCACTTATTGACAGTTCTTATGCGATAAGAACATAATTTTTCAAGTAAAAGATCGTGATTAATAGTATCAAATGATTTCTAAAATCAGCGAAAAGACCAATGTCCCATTCTTTATTATTTGTTATATTCATGACAGTACTAAGAAAATAAAAGAAAATCAGAATCAGTAGATTTGCTTTTTAAAAGCTCGTATTAAATTATTTGCGTATGTTCCATATCAGCTCCCCAGGATACAGAACGGAACATACATATATAACACTTTCTTAGTCTATCTGACATTACCATTCCAAAGATTTTTAAAAATACTGACAAAATAAAAATTCTGAATGTCATAACTATTACCTTTTTCTAAACAAAGCAAACACTTTCGCCATTTTAATTGCTTTATAATAATGGATGGCATTTCGCCAACTCCAGCAGAGCTAGTATTTTTCATTTTCTGATGATTTCTAAAATGACCTTAATAGTTACTGGGCTAGCAAATGTACGTCTCGACTGAGGATATATATATATATATATATATATATATATATATATATATATATATATATATATATATATATATATATATCGAATCACTTGTTCTAGAATAGATAGACAGAGAAACCTAGGAGGAACTCTTTTGCAACTTCTGCTAGATTTATAATCCGTCCATTGTAGAGAATGATTTAACTCAAATTAACCACATCACTTTATGTTTCCCTATTGACTAGTTGATTATATTCCACGTAGTTTTAATATTATTTCTGGAACTTTTCAATAGTGTAATATTTTTTATAAGTTTGTTTGTACATATTTCTGAAGTCATCAGTAGTATTCGTAACACTAAATACTATAACATAATTACTTAATGTTTATTTTGAGATGCCTAAATCATTTGTAATCAAATTTTGACTAGTTTTATTACTATCTCTAATAAGTATGAAAGAGAAAGTTACGTTTAACAATGCAAAAAGGAACCTAACATGGAGTTAAATTTTTCGTCCACAGTGAAAGATAAACAAGTTTCATCCACGCTTTTGAAAGTTAACAAGTGACAAAAGTGTCTGATATTTTTCGGAGAAAATATCCCTTCTTTCAGTATTGGAAATTTTCCATGGCACTGTAAGTTAATTGTAAAACATAAGAAGTCAACTAATTGCGTATTATGGTCTAAGTATATTTCATGACTTTAATTTTATTCTTTTAATAAGAAAAAATGCTCTTCAAAACATTCAATAGTTTTCATCTCACCAATCTTCCTTTGTTTATTTGTGTTTTATTTATTTATTTATTTATTGATAGGTATTAATGAGCTTGATATAAATGATGTGGAGCCCGTAGTTATTGATGAGGTAAGCCTTGCACTAGGAGAAGGACCAGATGGCTACAAAGCAACTTTCAAAAACATTGAAGCATATGGCGTCAGCAATTTAACAGTCATGGCTGTCAGGTAATCAGGCAACATAAATATCATATAATATTTCCCAATAAGTTAAATTACATCCATAATAGTAAAATACAAGAGGTCACTATTAAATAAGAGAGTGTATTACCTTAAATCTAATAATATACAGGGTGTTTCAAAACACCGACAACTTTTGGGAGGTGATTCTTTACACCAAGATAAGACAAAAAGGATAGATCAGTCTGGGTGCATAAATGCTTCCTTTCGGAGTTATAGGCTGCCGAAAACATGAAAAAAAATTAACTTTAAGGGTCAATCGCTCGAAAACTACAGGACCTACCGTAGTCAGATCAAAACTTCACGTAAAACTAATATGTGCGCTATCCAAAAATACATGTTTCAAAATCCTAAGGTACTCATGCAACAATTTTTGTAGAGGGAGTTTGCCTACGGGCATATAATCTGAAGTATTCACTTGTATAAGAATTGTTGCGGAAGTACCGCAGGATTCTGAAATTTGGATATTTGAATAGGGCACATACTAGTTCCTAAGTGAATCTTGACACAACTACGTTAGGTACCATAGTTTTGAAGCAATGGACCTTTAAAGTTCATATTTTCATGTTTTCGGCAGCTTATAACTCCGATAGGAATCATTTGTGCACCCAGGTTGGTGTATACTTTTTGTTTTATCTTGATGTCAGGAATCAGCTCCCAAACGTTGTCGGCGTTGTTTTGAAACACCCTGTAGATCAATGACTCAATGATCTAATGAACAAAGATTCAAATGGAGCTAGAATTGAGTACTACTGGAAAAGAATGGATGTACAGGCAAAAAATGGGAAATACTTAAAAAATATAAAGCTTTGAAAGTATAAAAATTGATTAACGAGGAGAATTCTATTGACTAGTACAGTTATGGTAAATCGATAATCTTGTTTATCCACTTTTTTCTATAGCAAGAGGATTAATTAGATTATTTGAGTGTAGCTTTCTGTACCTTAATGGAATGGATTAAGGGAAAATAAAATTTGCAGAAGAAAGCACAAAAGTACAAAAAAAGAAGAAGAAAGAAAGAAAGAAAGAAAAGTATTCATCCATTCTAAATTTAAAATATATACTAGTTGTGAATTAAGTAAATTTTCATCTTGGGAACACGCGAACGCTTCAATAATTTAGTTTGTATCAGTAATATCTTCTGGTAATCGACGTACAGCAAGAAACTTTCAGTTTATAAAGTAGACGACACAAACGTAACGCAGCGGTAAGTGCAGTTCATTTAAGTTAAAACTTCATATTGTGTTTTAACATATCTAAAAAAAAAAATCAGTAAAATGACAAACCGTGACAATTCTCGAAAAGAAAATTGGTGAATATATATATATACATATATATACATATATATATATATATATATATATATATATATATATATATATATATATATATATATATATATATATATATATATATATATATATATATATATATATATATATATATATATATATATATATATATATATCTGAATAGAATATGGAATGAATAGAAATAAATGCAAATTTTTTCTAAAAATTTATATTTATCTGTTGTTGATTTGTCATGTTCGGAAAAATATAATATTAATATTTATTTAATATTTTTTCATGTTAATTATTATTACTATTTTCAGTTACAATATTATGGTATCAAACATTTAGCAAATTATAAGCTGCATGACAACTGCACCATAATTGCATTACAACTTCACCATAACAGCATATTATAGTTGAAGATTCAAAAAAGACTTTCAGTTAATTTAATGTTTAAGTTTGCCTAATTATTACAGAACCTAGAAGAGAAAGTTGAATTTATTTTTATATCCTATTGAGAAACAAATTCACAGCACTATATTATAGTTTAATGTAATTTAATGATAACTATGATAATTAACAAAATTTACATTTCACGTGATTTTATACATATATTATGTATTTCTTTCTTTTGTTAAAAAGAAAGCAGCATATGTAGATGTGTTTATTGTCAGTATACTGTATCATGAAATGTTATGACAATCAATGTATAACATAAAAATATATTTTACTATAATGACAAAAATAAACGTAAGACTGAATATGTACAAAAGTATTTCTCTAAACCTGTTTATTTTACTCGCTTTTCCCCTTTAATTGTAATCTGAAGGTCGTGACATATCTTCGAATGTCATATTTTTTTCCCATATTTTAGTTTATTTTATTTCGTATGGTTTAAAGGATTTTCATCATATTTTCTCATTCATAAGTAAAGTAAAAAAAAATTTAAAGCAAGGAAATAAAAATAAAATTCGTGAAACAAGAAAGTTAATGATTACTTGTATGCTAAGAGCAAGTAATGGATGCAGTACACTAATGCCTAAGAACTAAGGTGATTAAACAGATAGCCTGTTAAATTTTTAACGTTAATTACTTTTTATTTTATTTGTTAAATTTTTCGTTTGTTTGCTTTTATATACATCATATCTTTTTAAAAAAACGAATTTATTGTTTTTCAACATTTTATTTTATTTTTATTTATTGTATTTAGTGAATCGTAAAACTGACGTGCAATCATATTTTTTTTCAATTTCCAATTTCTTAAGTACTGATTTACGTTTATCCGATAGTTTTATTGGATCATTTTGATAGGACTTTCAATAGTATAGGAGTATCTGCTAGGCTATTGAAATAACCCCAAAAAGTCATTTTATAGTTATTGGTTAAAGAAATTACTGCAATACTTACCGAGTTTGGCTTGTAACAGTTAAAATTGTACATTTTAGAGCCAATCACGCTTAACAAACTTCCATTTTACCTTGGCACGTGATTAATTTAAAAGCTTTATATAAGTATTTCCAATTAGCGTAATTATATACAGTCGTCTGAGAGAAAAATTAGAGTTATATTTCCCAAACTGCAGCTGTCATCTATCTAATGTTTTGTTAAAGATCTAAATGATTGTATGTCTTCGTGTTGAAAACTAAAAGTTCGGAAAATAATTTAAAAATAGTTGTTCCTTTCTTGTTACAGAAATATATTTTAATTCCCCATAAATTATAATTTCAACCATTCTATTTAATAACGCAAAGAGACCCCTAGCCAGACGTGGTGACAGTACATGCGTAAAATAATGAAGAAAAATACTCCAACAAAATATGTAAGTTAAATTGTAAATGATGAAGACAGCAATTTGAAAATTATGAAAATTTGACGACAACAATCATTTGAAATTATGAAACATCTTTAGTTGATAAAGAAAATGTACATAGTTATTCCATGAAACGCATGTACCGTTAATTACATAGAAATATTTGATGTTCTCTTAAAATACTAATTCGTAATTTATAATGAAGCTATATATATTTTCAGAACAAAATTAGATGCCCTAAGGTTTCAGATACACTTGTATATCCCACGAATTGAAGTTACTGCTTCGTATCGAAGCTCTGGAGTTCTTCTTGTTGTCCAATCATCTGGAGGTGGAGACTACTGGGGCATTTACGGTTAGTTCAAAATTTATATATTTTTTAAAAATTATTACTATTGTTATTATTTTGCCCTTAATTTAAATATTTATATTCTAAAACCAATATTATGTATGAAATTATTACGTTTATTGACTAGTACTTGATTATAAAACCCATTGCAAGCCACACAACCCCACCAGAGAGAAGTTTCACATGAATAATCTCTATATCCACACATATATCCCTGACATATTGCTTCGTGAATACCTTGCTAGCGTTGCAAAGATATGGCTAGTACACACCAGGAAGGATTTTTTAAGGGATTTATCTTGACCCGAAATATTTGCAATTTTATATACACAATACAGGACGTCCATGGGTTTGAGATCCAGAGAGCGTGAAGCACAAATGCATGTGGGTCCCCTACCACACCACCTACATGTGGATCCAGTACTCATTTAGGCATCCTTATGAAATTGGAGTGTATTGTCCATTGGAAAAATTGCCTTTTCAAAAAATTCCATATTAATCCAATTATGATTGAGCAAATATTGTTGAAATATGATGTGCCTGTCAAAATGAGTTCATATACCTTTAACTTCACGATCTTCACATTGACACTGTCTTTCTCGGTGTTTCTTTTGCACTAAAGAGTTTGATTCATTCCTTTATAATCTTTTATTATGTGACCGGAAGTTTCATATGGAACATCTTTTTGCAGCGACAAAATACACTTGGCGACAGAGAGAAAATTAAACTAAACGGAATAATACAATTTCTGTTCTGTCTGGAACAGAGTACAAACGAAGTTGCCATACTATAGATTGGAGAAAACATTTGTTGCTTTAACTTCTTGATCACTAATGCATCTACGTAGATAAAATGATCGCTTGTTCTTTACTCTTCACTCCGAAATCTGATTTATTTACGAGTGTTTATTTTTGAGTTTTAGTCCCACAGCTATGCTCTTTAGACTAAAAAGGACGACGGCGAATGAATAATGAAAGAAAAATACAAAACAGCGATATCCTGATCGAGTTTCGAAGCAGCGCATTCCAATCGCCTACCTAATCTTAGACCGCTCGACATGCCAGCTGGCATCATAATTTGAACTCTACATGCAGTAATGGATTGAATTTTATTTACATTTTCGCAGATCAAGCCGCAAAATATTGGTGTGGATTGCACTCGAAATAGTGCGATGACTTGCACAAAACTGATCATTTCAATATTGTTTCGCGTACTAGTATAATTCCTCCTTGAATGACACAGATCACATTCTCGCTATCTCTAGAAATCAATGTTGCTCACCATAATGCATCCTAGCGTTCTCGAATTTCTAAATTGCAGTGACCTGATCGATACATTCACCACCTAATTCATCGATATATTCACCATGTTTTCGTTATTTTAAAATTATGGTTCCGTTTCGTTTCAAGGGAAAATGCAGTGAAACTACTGACAATTGTGAGAACGACTCATAACCTAGTTGATTTTCAATTTATTCATACTTTTTTTTTCTTTCTGCTATTTCATATCAATATGCCATATTCATTATGCGAATTACCTGATAAATGAGGAGGAAATGGCTCTCTCCAAGGAATAAAATACGTTACTGAGGGAGGACAATAGAAATACTAGTTGAGAGTCTTCGATCATAATTGGCAGTGGGTTAAAGTTACTAAGTGACCGTCCTATCGATGTAATTAAAAACAAAAACATTCTGTTTGTAATAATCTGAAGACAGGTCATTGAAATATTAATCATCCTGAACCAGGTCTAATATTATAGTGTGTTCAATTTTTTTTAAAAAAAAATATATATATATATTTATTCTTATTTTTTTACAAGTAGTATGTGCATTGCTGTTAAAATACATCAAACTAGATACAATATCCTAGTTAATAGTGTATATTTTACATATGCAGTACATAAATAACTAATAATAAATAAATAACTATCAACAAACGACGTACTTTTTAGCGTCGTAAAAATTTGTTTTTCTCGAAAACTACGCATGAAAGTTTATCCTTCTATTTAGAGAAGAGATTTAGAGTTCATCCTTCTTTTCAGAGAAGAGATTTAGAGTTTACCCTTCTTTTCAGAAGAGAGATTTAGAGTTTATCCTTCTTTTTAGAGGAGAGATTTAGAGTTTACCCTTCTTTTTAGAGGAGAGATTTAGAGTTTATCCTTCTTTTTGGGGGAGAGATTTAGAGTTTATCCTTCTTTTTAGGGGAGAGATTTAGAGTTTATCCTTCTTTTTAGAGGAAAGATTTAGAGTTTATCCTACGCATGAGATTATGCCATTTTCTTCAGCTCGGAGTGGTCTATTGACTAATATGTATCTTAACTTCGAACAATATTTTACTTCAACGAAGATTAGAATTTTAAAGTTAATGATAATTTTGGGCTTTATCGCATTAACCACATATAGATTATCATCTTGCTAGCATTATAATAAAGAGATTGTTGAGAATATACGTTAATATTAGTTTCTTCTTAATAGATGGTTCGTACAGCATCAATTTTTAGGTTTACAAAATAAAAAGTCTTTTTCTCGAAAACTACGAATAAGTTTTTATACTGACACACACAGTATTTAAATTAATTGTGTATTATATCATCTATTTTAGAAACAATTTTCATTTTAGGTTACAATAATAATAGCTATTTTTAATATTTTTTAATTTTTTATTTTACTTTGATTATTATTATTATTATTATTATTAGTAGTAGTAGTAGTAGTAGTAGTAGTAGTAGTAGTAGTAGTAGTAGTAATATATTTTTATTTTATTTATTTATTTATTTGCAATGCTGCAAACGCTGTTTCCTATTACAGACAATAACAACTGGAACTGGAATATTAAGGCTGAATGTTTAGTTACTGTGATACTATAAGTATCTACTCAAACGTAGATAAATTTCTTGTTATATATAGATTGGAGTGAGTAGATGGTATAGTCTCTAATGTTTAAGCACTTTCGCTAAATGCTTCATCAAATAAGAAGTGTTAGAAGTGTAAGTAGAACAGAAGGGAAAAGGGGAAGCACTAGCCATTAAGCGTCCAGCAGGACTACAGTTATGTTGTAGTCATATCTGAAAACAACCATTATCTTCATGTCAAGGGCATTTTCAGGGTATCATAGTACCCTTCAAGTCACAATTCTGCGCCCAATTCATGAGTTCCTACAACACACTGATCACTTTTCCTCTGTATCTGATTCTCTATCAACCTTGAGGACATTTTCCTAATATGGATCTTGGCCACCCAGCACTAGAAAACTATTCTTACAGTCACTAAAAAGTAAGTACTCCGACAAGTTCACATGATTCTTTTCCAGCATACACATCACCTGTCCCTTCTTTAATGTGGACATGAGAATGAAAGTCTTCAAATTGATATATACATCAAGCCTATCAATAGTATGCTATGTCTTTACTCCAAAAGCTCCCATATCCACAACATCAGGGGACATTGCCACCTATACCATGACCCTATCTGTTACACTACATCTTCTCTTTCAACTGTCTCAAGATCCTTTCAGCACTTTCCAAACTGTGATAATTTCTGGACCTCATCAGCAAACTCTTATTAATGAAAAAAGTTTATGTAAAATTAATGAATCTTTGTTACCTCGTATGCACTACTTCACCTTAGATATCAGATCTAAAATGGTAAAATATAGGAGAAGTATTTTCTAATTGGCGCTACAGGATACATATATCTAAATTAAAAATTTGTATTAACCTTGTATCCAGAAAGAATATTGTATTATTTAAATTATTTCAACCCTCTTTGTGGTCTTCATCAGTAACTCTTCTCCCACTGCTATATTTATTCTTGATAATTATTCACGTGGGGGATATCCTTGAACCACCAAAATTAAGATTATGAAGAAAAAGAGAAGAATTTTACTTCATAGTCTTAATTTTGGGATTTAAGAATGTCCCCTACATGAATGAACTATCAAGAGCAAATATAGCAGTGGGAGAAGAGTTACTGATGAAGACAGCAGAGAAAGTTGAAATCATTTAAATAAGACAATATTCTTTTGGGATAAGAGGCTAGTGCTTAATTTTAACAGGGAGACATAGACAGGGAGACCTAGCTTTTGATATAGACAGTGTCTCAGGGGTAGGTTTCGTCTCCTCTCTTCAGACAAGGAGTGGCAATCGACCATTACTGGTTCCAACATTGATATCATAGAGCAAAAACGGTAATAAATAGAAAGAAGCGTGTTTTTTTTTTTTTTTTTTTTTTTTTTTTTTTTTTTTTAATGTATGAATTCAATTTTACAAGAATAGGTTCCATCTTCGCCCTTATCTCCCAACTACAACTAAAAACAGTAGAAATCTACTACTGGTTTCAGTATTGATTCCTATGGAGAAGAAATGATAATAGGTAACAAGAAATAGTCTTTAAATATGGATTCAGGATTCCCAGAAATCTACTGCTGGCTTCAGTATTGATTCACATAGGGCAGAAATAATAGGTAGCGAGAAATAGTCTTTGAATATGGATTCAGAATTCCCATAAATCTACTACTGGCTTCAGTATTGATTCCCATAGAGAAGAAATGATAATAGGTAGCGAGAAATAGTCTTTGAATATGGATTCAGGATTTCCAGAAATCTAGTACTGGCTTCAGTATTGATTCCCATATAGCAGAAATGATAATAGGTAGCGAGAAATAGTCTTTGAATATGGATTCAGGATTCCCAAAATAGAATCCATTTTATCTTTTATTCCTTTATCAAAACCTGAAATGGTACAAGTTCCTGTTTCAATATTAATTACATTATATGCTGTAAACGATAGCAAGAAACTCTTTTTGCTATGGATTAAGTGTCCCAGCAACAGGTTCCCTCTCTGATTCCATTCTCACTTGAAATCTATCGCTCACGGTTTCAATACTGCATAATCATCGAAACTTACTTGTTTCATTTATCTATAAGAAGCAATCTTTTATGATTTTAGTTTTAGATAATTCAACTCTTTCTGCTTCTTGCCTTTTGCCTTCGATAATGGTCTTCATGACCCAATGTGTTCTCAGTTTTATTATTATTATGATTATTTTATTCGTACGAACTATGTAAGTATCTTCTATGTTTTCATGTAATAACAAATCAAATCTTATATGAGCCCAAAATTTTCATGTCTTTCATGAACAGAGGGCGTGCGTGCTGTGTGTGATTTCAATGCCTTCATGCAATACCGGAACGGAAAACGATATTTGCGAGTGAACCAATTGGGTATGGACTTTGTTGTAAAGGACATCACTATGGGAATCGACAACATACATAATGGAAATGCTGTTATTCGTAAGTATTAAGTTTTTGCTATAGTATGTTTTTTTATTGCTTTTTTAATTTATTTTTATTTATTTATTTATTTTGTTTAACTAAATAGAGTTACATTAGGTTACCCACGCAATCAAGATTCGTGAAGTTAGTTCTAAGAACAAAGAGTATTCTTCCGTCTTACGTAGAGTTAAGAAAATTACTGAAAGCATCAACTAGTTTTGAAACAAAGTTTTGCAAACCCATACTCGTATCTAATATGTAAGGAGCAGAGCCTGTCCCTAACCAAGGTTGGTCACCAAATATTATATCTATTCCTTAGACATAGCCTACTTGCCAACTAAATTTAGTTCAGATCCTGCCAGTAGTTACCGAGATATAAAATACCAGAAACACGTGGAGGAGCTACAAATGAAACTGATCCTGTGAATGATCAAACCATGGGAAAGCGGCTGAACCGTTTGAAATGAAATTTGGAATATAGTAATCTCTTACTTCAAACTGGAATTTTATGTCATCAATTTGATTACAATTAAAAACCTAAGGGGAAGTAAGAGGGGCTATGGTTTTGCGAACAACGGAGATTTTGGATTTGGAACACACCAAGTAGTACTTTGCCATGTTTACAATAATGTCTCTTCCTCAGTATATAAACCGAGAATTTCCTAATCTCAGCCTATTAGTCTCTAGAAGCAGAGCGCGCTAATAGTTGTCCAATCTTCTACCTTGAGAGCTAACAAGTTGTCAAAGTAACCAACGACTACTCTCAATCAGCTTCTCCTTCGAGATCAGTTCGTAGCACGCAAAGAATATCTCAATAATCCTTTGCCCCGGAACTTTGTTCAGAATAACGCCAACTCTGAAACCTAAGTTTGTCTGGAAAGTACTAAATCCAGCAAACTCGACTTATCTACACCTGAAGACAACTCATTGTTTTACACAGAAGGAAGCTATTCAGAACTACAAGTGCAGGTCAGTGAAAGAGAAGTATCTCCCTTGTATACACGATTCATAATAGCGAAACAAAAATACACTCGCTATATCTATGTCATTTACAGAAATCGTCAAAAGCAATTCTTAAGATTAACACTTGTGTTTAATGTTCCATTTTGCTAGAAGCCTATAAAATTACCAATATCCGATTGGTAAAGAAAATGTTTCTTTATGGCCCGATAAAAGTAGTTTTTAAGCTATAGCTACGTTCCCAAAACAGTGCCACTTGGCTCGTGATTCCTAATACTTCCGACTGCCTGCCGATGCGTTCCATGTTCACTGCTAACAAGGTTCAATTTCGGCTACTTTAGACTCACTTTTAAATCTGTGGATATCTATGAATTCTGTTGGAGGCACGTCTGCGAATTATACCCTGTGGGAAATCCTTTGCGCACCCATTGCACATTGCTAAAATATTAATTTTTATATATGGCATATAGGCAATCCTTTACGCCAATTGTACTGCCACGGTTCCTTGTATTCGAAATAACGCATGTTGCAACTTACTTTTACCACACATTTGAACGACCACTTTCCACACTCTGAAACTACACATTTTCGCCACAGGTTCACAAGAACTTTTTCTTCCTTGGATGTGAGGAATTCCTCTCTTACAGTTTGTCGGTATGGTTCGTTCACACCTTGTATAGATACTTAAGGTAATAATCGTAAAATCAATCATCGTAATACTATACAAACTGAAGTGATGGTTAATGCAATGACTAATAGTAAACATCATGATACTAACTTAAGTAAAATGAACATACTGCAGACTACATCTCAATTTCTTTACTTTTAGAGAACTCTTCAATCAAATAAGATGGATTCGCAGTTATACAGCTTCTTTTCATAAGCTTTTAACTCAAGCTGCTTCAAGAAGAGTGAAATCCATAGCTTCACTTATTGAAAAGCTTCGATCTTTCAACTAAATAACTGTTTTTGACTTTGGATAATCTACTAAAGGGTACATCAATTCGATTATACCATCTAGTATAATACGTGTGCACCTCCACTCTAGTGACAACAAAAAGACGTACTACAGGAATTGCAACGGTATTGCAATGCCTTCGTTTGATACTGGTTAAAATACAGTATGGTCATTTGTTCGGTAAGAATATGAAATGACATTTCTTTTTGACCTAATTTATTTTTATTGGGTTTGATCACTGTTGAACCGATTGCATTGCTCCAAACTGCTTTGATATTTGCTTGAAACTCGCGGGTGCAGCGCGTTTGCTTTTAAGATCTTGAGTTGCAAACACCTCAAGTACAGCGTAGAACAACAAATTTTCATTTCTAAAGAATATATCATAACTAAGTCACTGATAAATGTTTAAAGACCTTTCTGTCCTTGATTTCCAACGTGTGGTTATTCAAAAAGTGTTTGCTTTTCAGAGAATGTTGATGACTGTTCGAAGATGTATTTGACCGACATCTTATACCGTTTGCATGGAAACAAGCACGCATAAACGTGCCTTCTCAAAGTTAAGTGGCTAATGCGCGTGGCTCCGGGTTTGGGTCTATTTGCTTCGGATCCAACCCGAGAAGTTGTTCGAATCCCAACACCATCTCATACTGCGTCGGTGCTAGGAAGTAACATTAAATTCAGATTAATCAAAAACACCGAAACTAAATACCTATGAAACATTTTGAGATGTTGATTATTTTAAACCGATATCAGTTCGTATTTACTACTGTAAAGCTATTAAATTTTCTGTATGGAATATTCACTACAAAACATGTTTATGCAATTACAAATGATAGTAATATGTATCATACCTTTACAGATTAGTTCATTTCATTACATTTACAGATACTATCTGAACTATTAGTTCATTGCATTACATTAGCTGACACTATCTGAACTATTAATTCATTTTATTGGATTTTGCTGATCTGACTCACTTTCTAAAGTATGCTTCTTTTAAAGATCTTTACTACTCTCTCTCATTCGTCCTACTTTTTCGAATTCTAATAAATTACCTGAAGAGAATGAAATACGCTGAAAGTTTAAACAGCGAGCCAGATAGTATCTGCAAAACACTAATGAGTAAACTAAAAACTACAAACTAATGGCAGCTCTTGAAATAAGTTACCGATAAAGATTACAATTTTATCACTACAAGCTGTATATAAGAACAGGCTACCTGTATACAAGAATTAGAATATTAACTGTTTCCTTCTCTTAGCTTGTAGCGTTAAAATCGTAATTTTTTTCCGACGCGTTTACCCCAGGAACCGCCAGTAATCCAGACCTTTCCTTGTAGGCTAGAAATCTAAATATGAAGTTTACGGCGTCATGGTTGCCGAGCACTCAAATTTCTATACTACATGAAAAGTCTTGAAAATAACTTTTACGAATTAATTTAATCATAATCACTTATCATAGTTCATTTCATTGCATTTTGCACATACTATCTGCACTATTAGTTTATTTCATTACATTTTGCATGTACTATTTTAAGTATTAGTTTATTTCATTACATTTTGCATATACTATTTTTAGTATTAGTTCATTTCATTACATTTTTAAGACACTATCTGAATTATTAGTTCATTTCATTACATTTTGCAGATACTATCTGAGCTATTAGTTTATTTCATTACATTTTGCATATACTATTTTAAGTATTAGTTTATTTCATTACATTTTGAATATAGAATTTTTGGTATTAGTTCATTTCATTACATTTTAAGATACTATCTGAACTATTAGTTCATTTCATTACATTTTGCAGATACTATCTGAGCTATTAGTTTATTTCATTACATTTTGCATATACTATTTTAAGTATTAGTTTATTTCATTACATTTTGAATATAGAATTTTTGGTATTAGTTCATTTCATTACATTTTAAGATACTATCTGAACTATTAGTTCATTTCATTACATTTTGCAGATACTATCTGAGCTATTAGTTTATTTCATTACATTTTGCATATACTATTTTAAGTATTAGTTTATTTCATTACATTTTGAATATAGAATTTTTGGTATTAGTTCATTTCATTACATTTTAAGATACTATCTGAACTATTAGTTCATTTCATTACATTTTGCAGATACTATCTGAGCTATTAGTTTATTTCATTACATTTTGCATATACTATTTTAAGTATTAGTTCATTTCATTACATTTTTCAGATGCCGTCTGAACTATTAGTTCATTTCATTACATTTTTCAGATACCATCTGAAGTATTAGTTCATTTCATTACATTTTGTAGATACTATCTGAACTGTTAGTTCATTTCATTACATTTTGCATATCCTATCTGAACTACAAGTTCATTTCATTACATATTGAAGATACTATCCGAACTATTAGTTCAGTTCTCATTTCATTACATTTTGCAGATAATGTGATATCAAAAGCTATTAATTCATTTCGTAAGATATTGCTGATCTGGCTCACTTTCTAAATTTTTTATGATCATTATTGTCTTTTAGGCTATTGACTAGACTTTAAAAAATTAGTGAAGGGAGAAAGATCAGGAAAGACCTTAACTACCACATACTCGTATAAAATAGCTCTCTTCGTAGTAGTGCTATCTAATACATATTTATGTATGCAATATTTTTGTACTAATAAAAATTTTTCTTTCATTTATTTCAGAGGCCGCACTAAATCTCTTCATCAACACTAATGCTCAGGAACTTCTAAAAGAAATGAAGCCAGACCTGAAGAGAAAAATGAACGCCATTATGAGAACGTTTCTGGATAACATGTTTGATAAAATTCCATATGAATATTGGATCAAAGATTAGAAAAGAGTAAATGCATATCATAAGAAATAAGAATTTAAATTATAAATTATGTTTGTTGAATATCTGTTTTGTTGTGAAATGTAATAAAGTTTTGTATCAATATTTTTTAATATATAAACACGCATAGATATTAAAGCTGGGAACATTTTTTAATGAAGAACAATCTTTTGTTTTTTTATTATTATTATTTTTAACTAAGTCTATTGTAACTTTATCGTCTAGCCCTTTCAGGATCCGGGTTTTTGGGGTATTTTTTAGACTTTCAGTCAAGCAGCTACTGCATCGTCACTATTTATCCTAGGATCATGGTTCATACCTCATTCTCTTTAGAATGGAGCTGGCTTTCAAATGGTACCACTTGCGTGCTCATACCGTATACCAGGAGAGGAAAAGTGATGTCAAAGGGGAAATTTCGAGGGAATTGTTTTCACACTTTGGGTCCCTGTGTGAACGTAGAGATTTCAGAAAAGTCTGATAAATAGTACTTGGTATACTGAATGTGTGTGCCAAATTTCAAGTTTCTATCTTGAACACTAAAGGCGGGAGAAATTTTATCAAGAATCCCCACAATGCTCCAAATTACCACAAAACACCATGATCTCAGGTAAAAAAATTCCTGAGACATCTCTATTTACCCTAGGAATATAATACGCCAATCATTCTCTTCAGAATAGAACTGCTTTTCAGGCGGTACCATTCACGTGTCTCTATGGTGTATCTAAGGCGGGAAAATCCCGAAAAAGGGATTTTGGGTCTAAATATCCCTTTTTTCAACTTTTAGCTCCCCTGGACCCTCCTGTTTTAACGCAGAGATCTGATAAAATCTGATAAATACTACTAGGTGAGCTGAATGTTTACGCACAATTCCAATTTCCCAGGTCCAAAAGTAAGCCCGCCAAAAAAATATATACCGACAATGTCCCATATTCCCGTATACAGAGGGATATTTTGTAAACATTCCCTGAGACATCCCTAATTACCCTAGGATCACGGTTTGCACATCATTCTCTTCAGAATAGAACTGCCTTTCAGGCGGTACCATTTACATGTCTCCATCATGTATCTAAGGCGAAAAAATCCCGAAGAAAGGGATTTTTTGGTAAAAATATCCCTTTTTTCAACTTTTTGCCCCTCTGGATCCCCCCCTGTTTTAACGCAGAAATCTGAAAAAAATCTGGTAAATACTACTCGGTGGACTGAATGTTTGCCCAAAATTTCAATCTTCTACGTGCAAAAATAAGCCCGCCAAAAAATAATGAACATAGGCGAAAAAGAAAACATATAAAAGAAAATATATATTTAAAATTATGACGTCATCACCTCCTATGTCTCGACGCAGGAAGGTATGAAACCATACGTAAGGTCTTCTACAATGCCTCTGGACTTGAAAAAAAAAACCGGACGAAAAAGATCAAATAGGAGAGTTATAACGCAATGTACCATGAAACACCCATATGGTACAAATTGTACCATAAGTACCCCAAAGGGCTAGATCAGACAAGGGCAAACTTTTTTTTTTTTTTTTTGGAGAGGGCCAAAGGAAAAAGAAAAAATACCCGGGTCAATATGCATATATTTTAATCATGCTCGACTCTAGCCATAGCAGCTAAATACACGGTTTTAATTGGTTTAAAGTTACCTGTTTCTCTGCACGTAGCATTCATATAGCACAAATCAAACGCCAACTTCTGTCGGTCCTCGTGGCCGAACATGGTAGCGCACGGTGTAGTAATGAAAATCACTTTTGACGTTGGTTCAAACCAAGCCCAAGGAAAGTTCTTTTCTTAGTTTATTTCAGTCTTAATAAATTTTTATCGTTAAAATAAGATAAAAGTAATACTCATTTGTCCTTACGGAACATAGATGAGCGAGCGAAGGTGGTTAGAAGCCCCGCAGGGCTCGTTTTGTTCCACGTTGACCCCACGATAATACCACGTGACATTACGTTACACTCGGTGGTGCAACTTCGATGTAGATCTAACCTCACTCGCTTCCTTGAGACCGATTTAAAACAGTTGGGTAGGTTAGCGCGTGAAAAAATATGTGGTCAATATAATTTATTAAAAGTAACAATGGTACATTTTATAAAATGCTTGTTATATTAAGCCCTATGCCCTACATTTCTCATAATCTATGAGTAGTTCGAACTGAGATACACTCACTCTCAGAAGTGATGTTAAATTCTCATTTCTCTGTCTGTTTCTAATAGAACTCCTTCGAAGTAACTCTATTCTTCTTTCCATTAGTCAGATAAGAAATCATGTTGTGAACCGGATAAAACGTTTCAACAGACTGCATGTTGTCCGAGGGCCGTAATTTTGCCCATCACTGATTTAGGTCTTTAAAAATATGGAAATGATAATGATATTTGCAAACACTCTTCGTCCTAAAATATTCGACCATTTTGATTTTTCTGAAACTGTCTTTGTAGTGTCTTAGGTAACGAGAATCTGGAGGAACCAAGCCCTCAACGAATAAGTCTAATCCTTCGGCATACCACTCCCACCAGAACAATGTTTCTTTCGTATCGAGTAAAGTTTGGGACAGTCTTCCTTTAACTGGCTTTTATTCCAGTTCTTTGAATATGCTATTTTTAGAGTCAATTTTCAGTCATCTTTGCGTTTTTTATTACGCGAAGAAGGATTGTAGAGTTTTGTAGGATAAAGTTGTCTAAGATACTAAAGGCCTTATGCAGAATCGTTTTGTCGTATGATTAGCGTCATACTAAAGACTTGACTACTGCAGGAAACATATGTTACTCGAGCTCTTTAGTATGGCACTAATTACGCGTCAAAACGGCTCTGCATAAGACCCTAAATGTCTACGATACTATTACAAGACAGTACTAATGCGGGCGCTAGCCCATATTACATGTACAGTTTTATGTGCCCTCATTTTGACTGTTGCGTGTTATTACCCACTTAAAAGAGAGTAAACTTCTTTTGGTCACATGATCTGGTTCATGATCGTTTACTCGCCATATTGGATTCAAAATGGGGTATCATGACTTTCTTTAAACGCTCATAACTCGGTCATTTATGAACTGATTTTGATCATCTTCTTTCCCTTAGAAAAAGAATCATACTCTACCATTTTGAATTTTTGCACTTTTGGCCATTTTCCCGGAAATTCGGTAAGAGTAGAATTGAAGATTTTATTTTCGTAATTTACTCGAAAATGGCTAACAATTCAAAAATTTAGCAAGAGACAAAAAAGAAGCAGAATTTAATGAGTTTTAAAACGGTAAACAACAAGCTGGATTTAGTTTAAAAATAGGCTATATATTAAAGGAAAACTAACAGTATATGTCATTTTAATTGTTGTTACAAAAATTGCTTCTCCGCCGTTTTTACTTCAAGGAACATACTTGTACTGCAAGCGTTAGCCCATCTTGTCTGCGAAGTTTCGTCCCCTAAGTTTTGTTGTGGGGTTTGTTAAACACCTATACGATTATAGAAAATGGTCCCATGATCCAGATCATGGTCGTTTGGTTGCCATGTTTAAAAATGGACGCCAAATTACCAGATTTTTTGTTTAAGTATACCTCCGTACCCAGTGGTCCGAATTCACAACCAGGTTGCTCATTTTACTCCTTTGTAAAGTAGATCTCGTAGTTCTATATTATAATGTAATTTGAAAAATGGATCATCGACGTATTTTCAGATACAAATTTTAAAAAAAGCGGATTCAAAACGCAAAAAAAAATATTTTTTACAAATAGAAGTATGTACTTTTAAACAAATACGTCATAGTGGATAGTACGAATACAAATTAACAACATAGTGCCAAAAATTTAAATAAATATTGCAAATCTTTCAAAGTCGACATAAAGACTAAGAAAATTATATAATGAGGGTTCCTGCATTGGTTCAAAATAATACTTTTACATTTACAAAAGTCACAGCACATTATGTCCAATTTTCTACAGTTTCTCCGAAGCACGTCTGGCAATTACTTAGCTTAGGAACATCTCCAGACTCCGATGTATCATCTGTCACTTACGAAATTAAAGTACCGTCTTCCTATATGAAACCATAGTCAGGGGTGTAGCCAGCAGGTTTATGTAGGGGGGCCGTCGTTTTTGAACGGGGGGCAGCTACAATGTACAAAACAAAAAATGTGTTGCAGTTAGTGTTTTTGAGGCCTCAAAAACCCGGAAAATTTTGGTCTCCTTCCGGAAAACTAAAAAAATTGCTCAAACGTAGGTATGCAGACCAGCATCGATCAAGTATGACATTTTAATTTATTAATATAATGCATTTATTTACTCCGGTCTGTTCAAAGCTTCAGGTAGGGGTCTATAAGTGAAAAGACATTAAGAACAAACAATGAAGAAACTAAGTTAATACCTGTGTGGAAAATTAGAAAATGATATAAAATGCTATGAGCCGATCAGTACTGGACTGTATACCTACTTTTGGGCCACGCTGTATTGTCATTGTGCTCACGACATTTGAGGCTGTCTCATTATAAAAATCTGTTGTTGTCTCGTTATCGAGACGAGACAAGATGCGAGCAGTGTCCCCTCTCATGAACCACACTAAAAATATTCCACATTACTGCTTAAATTTCTCATGGCTTTCGCTTTCCAGTCTAATTAGACCATGATTTCAAAACGAGTTAAACAAGCGAGCCATTTATCAAACTCGACTTTACTCGAAACTCTACCTCAAAAACAGTAACTCGATTCGAGAAAAATACCTTTGACTCGACTCGTGCTCATCCCTAGTACTATGGTTACATAGAGGAAGACTGTACTTTAGTTCCGTAAGTGACAGATGATCAATCGGAGCCTCAAGATATTCCTAAGTCATGTAATTGCCAGAGGTGTTTCGGAGAAACTGTAGAAAATTGGTCATAATGTGCTGTGACTTTTGTAAATGTAAAAGTACTACTTTGAACCAATGCAGGATTCTCATAGTCTTTATGTCGACTTTGAAAGATTTGCAATATTTATTTAAATTTTTGGCACTATGTTGTTAATTTGTATCAGTATTATCCATTATGACGTATTTGTTTAAAAGTACATACTTCTTCTATTTGTATTTTTTTTTTTTTTTTTTTTTTGCTTTTGAATCCACTTTTTTTAAACTTGTATCTGAAAATACGTCGATGCTCCATTTTTCAAATTACTTTATAATTAAGAACTACGAGATCTACTTTACAAAGGAGTAAAATGAGCAACCAGGTTGTAAAGTCGGACCAATGGGTACGGAGGTATATTTAAACAAAAAATCTAGTAATTTGGCGTCCATTTCTAAACATGGCAACCAAACGACCATGATCTGGATCATGTGACCATTTTCTATCTCGTGTAGATGTTTAACAAACCCCACAACAAAACTTAGAGGACATAAAACTTCGCAGATAAGATGGGCTAACGCCTGGAGTACAAGTACGTTCCTAGAAGTAAATAAAAACGACGAAAAAGCTTTTTTTGTAACAACAATTAAAATCATAACAACAACACCTTAGTAGATAAAAAAGGATTACACGGTTTGTCATGCAAAAGCAGCGTCGGCAGACATCCACGTCACTCAAGTGTGAATGATAAAATATTAAGAGCTTTAATATCTGCGGGGCTCCCAGCAGTGAGGGAACCGAATGGATGTAGCCCTTCAGATGTAAAAAAAAACCTGATGGGATGACATTAGTACCATGGAAGGAAGGAAAGGCATTGATTTGGCATTTCACATGTTCAGATACTTACGCCCCCTCCAGCCTTCAATATTCCTCAATACAAGCTGGACTCTTAGCTGCCCGAAGAGCAAAAGAAAAAAGGAATAAGTATAGTAATCTACTCGACAACTATTGCTTTGTTGCAATAGCAATTGAGTCCACCGGTTTTTGGGAAGAAGGCGGTCTCAAATTTATAAATGAAATCGGCCACCGTCTATCAATTAAATCAGGAGATACTCGAGCAAAATCTTTCCTGGTTCAACGCATTAGCAAAGCCATTCAACGTGAGAACGTGTCGGCTATTATGGGAACGTTACTCACCGGTAAAGAGCTAGAAGAGGTCTTTCTTTTGTGTTGCTGCTATTCTTCTCGATACCTGGAACACATTTCAACATCGTCAGTATTTGATTGCTGTTAAACTGGATCTGGAACATGCATATGACTCCATCATTCTCGATCGCCTCATCACTCATATGGCACAACTCCAAATTCCTACACCTTTTCTCCGCTATACTCATAATTAGTTGGTGCAGCGTCGCATCTGCATCAAATACCATAACAGATATTCTTAGCGTTCAACGTCCTTGGGAATTCCCCAAGGCTCTAGTCTCTGTCCAACTCTATTCAACATATACACACTCTCTCTCCATCAACGACTTAGAAAACTGGTTCATATTCAACAGTACTGTGATGACATGTTGTTATACGTCAAAACTTCTAACATAGTGGAAGGGCTACGCATTTTGCACGACGCTCTCCTAGAACTTCATTCCTGGAACTCTGAAAACGGCATGTCAGTCAACTGGGCGAAATCTTCTGCACTCTCTTCATCCGAAAACGTTTTCAACCTCCCATCCATCTCACGGTAAATAACACCCCTTTACCAGTTACACCTACTTTACAATATATTGGTTTTCATCTCGATTCTAAACTAAATTGGAAGCATCATCTCAAAACAATAGCACTTAAAGCCCACCTTATTTCAAGTTGCTGTCCTGCATCAGCCACAAGGGTTGGGGAACAGACATACCCTCCCTGCAACAAGTCAGTACTCAATGTGTGGATGTAAAACTTCACTATTGGTGAATATTACTCTCTCCACTACCCAAACGGATCAGTGAACATCACATCCGTCTTCAAGCCACAACACAGCAAATTATATTCCGACAACCAAAGACGGCACCTTCCTCAGCACTTTTAGAAGAAGCTGGAATAATTCCTTTCCCAGTGAAAACATATTTTGTGGCTAAAAAATTCCTCCTTCAACGCATATGCTGCACCTCCTCCGTATTATTACCGAAATTACAACTCCTCTACAATAACAACCTCCATACCCGACTCCCATATTATAAACAGCTACCTGGATTTATCGAGCATTCGTTAGTATTCATAACTGGCTCAATCAATTGCATTGAGGACCAAAACTACCATGTTATACTGCACAATATGTAACTCTTCAACATTCTCCCACACTTGAGCAACCGGTGGTCTCTTTCAAACGTCTTCGCTTCAATCAGCCTCAGATAGTGTGCCATCTCTGGGAACACTACATTCAATCTCATCACTCAAATACCATTTTAATTTACACGGATGCTTCTAAACAGCATATCGAACATGGATCTGTGGTTGGAGCAGGAATTTATATACCAGCACTTATTAACGCAGATACTCACAGACTTCCACCGAATACGTCAAATTATTTAGTAGAAACCTGGGCAATTCGCACGGCATTGAAAGTCGCCCTACAACGGAAACTACCTATTGCTGGCATTTGTAGTGACAGCCTTAGTGCGTTACAAGGAAATATGTAGAACCCCATGGACATCTGCCAATACATGGTTACACATTAATATTCGTCAACAGCTTCGAATATTAAACAACAATCATCAAGTGCTTATGTTAATCCATACGCCATCCCACTGCGACATCCCCGGGAACGAAGTCAGTGATATCCTGAGCAGATATACAACCCAATATGGTACAACAATTGATCTCCGGCTTCCAGCATCTTCTTTCTCTGAGATGTTGCTACAGAAACGGCAAACCGAATGGCGAACCTACCAACAACAGCAACGATCAGGACCAGGGATTTATTACTGGCAAATAGAACCGATTTCCACCACGAGAAAATGGGAAGCCCTCATAATTTGGACAAGAAAAATCATTGTTAATATTCTCGCCTTTGTCTTCATACTGCTCAGACTCCCATCCAACAATATAAACAGCAGCAGCGCTCCTCACGGTTGTGTTATTGTGGAGAAAATGAAGGTTCTATTGACTACCTGACCTTTCAGTGCTCTCTAACGCCTGGTTACCGTCCAATACTCAACACAGTTATTCATTCTGTTTTTTTAACTAGTCCCGTAACAGTGACTTTCTTACTAGCTAGCAAAAACCACCTCGTTCTTTATCATCTGCTACAACATTACGTAGTGAACAACTACGACTTGTAATGTTGTCAAAGTGAACATCAGTGCAGTGCTCTTGTTATTCATAGCAGCTTGTAGTATATAGTGTCTTCGACATGTAGTATATAGTGTTCCACATGAGGTGATTGCTTCGAGTGTGTTTTCTTATTTCGTTCTCGGATTCATCTTGGACCATTCATCTTTACAAGTATAGATTCCCATTTTACCAACTGGATTGCTCACTGGACGAGTTCCTGGAGCATCAAAACATTGAGAAAGGGAGAGAGAGAGAGAGAGAGAGAGAGAGAGAGAGAGAAAAGGGACGGACAAATCCGCCAAATGACAAATCTGCCAATTACCAAATGCACCAAACGCGAAAATGACCAAATGTGCCAATTGTGAAAATGAACAAATCAGCCAATGGACAAATCTGCCAATTACCAAATCTGCCAATTACCAAATCTGCCAAACGTGAAAATGACCAAATGCGCCAACCGCGAGAATGGACAAATCTGTCAATGGACAAATCTGCCAATTGACAAATCCGCCAATTACCAAACCTGCCAATTACCAAATCTGCCAAACGCGAAAATGACCAAATGCGCCAATTGTAAGAATGGACAAATCAGCCAAGTACCAAATCTGACAATGGACAAATCTGCCAAACGGAAAACACCCAACTCTGTTTGTATTATCATCAAATAACTGGATAATCTAGTATAAAGCATACAGAAAGAAAGTATTTATGAATATGAAGCAAGAAACTAAGAGTAATTAATAGAAAGTAATCAAATCATCGCCCAAATATTTGAGGATTTGAACGAGGTAACCATTTACAATAACATTAACGTTTACTTAGTGGGGGAGACCGGGGCTGGTTGACGAACTTCATATATATATATAACTCCTTCATTAATTAACATAATGAGCTGTTGCTGCTGTCATAAAAGAGCGACCTATGGATGCAGCTGCCACCTTCATATAGAATTTGTAACTTGCGGATTATGGCGTCTATTAGATAAAGAGTGTTTTCGCCAGTCTGAAGTATTTTTTTTTCAGTTCTCGTATTACTTACAGTGAGGAAACAAACACTATGGGCGAAAGATACCCCTTTCATCCCTAGGAGGGTCACAGGAAGATGATATGTAAAATACAATGTATGTAGGTGTGTCTGTATGTATCTATATATAACTCTGGCATAACTAGCATAACTCTGGAACGTCCGGAGCAATTTTAACGAAATTTGGCACACATATTACTTATGACCAGGAAAAAATGTTGTAGGGGTGAGATATACCTATCATCCCCAAGAGGGTCACAGGGGGATGACATATACAAATAATCGAAAATGACTGGTATTAGTGTCGAATTCTTAGTTTTCGGGGTCACGGAGATAAAGGGTGACAATCCAGATAGCGTTTCAGTCTCAGTGGAGGTCAGATACCCCTACCATCCCTAGGGGGTCACAGGGGAAATGACGTACAAATAATCGAAAATGAGCCATAATTTTTCGGGGTTGTGGAGATGAAGCGTGCCATATCCGATGGCGTTTCTGTCTACATGTGGCAAAGAAACCCCTATCAATCCTTCGGGGTCACATGGGGAATGACATGTACAGTCGGGAATAACCGTGGAATTGGGAGTTCAAATAGTTTTATAAACCTGATCTCCTCGTTCTAAGAACGGGCATTTCAGCTAGTTTAACCAATAAAATACAAACCAGGGACATACACAGGTGATAGGTTCTGGTGGTCCGGACTCAGCTCCCCTCCAAAAGCTGCTTTTCTGTAAATTTAGTCTAATTTTAGGGGCGATTTTACAAATTTTAAAATTTATCCTCAAATTGAAATTGGAGACCCCTCTAGAAAGAAATTGCTGCGTATGCGCGTGATACAAACAGTAGAGGGAAAGTGGGTTGGATTGATTGTAACTACCGTTTTAAGAATGATCCGTGCAATTAAATAGTGATATTTATTGGTTAAGATCAATTTAGGTGACAATCATTTTCTCCTCTGCATCGATCGGCATCAGAGTGGATAAAATTTGAAATAAATTCCAGCGAAAAATTGTATGGGTGCTGAACGCCTATCAACAATCCTCTATAAATGTTTGATCCAGAAGCACCCATCTAATTAGTTAATTATTAGACCTTGTAAACATATTTTATATTTAGCGTTTCTTTCCAGCACCGAGTCTATATGCAACTTGGATCTACAGTTTGAGAGGGGATCCGAACCACCGCAATGCGCTTAAACTTAAAACCTCTCCCACTGGTAAACGAACCCGGGATTTCCTGTGTGGCAGACATCTCCTAGGCACTAGACCTGTCTCAAATCCAGTTTCATGTGTAATTATAATATGCGCTTATCCTAGCGGTTAAGTTGAAAATTAAGTATACGTATACAGTTACTGTAAGCAGTAATAAAAGTGATGTTTAAATGTATAGGTGAAAATTCTTTGCATCTCCTTAACATGCACAACAATATATTCAAAGAATATTTCTAACGTTAAATAAACCACCTGTAGACCTTGTAAACATATTTTATATTTAACTCAATAGTCGTAACAAGGTACAACACTTTTTGTAAAAGCTGTATAAGATGTGAAGTTTAAATACTATAACAGTATCTTCATCAGTCAGTGGCGTAGGGAAGAGGGGCCCAGAGGGGCCGCCCCCCCAAAGAGGTCCGACAATGTACTTTGGTACTTTGACGTTTGTAATTTTTTATATATTTTTATGTTTATATATTTTTTGTTTGTAATGTTTCTATATGTACCTATAACAGCACTTGGGCCCCCCCAAACACACATCCTGGCTACGCTACTGCTTAAACACACTTATCTAGTGTGGATAAGTATGTTTAAGTTCGATGAGGATACTGTTATAGTATTGAAACGTTACATCTTATACAGTATTTTTACTAGAAAGTGTTGTACCTTGTCACGACTATTGAGTTAAATATTTCTAACGTTAGTAGAAACTGCATTTTTTTTTTTTTTTTTGTGAGGACCCAAGCTCCAAGGTCCCAGCAAGTGCGCCTTGTGGACAAACATCGTGTAGTTTTCTCTAGTTATTTCCGGCTCCTCCTACTTTCTTCATTTCACCATTATCGTCTTCTTTCTTAAATTTGTTACATAATCACTAGAAAAAAAATTCAAAATGTTGTTTCTACTCTTTCTCCATCTCGTGGTGTAGCCCAATGTTGTGGTTGCAATGAGGTACCTAAAAGAACACCAAAAGCGATTCTACTAATGTAATGAATGAATGAATGAATGAAAATGTCTTTATTGAAGCGGGCGAGGTTCAGCCATGGCTGCTCTACCACCTAACTCTTTTCAAAAGAATACAATATTAAACATTACACATCAAAAGGAACGGAAAAAACTAAAAAATACAAGTAAAAGAATAAATCAGAAAATAAACAAGTGACATATGCAATAAAAAGTATCGATATTGTTGGACTTAGCTAAGTTGTTACATAAAACTGTACTAGTCGTAAGTGCCAGAGGCCAGTCGCTGGGATTTCATCAAATGTGATTTTAATGAATTGCGAAATGAATTAAATGACTCTATTTCCGTGAGAGCTTTTCGTATCGCATTCCATACTCTCGGACCTGCTCTAGAAAATGATCCTTGCACTTGTAATGTGCCATTACAGTTGAGAGTAATGGCAACTTTTTTTTACTCACCATGTACCAAGTAAATTTTTTTATTCGATTTCGGTTTAATTACACAATTTATTTATTCTCTTTACTTCAAATTAAATGTAATGAATCGAAAGGTCTCATTAGGAATCACATTTTAACTGAATAACATATTTATTTATATTTTGATTAATTGTAAATCCCATTTTCGCATATACAAGTTGAATAGTTACAAGGTTTACCATCCTGACGTCATAACGAAATATAGTTCCGCCATTGGATATAAATTTTCTTAATTTCAGACCAATGTAGATTTTGGCCAGGTACCTAAACTTTCCCTCACCCCCTCTCACTAGTCTATAGTCACGTTCAGATCCGGTTATATCTGGATTTCACCAATATCTATTCGCTTTGTAATTTCCGCGGCTGGAAGACTCCGCCCTGATTGGTGGAATCCTCCAATCTCTGTTGTTTTCGGCGCAATGTTATTATTATAATCGAAGACACGTCAAGGAGCACCACTCGTATTATTTACCACTACGTTTTGGCTGAATAGGACTGAAATTCAAACGAACTTAAGGTAATATCAAGTTTAATTTTATTGATAAACGCTATATGATTATATAGGAGCCTGTAAAGCTACACTCTCGTTGAAAGAACTGTGAAACCAAGGAAAAATATTAAATTCCGGTTGACAGGACGCCATGTTGCTGCCGAGCTAGAATAGACCAAGTGAAATAGTGATTTTTTATGTTCCTTTTCTTTTAAAACCCAAATTCAGTTAGGGATTAGGGAAAATACGACCTGTTTCGTACATTTTGTTTGTGTATATAGTAAATGTGATTTTTTTAAAAATCAGTAAGTGCATGTACACAGTAGGTTTCATAGTTGCAATGTTAATTATCATAATGGCAGCTTAAGCTAACTAAAAGGGCTCCTATTTCTCTCTCCAAATTGAACCATTTCTAGTGGGGGATGGGTTAGATAATATTCGTGATTAGGGCCTTTTCCCGTCTCAGGGGATAGGTCCCTTAATAAATTTTGTTAAGGTGCCCCCAGGGCTTCAAATTCTAGTAAACACGTTTTAAATAATTGGCCAGGTCAATTGGACCTAGGGTTACCCTTCTCATTTTGCCCCCCTAAAGTTCAATAGAGCCGACTTTATATATTGACAGGGGAGTAATGTGTTTTAAATATAATATATCTGGTACTTGCCTTTAACATCCATGTAATTAAATGGTGCTTGTTTGGTTTAGTAGTTTAGTATATATATTGTTATGTGTAGTTAGTAGTTTTGTGTGAATGTGTGACGTTACTGTATGAGGACAGTGTAATTACGTATGTAAACTCATCAGCATTTTTCTAGCTAAAAATAACTAAACCAGAGTAAATATTATAGTTCTGATTAATAAGTGCAAGTATATATTTCAGTACACGGTAAATTATGTCTCCGGCTTGTGTATAGCCCGCTCCCCCCAGTTCTTTGTCACCGGAACTGGAAGAGTCACTACTACTACTTATATCGAGAACAGAACCCAACCAACCCCTGCGGGGCTTCTAACCCGTTCCTACTACTACTACTATTGCTACTAACTCCCACTACTACTACTACTACTACTACTATTGCTACTAACTACTACTACTACTGCTACTACTACTACTACCGCTACTACTACTACTTATACTAAAACTTCCTTACCACAAGATTTACATCTTAAATCTTTATAACATGCGATTCCGATTCATTATGAACTAGTATGAATCATTATGATTCGTTAAAAATCACTGGGGGGAGCGGGCTATACTCAATCCTATGTCTCCACTACAGCGCCATCGTGTCAGTTTTCGGTAATCGATTGTTAGAATTAGTGATTTAGTTTGTTTGATTTTGGCCCCTTATTTCTAAATTACATCCCGTGGACATGGTTTGCGGTTCATATGAGTATACATTCATATAAAATAGCATGAGATCTCACTGTTCTGAAAATTACAGCTTGCTATGTCAATTAGAAACCGAAATATCCACTGAAATCAAGAATGCCTATTTTCTTAATAGAAGTAAGCCTACATGGTGTTACTGTTTGTTTCAAAATGCAACATTAAATTATCTTTTCCCGTTGTTGTAGAGATATTCCATTGTTGCTTTAGTTCTATCAGCAAATCAGAAAGAAACTCATCGTTGAGAATTTAACTTTCAGTGAATGTACGTATGATTTTTTTTTCAAAACTGCGAAGTAAATATAATTGGGTGCTTCGAAACAAAGAGTCCGTGGTTCGATGAATGTTATCGTGTAGTAGTTTATGCGTGACAGATTATGATAATTATATATTTATTAGTGAGTAATATAAATATGTGTATGGCCTGCTTGTAAATGTATGAAATAGGGTGTCTGTAAAATATTACTTCGCGTGAAAATGGGTAAATAATGAATAAATGTAATGATATAGTAATAATACAATTGTGATATAAAGAATGAATGAGATGATAGGACACCTGTACTTAAGTGAATAGGCCCAGTGTATATTATGCATTGAGAATATGAATATGTTTTACTGAAAATCTCTCGCGTTTTGACTTCTACACCAGTACATTCATCCAACCGGGTTTGCTATTGGATAATAATGTGTAGTCGGGAATTGTATGTTACTTCGCATTTAAGTACCTCATACTACCAGCCCCGGATCTTAAGCCTTTCATCAGATAGGGTAGCATCATGTGGGAATTACTTTTAAAGGTTGACAGAAATGATAATTAAGAAAAATAACTGCTATATCCTGGAATCATCCGAAAGTACAGGTTTGGTCATTTATCCTTTAACATTCATTGACTCTCCGAGATTTTTTTTCTTCGTTGCTTACCTTATTTACTGTGCAGTGTTCATATAGCTAACAGCTCAGATCGGGCTATCCGATTAAATCAACCGCTACTAAATTAATATTTATCAGGGGTGGATAACTTAACGTAACTGTAACGTAACGAAAATAGTTCTCTGTAACAAAATTATTGGTTATTTAATGTAGGTAGGTACAAGGTATAACACCAATTTTTGTTACGACACCGTAACGTTATTCGAGCATGTAACGTTATTGTACCGTAACTAATTGAAGGAACAAATCTGTTTCGGGTATTCCATTCACGCTTGGTGGGAGAAAATCAACAACTGGTACCAGCTGAATGAGATTCTTTCCTCTGCGGGTATCTAATGGAACGAAAATGTGTGGAACAGAAGCTATTTTGTTACAAATACTATTTGCCACATGAGTAACACAGTTGATCAGACAGGTTTGGTAAAGGTATTGTGTTCATCAGTTACAGATCTTATCAGATCTTTGGAGAGTTCCTCGGACATGGTATCTATTGTATTGTTCTTCAGAGGGTCACATTGAATTTCGTTCTTCAGGTGGTGAAGCAGAATGAATATTTCACTTTCATATGTTGTTATTGCAAATATGAAGTAGAGACAGGGAGAAAAAAGAGATCGATTTCTGTGAATATCATAGTTGGAAGTCAGTCACATACAAGGAAAAAGGCAGGTGGAAGGGGATAGCAGGGTCAGGGGGAAGCACAGAGTGAGACAAAAGTAGCAAAGGGGAGGGAAAATAGACAATCTCTTTCATTCTTCATCTTGCTTTGTTTTCGTAGCGCTCTTCGCTGTCCACAACAAGAGTAGGATTAATTTATGTAAGAACTGTTCCATGAATGGTGGGCGCAAGCGTGTGAAAATCATATTATTATTATTATTAAAACAAAGCCCACAAAATGCTAGGAAATTGTGTGATGCATGGCCACGTCATTGGCTATCAATCTGCATTATTTTTGGAATATTTCACCGTTGTTTGTTGATTCTTAATCCAGGCACATCCCCAATTTGTTCACTATATTGAACCAAACTATATTATTATTATTATTATTATTATTATTATTATTATTATTATTATTATTATTATTATTATTATTATTATGTCTAGCGAGCATAGCCTAGTGGCTAGCGTTCTTCTTTCGCAAAAGGGAGATCCTGGGTATAAAGCTTGTGGCCTGCTACCCTGACCGGTTTTACCAGCTTTTTTCGTTGTTCCACAAAGTGAATGTCGGGATGTTATCTTTAAGCATAAATCCTGTCTGATTTTCTCCTTTCCTTTTTCCATTATTGATGTTAAAATATTCTGTTGTAAATTGGCCTTAGAAGCTGCATTTGAAATATTTTACATAAATAAATGAATGTTTAGAGCACGCCAGGCACGCGCCCAGATTTTATTTATTTATTTTTTTTATTTTTTTTATTTATTTATTTATTTATTTATTTATTTTTTTAGGTATCCGAAGATTTTTGCAGGTCTAATACGTATATGTAGTATTTGACCTGTGTTATTCAACACCCGAAAAGACGACAATTGTTAATTAGTGCCTCTTATTAAACATGATAGAGCTAAAGATATTAAAATTTTTAGCCTATGTCAATCATTTCGATGACAAAGAAGTATACTTATAGTAAGAAAGTTCACAAATGTTCGTCGACTTGCGAAGTTTTGTGGGGAGGAATCTGAATCCTGTGGATCCCCACATAGGCCTTGGTTTCAATTCCCAGTGGGAGCTGAAGTAATTTTCCGGCGTTGATTCAGTATCTTGAGACAATGGAAAAGCTTACGGTAGACTAGCGGAGTCCGGTTACGTGCTATGTGCCTTTTACTTAAGGAATAATGCTGTTGTTTGAGGTTGCAATTCATCAAGTATAAAAGGGGGAAGGGAGTTAGTAAAATCAATCTCATGTTGAAAGTTTACAAATGTAGGCCACATGGAAAACAATATTTCAACATACACTATGTAAAATATTTATAAGTCAAAACTTGGTGTATATTTTCGGGTCGCGGACATAAGCTCACCGGCATTAAGCTCACCTATGTTAATGCAAAAGCGGACAAAAGCTCCCCGGACATAAGCTCACCACTAATAATATATTTGTATTATAAGATACAAATAAGGTTTGGTAGAAAGTGTGGCAGATAAAGTTGATTGTATATTTAACAATGGTGGCCTTCAACAATGAAACTAACAACACTATGTGGAATCCACACGTACCATTCCCTAGATATCTCAATCAAATGGGTGTGCAAAGTTTCTTCACTTTCTGGTAGAAAGTACGGCAGATAAAGTTGATTCTTTGTTTAACGATGGTGGCCTGCAACAATGAAACTAACAACAATATGTGGAATCAACACGTACTATTTCCTAGATATCTCAATCGTAAATGAGTGTGCCAAGTTTGGTTAGTTTGTGGCAGAAAATACGACAGATAAAGTTGACTGTATATTTAATAATGGAGAAATCCAACGATTGTGTATTTAACAATGGTGTTCTTCAACAATGAAACTAACAACAATATGTGGAATCCACACGTACCATTGTCTAGATATTTCAATCTTAAATGGGTATGCCAAGTTTGGCCAGTTTGTGGTAGAAAGTATGGCAGATAAAGTTGATTGTTCATTTAACAATGGTGGCCTCTAACAATGAAAGTAACAACAATAAGTGAAATCAACACGCACCATTCCATAGATATCACAATCGTAAATGAGTGTGCCAAGTTTGGTTAGTTTGTGGTAGAAAATATTACAGATAAAGTTACTGTATATTTAATAATGGAGAAATCCAATCATTGTTTATATAACAATGGTGGCCTTCAATAATGAAACTAACAATAATATGTGAAATCGACACATAGCATTCCCTAGATATTTCAACTTTAAATGGGTGTGTAAAGTTTGGTCAGTTTGTGGTAGAACGTATGGCCGTTAAAGTTGATTGTTTATTTAACAATTGTGGCCTCTAACAATGAAACTATCAGCAATATGTGAAATCGACCCATATCGTTCCATAGATATCTTAATCTTAAATGAGTCTGCAAATTTTGTTTAGGTTGTTGTAGAAAGTGTGGCAGAAAAACTTGATTGTTTCTTTAACAATGGTGGCCTTCAACAATGAAACTAACAACAATATGTGAAATCGACACATACCATTCCCTAGATATTTCAATCTTAAATGGGTGTGCAAAGTTTGGTCAGTTTCTGTTAAAAAGTGTGGCACATAAAGTTGATTTTTTATTTAACAATGGTGGCCTCTAACAATGAAACTAACAAAAATAAGTGAAATCGACACGTACCGTTTCATAGATATCTCAATGGTAAATGAGTGCGCCAAATTTGATTAGTTTTTGGTAGAAAGAGTGTAAGATAAAGTTGATTGTTTATGTAGCAATTTAGAAATCCAAAGATTGTTTATTTAACAATGGTGGCCTTCAACAATGAAAGAACAACAATATGTGAAATCGACACATACCATTCCATAGATATCTCAATCGTTCATAAGTGTGAAAAGTTTGCTTATTTTGTGGTAGAAATTATGACAGATAAAGTTAATCGTTTATTTAACAATAGAGAAATCCAACGAATGTTTATTTAACAATGGTGATCTTCAACAATGAAACTAACAACAATATGAGAAAACGACACATATCTTTTCCTAGATATTTTAATCTTAAATGTGTGTGAAAGGTTTGGCCAGTTTCTGGTAGGAAGTTTTGGCAGATAAAGCTGATTGTTCATTTAACAATGGCGGCCTCTAACAATGAAAGTAACAACAATAGGTGAAATCGACACGTACCATTCTATTGATATCTCAATCGTAAATGAGTGTGCCAAGCTTGGTTAGTTTGTGATAGAAAGTATGGCAGATAAAGTTGATTGTTTATCTAACAATGGAGAAATCCAACGATTGTTTATTTAACAATGGCGGCCTCGAACAATGAAACTAACAACAATATGTGAAATCGACTGGTACCATTCAGTAGATATCTCCGTTGTAATCCGATGGGTATGCCAAGTTTGGTCAGTTTGTGGTAGAAAGTGTGGCAGATAAAGTTGATTATTTATTTAACAATGGTGGCCTCTAACAATGAAACTAACAACAATATGTGGAATCCACACGTACCATTCCCTAGATATTTCAATCTTAAATGGGTGTGCAAAGTTTGGTCAGTTTCTGGTAGAAAGTACGGCAGATAAAGTTGATTGTTTACTTAACAATGGTGGCCTCTAAGAATGGAACTAATAACAATATCTGAAATCGACACGTACCATTCCCTAGATTTTGTAACGTCCATTAACCAGATTATATCCGTTTTTGCTTAATTTTTGAACTGTTTATTTTATATTTGATTGTTTTAATTTTATTAGTTGTATATGTTAACATTGGTGACGGTGGCGCCATCTATCGTTTTAGACACAAACTGTTTGGACGTTCTGAATAACCTTAAGGCTAAAGTAACCGCACAAGCGTGTTTCTGGTAAAGTTCTAGCCTTAAAACACGTAACATGACTCCATTTGTATTTGAAATTTTGAATTCCAATCAAAGATGCCAGCCATGATGTTTGATAGCACTATCTGATGTGTCAGACCACTTAAAAGTTTCATCATTCTCCCTCAACCCGTTCTCAACGCACAAGGAAGGTGAGGACTTTTGTTTCACCATGCATATTGATAGATTGTGTGAAATCTCCACAGTAGGTAGATTTTAAAATCTACCTAAAAAGCTAATTACAACCAAGAAAGTACTTATGAGAATCACTGGCAAGAGGGTGTAATAAAAAGGGGTTGGAATATGAAATAAGTTGAGAATTACTAATCTATACTGAAATATTCTGTACCCAGCACAGTGTTATTAATCAGGATAAAATAAATGAAAAGGTCGGTTGCTAGTAAGGAGCAAAAAGTCCTAAGAAATAAGTTGTTACATGATTTTGAAACATATTAAAAATCGTGTTTTAAACTGTTCAAAATGTTTGACATGTTTTTTTTTTCGTCTGTGTTTTAAAACGTTTAAAACGTTTTGAACATCTTTTTTTCATGTTTTAAACACGTTTTGTTCTTTTTTTTTTAAAAAAAATAAAACTTTTTTCCAACCCTTGTCTGGTGCCTAAGTAATACAAAACAAAAACAGTAGCATGTTGACCTAACTTCTGGCCCACTTTTCCCCCCACCCCCTAACTAACAAAAACTATGAAGCCACCACTGACCATTGTACTTTAACACAGAAGGATAGCATAAAGCCCCCTAACTAACAAAAACTATGAAGCCGCCACTGTGCACTTTAACACAGAGGGATAACCCAAAGTGAGATTGAATATGCTTTTATGACATTTAAAATTATAATAACTCTAACATAAATAAATTTTCAAAGTAAAAAGCAGCAAAACCTGTGCACAGGTGGACCTGAGAGGACTTACGCCTTTCTCTTATTTGTTTGTTTGGTTTGCTTTGGGCTGCCTCTCAGGCTCCTTTTTCTGTTTGTTTCTCTTTCTGCTGCTGCTTCTGCTGCTGCTGCTTCTGTTGTGCCTCCGTTTCTCTTTCTGCTGCTGCTTTTGCCGCTGCTTCTCTTGTGCCTTCGTTTTCTTTTCCCGACTAGCGCTAGTCTCCATTCACGTCAACTCAATCTGATTTGCTGCTTATAGATGAGAGAGTGAAAATCCTTCTTCTGGCTTGGAGGCGACTCGAACCTGCGACGTCCACGCCGATAACTACTTACAGCTGGCCAGACTGCAAGCGAGCGAGCTCGGCTAACACTACGCTCAAGAAATCAAGTGAAAATTGGTCCTTATATATGAACAAATACTTCTACAAGCAACGCCATCTATTAGCAAAGTGATAAACTACATGATATACAGCGCTATCTACTGAGTAGCTGAGTAACTTCTTAGAATGTCCACCTAGCTAGCAAACATCAATGTTCAAAAAAGAAAAAAATGTCAGTGTTGCCAACTCACTTGCCCAATATTATAGTGTTTACCCAAAATATTTTTAATAGGGTAGTCTTACGTCCCCATAGTTATAATGTGCTAACTCATCAAATAAAAAAGTTGGCAAATTTCTGATAAAAAATTATGAGTTGGTATACACTGCAAAAAATAAAATTCATAAATTTGAAAAATAAAAAATACTAGCATAATCTACATAAAATTCTAAGACTTTTTTAAAGAATAACATTTTTCCGAAAACTCAAAAATAAACCCGTAAAAAATTCCCGAAATTTTGATTTTTTCTAAAATTCTCTGTAACTTCACCGAATATTAACCGATTTTTGAAATTCAAACGATATTCGACAGAGAAATAAATTTGCCAGCTTTTGACTGTATTGTGGGTTGCATACCTCTAAGGATACTATTCCGAATTTGTTATATCTCCGTTGTTTATTAACCGATTTTCAAAATTCAAACGGCAGTCAATAGACAAATAAATTTCCTATCTATCGAATGT